>NC_139012.1:4617618-5817618 GCF_964374135.1 Grampus griseus
GATCAGACGCTGTTCAAACAAAGAGTAGGGCCTGAGTCCACATTCTCTTTCCATGAACTGTTTTGAATCCAGTACATGAAATAAATATATGATAATTTGCAATTTAGAAGTTTTGTTGCATTCAATTTATTTTAGTGAAATTTGTCTTCTATTTTAAATTGAATCAGCACTCTTTGATCATTGCTTTAATACAAAGGTACCAATATGCTCACAACATATGAGAGGAAATTTTTCTCATATATTACACATACAGATACAAATTCTGTCATAGGTTGGCAACAATTCTCTAAAATACCCTGTTTGACACTTTACTCATCAGCTTAAATCTGTATTGAGTATATATGTCATTAACCCAGACAGTATTTGGGACAACAGATTCACTACAGATTTCAATATGTATTTCTCCTATTATTATTAATGCTAATAAGCCTGCATTTTGATCTGTTGTGTAGTATAATTTCACTTGAAAGAAAATTTTTAGTGACCTAGTCATACATTTTCTTTGATTTTCGCTTGATTTAAAAAGGAAATGTTTTGGTGAGCACATCGTTATCTACAACCTACTCCTTTGCAAAGCAGAATTTCTAACACATCTGCTAAGCTGCTGTTTGCTTTAGCTTGCTGTCTAATATGAAAGATGTCTGTTTTGTTTACTTGATCTCTAGGGATGATACAGATTCATCTTACTAACACCACCCTTGGTGAGACTTACTAAGGTTCTCAGGTAGCCGTTAGCCACATTGCTCTTGTGCTAGAAAGGGAATGGCACTGAAAATAGGCTTATTGCAGCTGCACCTGTATCTGTAATTACACCCACCTCCCAACTCAACATGAAGAATAATCACAGAGTGTAAAGATGGATGATCTTTCTCTTCTTTATGGTTTTTGTAAATTTTTACAATGAGCAAAGAAAAAACTCAGCTAAAATATATTTATTTTTATAAAAGAGTGTAATGTGACCTACATAAAGAGGAATTTAAAACAGCTAGTTTATTAGACCCTAAAGGAATGTGATTTGTCATAGCCATAATATGTTCCTCAAATATTTATAAAGGTTAATAATAGCTACTCTCCAAATATTTCATTCCTTTTAAAACCACCCAAATCTAGGTAATATTTATTAATTTAAATAGTTTTTAATTTAGTAGGCTTAAATAAACTAAGGATGTTTCAGGAGCAATCAGTGAGAATAGTTTTTATAAATGAGGCAAGCAAGCTATCTCTTTTCATTTATTGTGAATATAAAACATGAATGGGCAGGAATTCTATTTACTAAATGGTATTATGAGAGACCAGTTAATTTCTTTTAAAAATCTGTCCTCATTTTTAAAACCTATCCTTATTTTAAAATCTATTCTTAAATAGTGTTAACTGTATGTTAATACTATATACATTTATTATATACATACACATAGTTGGAACTAAATAGATAAATATTATGTAAGTGGGTGTGCAAGTTTATGTGCTCAGCTCTAACAGCTAATCAAAATAAGATGACACTTTCATGTGCTGTCACTTATATAACCAAACTATACTGTCCCGTCCACATTAACCTGATATTGAGCCTTGGAATTTTGTCGTTAGATAAATATTTTAGGGAGAAATTTAGAAACCCCACTGGACTGGATTCATTCAGGACAGATTCTGATGATACCAGCTCTTTGGAAATGGGTATTTATGGTTTGTTGAACATTGTGGTGTAATGAAAATATGTAATTGCAATTAACACAACAAAGTTGAAAAATGAGAAAGTTGTGAGATTTCAGTATCTTCTCTGCTAAGCTGCTTGTGCATGTGGTGGTGGGGATTTCTGTAGTATTCTAATCCTAGCAATGTATTTTCTTTCCATTCAGTGATAACTCTCATTCAGAGAAGTGGCAAATATACCTACTAGGTAGCTCTTTCAGTGGCTGAGGAGCAGCTCTTGTTTAACACATTGTTAAGGATGCAGTCATTTGCACTGACTTGAAAAGCAGGGACTGATATCCTCTGTGCATAAGCTACTCCCAAGTTGTAAGATAAATCACTTTATAATCTGTCTTGGTTCTTTCAGTCCAGTGGCTGGAAAATTACTAATCAAATGTAGTTCTCTAAAGGGCTTGACTCTTGAGATCACATAGTTGACCTCGGCACAGAGAATATTTTGCGGGAGAAATTGTAAACTCCGTTAAAGTATGTCCCAATACATCACTGGGTATTTTGCACTGTTTCCACTAACTTTATTGATCTTGGTCATCTGATGAATATTTCTGTGATAGAAGAGACTTCTAGCTATTATGCTTTACATGTTTGACAACACAGAACGGCCATTTTGGCATAATCACATGAATTTTTAGGTGCTGTTTTTAATGTCCTTGGTTTTCTGTTTCTTGATTTTTTTTAAACATTACTGTCACCTAGATGAGACAAAGTCTCTTCATTAGGATATTTTACCAGATATTGATGTCAAGGTATCTCAGTCTCTCTCTCTGTGATAGATAGGTACGGATATGGATACGGATAGAGATAACGGATACAGATCTAGATATAGACATCAATATAGAGATATACAGATACAGACATATTTACAGATTTTATGTATATAATAAAGCTTTGCCTTGGTGGTGTAGTGTATTGCAGTCTGTTTCCTTTCCTATCATGCCCAGGTTTCATAATATTTCTACCTCAGCTGAAAGAAGTGAGAAAGAAAACAAAATGGTCACTACAGTGGGGAAAGTTCCTTGATGTTATGGTAACTCAAAGTATGTTGCTTGGCAGGCTCTCCCAGAGCTCAGGGGACGGAAAAATTTGAAGACCAAACTAAGAAGATCGAATTACTGGGACTATGATGTTTATTTAAGTGTACAGTGCAAAGCATTAGGAAGAAAATATTAGGACAGGGTGCCAGTGGGGTGGGGCAGCTTTTGATCAAGTAAGGTAGACCTCTTGGCCTGTGGTGGGAAAACTCACCCAAATGGCTGGACACCTGGTAGTCCTGTCTTTATATAACTTTTTATAGTATTGCTTTATTAATTCAGTGACATGAAATAGTAAATATTTGACTAGGAGAATGTATATATTATATTTTTGCATATATCACTATAACCCCAAAGTCAGTGACAGAAATAATTAGCTATTTCTAAACTTTCCAGTAATATCAATTTGCTGCTTTTTCATTAATGTTTGTTTAGGACAGGTAGAAACAGACCTCAGAGCTTAGCAAGAAATATTTTTGAAGAAAACTTGAAATGGAAACCCTATCTACTATTTTTCTCCCCAGTGAACTGGAAAGGCCTGCCATTTTTTGTTTTTTTAATTTCAGTATGGAAAACTTCAGTATAGATCCCAGATGTTCTAAAAGTACATCATCTGAGAACCAGTGATTTAGTCTGAAGAAAATAATAACAGGGCAACTAAGTAGCTATTTTAAGACCGTAAGTGGACATTATATGGAGGATGTCATCTAGTGATACTTAATTTACCAGAGTCACTATTTTCAGCCATTGAAATCCCATTGGTGACTAATTCTTGGGGGAAGAGGAAGGGGTTTAAGAACACTTTAAATGGATACCTCTTATTTGTGTGGATATTGATTTTCTCATTTTCTTGTTTCTGTTGTAGTATGTTTAGAGGATTTTACGAAATACATGAAATATATGGTTTCAAATGATTTGTTGGATGCCAGAATAAATGATGAATTCATTTTTCTCTCTTTAAGCTAAAATTTGAGACCTATTAGAAGAAGAAAAAATTATCAGAACAGATGTGTTCATTGTTATTCTTTTTAGCATCTACAAAGGCTGATATCCAGAGGCTGGAAAATCTGTAATTCTTTTTCTTGTTTCAGTTCCCTCTCTGAAAACCTCATAATAGTTTCTCAGTACCCCTCAGATACAATCAAAACTCCTTAAGAAAATTTATGGCTTTCTTTTTTTAATGATTTTAAAATCGTGTTTAAAAAACCTATAACATAAAATTTACCTTCTTAGTCATTTGTAAGTGTACAGTTCTATAGCATCAAGTATATTTACATTGCCGTGCAACAGATCTCCAGAACGTTTACAAATGTTCCTTGCAAAACTGAAACTCTGTACGCATTAGACAGCAACTCCTCATTTCCCCCTCCTCTCCAACCTCTGACCACCACTGTTCTATAAGACTTTCTTCATCCAGCTCCTGCCTATGCTCTCTGATTTTTCTCTAACCCATCTCAAAACCTGCTCTCCAGGCACACACCGTCTTTCCATTACCCATTCAAACTCTCATTTCGGGACTTTGGTCTATGTTCTTTCTATTGGTTAGGACACTCTTCCCCCACCTCTAGTATTGTTAACTTATGACTCAACTTTCACATATAGACTTACATGGCTCTCCTAGAGTGGGAGATGTACACCTAACTATGTGTTCTTATGTGCACCTTATATTTCCAACTGCCACAAAAATGGCTTTAAATTTTTTCTAACAGAATATGAGTCTTTGAAACTAAAAATGTGCTACACAAATAAGAACATCCATTCCTTCCCATCATTTTATTCCTGGCACCATAGCACACACTAAATAAATGCTTGTTGATTGAATGAATGGGTCAGTGCTCAAAATGCCTAAATTTGAATTTTATTTTGTCACCTACTGGTTGTATGCCCTTGAATACATAAAGATAATTATGATGACAGTAATAATGATTACAACAATAGTGATAGTAGTAGCAAGATGCTAGCCCTGACATTTCAGAGCACTTATTATATGCTAGGTATTTTTTAGCCCTTACTTATATTAACTCATTTAATCTTCATAATAACTCTATGCAGTAGATACTATGATTATGCCCATTGTCAGATGAGGACAGAGAATGGGGGTATTAAGTGATTTGTCCAAGGCCACACAGTTCAAAAGAACAGAACTGTTCGTAGAATCAGACATTTTGAATCTGAAGTCATGTTTAGAAATATTGCTTGCAGTGTTGGGGCCCCACTTCCTTATATAATAACGATTATTGTAACCATTTCAAATATGGATGATGAGCATTAAATCTATGAAAGTTGCTTAGTACAATGCCTGGTATGTAGTGAAAATTCAATAAATGACAGCAACTACTGTCATAATAAATGTTAAGTGCCTTGCTCAGTGCTTCTAATGATGGAGGCTTTCAATAAATGTTAGCTCCTGTCTTCTCTTTCTTCCTCCTTAATTAGAGCAAGTCAGAGGCAACTACTAGTGCAATAGAATGAGGTCAAGAGCGTGTTGCAGTGGCCGCCAAGAAAATGAAATATAGTTGGTACAAGCTGCAGAAGAATGGTGCAGATTCAAGAAGAAAACGGCTTCCTGTAACTGAGTGCTAGTACTTTCCTGGGATTGTGGCAGAAATGTCTGCATTTAGATAATGCTTATAACTTTGACAGCTTGTTCACATTTTTCATATCCTTTTTGTTTCATAGTTGACTTTGAGAGAAAGGTTAGAGTATCACAATTCCCATTGTACAAAGTGATTTGCTGAAGATAAGAATAGTTAGGGTACAAAGAGGAACTAGAAATTGTAATTCTAGAATGCTTGTCCTGTAAAAATATAATTCTTCATCACAACAGGACTTTTTGAAAGTGGAAGGAGAACCTTAGCAATTAAGTTAGTACAACAGACATAAACTGGGACTGCCCAGGGCCCGCCAGGAGGTATGTTGCCCTTACTTCTACTCATATTCTTCCTTGTACATCTTTTCTTTTCTCTTGCCCCACAAGCAAGCATCACATTGTTTTAAAATATTCCTCATCCTTGATCCCCAGAGAAGGAGTTATTTCTCCTCCTCAGGGCTTCCATAGTTGCATTTATTATGCACATGTATATGTGTGTAAATCAAATATATCTAATAGAAAAAACGAGAAATTTACCTTGACGCAGTGACTGTATATACATGTATGCGTGAGTGTGTGTGTGTGTATATACGCACACATATACGTATGTCAGATATGTCATGTATATTTGACAAAAACTGAAAGGCCGGTATACTTGATACGGTTTCCTTCTGCGACTGAACTATCCTTTGCTCTATTGAACCTCCTTTTATCAGCTGTATTAAATCATATGTCAGTTTCCTAGTGCTCATAATAAAGTACCACAAACTGGGTGACTTAAAACAACAGAAGTGTATTGTCTCACTGTTCTGAAGGCTTGAAGTCCAAAACCAAGCTGTTTGCAGGGTTGACTGTTTCTGAAGGCTCTGAGGGAGAATCTGTTCAATCTCTCTCCTAGCTTCTGGTAGCCCCACATGCCCCTTGACCTACAGATGCATCACTCCAATCCTCTACCTCACAAGTCTTCACATGGCATTTTCCCTGAGGGTCTGTGTCTTTATATGCCCATCTTCTGTGGTCATATTGGTTTAGGGACCCATCCTGCTCTTGACATTACACTTACAATGATCCTATTTCCAAATAAGGTCACACTCTGAAGTACTAGGGGTTAGAAATTCAACATATTTGGGGGGGAAGAGAGCACAATTCAACCTGTAATAAGTAGTAAGAGCCAAATGCAATCATCCTGTAGGAGGATTTGCCATTGTTGCACAGTCTGTGTAAATCTGTTTTTTGTTAATCTGTGTTTTAGTAAAGAAAGAAAATATAAGAATTAATTGGGTCTACTGAAGATATAACCTCATATGACCTTCCCTTTTCATTGAATGAAAGATGGTGATGGGGTTAAATTTTATAGACAGGAATTATAAGCAGGGTTACTACAGAATGAATATTTTGTTATTTTCTCCACTTGCTGTGTTTAAAAGATACGCAAATGATTTCCCTCTTTAAATTTACAAAACTTTACTACCATTTTATTGATAATGTTATATTGATTGTATTCATTTTATATTTGTTTTAGTCATGCACAGTTGTTTATTGGAATGGGAAATAATTTGGCCTGTTAGTGGAATTATAGATTATTAGATAGATACTTCACACTCCGGAAAACGTGACAAAGAAGTTATTATTGTAACTTGCTCTGGTTTCACGTAAACGAAACAGCATAGTGGTTTCTGGATGGACTTCTCATTCCCAGCAGAACTTACCTGGAGGAAAGAACCAATAGGATTGAGAACAGCATCCTGGGCAGAATGACAGATCCTCTGGGAAGACATCAACAGTTCCAAGCAATTAAGTCCCCAAGAGACAGGCAAAGTAAATACCATTTGAAGATAGCTAATTGAGGCTCCACATAGAGAGGATGAAAGAGGTACTGAGCAGGTAGGGCAGAGAAAACGCAGGTAGAGTGTTGGCTAATGGCTTCTATGCGAGTTGAAGTGCCGGGATTAGCTCCTTGTCTGGCAGGCACCAACTAAACCAGCTAGTCCCCTGGGACTATTTGGAAAACGGATCTGGACTCATGAGAACCAGCTTCACGTGCAAGAATGAGAGACAGGCATGGACCCATTCCCTCTAACAATTTCTACCAAGGTAAAGGGGTATTCTTCAAAGATAGCTGCAGGTAGCTTTCCCAGCCTTGCTGTTTGCCATCTCTTTTTAAGCAATTGACTCCTCAACCCAAGAGGACAGTCTCAAAAACCCCACAAGCACCTTTCATATCCCTGCTCTGAGACCCCCAGGGTTCCCCACTAGGAAACTGACATCATTTGTAAAGGTCATCCTTGGCCTCTCTCAGACTAGGTAATCTAGTGTGGCTTCCTAGAGTCTTGCAACCTGGAGGTAGGGTTTTGGGTTTTGTTGTTCTTTATTGAGACACTGAATAAAATGATTCCATACTTAACCTTTTTTTCCATTATGCATAAGACATTATTTTAAACATGCATTGTTAGGAAAGCCAAAAGTATGGCAAGTATAACATGCTTTTTATTGACTCAGCAAATGAGTCATATAATAAAATAATGAATGTGCTTTTATATAGAACTTAAAATGGAATGATTTGATAGCTTTGATCATTTGAGATTGATGAATAGGATGATGTCAATACAGCAATGGAAAAAAAATTGTTTTGGAAATTATCAGTTTTGTCAGCGTAAAATCCACACATATTAATAGTGAAGTAGGGAGGAATAACATAGATGAGCAGGTATGGTTGAAATCAAAATCCAATCAGAATTCTTTTGATCTTTTTAACCCATTTCTCATTGGTTATTTTGCTTATATTGCCTAAATAACATAAGAGAGTAACTGCATTTTTGTGTTACTTCCTCTTTTCATTTTTGCAGGGTGGTGTTGGGGAGTTGCCACTGTCAGTTGGATATATGAATGAAATAGCCAAATACAGAGATAATTGATTTATCTCTCTGATCAGTCCCTGTACAGTTGGTAGTGGAAAATGATTTAATATCATTCATAATGTTCAAAAAAGAGATTATGCACGAGCTATTATCATTAAGGGTGACATATCACAAAACTCAAGATGACTTTACAGAATTTTTCAAACTGTTTAAATCCTTTAAGCATCCATTTTGGAAAAAAAACATAAACCTTCAAAACAGTCAAGTGATTGACTTGACAGATGCTTTATTTTACTGATCAGCCAATAAAACTAAGAAGTCATCATAAAGTCTTAGAACAGGTCTGTTCTTCAGTGACAAAATCAATAATTTAATCAGTTACATAAGGGGAAATATGTGTGTATATGTGTATGTGTGTGCGTGTGTACATGTAAACATATATTCACCTAAGTTTTTCAAAATGAAAGATACTTTGGGAGTAATGATACGTTCAACTCTTTATATCTATAATGATTCTTTACTATCTATGAAACAAAATTCAAAGGTTTTTATAGTTAGGGGCTGCATTTTTACAGATCTCTAGCTTCTTACTGTTCAAATAGACTTTCAATAGTATCTGTCGAGTGAACAAAATCAAGGCCAAAGCTGTTAACTGGAGTGTGAAGCTGTGCGTGATGTTCCTCTTCATCTCTCCAAATAAAGCCTCCGTTAAGGTCATGTTCATCCTCGCCACAAATCTCCCACCCTTCCTCCCGCTGCAGTAACATGCGTGGAAGGCCTTCCTTCCTTCGGGCTGCTACAGTGGTGATCTCACCTGACCAGCTGGATCGTGCAGGCTTCATACCTTCCTGTTTTCTCTCTCATGGCTCTGCACCGGCATGTACTGCCTCCTGGCCTTGCTCCTTGTGTAAAGGTGTGGACCGTGTCTCCAGTCTCCTCGCACCTTGAATAGGGCAAGGCCTTTGTGCTAACATGAGTCTTTAGTCTGGAATCACATCTGTGTATAATTTTTTTTTCTTTTACAAAGTACCATTGAATGAATATTTATAATGAGGGACAACTGGCAGTTAAGGCACATGTCAATTTGTAGCTTTTAATATGAACTTATTAAATGAAACTTATGACAGTAGTGCATCAAAGAATTCATGAGACTAATTGTGAAGATTTGTGTGACAAGTGAATCTAATGTCATTACAACAAAATCAGATCCTTAAACCTTCGTATTTGACCAAACAATTAATTTCACAAAGCACTGAGTCTCCTGTCCTTGTTTATTGTGTGAAAGAGAAAGTGCGGATCTTCTTTTTGAGGTTAATTGTTGTCTTCACGGCTCACACACCCTCTTTCCTTGCACCCTTTCAAGATTGCCTCTGACCCATGACATACTTGTGAAAATTGATATTCATGGTTTATGGGCCACAAGGAATGATTTTAACGGTAACTAATCCCTGGACGTGTTCAATATAGTTAAGCGTGAATGTTGAATAAGGGCTAAACATTTTTAAATGACAACTGTGAGGATACAGAAGCTGTGTCAGGCCTGCCTAGGCTAACGTTTATTTTATTTTCTGTTAAATGTGGAGCCTGCATCATGACTTTATGTATTTATGGTTTATGTGTGTCTGTATTAGTGCTTTATATGCACTGACATTAAGCTCATTTCATATTTTCTTATGATTGATTCTAATACTCTACATATGTGCTCCTCAAAGTACAGTCTGTGGACCAGCAACATTGGCATCACCCAGGGGAAGCTGTTAAAAATGCAGAATTCAGGTGCTGCCCTCAACTACTTCGTCAAAAATATTGAGTTTTAACAAGAACCCCCAGCCTAATGTTTTCTATGCATATTGAAGTTTGAGGGCTGTTCTACATCTCTATGAAATGTACTCTTTGTAGAGATGTGAATTAGTATTTGGTTTTGAAACATTGCCGGTTGCTTTGGGGAAGTTAGAGCGCCTAGAAAAAGTCATTTAATACTTTTCATAACAAAGTCTTCTAACTTCCACCTGGTGGATGGAGATTTTACTCCGGAGTCACACAGATGGAATATTACAAAGAAACATTAAACATAACGTCTTTAGTAACCTAAAAGGCAAGATTTCATTAGATACTCTATGTGTAGCAAGCCTAAATATTGCTGAAAGTAGGTTCTTTCTCATTAGTGACCCTTTTGTCCTTAGTTGTCACATTTGTAGTCCTAGAAATCTACAGAACTGTAGTAGAATTGTATATAAATAAAAATTTTGGCCAAGTGAATTTGCTGGATCTGATTTCCATTGCTACTTAAGTAAAAGGGCTTCCAGTGGCACTGCTAAAGATTTTATGTTCTGAGAGAAATTCTACCGGCTGAAACTTTGGGTCAGTTCTCAGTCTGCAGCAGACTGTAACTTTTCCCTGCGAGTGTACATATGTGCAAACACATGAGCACTCAAACATACTTAGAATCATTTCTGAGCAGCTCTAATAGTTTTGTCTATCAACCTAAGTTCATTATAGGAGCCGTGGCAGTTAGAGGGATAAATAGAGAACAATTCTTGCCTTCTGGGCATTTGTAATATAGTGTGCAAGATAAACTGAACAGAAATCATCCCCATATGAAATGTAACAGAAGAGCCCCTGATTACTTTGGGTAGAGTAATCAAAAAGACTTTTCTTTTTGGATAAACTGGTATTTAATTGATCCTTGAAAGATACACGACACTCCAACAGGTAGAAGAAAACAAGAACATTTTAATTGGAAGCAACAGTGTGAACAAAGACAAGAAAACCAAAAATGGTGAGGACTGGAGAGGAAATAGTTCCACTGAGGAAAATGGTGGAGAGAAGACGATTTGAAGCTATAGCTTCTGTAAGTGTCAGAGGCTAAACTAGAAACTCTGCATTTTATTTAGAAAGCGAAAGTGAAAGGTAAGACTGTGTATGGAAAGTCATGGGATCTAAACAGAGCCCTTGGCAGAGGGATCTGGCAACGCACACACAAAATGTTTTTTTTGGTTTTTTTTTTTTTTTTTTTTTTGCGGTACGCGGGCCTCTCACTGTTGTGGCCTCTCCCGTTGCGGAGCACAGGCTCCGGACGCGCAGGCTCAGCGGCCATGGCCCACAGGCCCAGCCGCTCCGCGGCATGTGGGATCTTCCCGGACCAGGGCACGAACCCATGTCCCCTGCATCAGCAGGCGGACTCTCAGCCACTGCGCCACCAGGGAAGCCCCCAAAATGTTTTTGTTATCTTTAAAGATTTTGTTCTTTCTTTTTGGTTTGGGGAGTTGATTTACTCAGGAAATACTTGACAAGTTCTATCTCTTGAGCCTTAGCTCCCATATGTGATAACAGCTACTGGAAAATTTCTGTAGCCTCAAGAGTTCTCACAAGTAACTAGATCCCTTGTTTTTGTTATAAAGCTGAAATGTATAACTCTTTAACTCTTTGCCCTTATATTTCATTTAAATTGGTCAGCAATTTTAGAGCTGAGGTTTGAAATTATATTCAACAACGACCATAGGAGACCACAGGATTGATACTACCTATCAATTGACCAGAAGACCGTAACTTCTTCATGAAAAAAAATCCCAGAAAAAAAATGAGAAAAATTGAAAATACCAAAAATTGAAGGAAGAGAGCTCTACTTGCCACCACTCCATAGTACTTACATCTTCTCACCTTTCTAATAGCTTAGGTATATAAAGGCATTATTTTTATAAATATTGGTAGGCTGAAAATACTCAAGTCAATTTAGAAGACAAATGTGAAAAGACACTTCTTAAAGTAGTTAACTACAAAATGGTGTGGTCTTAGAAAGAAAACATCATTAAGAACCATCTTCTTCAACTTTCATATGAAGGACAGAAATCTTCTGTCTCTTTTCTGGTTTCCATCCAGGTTTTGTTTAAATTCATTTATTGACAATTTTCTTCATTGAAATTTTCAAAACAGCATCTGGAAAGCCCTTTTATCTTGAATTGATTGGAAATCAGAGGAGAACCATTCAGTGGTCTACTTGTTTGTCCATCCCTGACCCCAAACTAGGAAATTGGGAACACATTTTTAACTTCTGCTTAGAACTTTGGTATTTTTCTAAGCTTATATTCTTCAAATGTTCCATACATAGTATAAAATATTTCTGTGTGTATTTTTGTCTGTATAAAATTTCTAAGTACTCTGATATCCTTTCTTTGGATGAGTTCCCAGGAAAGGACCAGTAAATGCAAATTAGATCAAAGACTTTTCAAATAATTGCATTAAAAATCACTGTCATGTATCTAATTTCACCGTTATTACATAAATAAAAATATAACTTTCACTTCAAAAGTAGGACAAAAATAATCTCAGAATAAAACAGCCCTTATCTGACAGCAACTTAATTTTATCATACGTAGCAAAACTCTGCACAATATAGTCCTTATTTTTTTCACTTTTTTCCGTGGATTACAGAAAAATCTCTTCATGGTCAGCAGACCAAAATTTTGAAAGCAGCCTTCTCTGTGACCTCTATTTTGTCAATATCTCTTTGTAAAATGTTATATCAGAATTGAACACAGTGCTCTAAAGTGTAGTCTTCTCCTGTTTGGACATGCGTCCTGGGAAGGTGCAGCCAAATACTGCATTAGGTATTTTTGTCAGCATTATCATTCTGTTTGCTCATCTTGCACTCAGAAGAAACTCTCAGCTCTGCCACTCCACGTCTTTATCTGTGCAGTTAACTTTTTGAACCTAAAGGCGACACTTTATATTATCCTTTTCAATTATATCAGTACTGCATTCTGTTGAGAACTTTCAAAATAATGGTGATGTATATCTGTAGTTTCATTTAAAATTTTTTATTTAGCTGTATTTGACATATAACATGTTAATTTCATTATGTTGTACATACAGATGTTTGTATATATTGCAAAATGATCAACACAATAAGTCTAGTTAACATCCAGCACCATACATAGTTACAAAATATTTTGTGTGTGATAAAGTCTTTTAAGAACTACTCTCTTAGTAACTTTCAAATATACATTGAAGTATTATTAACTATAGTCACAGTGCTGTACGTTACCTCCCCTTGACTTAAATTTATTTTAAAGCTGGAAGTTTGAACTTCTTAACCTCCTTCACCCATTCTAAAGTTTATTGCCAATGTTTTCAGGCTGTCAAAAAAATTGAGCATAAAAGTTTTTTCAGGGTGTATTCTGTGTATCATTAGTATGTCGTATTTCCTTCTTGACATAAATAAAAAATGTATCAGTCTTATGTATTTAAAAAAAGTCTGCCAGGTTGAAGTTTTGGCAGACACAGCTTGGTATACCTTAATCATCTGCTCAACATTTTTTGTAATGAGTATTTCAAATAAAAATTGTATATATTTAAGGTATACAACATAGTGATTTGATATACATAGTGAAGTGATTACTACAGTCAAGCTAATTTACATGTTATCTCTTCACATAGTTACCATTTTGTGTGTGTGAAGAGTGTACCTGAAATCTATTCTCTTATCATATTTCCAGTGTTCAGTACAGTATTATTAAATATAGTCATCATGTCTGTACTTTAGCCTTGCTCATCCTGCATAACTGCAAACTTGTACCCTTTCACCAACATCTCTTCATTCTCCTCCCTCAGCCCAGCCCCTGGTAACCAATGTACTACTCTCTGTACCTGTGAGTTTGACATTTTTTTAAAATTCCACATATAAGTGAGATCAGACAGTATTTATGTTTCTCTGTCTGACTTATTTCACTTAGCATAATATCCTCCACGTTCATCCATGTTGTTGCAAATGGCAGTATTTACTTCTTTCTCATGATGAAGGTAGATGGATAGATAGATAGATAGATAGATAGATGGAGATAGAGATATCACATCTTCTTTGGTGAAGAAGGTGATTTCCATATCTTGGTGATTTCCATATCTTAGGTGATTTCCATATCTTGGTTATTGTAAAGACATCTCTTTGAGTATCTCTTTGAGATACTGATTTCATTTCCTTTGGGTATATACCCAGAAATGAGATTGCTGGATCATATGGTAGTTCTATTTTAAATTTTTTGAGGAATCCCCATACTGATTTCCATAATGGCTGAACCAATGTGTATTCATTCCACCACAGTTCACCAGGGTTCCCGTGTTCTCACACCCTCACCAGTACCTGCTATCTCTTGTCTTTTTGATAGTAGCTACTTTTAACAGGTATTTGAAGATATCTCATTGTGATTTTGATTTGCATTTCCCTGATGATGTTGAGAGCCTTTTCATATACCTGTTCGCTGGCTGTATGTCTTCTTTGGAAAAATGTGTGTTCAGGTCCTTTGCCCAGTTTTTAGTTGGGTTATTTGTTTTCTTGCTATGTAATTGTTTGAGTTCCTCATATATTCTGAATATTAACTCATCAGATGTATGGTTTGCAAATATTTTCACCCATTCTGTAGGTTGTCTCTTCACTCTGTTGATTTTTTTCCTTTGCTGTGCAGAAGCTTTTTAGTTTAATGAAATACCATTTTTCTATTTTTGTTTTGTTGCTTGTGTTTTGGGGGTTATATCCAAAAAATCATTGCCTAGACCAATGTCAAGACACTTTTCCCCTATATTTTGTTTTCAATAGTTTAATGGTTTCAGGTCTTACATTTAAGTCTTCAACCCATTTTGAGTTGATTTTCGTATATGGAGTGAAATAAGGGTCCAATTTCATTCTTCTGCATGTGGAAAACCAGTTTGATACCACTTACCAAAGAAACTGTCCTTTTCTCATTGTGTGTTCTTGGCACCTTTGTTGAAGTTCAATCTCCATAAATATGTGAATTTTTGAAGTTTTGGCGAACGCTGCTCTGTATTTCTTCATCTGTTCCACATCTTCAAGAAATGGCTGCATTGTTTTTGTCATGATCAAATGCATTATTTAAATTAAGACAGTAACAAGAAAAAAAGATTATTTTGCTGCCAAGAAATGCAGCAACCAATTTGGGGTTAGAAAAAAAGTTAGAAATGTGTCAAGATACTAAAAATGGCCTTTGGAAGAGAGGAAAAAAATCTAAATCAAAGGGTGGATGGCCAAAGAGAGACCCATGGTTACACTGAGCTTTGCTTTACAGAAGAAAGCAGTTTTGTTCTTATGCTGACTCTTTAAATAAAGGTGATGAGTTGACCATGAGCAAATTGTTGAGTCTGCAATCTACTTGGAAGGGTTTAGAGCATAACCAAGTGACTTAAAAAGCAGCTCTAAGTCTCATAAAAATCTGTTTTCATCTTTAAACACATAATAATTATGTTAATGGCCAGAGTCTAAATGTTGGCTGATATGATGGTGAAAGACAATTAGAAAATCAATAGACTGGCAATCTATTGTAGAAAAAAGGAGAAAGATGGTGTTGTGTAATGTGTATAGTAGATATAGCATTGGACAGGTAGTCAAAACATCTGACGTGCCGTTAATTACTAAATTTGATTCATTTAATATTTTTCATTGTGTATTAGACAACAATGATTGAATCTTTCTTACATTTATTGGCATTTTGAAAAAAATTGACATTTGATACAATAGTAAATGTGAATATACTTTGTAAAACTTAAAATCTATATTTTTGTTATCATGTGCAAAAATTCTAAGCACTTTGGATGAATTTCATTCTATATTATTATAAATTGTAAATGTATATAAATATATTATAGATAACTATGTGTAATATATATGTGTAATATCCTTATATTCAGTAATAAAACTTTGAGTAAGTTTGTATTTCTTTCAAGTCTATTTTGGGATAGGCAGTCACTTATAGGGTATATAGCTATGAATTTCTGCATTATATTCCTCATCATGATTTAGCATTTGAGACATAAATATTTTATAGGGTAGTATCTTAATAGGACTAGAAATTGTACATGTTCAGTACCATTCACCAGGTGATATATACGATAGAAAAGTCTGTTGAAATTAATTAGATCTGTTTTAAAAAGGAATTATTTATTTTAGTTCAGTAAACTGTGCATGTATGAGATGAGTTGATCTAACTTTGTAATTGATATATGAATAGATATTTTTAACCTAAAATAGTCAAGCCAGTTAATTTTTGTGTGTACTTAATCCAAAGACCAGTTGTTTGGCACCATATAGCTATTATTTTTTTGGCGATACGCGGGCCTCTCACTGTTGTGGCCTCTCCCGCTGCGGAGCACAGGCTCCGGACGCGCAGGCTTCCGGACCGGGGCACGAACCCCTGTCCCCTGCATCGGCAGGCGGACTCTCAACCAGTGCGCCACCAGGGAAGCCCAGCTATTATTTTTTAATCTAAATAATGTTCTCCAATTCTTTACGAAACAGATATTCTTCAAGGTCAGTTTCCCATTAATTTTAACCTGAAAGAAGGCTTCCATAAGCATACAAATGCAGCTTCTCTCTTACCTCTACCCTGAGCAAAGCAATGTGAAATATTATTGGAGCATACTCTGCTGTTTTGCTATGAGCTTTACGACAATTTACCCACTCCAGAAAGGTTAAGGCATGTCATCCAGCTGAAACCTCCTAAGCCTACAAAACAGATTATTTTATGGGAAAGCAGCTTTTCCTTTCTAAGTATGTTTTGCCCTGGAGGAAATGAAGTTGCCACTTTAGAATGCTTAATAGCACCAGCGTTGTCGCTCACAGAGATTAATCAATTTCTGCTCTGTTTTATCATCAGTCAAGAGGCTTCCAAATTAAGTTTGGCACCCATTGGACTTTCACCTGTGCACTCTAGGATGTAGTCTTTACAGGAGGCATTCTATCTTGGAATTTTTTTTTTTTTTTTGGTTCCCTGCCTTATAAAGCAGATTAAAAAAAATAGTTATTTCAAATTTAACACCTCTTAGCTTTTTGAATGAAAGAAAATCCTTAAGAAAGTTTACTTTCTAATATTGTATTTTGTAATCTTTTAATGGAAAGGACTTCCATGTTAATATTTGAGAAAATATCATTTAAGATCTATGATTATCTCCTAGAATTGTCAACTAAGTGAGTACAGAATCATTATTATTTTAGTGGAAAGCTGTATCTACTTAAAAGTGTTGTTAACCTGTTACTATAACATCATTATTTGTGAGTTTATTTTGTTTGTTGCTTTTCTTTGTTCTCTTTTATTTTTCATGTTAAAGAAATCCAGAATAATATTGTAATGGCTAGGGTTTGCCCCCAAATAATAACTTTTATTTCCTTTTTCCCTCTTTTTCTTTCCTTTCCTTTTCCACAAAGGTAGGAATTATATTATCTAGTTTCATTCTAAAACACATCCAGATATAAAAAGTTAAATGGATGAAATTTATGATGAGACTTTTAAAAATGTGATGTAGCTCAATTTAGTATGAGTTAAATATTGGCTAAATAATTCCTTGTGTCTCTTCCTTGAGAAATTTGATTCCCATGGTTACTTTATGCAGGACCTAGATAGACCCTCCTGTTGGACAGCTTAAAGTTCTTACCAAATTTTCTAGTCTCACTGGATAATGGCATTATGGTAAACTGGCTGTATTTTCATGCAGATGATGTGTTGAGTCTGCACACCTACACTCTCCAGTAGGGCAGCCATTGGCCACGTGTGACGACTGAGCGCTTGAAATGGGGTGAGGTGGAGGGAATGCTCCTTTCCAGTTTCATTTTATTTTAATCAACTTAAATTTAAAAACTGATGCAGTGTAAAATAATCTTACAGTAAACATATTTTCATTGTTTTGCTAGGACTGTATTTGACCTTTGAAATTTTAGCATATGATTAAGATGTAATGTAAAATACAAGATTTAAAAGATATTATATGAAAAGAGGAGGCAGAATATCTCAGGAATAATTCTTATTTTTATGACATGCTGAGATGATAGGATTTTATTGTAGATATATTATGTTAAATAAAATGTACTATTAAAATTAATTTCACCTGTTTCTTTTTATACTTTTTTAATGTGGTTACCAGAATAGTTAAAATTGCTAAGTGGCTTGCCCTGCATTTCTGTTATACAGTGCAGCTCTGGTGGTTCAGTTGAGACAGTGATAGTTCTCTATGCAGAGGTGAACTTGGCAGTGAATTCCTACACAACTCAACATTTTTTCCATCATTACAGATTCTTTCCTTTTTAATTTATTAAGAGAAAATCATCTTAGAACACAGATTTCCCAAAATATGTTACTGACAATGTTAAAAAGCTTTCTTAGGGTTTTAATATGCCATGTGCCGTATGTATAGATAAACATTATCCCCTGAGGCATTTCCTAAATTGATTTCCAAGGAGCGTCTCTCAAGAACAGCATTCTACGGATCAGGTGATCAGATGTTTGGAAGTGTAATAATGGTTGTGCAACTCACTATTTTGGTCATCTTTTATCCTAATGTGACAAATGGCAGCTCCTCACACTGAGTCCCAGGTGCATATTACACATATATTTAATGTTATTTGGCACTTTCCCCTAGGGACTAAGTGGCCTTTTCCAGCTAGTTACAAATAACGTAAGTAAATCAAATAATGTGTGTGCAGTTTGTACCCCAGTTTTAGCACAGATATTTTCGTATTTAATATTTCATGCCAAACGTTTCTAATTCTTATCATTAGCTTCAATTAAATATTCATGACATTAAGTAACATACCAGAGGGCATTCAATGCTACTGATCAAAAACTATTCCTTACTAATGAGTATTAATTAATTGTCAGGTCAGTTAACAAATGTTTATTAGGAGTTTCTGTTCTGCAAGGGACTGTGCTGTAGACACTGGAGAGTCAGTGGTAATAGACACACATGGAATTTAATGATATGACTTCATGGAGAATAACTATCAGCAAATAAATGCCATATATTTAACAAAAATAGCCGGTGCATGTGTAGTATGAAGGCTTGTTCGTTTATTCCTTTGAGGTTTCCTTTGTGCTCTTTATGTTAAACAAGATGTGGAACTTGTGAAAATAGTTATATGAAACTGCCAAGTATACATTTGTACATAATAAACGTAAAAGAAAAGTGCATTTTGTGTCTTATAAACCACAAGCTGCAACTGAAATATTTTTATACACTTCAGATTAACAAAGGCTATAAAATTACCTACTAAGACAGCAGAAGGACCATTACTTGATAGAATTTTCCGGTTTCATTTTCTCCAGCTTTTTCCTCTTTCTGAGTGGAAATTTAACATAAAAAATTCAATTTGATCCCCTAAAAGAAGCAGGCAAACTGGAGGTGTTTTTCACAGAGGTGGGGAAGAGCAGTTAAATTATTGTAGCTGAAATTCAATTTTGTTATTTTGTTAGAATTGAAACCATTATGTACAGAAATAGCATAAGCTCTTTCAATAACTGATTCACTTAAGATGTTTCTCATTAGATGTTTCTAATTAGAACAGGGAAAATATTTGGTGAGACATAAAATAATTCTATGAAATATACTACTCATTGTATGTAGGAAACAAATAAGAAATGATTAAATTTAGAATTAAATATTTTAATCTTAAGACTTTAAAAAAAATTATTTTTTACAATCTCGGTAGAGTCATATATACATTTTAACAGTGAGTCATTTTATTTAAAAAAAAGTCCAGAACTCTTCTTGAAGAAACACAACTTTGTCCTGAATAGTTATTTTCCAGAAGAGGAAACAGAGGAAACATGACAGAATTGTAGTCATCTGTGTCTAACAAAATTGAAAGATATAATGTGTAGATTATAGAATATGGGCATACAAGACTCTTCACTGGCTCCTAAGTGTGCTTTTCAAAGATTAGATTTACACTAGAGTTTGACCACCTTGGAAAAATACAAGCCTTTTGAAAAAATATTTATTGAGCTAGGTGTTTGAGGCAATAGAGAAATAAGTAAGATACTCTTTGCACTCAGAATGCCTAGAGTTTAATGGGGCAGAGGGAGGTAAAACAAACATAACAGGTAACCAAACCAAAGGATAGATGTTCATTTACTAACAGCTGAAAGACAACCTAGTTTCAGTAGAGTAGAAGTAAGATCCCATCTGGTGGAAGGTTTGAGCTTCACAAAATAAGCAGCATTTGAAATTAGCTGCACAGGTTAGCAAATTTTTACAGACAGAGATGGAGAAAAAACGAGCCTTGCAAACAGAAAGAACCATGTGGACTTAAGGGAGAAAATGAAATCACCATCAGAGTGCAGCAAATAATGCTTTGATTATGGCATGAGATAAGTGTAAGCAAAAGGACTTAAGATGGAAATTGAAGTCAAATTGTAAAGGCACTGACTATCATGACACCTATTGTGTTCAATGGACAATGAAAAAATAAAATTCATGAATGAATTGTAGGAATGTTAATCTTTCAGTAGAATGGTTTAGAGTGGATAGAATTCGGAGAAGTATTGATTTGGATGAAGGCAACTTCTGTGAGCCTGAAGCCAGCTTTCTTTGAGATCAAAGTCCTGATGAGATTCAAGCAGTTCAGGAAACAACTCTGCACAAAATATTTCCATCCACAAATTTTAAAAATACTCACAAGTAAAATATTTATTCCAATTATTGAATAAAAGATTACTTTTGATTCAAAATTGAGTAATTTTGTAAAGTTTAAGTGGGATTTCTTTACACTTGAGTATGAATCAGTTTAATCAATGTTTTTCTCCCCATCTGAGTTCACTGAAATTCACCGGAAAGCTATAATAATTCTAGAATTGTGTGCAATTGACAAAAAAGCCTAACATAGTAACAAAACAAAATTGATAGAACTATAGAACTCTGCTATCATAATGGAAGATTTCACATATATCTGTCAATTATTGATAGGTGAAGAAAATAAAAAGTAAGCAAAGATAAAGAAAATTTGAACAACACAATGAACAAGTCTGATTTGTTAAAAACTGTACATAAAACTAGTGTGTGTATAACTTATAAAATATACACACTTTTATTTTTTATTTTTTTGCGGTACGCGGGCCTCTCACTGTTGTGGCCTCTCCCGTTGCCGAGCACAGGCTCCGGACGCGCAGGCTCAGCGGCCATGGCTCACGGGCCCAACCACTCCGCGGCATATGGGATCTTCCCGGACCGGGGCACGAACCCGTGTCCCCTGCATGGGCAGGCGGACTCTCAACCACTGTGCAACCAGGGAAGCCCCTACACACTTCTAAATTATATATTTTCACTTAAAAATCATCTAAGTAATACATAAAGCAAGTCTCAACAAATTTTAATAAATTTTAAATAATTCATATCACACAGTGATACAGTAAAGCAATAGGGTTTAGTGAAGAGTATTATTGGGTCCCCACTGTATGATTTCAGATCTCAGGTTCTTCACATACTAAGACTCTGGGAGAATTTTTATTCTTTTTCTGTTTCCTCAGCTGCTAATAGAGGTATTAATAATACTGATTTATAGATTTATTGTGAGTCTTCAATAAGTTAATGTATGGAAAGTACTTGGAAAAGTATCTGGAACATAGTAAAATGATCTAACAATAGCTACTATTGAAATAATAGTTTTTTATAGTACGGGAGCAATGGGGAAGGAAATAGTCTTTTCAGAGCAAGGCAAGATTTTCCCAGGCTGTCTGGGTAGAGATCCAGAATAGGGATGAGGAATAAGGGAGTATGTAAGATACAGGGCAAAACAGAGCCCGGTAACTGGGAGGAGGGAGGGACTGGGAAAGTGAGGATAAAAAAAAATAAAATCCACTCTGTTTTGAGTTGAGTGTGTTGGGTAACAGCAATGACTCTAGGACACTGCCTCAGCCATACTGTTGGCCCTGAATCTGTGCTTGGTGACTCTGGAAATGTCTTTACCAATCCTAGGTGGTGGTGCTTTGGTGGATACTGGCATAGGCATCTCAATAGCCCCCCTTCTTACCATCTCTGGCAAGTCATAGGTTGTGAGCCCTGACTTTACTCTGTGGTTGTAGACCTTCTTATGGACATTGGAACAGAGGACCAGCAATGGAGCTTCTACAGTTTGTACATTATTGAACACAACTCCATGTTGTATATTCTTAGGCAATTTTAATTTCACTGCTGACTTACTGTGAAGGCCAAATGTTGTGCCTTTGGGTTTGGATCCTGGTATATATGTTCACAAACATGTTGATAGAATGTAGAAGCCACAGTGGTCTTTTAGCTATGTTTATTACAATAGAAACTTGTTCTACCTGAGAAAGATGGCCAAATGCCTGCATAAAGAACAGAACATTTAATCTTCATTCAGTCTGATTTTGGTAAACATATGAATACTTGCTTGAAGGTCCCTGTTTAAAGAGTTATTACACCAAGTGTTACTTTCCAATTAACATTGAGAAGAAGCTTCAGAATTTTAGTGCATCTGCAGCAAAGATGGAGAAAATAACTCCTGAAGAATCCAGGCTTTTTGATAGTAAAATTCTTAGGTAAATAGAGAATAACTCTGCTAATATGCAGCCGTGGATGAATTAAAAAACAGTAGATCTCAAAAAGTCTATGCTAAAACAAAGTGCTAAGCAATAAAAAATCAAGTTCTGTAACAATGTTTCCCGTAATGTCTTGAAAGGAAACCTGATTCTTTCCCCCCAAGAGAATATCTGTTTCCTTTAGACACAGATTGGGTCATCAATATTTATTAAGCACCTTGGGGTGAGCTGGCCAGGATCTGAATTACTGCTCTGCCTTGCTGGCTATAATAAATAACAAATATTGGTGCTATGTTCAAGAACAGGAATTCCCTGATTTAAATAGACATAGGTCACGATAAATATTTTATTACTTCTTATTATTTATCTATGCAAACCCCATTATGAAATAAAAAGGGAGTGAGAAATAAGATCAAATCTGTTTTGGCTAAGGAGAAATAGCAGTTTCAGGGGGGATTTTAGAACTTTAGGAGACTTTCATAATCATCTAACCCAACAGTCTCATGAACATTTATTGAAACTGAGTCCTAGCAAGTGTCTGCAGTCTGACTAATATCACACAGCTAGTATATGACAGAGGTGAGAGCAGATTTCTCTCCTGGTTTTTTAACTCTCAATCAAGTACTCTTCGTACTATATCAGAATACTTCCTACCTTTAGTCTTGTTCTGTGTAAACTTCTCTGTAGGTGGGAAGAAAACCTTGCTTCAAAGTTATGTAAAAATGATAAAATCATGGATTATTATATTTCTATTTTATCTGAGGTTTAGTTGCAGTGAAAGCCAGTGTTGGTATTCCTTTGACCATGGTGGTAATTCATGCTACAGAACTTCCCCATCTTGGATTGGAAGATCAATAGTGTCATGTTTGTTAAGAGACTTTGCTGAAGTTGGTCATCGTTCCATCTTACTTACTGCAGCTGATTATGAACGTAAACGAAGTAGAATGAACCAAGCTGTACAGCTGAATCATTCCCTCAGGAGTGTGGTGGGCCATCAGGCACCAGGCCCTGTGAGAGAAGTGAAATAAATCAACAGACAGATATTTTTGCTAAATTCTTCCTGGCCTAGGGTGTAATCTTAAGGTCGATACGCTTAGAAACTTGAATTTGACTTTAATTGAGGGTATGATCATGTTAAACCATGTCATAAGAAACTATATATAAATTTTAAGTGAGTATTTATTAAACTTCAATAAAAATACCACTCGAACAGAAAACAGATTTCTCAAGTTGGCATGGCCAGCATTTTCTGTTATTGTAGTCAGACCTTTGGTGAAACCAAATCACAATCTCAAGGTTGTTTTGAGATCATGGAAGCAGAGGAAGAAGCGTAAGTTGTGTGACTCACATAGAGTAATGCTCTGGATTCTGCTCTAGGTACGTGCCTGTTATGTCTTTTGCCTTCCTTTCTTTAATGATTAATTCTAGGCTGATAAACCCCACAATCTTCTAGGCTGATAAACCCCACAATTTACCAATCTTCTGATTGGTAAATTCTTTTATTTTTAAAAATTTATTTTATTGAAGTATAGTTGATTTACAATGTTGTGTTAATTCCTGCTGTACAGCAAAGTGATTCAGTTATACACATATTCTTTTTCATATTCTTTTCCATTAATGTTTATCATAGGATATTGAATATAGTTCCCTGTGCTATACAGTAGGACCTTGTTATTTATCCATTCTATGGTAAATTCTTTATTTTGATATGTTAATCTCTTTGGCTAAATTTTAGCTTTGAAGATATCATTTTTTAAAAGACTTTGCTTACTTATTCATGTTTTAACAACAGTGATGATAACTGCCATCGATTAATCAGACGCTTAATGTTCTCCAGGCACTCTGCTGGACTTCAGATGCATCATCTGTTTTATGCCTCGGTAGCCAACGGGGTATGTCTTCTTCTCTTTCTTGTAAATGAAAATGTTCACGTCTCACAGGGCTGAAAGAGCCTGCAAGATCTCACACTGGATTAAACCCAAGTCTGTCTGACTCAGAGCCTTCTCTGCCTGCTCTACTTTCTGTGTTTCATTTTTATGGTCACGTCCTTGCCTTACAGCCGGTCAGGCTGCGGCTAACACATACTTCTGTTTTCTTTTTCTTTGCCTCTGTTGTAACCTTCACTCTGGGCATCATTATTTGCTACCTGTTCTACTGGACTAGCTTTCTGCAAGGATTTCACAACTCCCTTTCCTTATTCTAATCTATTTTACACAATTAAAAGATCAGTTTTCCTAAGGCACAGTCTGATCATGTCACTTACTTTCTAAAAAAAATTTAAGGCTCTCCGTCGCCTATACAAAACAATTGCAATTCTTGGCCAAACATACAAGTTAGAGTCCCTTTCCAACCCATCCTCCCAAAAACCCCCTTCACACAGTCTATGGTCCAGACAAACAGAAACACTCACCGTGTTCTCCATACAACTCTGCTGTATGGCCTCCATATGTTTCTTATTCCTTTTACTCTGTTAGGAATGGTCTCAGCTTCTTCATGTCTATAACCATCACTCTCGACTCAACCCAGATGAGGTTTGACCAATTTGGTATATATCTTGGTTCTTTCTTCTTTCAATGCATCTTTATCGATTCTTCCAGGTACAGCCCCTCCCATGAGCTTCCATAGCACTCCATCTGCACTTCCATATGGCCTCTGTTACTTTTAATATTGTACTACTGTGATTTAAGGTTGCTGTTTCCTACCAGAATGTAAGTTGCTTGTCCCCAAACTGAAGACTGAAGCAAGGATTTGAGTGCAAGTAATTTATGTTGGAGTTGATCTTGGGAATCACTTATAGGAGAAGGGGAGGATTGAGACAGGGAAGGGAAGGATGTGTGCTAAAGAGCAGGGTGAGGCCCTGAGACGCTGCAGTATGGTCCTCTGAGGATCTGTAAGATCCTCTAGTGTGTCCACACTGAGGAGGGAAAAGCTGAGGTATTCATATGCTGAATTCTCTTCTGTAAAGTTTGAGGGCCACACCCAGGTGAAGTACACTCAGCTCTCCCTGCCGGGCCAGGAAAGACTGAGCCAGTGAAGCAAGCAGAGAAAGCACTCAGGGAGACAAGTGCACTGTGTGGGTAGGACAAGTGTCTGCAGTATGCCTCCAGGGCAAAACCTTGTGGGTTTATCTCTATGTTCTCTGTAGTGTCTGAAAGGCTTAGCACGGCGGCATTCATTCATCAGCTCGTTCATTTACAACTATCTATATAGTGTCTGTGTGATGCCAGGCCTAGTGCGAGGGGCTGTGGATGCACCCCTGAATGTGGAGGGTGCCTATCAGTGCTGCTCACGTAGAGTTTACAAACAGTGAGGACAGGTCAGTAAGCACGGAAGGAAATTAACAGAGGGATAACCTCTGTACAGCACTGCCTAAGGGGCACCTGTGAGCAAAATTTTGTTTGCTCCCAGCTAAGTTAAAGAAGCGAAAACTACGAGGAGAACATTAAAGAAAAATGCCAGGTAGTATGGCTTCAGTATTGAGAAATGTGCCAGTGGGCATGATTTAATATTACTATCTTCTTATATTAAAAAACAAAACAAAACTTATCCTGGGTTATTTACTTAAGGCATTTTTCAGTTATTATATTATGTTTTAGTTATGTGAAACCGATAAGATTACCTCTCAGAAAGACTGTATAAAAGCAGTTGGTAGGTGATCAAAAGTTGTTTCTTGTTAATAATGAAAGCATTCGTCTTTTTTCATACCTTCACTTTATCTACAAAACAATCTTAATAATAAAATCATCATTTCCTTGACAGATTTATGCTTTGGCAAATATTTCTCCTAGGAGAGGTTAAAACATTTCCCAATATATAATTACTATTTAGTAAGGTTTCCCTGTGAAATGGGTAAAAAGTACTCCTTGCCATATTTGCTATTTGGGAAATCAACAGTCAGAGAAGTCACAGTAGTTAGTGGAATTCCACCATCCATTTAGCACCGTAAACTAATGTAAATAATAGATTTTGGGATTGTATGTCAGTATGCCATTGATGAGTCCATGCATTGTCATGAGTGAATTACCTTAATATTAATTTGATTTTGTTGTATTTTAACTAACAAAATGCTACTCAGAAGGATCAATGTTATGCATGGATTATAGTAGGAACACATTAATGTATATTGAATGAATACAATACATTATATTGTATGAGTGAATGAGCATCATGATCTCTGCCACTCTAGCTCTTGAATTTAATGATACCTGAAGCTGTTCTCTGCTACCTTTATGTCCATCCCTCCCACTCCCACTCTGTAACCCACAGAGTAGTTTACCTTCTGTTTGCGTTACAGAGAACATGCTTTATCCCTGGCTGTGGAGGGTCCGGTGTGATTTTGTTTTTCTGATCCTCAGGAAAACTGGCAGGAATTGGCAGAGCATTTCACACATTTGGCAAACCATTCTTGGATAGGTGATACATGCAAAATGTTGGCTATTTATAAAATGATTTATATAATGATATTAGATATTCACCAATATCTGGGAGTTACCTAGGTTACTATAATTTGATTTGTGAAAAATAGATGAAACTAATAGGTAAACATTTTTAACTTTATAGTTACGTGTATTAATTTTATTATAGTTTGCACATGAATCTGAAAGATCAATAGTGATTAATAATCCAATGATAGATGCTATGTAAGTTCAAGAAATTCAGTGTAAATTACATTTAACTGATTTTTAAGTATTTCTACACTAAGTTCCCCAAACGAAAAATAATCATTTGAAATCTCCATCCTTTATTCTCCAAAGATAAAGAGAAAGGATATAATATTATCAACAGATACCACGTAGATTGTTTCTATCCTGATTCTATTCTATGGTTTTGTTTATGCTCTTAATGAGATATTCTGCATGTATCATTTCCAATGAGGAAATGCATCATTTTCTGTATTCATAGATATTATTTTTTACCTAGATTTATAAAAAATATTATTTCAGGGATATAAATTGTGCAAAGTATATATCAAGTCATATTGATTTGAATACACTGTAGAGTTCAGTTCCCCTAGGTCCTAATAACACAATTTACCTAGTATCATCAGTATGGCATTGTTCTAATAATACATTAGATACGTATTTGTCACCATATGTTCCTGATGAGTCAGTGAGGTCAGTATCAGCATGTGAGAGCTTGTCCCATGTATGACTAGAAAACCCCTGCAGTCAGATTTTTGAGGAAACATGTGCTTTGATTATAAAATGTAACTGCCGTTTTCTCTTTGTAAATTATACACAGCTCTTTTGAAAAATGTATCTACTTCATTTCTAACTGCCTCTTTATTTACCCGTTCTGAAATTATAGGGGAAAAGCTCTTAATAATTTATTGTTATTGAGCTAAGTGGTGTCATTGTTGTTTCCTTGTGTTCTCGCAAGTTACTAATTATTTGACTCAAGTTGACCATTTAGGAGGATGAAAATGGGTTTGGGGGCAAGGGAATGGGGAGAAGCAGGGGAATTGGACAAACTGCAGGTCTGTGATTAGAATCATGTAAGACTTTATACAGTTACTGTGCAGTTGGTCAGATGGAGGCTATCCATCGAGGTCATGAGTCTGCATAACTTATAAAAGCCAACCAGAGAAAAAAGTGGTGACCTCTTCAAAAACAGACACATAGATCCAGGGAACAGAACAGAGAGCCCAGAAATAAACCCACACACCTATGGCCAATTAATCTACGACAAAGGAGGCAAGAGTATACAGTGGAGAAAAGACAGCCTCTTCAATAAGTGGTGCTGGGAAAACTGGACAGCTACATGGAAAAGAATGAAATTAGAAAATTCTCTAACCCCATATACAAAAATAAACTCAGAATGGATTCAAGACCTAAATGTAAGATCAGAAACCTTAAAACTCCTAGAGGAAAATATAGGCAAAACACTCTTTGACATAAATCGTAGCAATATTTTTTTGGATCTGTCTCCTAAAGCAAAGGAAATATAAGCAAAGATAAACAAACGGGACCTAAGTAAACTTAAAAACTTTTGCAGAGCAAAGGAAACCACTGACAAAATGAAAAGACAACCTACTGAATGGGAGAAAATATTTGCAAATGGTATGACAGATAAGGGGTTAATATTCAAAATATACAACTCAATGTCAAAAAAACAAAAAAATGGGCAGAAGGACTGAACAGACATTTTTCCAAAGAGGGAATGCAGATGTCCAACAGGCACATGAAGAGATGCTGAGCATCACTAAGCATCAGGGAAACGCAAACCAACAGCACAGCGAGATCAAGACCGTGCACCTGTCAGGATGGCGGTCATCAGAAAAACCACGAATAACAAATGTTGGCGTGGACGTGGAGAAAAGGGAATCCTGGTACACTATTGGTGGGAATGTAACTGGTGTAGCCACTGTGGAAAATAGTATGGAGGTTTCTCAAAAAACTAAAAATAGAACTACCATATGACCCAGCAATTTCACTCCTGGGTATATAATATATCTGAAAAAAACAGAAACACTAATTCAAAAAATATATATGCATCCCAATGTTCATAGCAGCATTATTGACAATTGCCAAGATATGGAAACAACCTAAGTGTCCATCAACAGAAAGATAAAGAAGATGTGGTAAATATATACAGTGGAATACTACTCAGCCATAAAAAATAATGAAAATTTGCCATTTGCAGTAACATGGATGGACTTGGAGAGCATTATGCTAAGTAAAATAAGTCAGACAGAAGAAGAAATACTGTGGAACCTATATGTGGAACTTATATGTGGAACCTAAAAAACACTACAAACTAGTGAATATAACAAAAAAGAAGCAGACTCACAGATACGGAGAACAAACTAGTGGTTGCCAGTGGGGAGAGGGGAGCGGGGAGGAGCAATATAAGGGTAAGGGATTAAGAGGTACAAGCTGTTATGTATAAAATAAGCTGCAAGGATATATTGTACAATATAGAGAATACAGCCAATAGTTTATGGTAGCTGTAAATGGAGTATAACCTCTGAAAACTGTGAATCACTATATTGTACACCTGTAACTCATATCGTACATAATCAACTATATTTCAGTTTAAGGAAGTGGTGACCTCCTATCCAGAGCAAACTTCTCAGAAGCAGAAATAAATATCAATTGGGAACATTCTAGAAAGTGTTACACTAGGCTTTTTTTGTGTCTGGACATAAATAAAATGCATATGCTATTAAAAATTTTAATGAGAATTCTGAAAAATATCATCAAGTTACTCTTAGAGACCAGCACTTGAAAGATGAGATGATAAGCAGGTGGGGGTGAGTTGCATCTTCATTCTGTTGCCTTTCCACAGTAAAATAGTGCGGAATGCAGAGACCTATATTTTTAAAAGTTTTAATCTTGTGCCTTAGTGTCAAACTGACTGAGCTAGAACTATTTTTACTGCTTCTTGTAAGGCATGTATTTATGACTGTGCAGAAATTTTATATTTTCCAAATGACTTAGCATGTTTTAGTATCCCTCCATCTGAATCAGGCATGGATGCATTTTGTATTCTTCAGAAAGGATATTATGACCTCTACATTAGAAGAAGAAGAAGGAAATTGTTTCCATTAGGCCTACAGACTCCCAGACAGCAGTGTATTCTACAGGATGATGGGTTATTTGCCATACTTTTATAGGTAACTGACATCTCAGACAAGATGCAAAAAGAAATCTACAAATAATTAGGAAATTTATTTCTACTCTAGTTCCTTCAGCATCTCTGGAAGTTATTTATGCAAGAGTATACTGTGAAACTAAATAAAATTTAGCTTTCTACTTTGAATCTTTTTTCCAGAAACAAGTCAGTTTTTTAGGGTTTAGAAAAACAGTGATTACAATATAGAAACTGTAAATGGTTAATAAACATGGAAAATGATCACCTACTGTTATCAAAGTTACATAAATTTTAATATTAGCATTCTTCTGATTTCCCTCATCAATAGTTTTAAAAAATCAATTGGTTTTAGAATGAAAATATCTGATGCTGTTAAGGATTCAGTGAATGGGAGTCCTGCATCACAGTGGAAATGTTGATAAAACCTATTTCAAAACTAATTTGTCTCACTAAGCTTATAAATATTCATCACTTTTAACTCAGGAATTTCATTTATGGTTAGCTATTCAGTAGAAACCAACTACAACAAACTCCTAAGAAATGGTTTTATGAAATCATTAATAATAATCTCAGAAACTGGAAATTACATAATGGCTAGTAAAGAGGTTACTGGTGCTTCTTCATGCAGCTTTAACCGTGTTGTTTTACAAACATTTAACAATAATGTTGTAATGTTCAGACTAAAAGAAGTTCATGGAGAAGTTGATGTGGATCTCAGCTGGCTTCCAGACTGGTGGAACAGACAAAACAGGTAGTTATAAGGCATGGAAACATGTGTAATTAGAAATGCAGACCTGCTCGTAATGGTTGGCAGGTCATTAGGATTCTCCACTGCCTGGGGATCCACTGCTAACCGCATCTAGGAAAAATTATCTTCATCTGGTGGCGTGGCTTTCATTTTGTTTTGTTTTAAATTTTGGAAAAGGAAGTTTCCGATCTCTACTCTGGCACTCCCTACTTAGCCTATATTTTGCTTGTCTGTCAGTGCCTCATCACACCCGAAATTAGCTACGAGTCTTTGATTCACTCTGGCTTTTTTCATAGCTTGTTAACTGAAAGCGGTGTCTTAACAGACAAGAGTTTATAGACAGCAGAACTGAGCTAAAGAAAAAAGAGAGAGACCATTTCAGACCCCTACCATTTGAAGGTGATCTAACACCCAAATTGAACGAGGTGGGGTGTAAAATGTAATGTGGGCTGTGCTCAGCACTCGGTGGTTATTTAGAGAACTAACAGAAGGAACATTTTGAAGAGACTTATAACTAAACACAAAGGAATGAGTAGGTTTGCTGCTTATTTGTATGGATATGTTCCCACCTGTGAATTGCAGCATCTTATTTTCAGGGAAACCTACTGACAACAGCAGTAGCCAGGGGTGTAATCAACCTGTGTGAACAAGTCAACAAGCGAGCTCCAACGAGGAAACATTACACAATCTAAGAAAGTTGCGGCTGCCTCCACTTTCGCTGCACTCTAATGAAAGTGTCCAAATTGATTACAGAGTGCAACTGATTAAATATAGCTTATTCAGGGTGTGTGTGTGTGCCCTAAGGGTCTTTATAGTCCAGTAGGGAACATAAGATTCATGTAAAAAGTAACTTTGACACAAGATAAAATGAGATAAATGCCATGAGAAGGGCATACAAGTCAGAGTAGAGAAGAATCACTGAAAGAGTTAGTAGTTCAATAACACACAGTTGTCCTTCTTAGGCAAGACTATGTTAAATACCCATCTGTTATTAGCTGTGATGATATAACTTTAGATTCCAGGGCTTGTTTCTACATTATCCTCGTACCAGAAACAGTTTGTGAGTAAGGGGGTGCTGGAAGAGAAGCCTGTCTCCTTTTGACCATAGTCTGTTAATGATGTGAATTCAAATCTAGAAGGCTACAGCTATTTGTACAATAATCTACTGTTTTTACTAACATAATTAGATATTTTAGTAAGAAAATAAAGATTTTATGAGCATGGCTTTCTGTTCGAGACAGGGCAAGTAATCCATTTTTATTTCCTTCTTTGCCACTTACCCCTTGCTCAGTTTAATCTGTGAGTAAAGAAAAGTGAATCATAAAACATATGTGTATTTAGATAGGAATTTGGAGAGGGGAGCTTTTCTGATTTCACGGTATCTTCCTGGATGAAGCAGGCTAGTCAGCATTCTAAAGCCAGGAGAAAAAGGCAAGCTGCCATGCGCAAATATTGGCTGAAAACATTTGGCCATTCTCTCCAAATTAATTATTTTATTCATCCAACCATGTTATATTCCTGATCACTTGGAATCTAGAAATGCCCACAATTTAGTCTGCCACAAAGGCACCTTGGCATCAGTATGCCTTTACTACGTATGTCTAGTTGTCAAATGTGGAGATAAAACTTATTAAACCAAAATGTATTATTATAATCTTCATTCTCTGGGACTCATGAGAATATGCGGTCTGGGTTCCTATTTTCCACCAGGGTCCATGCAACTAGATCAAGTCTTTATCAGTGTTTCTGAGCTCCCAGTCTACCAGGTTTCCTGGTAGAAAATTGCTTTCAGGATGGGCAGCAGGGCCTCCCATCTGCACCTATACTTTTGTTCCCAGGACTGATAGCTTTTGACTCCATAGATATCCAGATGGGGTTTAGTTCACCTGTCAGCTGCTGTCTTACTTCCCCCATGTAGAGTGTATTTATAGCCGTGTCTAAACTTTGGTCTGTAATGGTGCCTGGAGCGTAGTTGGGGAGGGATAGCAGAAGTCAACTATCATTTGGAGGATCTAACGTAATATTATTTATACAGATCATTAACATGCAGTGAATACTGTCAGTGGTAGTTATCATCATCATCATTAGTAATGTGAGCACATTACACATCTTCTTTTATTTTATCCTAATAATAGTCTTATGAGATAAGCATTGGTATCCACATCTCATGTATGAGACAACTAAGGCTCAAAGAGATCAGCATCTTATCCAGGTCCCCCACCTATGGGCAGGAAGAGCTAAAACTACATCTTTCTGCATCCAAAGCTTGTTTCCATTATGCCACAGATTTACTACGTACTACAGCGTAAACACACATGCACACACACAGACACAAAACAGCAACAACTCTTAGAAGGATTTTCTGAGACCGCTAGTACTGCAGAGGAAAGTAAATATGTTTTGAGTATCCTGTATCTAACTCTTGGATCCTCCTTAATTCAATTATTATGCTTTTCAAGGCACGGAAAAGATCCATGGGTTTTCTCTTGTCTCACAGTGCAACATTACAGATGCTCCCTAGTGATGACCTTTCCCGAAATTAAATTGTAGGACTCATCAGTGGCTGATACTGCTGTATGTTCTAGCATAATTAAGTGATGTGATGGCAAGACCAAGCTCCTCTTCATTTAGCTTCTATTCTTTTGCTTCCCTCTTCTGGGAGGTAAATACAAATTGTATCAGGAACAACTTTTGGCGTCACACAAACTATAAAGGTAACTATTGATAAATTAATCTTCTCTCATGACCTTGGTGGCTTTTAATGTCACGATATTTCTACTAGGTTTTTTTATGTCATCGATTTATTTTTATTATGTAGATTAGGAATTAGTAAAAATTCTTAATAGAAATATACCCCTCTTTCGGGCTAATACTAATGTATGCCTTTGCTTTTTACAAAAGTAATAGATCTAAGATGCATCACTGTCGTTGACTATTCATGGTATTTTGCTTTTTAAAGACACATCCATGTGAACTAAAATGTAAAATCATAAGCTGCTGGCATCTTACATGTGACCACAAGTCTGGCAGCACTTTAGAAATTCAACAAGAAGACAAAATAACTGAGATTTAAGCCATTCTGGAAAAAAAAAGAAGACTTCAGAGTTGTTACAGAAGTTTACCCTCCTGCAGCAGTGTCTGCGGTAAACAACAGGTGTGCTCTGGGATGTGGGTGATGGGAAAACGCGGTGAGCATGCTGCCGTAGCTTCTGCAGCGCACCCTGGCTAACTTAGGCTGAAAGACTAGACCTTTGTCTAATTTAAGAAATTGACACAATGACTAATGGATTAACATCCCAGGCATTGTTTTATCCTAATAGAAGAATTTATGAACCCAAAGAAAAGGCCAGTATTTCTAGAGGATTTGAGTGAAGGTGCTTTTGGTCCAGGAGTCCCTCCTCTTCTCCAGAGAGCTGTCTTGCTTTCTGAATTTCCATATTAACCCATTCAATTAGCACAATGTTTTTTTTTTTTTTTTCAAAGCAATATTGTCCTCACTCCCCAACCCCTACCTTTCTATGAACTCTGAAAACTTTGGGGCAAAGCAAATCTCTACTAAATGGGTGAGCTATATACAAACTTGCATACACCCAACATATAGAGGGAGATGGAAGGATGAAGCAAAGATCCAGGGTAGGACCTGTTGCTTATGTTACTCCAGGTGTTTACATGGTTTCTGTAATAGATGTATATCACTCTGCATCCCTATTTATCATGGCAACGGAAGTAGGCAAAAGGTGAGGGGAAGCCTCAAATCTCACTACTGAGAAAAGTAGATTAAAATAAACAAATCCCAGGAGGCACCCATTCTGCTTCTCCTCTTTTTTGTAGTCCCACGTAAGACTTAAGAGAAACTGTTTGCACTTTTCTGGAGGCCATGCCCTAGATATGTGGGTGTGTTCTCATGTGGCAATTTCTGAGGGCATGAGGAGAGGATAGATGTATTCAGCAGCAGTAAGAGCGCCGCCCTAGCTCTCGCCGGGAAGACAGGCAGGCAGGCGCACCCACACATGGCTTCCTGTGAGGCTGGGCTTGTAGGCAGCTAATACATCTTTTCAAGTGTCCACAGTGGTCAAAGCACTCACTGCCCATGGTTGAAAAACTCACCGCGTGTACTTATACACCATGCAGACATAAAATCAAACGGAATTGAAATCAGTACAAACCTTCTACGTGTGTGTATATGAGATAAATAATATTATTCATATATTCTTTGGGTATGCTATTATATATATATTCATGTTTATAGTATGTCAAACATAGTGTGTATAGTACAGTGCTCAAAATCAACGGAAAAGAATCCAGAAAAGCTCTGTGAAGAGAGACGAGTGAAGCTGCTCCCAGGCAGCTAAGAAAGAGTCAAGAATTGCTAGAAATGTGGGGATAACACGGCAAGAGTCAACCTAGGAGCAGTAAGTCAGTTAAAGCAGCAGTGAATTCCCAGTTCCTATTTCCCCTTGTTTGTTTTCCTTATCATATAGATTCCTACAATCTAGATAGCCCTCTGGAGAATTCTGTAGGGCAAAGGAAGCAGGAGAGAGGGTTTTTAGGAATTTTAAACTTAACTATAGCGTAAATTAATATGTGAACCTTCAAGTTCACTTTTCCTAGCAATTACCCTCCAGGTTGTAACATTTACTGAGGATTCACATATAACATAAAGGCTCCTGTTGAATGATGTTGTTGTATTAATGTAGAGGTAAAGTTTCCTTACAGTAAACAGGGAAATATTTGAAACATCTCCTTGCAAAGACGCAGGATGTCTCTATACCTTTGGGCAAAGATTCCTTCCACAGTTTTCTGAAAAGACAGTCCCCATACTAATTTCCTAAGAAATATTACGGCAAAAACAATATCACATACTTCCCTAATTATACCCATTCCTATATTTTATACTGTAGGAATAGCTCTCACGCTCTCCCAACATTTTCAGCATGCATGCCCCCCTCTCAGATGGGCATTCCATTAGCATACAGGTGGTGTGTGTTGTGAAATACTTCATCACTGGTCTGAGGCTGAAAACCCTGAGGTAATTTATAGTGTTTATAAGCTGCAGGGTCTCTAATTGTGCAGTCTGAAACCAAGCATTTCAGTGCGTGTTAGCCTTCAGAGAGGATAATGCTTGGTTCCTGCAGAAGCCCTAGCATCTGCTTTAGACTCCATTACTCATTTACTAACTTACAGTAAAAGGTAAGCTGTGGCAGGTCATCCTAAGCTGGTTACCTGATTTTATGTAATAATATCAACTACCCTAAAACATTGAAGAAATATGACATTTTTATTGAAAATACATTGAGGGCTTCCCTGGTGGCGCAGTGGTTGAGAGTCTGCCTGCCGATGCAGGGGACACGGGTTCGTGCCCCGGTCCGGGAGGATCCCACATGCCGGGAGCGGCTGGGCCCGTGAGCCATGGCTGCTGAGGCTGCGCGTCCGGAGCCTGTGCTCCGCAACGGGAGAGGCCACAAGAGTGAGAGGCCCGCGTACTGCAAAAAGAAAAAAAAAAAAAAAAACAAAACATTGAAAATGATTTCTTTATGAAAAATTGTTTTTGCGATATCATACATTCATACAAGGTAATATTGAATGTCTTTTAAGGAAAGTGCAAGTATTAGATTGGAACACTAGGAATTGTTAGAGACTCATTTTCTACTCCAGCCAATGAATTAAATCAAAACACAGAAATACTGGGAAAACACTAAATCAGATTAAAGTCCCAAGTTGAATTCATGTCAGGCTAGAGGTAAAAAACAAAACAAAACAAAAATAAAAACCTCAGCAGCTAATGTCAGCAACAACAAAAATGAAAATAAGCTCAGGAACCAGAGTCCTGTTTGATTTTCATATTATGATGAACTTGGCTCAGTCATTATATTGGAGAGCGTTGACTGAGCCCGAATCTCACTGTGATATGCAAAATGTGTGGAAAGCATTCGTGTGTCAACAATATTTTCAGTAACTCATTTGTGCTGACTTCTGTGAAAACAAATCACTTTACTTAAAGCAAAATAATAATGAGAAGAAGCTTCTTGACAGTATGTGTGTATGTAGAATCCTACTTTATGAATGTGCTCTCTCATTTTTCCTGGAACAGGCAGGTATTTGATTTTTCCTGGAGCAACTTTAGTAGCAGACTTAGAAAATAGATGCTGTAGAGATTATGCCATTGATAATTAACAGGAATGGCTTTTATTATGTTGACCAAGAGTTTCATGGATCAAGGAAACAATATATTTTGACTACATTGCACAGAGTGGACACTCAATACTTGTGGGAGATTGAGTCGGTTCTTCTAGGCATATGTCCCCAAAGTCTATCCCATGTATAACTGTACGTGGCCGAAGGAGCTGCACAGTTCATTAGTTTGATTCATTTTAAATTAAATTGTAAAATTGAAAATACATTCATACCTTACAATTTAATAGCATCATTATACATTACATTCCCACATTTATTTTTTCTCAGTAGCAGTGTAATCTATCACAAATAGCATTCCATAAGGATGAGGCAGAAAAGGAGATTTATGGTTGGCCAAGTAAGATGTTTAGGTCAAAGATTGGCAAACTTTTCTGTAAAGAGCAAGACAGTAAATGTCTGGTTTTAGGCTTTGCAGTCAGTGTATAGTCCCTCTGACATGTTCTTTTTTGCGTTTTTTTAAACATTTAAAAATGTAAAAATATTCTTAGATTATTGCAGCACAAAACAGATGCATTTGGATATGAGACTCTAGTTTGCCAGCTCAAGCAAATCAGTGTGTACTTGGTGGCTCAAAGAGTAAATGCCTTCCTTTTTCAAAGGCTACTTTGTGCATCCACTAAGAGGAGTCAATTAAATTGGCATTCTCTGCCATGATGAGCAAATATATCACATACAGACCACGTATTAACCTCAAGAAACTAGTCAGAATATCTTTCAACTAGCACGTGTCCTTGTGTCTTCTTATTGTAGCCTGTTCAATGGATGTTCTTTTGGCCTGTTGGCTATAACCCTTTCCTTGCCCTTAAACCTGATTTCTCAGCTATGCCTACTTCTGAAGAGGAGACCAGTTTCCCACTTTCAAACCAGTTTGTGTAGTTCAACGAGGAAACACTCTTCTGTCGTTTCCTCACAGCTAGATTCTTCTTCCTCTTCAGGTTCAGAGCTGAAGAAATTACAGGAACCGGTGCCAGAAGCAAGGACTGTGATAGACGCCTACCACTGGACTCATGGAAGCTTTTTTGTCTTTCCCTGTTATCCTCAGGGATGCTCCTAAACTCACAGAGTACTGGGTATGATGCAGGTGCTAAAGGGATGGATAGCAGTTCCCAAGTTCTGAAAACCCTTAGCCTAGAACTCTCATGAGAAGTGTCACAAGACCCAGAATATTCTTCGTGAATAGTTTTTGGGACAACTCATAGAAAGTCAAAAAGAGATAGGGATATAATGCATCTACCCCTCTGAATCTTTTCAGATGAAATTTTCTACAGGATTATTTTAGTTTTATCCTTTGTGTGTATTATCTTATTAATTAATTAATTTAGTTTGCATAGCAAGTTGTGTGTCTGTGTTTTCTTTTAGCAAAAGACATACTGGTCTCAAGTCTGTGCCTCAAAGCATGCCATTTCCTTTGCTATCATGGGCAGTCTCTTGTGTCATTTAAGTATCTATTTATTTATTTATTTTACTCAGTTTTCTGCTCTGCCATGCTGAAATTTTAGGAACATATAGTTTATACCATGAAGTAGGTGTGAATTCCAAACTTGGAAAAATAAAAATGAAGAATTGCTAAAATCATAAAATGCCAAACCTTGATAATAACAGCTCTTAGGAAAGCAAATCAGTTGAGGCACAACTCTTTGGAAATTGGGAGTAAAAAAGTCTTGAGTTTCTCCTTTAATAAAACGCATGACACAATCTCACATTTTCATCTTTGATTTTCTGTGAGTGTTTTCTTTGTAAGCAGTAATATGTCTTTGCAGATTAATTTGCAACCATCTGTCCTATGAAAAAGAATCCCTTATTTTTCAACTTAAACTATTCAGCTTAAAATTTAACTTTAAATATATCTTTATCAATACAAAATTCAAATGGACAGGTAAGGAATACTGATAAATACAACAATATGTAAGGGCATTTTGACTTTACAGGTTTTCCTATGAAAGTTAGATGAGACAGTGAAAAGTTGTGAATAGGGAACATGTATCAAAGATAAAATATAAAAAAGAGAAAACACACATGAATTTCTGATCCGGATAACAAATATCTATGCCTCTCTGAAGCCCAATAAAATTGGACTGGGCTCAAGGAAACAAAAGGAAAATCACAACCCAGATGAGGGTCTGCTTTATTTTAAAGAAGTTTCTGTGGAGCCCAGTTGGATATTTGGAAATGTTTTATAGGTAATTTAATAAACCAAGATATTAAACTAATTCTACTTTAATGCTAAATTGCTTCAGGTGGAATTTTTATCTGGAGTTACAAGATTGGCATTCTTTTCAGCTTCACTCTGCTTATTTAACCAAACTTCTTATACTTATGTTGGACCAGGTTTTTTCTTCCTTCTCCACAAGTTTCTTCTGTTTGCATGTGAGCTACAAGGGGCCATTTAGAAAATAATTTCATTAGATCTTATTGATTTTGAAGTTTGTATTTACCTCCCTTGCATTTGTAGGTAATGTATAATTAAAGCACGTATTTCTGATAGATAGTGAAAAGCCTCAGTTTTTAGACAACCCATAAGAAATTATCAAGAAACATTTTATATAGTAAATATTAATATATTATATTAACATTTATTATATAGTATATAGCATAATGTGTAGTCATATAGTATAGTATTTAATGTATGTAAACTAAAGTCATAAATCGTATATAGTATATATCATACGTATCATATCACAATATAACATATATTATTTTATACATATGCTATATGTAATACATATTTAACTATAGCAATTTAAATTAGTAATAACTAACTAGGTACTAATTATTTAAATTAAATTTTTAAAAATGATGCACTCAACTTCAGTGGTCCAGTGTGTCTCCACAGCCTTTGCAGTTGGTATGTGCAAAACTCAGTTTGCAAATCTTCCCTGGATTTGCTGAAGAATATCCTATAAAGTAGACATTGTGTATCTTTGGTGCCATTCTGTTCTTGCTTGCTCACTATCTCATCCAGATCTCTTTTTTGACCATCAGCTGGGTGTTATTTTCCAAGAGTTGGCTGAAATGTTTTAACACTTGGTTATTTCTATTACAATGGAGAACTCTCGACATCCATACAAATTAAACAGATAATAGTAAGACTGGCAGTTCTGGACAGATGGAGTTGCCCACTGCTCCAACAGGTCATAGACAGATGTGGCTGCTGACAGCACAGTCAGAGATAGGGGACATCAAAGGCAATGTATTTCAGCTTTTTCTGTAGAAAAAAGTAACACTCCATTTAATTGATAACTTCATATTTTCCAAACAACAAAGAAACTTTTTAATATAATTTGATTTTATGGAGGAGAATTTAATTTGATACAAATGCAAATTAGATACAATTTTGGTCATGGTTTTATTTTTTTTAAATATATAAAACTTTATGTATGCCATTCTGTTTTCTATAATTTCATCACACCAAATTAGGGCTTATTTAACAAAAGTAAAATAATACCAAGCCCCCACTACCAAACAGAAAAAATTCACACAGGATGCATTTAGCATATAACTATGGAAACTGAACCAACATTAAGTATAAGTTAACTACACTTGACTGTGTGCATAATGGTCTAGCCAACATTATAAGAGGTATTTTGCTCTGCTTTGAATTCCTAACATCAAATTTTAATATATGTATGTAGTCGTCGCTTGGTATTTTCTGGTAATTTGTTCCAGAACCCTCCAGGGATACCAAAATCCACAGATGGTCAGGTCCCTTGCAGTGGGCCCTGTGTATCTGTGGGTTCTGCATCCTAGGGTAAGGAGGGTCAACTGTATGTTTAAAATTCTTAATTAATTACTCCTTCCCCTAATGACCAAAAAACACATTATGTCAAAAATATATTGACATTACACAATTTAAAATGAATTTTTGGGATGTTAGGGTAAGTATGGTGGGAAGAGAGACAGTGTAACTTTAGCATCATTGCCTATACTTTCTGTATTTAATGGATTTTATCATTCAGTTAGAACACTGAGTAACTGAGAACTTTTTTAGTTTTGTATTTAATGAGTCAGTGGTCTAGAGCTAATAATGATAAGTCCTCATTTTAAAGCCCTAAAATTAGATATCAGAAGAAGAATGCAGGCCAGCTATTCTATTACTTTAGGTGATATATACCACTGCAATTTCACTCTCTGTTTGAAATCATACTTGATAAACCTGTGGCTTCTATACCTGACTAACCCTAGCTCTACCTTACAGATAGGAAGTAATTCTGTAATTCTCCAGTGTTTAGAGTAGCTAGTGGTTCTCTACAAATTAGAAATATCCACTACAAGAATTTGGGGAGAGAGCACTTTGGTAAGGAAAGGTGGGATAAGAAAGATTGTCCTAAACACGTGGCTAAATGGCCATGGCCAAATTTAATTCCAACGCAAATGATACTTACTAATTTTAATTAAGTAATTAATTAATTGACTATTTCTGATGTGTGCATGAGCTGTAGGTAAGAGACATTTGGGGTGATATTTCATGACAGGAACCAATTAAATGATTAAAGGTGTTACTTGAATTCAGAAATGTACTTCACAGGTGAGACCTTAAGCTTGATACCTGAAAGTTTCTGTTTTTTAAGTAAGAAGAGTTGAAATGTTTTGTAGGATTCAGAATGGAAGCAGGCGCTGTACTGAAGGAATATCAATATGAATCTTTAGCTTTCAAATGTGATTTCCTTCTATGCTTTCATTAGGGCTATTTCACTTTCAACTCACAATTCAATCTATAATGCTGACTGTCATATATAATCCCTAGAGAAAATTCTAGAGTTTTCCATTTGGAAAACATTTAAAATGTGCTTTTTGTTTTGATTGTTACTCAGTAACTCAAGAAAATGCATTTCCTTCCTCATATATTTGCATATTTGACCTATCTTTTATCATGCAAGTGATACCTGGCAAGCTCAAAGGTTGACCAATCCGGTTTAAGGTTCTTAAAATTTTCTTGTGTCACCCTTTATTCTTATCACAAAATATATGTATGTGTTGATGGGTGTGCATGTGCATATGTGTGTGTGTGTGTGTACACAGTTCAGTGATGACAAAGATTGTCTCTCTTCTACCTGTTACATATTAGGCATCTAATAATTAAACTATTTGCTGAATGAATGAAAGCACAAGGTATTTAAAGAGTATTTCAAACCAAGTGTAAGAGATTACCGTACTGAACTTGGGGGCTTAAAGGGACGAAAAAGAAAGTGAGACAGAAACTTATTAAGAGAGAACACCACTGTCAAAGGCGTTGTATGGGATGAGTAAGAAGAGGTTGAATGTGGCTAAGGGTAATAAAGGATGTGATACTGGAATAGTTGGTAGGAACTTTATTTGTTTATTTATTTTTTAATTGAAGTGTAACTGACTTACAATGTCATATTAGCTTCAGGTGCACAACATAGTGATTCAATATTTTTATACATTATGAAATGTTCACCATAAGTAAAATTACCATCTGTCACCCTACAAAGTTATTACAATACTATGGACTATATTCACTTTTCTGTACATTATATCCCTGTGGCTTTTGTATTTTGTAACAGGAAGTTAGTGCCTCTTAATCCCATTCACCTATTTCACACATCCTCCACTCCCATCCCTCTGGCAACCATCGGTGTGTTCTCTGTGTTTATGAGACTGTTTCTGTGTTATGTTTGTTCATTTGTTTTGTGTTTAGTTTCCACACATAAGTGAGATCATATGGTATTTTTCTTTCTCTGTCTGACTTGCTTCAGTTGGCATGACACCCTTTATGTCCATCTATGTTGTCACAAAAGGCAAGGCTTCATTTTTAAAGGCTGAATAATATTCCATTGTGTACACACACACACACACACACATATGTACATCTTGTGTGGTGTATACATATATACCAGAAATGTGGTATATATCATATATATATATCACATACATGTGGTATATATGTGTACCACATCTTCTTTATCCATTAATCCATCTCTGGACACCTAGGTTGCTTCCATGTCTTGGCTATTGTAAACAGAGCTGCAGTGAACACTGGGGTGCATGTATCTTATCAAGTTAGGGCTTTCGTTTTCTTTGGTAAGAGCTTTAGTTTTAAAGAGATCGTATGAGGTGTATGAAGCTGCTGTGCTATATAAAACACCAAGAAGAAACAGTACTCCCTTCATAGTTTGAAATCTTGTTTTTTGTAGGTTTATCTTAACTTTTATCCTGCTGCCAAGATATTATTTGTTTTGATTTACACGTGATCCCCGTTCAGAGGGTTGTCAGCGCAGGCCATTGGGTATTAGTTTCGTAGAGCAGGGAGGATGTTCTTGTTGCCTGTGCTCCCCGCCAGCCACCAGCCGAATGCCTGGCACGTAAGAGATATGCAGGATCTCTTAAATTTTGTGTTTCCATCTTTCAGCATTTCTCAGCTACATCCCTTCCAGCTTTGAAGTCATGTCTAGAGAATTTAATATATTTTAAGGGATTACGAAAAATGGGCTTTTTGAGCTAGTACACTAGACTCTGAGTTTTCAGGGTCTGGAGGAGATCTGCACAGCTAGCAGTGGAAATTGCAGCACAAAAGATGTATTGAAGAGTCAGGGCCTGCAGAAGCAGCCAGGCACTCTGGTTCCAGGACTTGCATAAACGAGCAGCCCAGGAATCACATGCCTCATTTCACATTTATCATCTTCTTAGGTCCCCAGCAAACTGGCTCAATATTATGAATGCATGCAATAATTAATCAAGGTTATTGCACAAGGAATTCCAGCTTTGGATGTGAACTCTAACTAGGTGGCTTATAAGATTTTTTTAATATTGAAAATCTATGATAAATACATGCATAGAAAATCCTAAATTGCGTGATCATTTTAACAACCACCCTTTTGGGTAAGGCATGTACTCAGAGCAACCATGTACAGTAAGTCAGTTTTCCAAGAGGGAAAACCAGGCTGGAATCCATCCCGGGTTGTAACCATCTGACCTGACTAGACTGAATGCCGTAAATGCAACGTCTGAGACTGTTCCAGCAACCCTGGAGTGGCATTTTGTTACTTCCATTTTACAGATGAAAATAAGGATTAGGGAGGTTTTGTGACTTGCCCATGTGAACGTGGCTAAACAAACCCAGGTTTGATCTCAGGTCTGTCTGGATGCAAAGCCTTTCCCCCACACTCTGCTATGAGGGCCGTCGGCAGACATTTGAAGAAGGGAGATATACGTGTTGTGAGGGGCCTGCAGGAAGGCTCCACGGGAAAGGCTTTGTTGAGGAGCAGCCTCACAGCGTCACTCCTGGGCCAGAGGGCCCTGCTTCTGGCCTCTGGTGCTGGAACACTGAGGTCAGGCAGCCAGAGCGGGAGAGGATGTGCGGGCTTTCCTCCTAGACTCCCGTGACGTGAACCACCAAGTCATCCAGTTCCAGAGGCTGTTTCTCCTTGTTTCCTTCAGTCTGGGCCCTCGGACTACAGAAAGAATATGGGTGCCACACTTCACTTTATGCTAAGACCACGTAATGAGTTCTTTAATGTTTTCTCTCTCTTCCTCTTCCCCTCCCCCCCTCCTTGTCCCTTCTTCTCCTTCTGTGGCTCTTTTGTCTCTGTCTTGGTCTCTCTCTCTCTCTCTCTCTGTTTAGGTCATGGTGTACCTATGATTCCACCAGAATGTCTTTATTTCTTAACCTGCTGAATGTTTCAGTTTGACTTTATAATGGCATTAAATCTCAAAGGTTGAAAAAAAGTCCTTGATGATGACTTCTTTCATTTGTCATTAGCCAGGGTGTGTGGGTAAACAAAGCAAGCCAAAAGCCTTGTGAATGCGGATGCCATTTGAGAACGTTTAAAATAGTCAGGAAACGGAGGTAGGGTACATGCCCAGTAGTGGGATTGCTGGGTCGTATGGTAGTTCTATTTTCAGTTTTTAGTTGTTTTTTTTTTTTCTGCGGTACACGGGCCTCTCACTGTTGCGGCCTCTCCTGTTGCGGAGTAGAGGCTCCGGACACACAGGCTCAGCGGCCATGGCTCACGGGCCCAGCTGCTCCGCGGCATGTGGGATCCTCCCGGACCGGGTCACGGGCCCGTGTGCCCTGCATCGGCAGGAGGACTCTCAACCACTGTGCCACCAGGGAAGCCCTATTTTTAGTTTTTTAAGGAACCTCCATACTGTCCTCCGTAGTGGCTGTATCAATTTACATTCCCATCAACAGTGCAAGAGGGCTCCCTTTTCTCCACACCCTCTCCAGCATTTCTTGTTTGTAGATTTTCTGATGATGGCCATTCTGACCGGTGTGAGGTGATACCTCATTATAGTTTTGATTTGCATTTCTCTAATGATTCGTGATGTTGAGTATCCTTTCATGTGTTTGTTGGCCATCTGTATACCTTCTTTGGAGAAATGTCAAAAAGAGTCAGGTACCACCATGTTCACTGCAGCACTATTTACAATAGCCAGCACATGGAAGCAAACTAGGTGTCCATCAACAGATGAATGGATAAAGAAGATATGGCACATTTATACAATGGAATATCACTCAGCCATTAAAAGAAATGAAATTGAGTTACTTGTAGTGAGGTGGATGGACCTAGAGTCTGTCATACAGAGTGAAGTAAGTCAGAAAGAGAAAAACAAATACCAAATGCTAACACATATATATGGAATCTAAAAAAAAAAAAAAAAGGTTCTCATGAACCTAGGAGCAGGACAGGAATAAAGACAGATGCAGACATAGAGAATGGACTTGAGGACACAGGGAGGGAGAAGGGTAAGCTGGGATGAAGTGAGAGAGTGGCATGGACATATATCCACTACCAAATGTAAAACAGATGGCTAGTGGGAAGCAGCCGCATAGCACAGGGAGATCAGCTCGGTGCTTTGTGTCCACCTAGAGGGGTGGGATAGGGAAGGTGGGAGGGAGACGCAAGAGGGAGGAGATATGGGGATAATATGTATATGTATAGCTGATTCACTTTGTTATACAGCAGAAACTAGCACACCATTCTAAAGCAATTATACTCCAATACAGATGTTAAAAATATATACTTAAAAAAAAAAGAGAAAAAGAAACAGTGGTAGGAAGGTATCTGACAGATCTGCAGTCAGTAGCCCTTCTCCAGCTGCGGTTCCCTCTCTCACAGAAGAGCAGGAGGGAGGATTTTACGTATTCTGCTTGGCAACACTAGGCAGTAAGATTAACATAATGAGAAGGAAAAATGCAGATTGAGGCTATCCCCGATGTCCGTCTCTTCCGGAAGTTAGGTGTTTGGATTCTGCCAGAGAAACAGCCAGCGGGCATTGTGGGCAGAGCCCAGAACCAGGAAATCCCTCCCCAGGGGCTGGATGAGCCTCCCTGCACTTTCCTGCAGCCTGGGGCCATGCAGGAGCCTGGCTGTGTGTTCTCCTGTACCGTGGAGAGAGAGAAAATCGAATGTACGCCACATTGCAGAGAGCTGAGTTCTGTGTATCTTTTCAGGAACACACAGAACTTGAAATATTAAACCTTCTCTATTTGAAATGCAGTCTAGCATTGAAAATTCGGAAGTCTGTAGTATGGGCTCAGCTTGCCTGCACTCCTCACTTCTCTAAATGTGACACAGGGCTTCTGGGCTGGGCTGGGCTGAGAAGGACTGTGTTTCCCTTTAGTCCTGGGTGGCAGCTGATGAGAACCAGCTCGCTTGTCGAGGAGGCAGGCAGAGGTGGAAATGTCAGCAAAGCCACTTTCGTTGTATCCCCTGGAAGCTACATCATTTTCATGTGTTAACTTTACTTCATACAGTTAGGTGCATGATATCCAGAGCATTCACAATCCTGCCCTTGATGTCTATTACGGAAATGAACGTTATGATTATTTTATTACAGATTCTTTTATATATGTTGAGCTCCAATGACAAACCAGTTTTACGTTAATGTTTCAGGGTAGATAATGCAGCTGTCAGGCTCCAAGGTAAACTTACGTTGTACACACGATGAGATACCCACAAGGATACAAGTTCATGTGGGTACAAATGGATTTAGGAAATGATGCCTCCTGTAACCTCCATGTTCAGTTCGGATTTGACTGTAGACAAGTAGAATTGTGCTGGATTATTCTCCCAGAATGGAAAAAAAAGCAAATATGCAACCTTTTGTGTAAACAGATGTGTTTCAACGTGTGTTTACCCAGAAGGTGGGAGGAATCACTACCCTCAGCACAGCATGATTTTGCTCTAAAGTGATCAGTCATTAAAAGGGCATGGATTAGAACTGCAGTGTAGGCAGATGGGTAATGCCTGGGAAAATAACAAACTCGCTCTGCTTCCCCAGCTGAGTTCCTTCCATCATTTGATTTGGCTAATTTGCTGCTGCAGTCTTTAAGGTGGTCAAATGCAGAACTTAAAAATCCAATTCAACAGGCATTACTGGACTCAACACTCATAGGTATTTTGCTTGGAGCTGTGGCTGTTATGAAATTGCACAGAGAACATGATCGTCTTCAAGGAGATTTAGTAAGGTCGTGTGCAGGACTAATGAGTGGCAAGTTTGTAGGGTGGAGGCCACCTGACTGCTGTAGGATCAAGATCATGTCTTGTTGGAGGTGAATAGGAGACGCTCCATGGAGGTGGTGACAAAGGAGTGAAGACACAAAAGTGGGACGAGTTCGGGGTGGGGACATAGTGGGGGGGGATGGGGGCATTTCAAACACAGAGAGAGACATGAGCAAAGGGGTGGAGGTAGATATCCGTCCCTGGGGAAGGAGAGCAACACGGCACCACTGTGTTCAGGAAGATCAGCCGTGCAGCCCTACTTGCAGTGAGTCTCGGGAGGGGGTTTGAGTTTGAGAGAGCCGTTCCTGTAGTACAGGTCAGAGGTGATGAAGGGCTGAGTGGGGCAGAAACACATGAGTAAATGCTGGGAAAAGATTAAAAAAGAGCAAAATACGACTATGGTCTTTCAAGCCTGGAACCCCAGAAAGCATTCCACTACCAGCAAGGGAGTATTCAGAAGGGAGGAATTTAGTCAGAGGTGAGAGGAAAATACGAAGAGCTGGATTTTAATTAACTTCAGTTTGCTTTTGCTGGGTCATCCAGTGCAAATGTCTAGCAGGCAGGTATAGCAGTGTGGATTTGGAAAAAGAGCAGGATAGGGTAAATAGAAATTTAGAAGTTTCTTTAAAAAGTGATGGCCAAAGTGGTAAGCATGATCATATCACCAAAAAAGAGGTAGTTATAGAGGGAGGAATGGTGAATGTTTACATTCATGGGAAACGAAAAAAAAGGCGACTGCAGACATAGTGTCTAGGGGCAATCATGGGAGCAGTGGGCAAACAGAACAAGGCGGTGTTATAACAGCTAAGAGATAATACACCAAGATGGAAGTGCTCAATGGATTAATGTTAGAAACGTCAAGGAACCCTGCTAATTTGAAAACTAATGAATTATTGGTAAGGTCTGTAGATAGTCGCCAGAGTTCAAGTAGTAAGGAGAGTAGGTGTGAGGAAATAGAAATAGGTAGCTCCTTCAAAATGTTTTTGATGAAAAAAAAAGAAAACCAGTAGCCTGAAAAGTGATTGTGATAATGACATTTACCGATTACCTACTGGGGGCCGGGCACTGCATGTAATTTATCTCATTTAATTCGGACGCAGACAGTCATAACTGGAGATTTGGGATTGAGAAAAGAAGATGGAGGCATGCGGGCATCACTTCAGCCTCCCACCGCCTGCGTTCAGCAATTTGAAAGATGATAAAGGCAGAAGATTCCTTTTTTTCTATTTGAGACTCAGTCCTTTTCTGTCTGGATGTAGCCCCTCCTCCCATCCTATCACTTCTTGGTTATAACTGCAGTGCCCTCGGCGCTGGATAGAGCTTCCTACTCAACATCCTCCAGCTACCTTGATGAACACATTCCTCTTTCCTGGCTTCCCCTCTCCTTCCTTTTCAGGATTTCCTAGCTCAGTTCTCAAGCCCTAGTGTGCATTGGAATCACCTGGAGAGTTTGTGAAACCAGTGCAGGCTGAATTCTGGCTCCAGCATTCCCGATTCAGTAGGTTTATAGTGAGACCTGAGGTTTTGCCTTTCTAGTAAGTTAGAAGGTGACGCTTATACTGCTGGTCAGGGCACTTCACTTGGGGAATTTTGTAGATTAAGAATATGTTGTGCGTGGGTTTATCTCTGGGCATTCTATCTTGTACCATTGATCTGTATTTCTGTTTTTGTGTCAGTACCATACTGTCTTGATTACTGTAGCTTTGTGGTGTAGTTTGAAGTCAGAGAGCCTGATTCCTCCAACTCTGTTATGAAAAGATGCTCAACATCACTAATTATTAGAGAAATGAGGTATCACCTCACACCAGTCAGAATGGCCATTATCAAAAAATCTAGAAACAGTAAATGCTGGAAAGGGTGTGGTGAAAAGGGAACCCTCTTGCACTGTTGGTGGGAATGTAAATTGATACAACCACGATGGAGAACAGTATGGAGTTTCCTTAAAAAACTAAAAATAGAACTGCCATACGACACAGCAATCCCACTACTGGGCGTATACCCTGAGAAAACCATAATTCAAAAAGAGACATGTACCACAGTGTTCATTGCAGCACTATTTACAATAGCCAGGACGTGGAACCAATCTAAATGTCCATCGACAGATGAATGAATAAAGAAGATGTGGCACATATATACAATGGAATATTACTCAGCCATAAAAAGAAATGAAACTGAGTAATTTATAGTGAGGTGGATGGACCTAGAGTCTGTCATACAGAGTGAAGTAAGTCAGAAAGAGAAAAACAAATACTGTATGCTAACACATATATATGGAATCTAAAAAAAAAAAAAAGGTTCTGATGAACCTAGTTGCAGGTCAGGAGTAAAGAGTTAGACGTAGAAAATGGATTTGAGGACGTGGGGTGGGAGGGCGAAGCTGGGGCGAAGTAAGAGTAGCATCGACATATATACACCAAGGAATGTAAGATAGTTGGCTGGTGGGAAGCGTCAGCACAGCACAGGGTGATCGGCTCGGTGCTTTGCGATGACCTAGAGGGGTGGGATGGGGGGATGGGAGGGAGGCTCAAGAGGGAGGGGATATGGGGACATGTGTATGCATATGGCTGATTCGCTTTGTTGTGCAACAGAAGCTAACACGGTATTGTGCAGCAGTTATACTCCAATAAAGATCTGTTAAAAAAAAAAAAAGAATATATTGGACTCTGGAGAGCGTGGCAGACTGCTTCTAATAGCTATGTAGTTGTCAGTTAGAAAAGGGATTTTGTTGATGTTTGGTTCCAGTGGATACAACCAGAATTAATGAGCAGAAGGTACAGGGAAATCTGGCACTTAAGGAAGAACTGAATTCAAGAGGATAACGTGGGTGAGCTTCAAGGACACTGCTGAGGACGCTGTAGCAGTTTCCAGTGTGCATGTGAAGTTGAGTAGATGATCTTTAAGCTTCCTCTCAACTCTGAGATTCCAGTGATTTTGATTCTCCCAAGTTCAACATTTTTATTCAGTGCGGCCTGGGCCCTCTTACTTTTCCAGAACCACTACCTCCCCCAACATTAAAACAATATAAAGGTTTAAAAATGTATTTCTCTTTACAACTCCACCCCTCCATCACCACCGTCAGTCACAGAGTTGGTAGCTGAACTCTCTTCCTTCCACCACGCTCTCTGATGAGGCCTGTGGCCCACATAAGGTCCTATCAGCCATTGGAGTGATTTCATCTGGAAACGAGTCTGTGTATAAATGTAGTCACAACTCCTGTCTTCAGCCAAGTAGGCCATGGCATATCCACTTTTGAGAAGGAGGTATTTTCAAAACATATCACCTAGTCTGTGCCTTAAGTGCAGAGTTTGTCCCCCATATCAAGCCGTGGCCCTTGATGTACTGAGGAGGAAGTGGGGAGGGAAAGGAGGAAAGTATGGCGCAGTGAAATCGAATATGCTGCAATGCTTTCCTCCAGGTGAACTTTACACCTGGCTGAAATCAGGGAGCCCTGTTCCGGAGTGATTGAAAGTCCTCTTTTCCAAATGCAAAGATGCCAGTGAATTTTGAACCTTTCAACACTGTCTTATCCTTGGTAATAACTCCAGCTAAGAAGTGCAAATGAGCCTGATGCCTTTGAGAACATCTGAATGGTCTTGATGGAAGCATTGATAGGGCGAAGCGGGAAATTAATGTTGCCTTGAAGGGTGACATAAATGGGTTTCATTTACCGCCTGAAATGGACATCCTAATTTCTATAGATAACATCAGTCGTCCCAAAGTTAACTGTGTTCCAGGCATTGAACTTAGCAAACTTTGATAAAACAACATCAGAAAAAACTGCTAGCACGCTGTATCTTTTACACTGATCAATTTACTTCCTTTGCTTTGGAGCAATACTTGTAATTGCAGGAAAAAATTCCGTCCCCTTGTATGGAGCCCTGCATGGCAATCTTTTGAGCTATTGTTTTCATTTAAAAACTTCAGAGGAGGCTTTTAATCCAGCCAGTGTAGCCAACCATAGCGGGGAGCCAAAGTCGCTAGAGCCCGAAGATGGAAACAACCTAAGTGTCCATCATCGGATGAATGGATAAAGAAGATGTGGCACATATATACAATGGAATATTACTCAGCCATAAAAAGAAACGAAATTGAGCTATTTGTAATGAGGTGGATAGACCTAGAGTCTGTCATACAGAGTGAAGTAAGTCAGAAAGAGAAAGACAAATACCGTATGCTAACACATACATATGGAATTTAAGAAAAAAAAAATGTCATGAAGAACCTAGGGGTAAGACAGGAATAAAGACACAGACCTACTAGAGAATGGACTTGAGGATATGCGGAGGGGGAAGGGTAAGCTGTGACAAAGCGAGAGAGAGGCATGGACACATATACACTACTAAACGTAAGGTAGATAGCTAGTGGGAAGCAGCCGCATAACACAGGGAGATCAGCTCAGTGCTCTGTGACCGCCTGGAGGGGTGGGATAGGGAGGGTGGGAGGGAGGGAGACGCAAGAGGGAAGAGATATGGGGACATATGTATATGTATAACTGATTCACTTTGTTATAAAGCAGAAACTAACACACCATTGTAAAGCAATTATACTCCAATAAAGATGTAAAAAAAAAAAAAAAGTCGCTAGAGGTCTCTATGGCGGGAGTGTGTGCTACAGGGCAGTGCTTTGCAAACTATCCGTGCTTATGGCCTCACTTTTTTCCAGTACATCACAACCCCTGGTGGTCCCCTGCACATGACTGTACAAAGCTCACGCCTGCCACACACAGCTCATCACGGAGTTCTAAAACACTCCAACGAAGTGATGACTCTTGTTCAACAAGTGACTCCCTTGATCAGACACAGGAATGCCGTGCATTATCAAATTGTTACAAAAAGTTCCAAAACACTCACTTTCTGTACTTACCTTTCTATGGACTGTAACTAACTGTAAATGACCACAACTGGAGGGAAATTTCTCTTTATCAAAGAACCTGGTTAATATTTGAGACATTTTATAAAATGAAACTCTTTCAGGTACAAACAACATAGGCAAAGAATGTTGCCATGGACCCCATCCAATCCCTGGAATCTTGGAATTCGAAGTAGGAAATAATACTGATACAGACAGTTTTATGTCAAACTCATAGATAAACTGGGAATATCAAAGCAGAACACAGATACACAAGAGAGGTAAACATTCTGTTCAGATTAGGGAGCTTCCCTGGTGGCGCAGTGGTTGGGAGTCCGCCTGCCGATGTAGGGGACTTGGGTTCGTGTCCCGCTCCGGGAAGATCCCACATGCCACAGAGTGGCTGGGCCCGTGAACCATGGCCGCTGAGCCTGTGCGTCCGGAGCCTGTGCTCTGCAAAGGGAGAGGCCACAATAGTGAGAGGCCCGTGTACTGCCAAAAAAAAAATTGTGAGGAAGGAGTAATTTAGGGCAGCTTCAGGGGGTCCACTCTCATGGTGGGAAGAAGCTGGGAGAAAGAGCCAGGGGAGTCCTGAAGGACAGCTCTGGGCCTTGTTGACTCTAAGCTTTACAGAGATTCACTCATCATCATATCTCATGATCAATGGTAAGTGGAATGTTGGCCATGAAGTGGATTCCTTACATTAAAATTTATAATTGCAGAATTAAAAGCTGCAAATTAAGAGCTTTAGTGATTATCTATTTCTTATGTGAAGTCAACTTAAATCCACAGAGTTGCAGTAACTTGTTTCAGGCCCCACTTGTCGTAAAAGCTAAAAACGGGTCTCTTGTCTAGGGCTTCTGACCCACATATGAGATCTTTTCCTAAATCCTGTTCTGTCTCTCTCTCCATTTTGATTTTTATTCTTTTCACTTAGTTGTTTAAAAACACTTCTCTCCTTTAGTCTATACAGCATACTACACATTGTGTTATTTTTTTTTAAGTTTCAAGTATCTTGTTTCTTCCCATGCAGGAAGGTTTAGGGTATTGGGTCTTGCAGTCATTTGACCCTTTCATTAAAAATGTAGATACAGAAAGATTACTGGTAAATATATGACACACGTATATGCTGGTTAATTTAAACTCTCCATTTTATCATGCTCTTACCTCCATACTATGTTGTTTACTAGGTTATCAGGGACTAAGATGACAAGTTGAAGTAAGATTATGAAAGCACAGTGATATGAACACTGGCTTATACCAGCCGTTCTTAAATCCAGTGCGTGACCTCAGATGATGTATTTAATCTCTGTGCCCCTCAGCTGCCACATCTATAGAATGTAGGTAATAACAGTGTCTACCATACAATCCCACTATGAGGATTATATGGGGCCGTTTATTAAGGCACCGCCACAGTGCCTAGCAGTACACAAACATCACTCTTATCATTATAAGTTTATATCATTCCATTCAACAGAAAAATATGAGTCCTTAAAAGACAGTAGAGAAGGAAAAAAATCATGTAATGAATTAAGAAAGGAACAAAGTCCAATTATATTGTTGTGCTCTGAGAGAGTGAAAACCATTTGTTTGTGTTCATTTCCCTCAAAGGATAATCAATATTTGAAATGTTCTGCTTTCTGAAGGAACAAGGAAATTGGAAGAATATAAGTAAATTTAAAAATACATTTAAGAGTGCCATTTCTAGGCAACATTGGATGCTGCCTTGCAGTGGCTGTCCCTTACGTGGCTGTGGTCTGCCCAGCAGATCCGAGTCAGGAAGGCCCTCCTGCAGCCACAGGGATACTGCGGCTCTTACTGCCCTGCTTGGAAGCAGAGGGCAAGGGCCTCCGCCTCAGCTCCAGGTTAACATGCTGGACGTGGTCCGTCTCCAGATGGAAGTGAGGCCTGGGTGGACCTCACGCCTCCGTGTCTGTTTGGTTTGTGGGTTAGCAAGTCAGCTCCTGTCTTTGATCGCAGACAAGAGAAAATCTTTTGAATTTGAGGAATCAAACCACTGCAGCTGTTATGAGGCAACAATTTGAAAAGCTTTTGTAGACTTTTTGCTGAAAGAAGGCTCTGTACCTTTTCATACAAGCCTTTTGCACTGTGTGACATTTTCAGTGCTTTCATTTTTTTTTTATCTTTCTAGCACATGCCACAGTAAAATTACAAGTATAGCAGTCCTCCATCTGGCAAGACTCATTCTCCCCTAAACAAAGCTGGGGCTGTGGAAGATGCTTTGTATTTTACGTTTCTGCTTCCCTACATCTGTACCACTCTGTGTTGTCTCTCCTACTTGTTAATCAAATCTTGAAAAAGAACTTTCAGAATTAATTTCTAAGGCTCTCAAGGCCTCAGTAATTCATGCTGATCTCAGTTTAATTTAGGATCTCAGCTTAATTTAGGATATCAGAACTTAGTTTGTGTTTATAGCTTACATCTAACATATTTTTTAGGCTGTGTATTGCCCCAGCCTCTGTGTTATTGCTGTTATTACCATCTGTTTGATTTTTAGGGTTCATTCCTTTTGGTTGTTTAATCCTTTTTGGGAGTGTCACTGCTTATTAATATTTCTTCCAGGGGAGAGCAGAAAAAGGGAGAATACAGGCATCAAAAATTCTCCAAATCCAAATGTAAATGGCTGAGTTTAATGCAGTCATCAGTCCATTTTGATAATTTTTTGTTTAGATCCTTATTACCAAATCAAGGTACAATTTATAGCATGTGAGTTTATCATAGGATTAAAATATGACTTAATTAAGGTATGTACGGGTTAAGGTAATTTAATTGAGGTAAAATTCAAAGAGCTTTTACGTTTTTGGTATGGAAGGGATTGACAAAATTAAGGTCTTATTTATTCTGGCTGGGGACTTTTTGTGTGATTAGTCCATATAAAAATCTGTTTCTCTTTTAAATCCATCTAAAATTTCCCATATAAAATATTGTTCCCAGTAAAAATATTCTCTTGTTAACAAACACATGTTTCTTATTAACTAACTGTGGATTAGAAAATGATCAATAGGGACTTCCCTCGTGAGGCAGTGGTTAAGAATCCGCCTGCCAATGCGGGGGACACAGGTTCGAACTCTGGTCCGGGAAGATCCCACATGCCGCAGAGCAACTAAGCCTGTGCGCCACAACTACTGAGCCTGCACTCTAGAGCCCACGAGCCACAACTACTGAAGCCCACACTCCTAGAGCCCGTGCTCCGCAACAAGAGAAGCCACCGCAATGAGAAGCCCGCGCACCACAACGAAGAGTAGACCCCGCTCGCCGCAACTAGAGAAAGCCCGCGCAGCAACGAAGACCCAGCGCAGCCAAATAAATTAATTAATTAAAAAAAGAAAAAATGATCAACAGTTATAGCAAAAGCGTGCTCTATTTAGATGGTCTCCCTGCCTGTTTCCATAGGAAGTAGTATTTAGAAGTACTCTTGAGAATGCTGTTTGAAACTCCTGTTGAACACCTGGGGTTTGGCACAGATTAGTAAGATATTTGTTCTTATTTTTACAAAATCCTCCAGACAACCCTCCTGGAACATAGATACGTCCAAGATGATGAGGAAAGCATTTGATATGTTCATGGACGTTTTCCTGGGTAATAAACAACTGACTGCTCTTTCCTTCATGAATGCATAGACTTCACACTAGGTTAAAGGGAATTCTCTAAAAGAAGGGTTATGAGTTTGGTACAGTGTCACAGTATCACACGTAATTCAACTGTACCCACACTTCTGGTATAGCTGCTGCTAGAAGGGCACTCTCAGTCCATGTGGATAACATAACGATGTGCAAGACACAGCCTCTTCTCTCAAGTTGCTTATAGTGTACTCAAGAAATACGATAAACATATAACTACTATAACGTATTTTTGTGACTGGTAAGTTACTGAGCACTTCAGAAGGAGGAATCATATTATTTGTAGGGATAAAGAAAGTGTCAAATAAGTAATTGTCATTTGGGGTGGTCTTTCGTAAAATAATTTCTGATACCTAGATTCAGTCATTCCCAAGCAAGTAAAACCCACAGAGACATGACAACTAGGGAAAGCTTTTTTACGTACTACTATTCCACATGAGCTAGAGGCCGGAGGGAAGTATCCATGCTGACTTTTATAGAACTGCACTGATGTCGTAAAGCTTAACTTTTATCAGAAAATCGAAGGTGGGTTGTCTACACAGCATCTTGGGATAACTGATACCCTTCCCATCTCCGTCTCATTGGATGCCAATGACTGCTAAATTTGACCAAATTATTAAATCCCAGTGAAGCTGTCATCACAGGAATAGGCAACAAATGAATAATAATATGCATTTACAGCATATTTTTTATAAAGGTTGTAAATATACATATAAATTTATAAATATATAAATGTCCCTTCTATATTTTTACATATGAAACCAAAAAGAATTAATTAATGGGGATAAAACTCACAATCTTTTCATCTATTAATGGTAACATTTCAATTGTTTCATCATGAAACGGAAATTTATTAATTAACCATATTATTTTCATCCTAAACAACACATGTTAAAAGAGTGGGAAATAATATAATGACAAATATTTTGTGACCCTCTCTAAAGTTACCTTCTTAGCAATAGTTCACTAAATTTACATCATCTGATAGAGCAGCCAGTAGCCATGCTTGCTTTTTAAAATTTAAATTAAGTAGCATTGAATAAAATAAAAGTTCATTTTTTCAGTTATACTAACCATAGTTCAAGCACTCAAAAGCCACATGTGGGTCATGGTTTCCTTATTGGACACTGCGGATATAGAACATTCCCACTGTTACAGAAACTTCTATTGGACAGCACTACACTTAAGTTCCTTTGAAGGTAGAGCAATAATTTTTTATTGCTTAGGAGACTAAAGAAATATTTTTGAGCAATTAACTTAAAGAGAGCCCTAATCTAGAACTGCTGGTCTCCTGGAGTTCTTTTTCCGGTGGTGGGGGTGTGTGCTTTGAAAATCCCTGCCTTTGGTTAAATGTAAACATTAAGCTATAATAGCTATAATGACTATAATGACGCTGGTGGTGGTGGTGATGGTGGTGTTAATGACCAAAAGATAATGATGATGGGGCTGAGGGTCATGAATATCAAATAAGAATGTTTACCAAGGGTAGGCTGATCTGGGGGGTTGAATTTTTGTTTGTTACCTAATGAGCAGTTGTTGTCAACTCTTCAAACAGGAAACGGATACCTAAAAGTTTGGTATGTCTGTGATGTGGATACAGGTGCTTTTACTTACATGGAGTCCTTTTCAGTCATATCTGAGGTCTGGTGAAAACGTCTGTTAGAAATGTTCTGTGTTGGGACTAAGTCCTTATGGAATAGACCTTGAATGGTATACCGCCAATATCTGGTTGGGATGGTAATATGCTGTAAGAATTTTAAATGGTGTAGAAAAAAGGGTTGTTGAATGTTTAGTCTGAGCTTCTTAAAAGATGAAATGGCTTAAAAGAGTTTCTGAAAGCCACATCCAAGTTAAGACTGTTGATCCCATTCTAGCTACTAATGGAAACCAATTTCACAAGAGAATGATGAGAATTTTCTAAAGGATTTTCCTCCAGGAGACATCTTCTCAGAGGATAATCTCCTCAGGAGATTAGATATAAGTATGCATAAAATAGACCTTCAGCCAAAAACAAGGACAGTGACTTTCAGGGGTAACTGTGGTCTCCAGTAAGAATTTCTCTTCTTCCCCAGCAAGAATACCCTGACCTAAGGGTAGACTATTCCCTAGAAGCAAATTCTATCATGACTTTCAAAGGTCCCCATCATTATCTTTGTGTCAAAAATTTATACGAGCATTTTCTAGGTGGCGTAAAATTGACTCTATTTATCCTTTCTCTGCAGCCGTCCAGAAAACACACCTATCCATGCAAACAATTGGGGGAGCTTATAATTATTTGTGTTAGAATAACATGCATTTCCAAAATCGGGATTGTTGTGTGTTTTCTTGGTCTAGAAGTCCCCAAACTGAAATATAAGAGCAAACAGAAATGCAGAATACCAGTCAGAATTCTTATTTGCAAGCAACATATATTAGCCAATTGTGTGGCTAATTTAAGCAAACAGAAACTCTAAGAAAGCCAGCTAACCCAGTTTGAAAGCTATGCAGCTGTGAACAATGCAAGCTATCTCAAAATATCTAACCATATGAAGACGTCACCATCACCATCTCTGGACAGTGGGCACTGCTGTGGCTGTAAACGTTCACCAGAACTGGTTCATGCCTTCCCTCCCATTTTACCTCATTCGCTTCCTGTTCACAGCAGGAAGTGAGTGCTTGTGGTTGACAGAGCCAAAGTCCTTCAGCTGTGCCCTAGTGCCCTATCTGTGGGGCATGGGTGGAAGGAGAGTATCTAGAATTTTCAGTTTGGTGGTGAGAGTTGGGCTCTGCTTCAAGAGGGAGGGGATTTCAAAATGAAACAACCACAAGTAATGAAAAAGCCCTACCCTACATAAAATCTAGCTCAATCTCTTTATCCCTGACATCGGATGCATCGTTTGTGTGACTCATGAAAGTAAGGAAATTAAATTTTGCCAGATCATTAGGTTTACTTTAGCCTACGTGAATGGCCAAGTGGCAGAGTATTCATATGGATGTACTTAATCTAAAAACCACAGGACAAAATTCTCTCCCTGTGTATGTTAAACAATTAAGCAGGTGCATTCAAATACGAATGAGGTTAAAACTATTAAGAGAAAAACATTTTCTGGTTGATGTTTTAGGTTAGAAGATAGGAAGAGCAAAGAATGGAAGACCATCAGTGTAGCCAATCCTTGAAGCATCCTGAGGACACGCAGTCGTTCTAGTACAGCCTGTTCTGTATGAGTAGGGGCTGGAGTTACATTTTCTCATGTAAAAAATCCATTCTTTTGGTTTTCTGGATGACACTGTTTTGCTCAGGACTAATCCTGCTTTCAAGTTATCAAATGAAAAAGACTGCATCAAATGCTACATTTAAATTTGCATTGAGAAGAGCTCTTGTGGGGGGTGGTGGGAGAGCAGTAGGCATAAAGAAATAAATGTGACAGGGAAATCTTTGCAGGATTGAACTCATCTACTTCAAAGAAATTCAAGTGATGGGCTTCCCTGGTGGCGCAGTGGTTGAGAGTCCGCCTGCCGATGCAGGGGACATGGGTTCGTGCCCCGGTCCGGGAGGATCCCACATGCCGCGGAGCGGCTGGGCCCGTGAGCCATGGCCGCTGAGCCTGCGCGTCCGGAGCCTGTGCTCCGCAACGGGAGAGGCCACAACAGTGAGAGGCCCGCATACCGCAAAAAACAAAAACAAAGAAATTCAAGTGAGAAATCTAAGTATAATACGAACCCTTATTAGGCCTAATGAAGTAACTGCCAGTCTAATCTGTCTTGCAGAGCTGCTTGTCCTTATACTGCACACATCATGTTTTCCTAGCAAAAGAAATACAGGGTGAAAGAAGAAATTTATAGTGTCTGGAAGGGAGCAGAGTTCTGGTTACATTCCTGACTAATTAACTTTCCCTCCCACATAGACAGTCAGAGAGAGCATTTTTCAGGCATTTTATTGCCACTAAAGATTGAATCCTATTGTTCTAGAATACCACAGACATCCAGCTTTCTCTTTCTCTGCAGTTTAGCAGGATATTGAGAATGTGTCCTTAAAGGGAATAACTTGTCATTTATCCAGATGTCTATGTGATAGTCACTTGTGTCGCTGGAGTTAAAGCTCAGACTCCCAGTGGAGCTAAGCTTCTGACCGCTCCTTAGTGGTTCTGCCTCTGCAGCACTATGCGCCCCCTTCCTTCACCGCCCCTTTCCCTCCCTCCTCACACATTCTCAGGACCTATCAGCTGGAACAGTAACTATCCAGCTGCTTTATCACCGCTGCAAATCTATCACCGAATATAAGCTCTCAATGGAAAAAATAAAAGTAAGGCCTTGCAAGATTTGCACTAGTGTTTTCACTAAAGCATCTGTTTATGTTTTCTTACGCTGAAAGGCATCCTTGTTTCCATTTGTCCTCAGTTAGAGCCTTGGCTTTGGAGTAAATTGTGGGGACAGTTATATCACTTTCTCACTTTCTTTCTTTCTAAGCCAGTGTCTTACTTCTGTTTGAAAACGCTCACTCATATTATGATCAACACCAAATTCTGTGTTGTTTTATACTTGAGCCTGACTGTGTAAACATGGTCCATTTTGGATTGCAACTGTAAATATGTATATACACAAACACACATATAAATATACACACTACTATCGATCTCGTAGACTTGGCCTGTGAACCTTGTGCAGTGCACTGCGTTAGGCTCCATACTCTGATAGTATTGTAAAAGCAAGTGCCTTCTCATATGGTGCATGCCCATCTCACAAGTGCTTTCCAAGACATTTACAGTGTCTTGACCATAAGAATACCTCTCTTTCATTGTCTGTAAAAGGGAATAATATGTTTATGTCTTTCATATACCTCATATAAAGTTTAAATGAGAGAATATCTTTAAAGCCTGGCACATAACATAAAGAGGTCAAAATATGGAAGAACATGGGAGAAAATATTTGCAAACGAAGCAACTGACAAAGGATTAATCTCCAGAATTTACAAGTAGCTCATGCAGCTCAATATCAAAAAAACAAACAACCCAATCCAAAAATGGGCAGAAGACCTACGCAGACATTTCTCCAAAGAAGATATACAGATTGCCAACAAACACATGAAAGGATGCTCAACATCACTAATCAGTAGAGAAATGCAAATCAAAACTACAATGAGTTTTACTCAGTTTTACTACACCTCACACCAGTCAGAATGGCCATCATCAAAAAATCTACAAACAATAAATGCTGGAGAGGGTGTGGAGAAAATGGAACCCTCTTGCACTGTTGGTGGGAATGTAAATTGATACAGCCACTATGGAGAGCAGAATGGAGGTTCCTTAAAAAACTAAAAATAGAACTACCATACGACCCAGCAATCCCACTACTGGGCATATACCCTGAGAAAACCATAATTCAAAAAGAGTCATGTACCACAATGTTCATTGCAGCTCTGTTGACAATAGCCAGGACATGGAAGCAACCTCAGTGTCCATCTACAGATGAATGGATAAAGAAGATGTGGCATGTATATACAATGGAATATTACTCAGCCATAAAAAGAAACGAAATTGAGTTATTTCTAGTGAGGTAGATGGACCTAGTGTCTGTCATACAGAATGAAGTAAGTCAGAAAGAGAAAAACAAATACTGTATGCTAACACATATATATGGAATCTTAAAAAAAAAATTTCTTAATAACCTAGGGGCCTAGGGGCAGGACAGGAATAAAGATGCAGACGTAGAGAACAGACTTGAGGATATGGGAAGGGGGAAGGGTAAGCTGGGACGAAGTGAGAGAGTGGCATGGACATATATACACTCCCAAATGTAAAATAGGTACCTAGTGGGAAGCAGCCGCATAGCACAGGGAGGTCAGCTCAGTGCTTTGTGACCACCTAGAGGGGTGGGATAGGGAGGGTGGGAGGGAGTCGCAAGAGGGAGGGGATATGGGGATATATGTATATGTATAGCTGATTCACTTTGTTATAAATCAGAAACTAGCACACCAATGTAAAGCAATTATACCCCAATAAAGATTTTTTAAAAAAATTATGGAAGAACGAATTTCTGTGAATTATGCAGGCGAGGTGTGGGACTGATAATAGGAAAACCGCACATTAGTTAGACCCAAAGGTAGGGACCTAAACATCCAGGGAGCATTCTTCCTTCCATTCCTCCCCTCCCCCAGTTTATTCTCTGGTGTAAGTGATCCAGAGAAATTGAGACTAGAGGTATCTCAAATTCGAGGGTAATATTTAGAAATAAAAACACAATGGTTGTATCACATTCTATACACTGAAAGGTGGGGTTCCCTGTCTTCTTATCACTTTACCTGAGAATGCCTGTGGCCATGCAGATATTCCCCAAAGCTAGAGATTGTAAAATTCTTCTTTGGATAAACCCAATAACCCCCCAAAAAAGACCTAGTGACACTAAAACCTGGGAGCCCACAACAAACACAGCTGACTCAAGGTACATGCTGCTGCATTAAAAGATAAGGATAAGATAGGATATAAAATAATTTGTCAAACAACTGAAAAAGAACTCTTGGAAACCAGGAATATAATCACTGAAAAAATTTAACAGACAAATTCAGGGAATTTCACAAAAATACCATGAAAATGAAAGAGATAGACAATAGTAAAGATTAGTAAATGAGATAAAACAATCCAGGAAGTCTTAGATCTAATTATTTGGAATTTCAGAAAGGGAAACCAAAGGAAAATAAATGAAATATTATCAAAGAAAGAAATAATTCAATACTCTATCCCCTAATTGGAAGACACAAATCTTCAGATTAAAAAGACCACACATCTGAATAAAAAAATAATTAATTAATTAAATAATTAAGTCATTAAAAAAAAAAAAAAGACCACACAGTTTCACACTGTCAAACATAATAGTGCGAACCAACAACATCTAAAAAAGAAAAATGGTGCATGCAGATGTACCAGATTTAATTAAATGTCTTAAGAACAATACTAGAAGCTAGGAGACAGAACAAATGTCTTTCAATTTCTGAAGGAAAAATATTTTTAGTGGAATTATATAGCCAGCCATCACTGAGTGAGAGAAAAATAAAGATATTTTTGGACATGTAAAATTCTCAAAGAAATTTTTGCCTCTCTTTTAGTATTTCTCATGAAACTTCAGAAGCTATACTCCATCAAAACAATGAATTAAATCATGAAAGAAAAAGCAGGAGATACAGGAAACAGGAGTTTAATAGAGAAAAAAAAGAGGTTCCTTGTGGGGCAGGACTAGAAAAGTGCCAGGGTGAAGGACTCCAAACAAACAAAACAAAACAAACAAAAAGAAGATAGAATTTATAGTTTATCTGGTGCATTTGAAAATAAGTGGATTAGATGATAGGGCCTTTACAGGTGTCTTTGGGAAATTTTCACAATGGATATGTAAGAAAAATTAAGCAAATGAAGAGATTCAAGCCAATTGTTAATTCTAAGAAAAACAAAATTTATACATTGGATAAATACATATTACAATGTTGGGGTCCAGCAGGGAATATTTAAATATTTCTAAATTGTACAAGCTAATTTTTACTTTAAGTAAGATATTGCTTGAGAGGGCAGAATATTCATCCACCATAATGAAAAATGAGTAGAAAATTTATGAAATGTATAGTTTAAGAATTAATTTTTTTTTTCTTTAATATGCGGGTCTCTCACTGTCATGGCCTCTCCCGTTTCGGAGCATAGGCTCCAGACGCGCAGGCTCAGCGGCCATGGCTCACGGGCCCAGCCGCTCCGCGGCATGTGGTATCTTCCCGGACCGGGGCACGAACCCGTGTCCCCTGCATTGGCAGGTGGACTCTCAACCACTGTGCCACCAGGGAAGCCCAAGAATTAATTTTTAAGAACGCTTTTTGTTAGAAATATAACTTCAAATATGAAAAGAAGCAACTAAAATGGGTGATAATAGTTGCTTCTCAGAAGCAAGACTGGTGAGTCAGAAGCGGGTGGAGAGAGGACATTTGTCATAATAAGCTTTGTAATAGAAAGTGATAGTTTCAACTTTCTGTTGTCTGTATTAATTATAGTACTTGCAGCTCACATCATTACTTCTGCAGAATGAAATTAAAAGTCAAGAAAATTTAGTAAGCTAGCTAATGTCATTTGTATAGTAAGTGAAAGAACCAAATTTACATCAAATCTGGCAACTCCGAAATTTCCTACTCTCAACATTGACACAGTGTCATCAACAATTGTGTGTGTGTGTGTGTGTGTGTGTGTACATACTCACTCTTTCCCTGCCTTAGTAAATGATGCGGTGTGATTTCCTTTCAAACAAAGATACATGGGACCAGTTAAATTGGTCAGTGTGTGTGTTTATTATAGTTCACAACCAGTTGTGATTTTCTTATGTATTTGTTCCAGATGCCTGTTTTAGAAAAGGGGGTCTATGAACAGACTAATACCCAAGGTGATTCAGGATAATTGAATTTTATATTATGAGATTCTCTTCTCCTAATCAAGGTTCAGCCTCTGAGAAAACAGCCTCTGAAAACAGAAAAGTGACCCTAGGTAGTACTATGGTGAGTGGTTACAGAGCTTCTTCTGGCTGAACCAGGGACCACGAGATAGGAGGTAGACTCAGGAAAAGTAGATTATAATTGCTGTTGGATATGTACATTGACACAGCCCCTCTGGAGGGTAATCCGGCAGTTATCTCCTGAATTTATATATCATATATCCCTTGACCAATGATTTGCATATACCAGAACACTTGACAAACACTTGAGAAATTATGTATGTCCACAGATATTCATTACATTATTTTTTTGTAATAAGGACAGATAGGAAATAACCTAAATTTCTATCATTGGGAGACTGGTTAAATAAATTGTAACACATTTATTTAATGGAATGGTAAATAATTGCTATTAAAAAATAATGAGGATAGCCTTTATGAACTGACTTGTAGAGATTTCCAAAAAAAAAAAATGTTAAAAAACTAAACAGACAAAACCAAAAGCCAAAATGTGTAACAGTGTATGTGCTGTTGATACTATTTGTATAAAAAGGATAGAGATTTTATCAGTGTAATTGGCTTGCATATTATATTACTGAAAACATGAATGGATGGGATAAGAATGCAAAGGACTTTTCCCTAGATATTTCACATTTTGAGATTTTGAATTTGCTGCTATGCAGAAGATGGTGTAGGGCAGAGTGAAGTCGTTTGCTAAGAGAGGATTGAAATAGTGTAAGTCACAGAGTGTAAGAGTCAAGAATAAAATGCAGCCAAAGGAAAATAGGGTTTCAAGTCAAACACTATATTAGTTTGTAACAATTTGTAGCTAATGATTCTATTTACTTTTATATTTGTGTATAGATATTGTGAAAAAATTGAAATTCCTTCCTTCCTCCTCAGTAGACATTTTGATGAGAGCTTTCTTGATAAATAAAGGCATTTAAAACCAATAGAATGTTCAGTAGCAGCCAGCAGAAGCAGCCAATTTTTAATTGAAAATATTTAACTAAAGCCTGAAAAATGGATATGCTCAAGGTAGGAATGTAATTACAGGTGAAATACATGGCCGAATACCAGAAAATACAAATAAACTTTCACTACAGTAAGGCATAAAGTTCAAAATGAAATTATCCATCTTAATCTATGAATGCAAGATTAAAAACTAATATTTCTGGCTATAGTTCATTACAAGTTAGCTCTTGGAATTTTTTTTCATTTAAATGAGATACTTGATATATTAGTATCTTCACCTAAGGTATTCTTCACAAATCCATTGCTACAAAAGAATTATTTGGTAGTCTCAAATAAAACATACCAGAAGTCTTATAAATCTTATCTTCGGGCTAGTAATTCTATTGGAATGTTATGTACTTAAAAATTAGGCGTATTGGTTCTTTATATTTACAATTTTAGTTTTTATAGCCATGATATGTGGCCTTAGACAAGTAACTTAACATTCTGTGTAATCGTTATTTAGACATTCTCTAAAACTAACCAAGATTGTCTCAATATACCAAATTGTTTATCCTTTCTTTCTCCCTTATTATTGATCATTAATCGATAATGATCATACTAGCTTCTTGACCATACAGATAAATAAAATAACAGATAAAAAGTGGAGGAAGGAAGCAAGTTGCAGGGGAGGGGAAGGCTAAGGAAGAGAGAATGTGTATATGACAACGGAGTAAGCAAGTGAAGTGGGATACAGGCAGGGGCACAACGTGCAAAATATAAAAACCAGGCCAATTAGAAAAATAAAAACCCTCCAAATGCAAAATGATTCCAAATGTAAGCACCGTGTAATTTACAAAACCTAAATGAAAGCTACAAGCTGTTGAGCGTTTTTGTATAACAAACATTCTGTTATTTTATATATACATCATCTAATCTAAATTCCCCAACATTTCTGTGAAATATTATTAATTCTGATATTTAAGTTGTATATATGTGTGTATATATGTCTATATACCAGAAATATACACACTAATTGTATGTATACACACACATGCAAACACACAATACATATACACATACAAACACACGCATACACACATGCTTAAAGACCTGGAGATGTGAAGTACTTTGCCCACATACTCTTACTAGTAAGTAGGTAGTAGAGCTGGTCTTTAATTGAGTGTCTGACTCCCAGGTCCTTTATCCTACTCTTTTTTTGTCTGTGTTCATTCTGCTTTCCTTTTGAGTGAGGTTCTCAGTTGTGAAATGGAAATCAGATTTTGAATCATCTATTATCAAATGGATGTCCACCATGATTAACATTTGCAAGGTATTGGAAGTTTTGAAATGTAAATTATACATAGCATAGCTTCTACCAGAGCCACTCTTGGGCTTCCCACTGTTTTAAGTCTCACAGACTCAGATGACTAATAAAGGTTCTTACTAAGAGTTATAGATGAGCAAACGTAGCTCATATTTTCCACCATAAATTGCACTAATTCATTCAACCAAAATTTATTGAACCAGGCATTGTGTAGAAAATTGCATCTTATTTATGCTTTTGATAAAGGTGTGCTTAATTGTACAGGCTTTTAAAATAAAACAATGTATCAGGAGGGCACTGAATAATAAACCAAGAGAATACAGTGTAATAGAAAGAGAACTCAACCAGAAACTAGGAGAACTATATCATTTGCTCATTCACTGACTACCCGTTTTATCTGTAGTCTGCAAGAACCCAGTTCTTTCATCTATAAAATGAGGTGGACTAAAATCTCTGTGTTTTGATTAAGAGCTTATTCTGGGCTTTGAGTAAGCACAAACAAATTAAATTAGACAGAAGTGTTAGTAGGAAGGAATAAACAAAACTATTTAGGTACAGAACCATAAATCTGCCACTAAAGTGGTATTTTAACTTGTTGAGAAAATATGTGAGAGGAGAATCACTGAATGTTCCCTCTTGCCGAGGTGACCCTCACCTGCTAGGTTTGTTTATTTTAATGGCTATGGTTTCTACAAAGTTAAAGTTATGTTATAAAAAGTGCCCTAACCTTACTTACACATCCAGATTCATGGTAGCTCTCTTGCCAACTATTTATATATATTTGTTTTTCTCTGACTGGAAGACGTGGTAGGCACTTTTATATTTTTATTCCCCTTCGTTGTAAGGGTAGTTGTTATTGGTCCTATATCCCATGTGAGAAAACAGACTTGGAGGATAAAGAGCTTCTTAAGTTCAAGGAAGCTGGGGAGCTAACCAGAACCAATTCCAAAATAATGTCATAGAAGCAGAGAATTTGTATAGCACGGAAAATAACTATTTTTATAAATAAGGTGTGATTATATAGCATTTAATTAATTTATTTCTGCTGAAGAAATCAGGAATATATTGATGCAATTGAAATAGAGTCTGAGATTTGAGCAAGAAAATTGCAGAAACTAACAAAATGACTACGTCACAAACGTGAGTAAATCATTAGTAATTTGGTGGCACGGGAGTGCTTTGTTGGTGGGACCCAGTCCCTGCTGCATATAGATCTCCCCGTCCCCAACAAAAGAAAATGAAATGTATCAGAATTCTCCGGAATTAATTCCCATGCAAACCAATCATTCTTTCATAATTGATTCTGACATTTTAATGAGATAGATAGATAGGAAGAAAGACAGACAGACTGGAAGCAAATGCAGTCTGCCTTTTCTTATCAAATCATCAAATTAAAAGTGAAATGGAGAGGAGAGTAAGGAGCATGTGGAAAAAGTAAAAAGTGAAAGATGACTTGCCAGTTGAATTTAAAAGGAGGATTGAGGCTGAGAGATTCAGTTCCTGAGCTCATAGGATTTCAGATGGTATCTCCAGTCTCCTAATCCTTTCTAGGATTAGTACTTTTAACAAGTACTGGTTCCTGCTGCAGGTTATCATGTAGAGCAGCATAAAGAGGTGGTCTGTAACATCACCACTACTTTTGTGACCTCTCGTGTGTAGTTTAATCATTCTCCTCTTCAGTTTCTTCATCTGTATGTTAAGGAAGGTGGTAATTTTCACCTAACGAGATCTTGCAAGTATCCATGAGGTAAGTGTGCAAAACGACTAGCACAGTACTTAGAAAACACCATGGCTCTTGAATCTGAGAGTCACATTTTAGCATTTCCCAAACTGAATCGTGTCTTACATTTGATGTGTGTGTTTACGGTATCATTTTTTCTGGGAATCATAATATATTACCTTCCTCGGGTCAAAGTTGGTGGCAATTTAGAGTGGCAATATAGCAGAAAGTACTCGATAAGCAATAATTACTTAGCTGATGATCTAGGTATAACTAATTCTTTTACTCCCATTATAAAGAAAAAGAAGAAAACTAACTTTTTAAAAGAACTTTGCCTAACTTATAATGGTGATTTCCATGCAACTCTCACTGAAAAATGTTTCTCCTATTGTATTTATTCTAAATATGTACTGTTCTTTTCTATGTAGACTCAGACATTTTATTAAAATTCATTTAAGAATTCTTACTGTTTTTTGGTTATTTAGGCACATAGTAAAAGGGTGGATTCTAGACATCCTTCTAGATTAGGTATACATTGTTAGTTTGACATAGCCATAAATATATGTTAAGTTGAGACGGTTATTTTTTCAAATATATTAGATGCACAGTTCTTTGTCCAGGTTTGTGAGAAAATTTTTAGTTATAATGGATAGTTTGGCTTTAGACTTAGCACATTTTTATGTGATTTTGTTTGCAACTCAAGAAGAAACTACTAAGAATCACAGTCTGGATTTCTTTAGCAGCAAATATAATGCTTTAATCCATAAATAGCTGAATTAAAGTAATTTCTTGATTACTTCAAACTGGGCCAGCTTTGCATAATATAAAGCCAAGTAGGATTGATTTCTCAAGAAAATTGAAATTTTAAATGAAAAATAAAGTTTGTGTTTGGTTGCACTGTATATTTGTATCAAATATCCAATATATCAATTTACCAAATTCATTTTTTACACAAAAGCAATATTCATAAAATTATTATATTTTATATGTAATAAATTCAGGTACCAAAGGGAGGTAGCAGAAAATTGGCATTGACTGCAACCCTGTCTCACTAGAGTCTAATTTGGAGAAGAATGAATTAAGTCTTTTATCTGTTTTTAAATTTTTCATAGTTCAAAATCATCAGGTAGATGATTTTAAGTAATGTGAATTATCTGTAAATCTCAATACATCTCCTCTCATCTCTTTTTTATGCAAATATACTCAGTTGTCCGTCAGATTTTATTTTGCTTCATTTGTTTATTTACAGACTTGAGAAACATTTACTGTCCATGTACAATGTGCAGAAATCTATGCCTGGAGGTGAAGATAAAAAAGATATGACATAGCTCTCTCCTCAATTTATCTACAAAATAAAGGAGGGTATTATGGAATAAATATTTTTAAGAAACATACATTTTTACCAAATCTTGTTCAGACTTTCTTTGCCTATGTTTGCTTTATTCATATACCATTTTTGTTACTTTTGAATTTGTGAAATGCATCACCAATCATCTAACAGGGCATACATTCATATGAAATATTTGAGATTTATACAGTATAAGTGGATTTCAGATACTTGCCTTTTCTAATATTCCATTGTTAATTTGTTGCTGCATTTTTAAATTTAATTTAATTAATTTATTTATTTAGGCTGCATTGTATCTTCGTTTCTGCACACAGCTTTTCTCTAGTTGCAGCGAGCTGGGGCTGTTCTTCGTTGCGGTACACGGGCTTCTCATTGCGGTGGCTTCTCATGCTGTGGAGCATGGGCTCTAGGTGCCTGGCCTTCAGTAGTTGGGGCTCACGGGCTCTAGAGCACAGGCTCAGGGGTTGTGGCACATGGGCTTAGTTGCTCCGCGGCATGTGGGATCTTCCCGGACCAGGGCTCGAACCCGTGTCCCCTGCATTGGCAGGCAGATTCTTAACCACTGCACCACCGGGGAAGCCCCTGCATGTTTTGACTTTGAAAAAATAGTGTTGTTATTAAGAAAAAGGGACCTGATTCATGTGAGATAGAAGATGAGCTCTTCATTTTACTTTGATTCTGATCTCACAAGCAAAGTGTATGTGGGTGACACTTATAATAAGATACAGTTTGTGTAGAAAACCAGATGAGAAATACGTCCTTGGATACTTTATTGGTCTGCTAGGTCAGCCATAACAAAGTACCATAAATGGGTGGCTTAAACAGCAGAAACTGTCTCACGGCCTGGAGCCTAGAAGTCCAAGATCAAGGTTGGTTCTGAGTCTGTGAGGGAGAATCTGCTCCAGGCCTCTCCCTAGTTCTGGTGGTTGCTGGCAGTGTTTGGCATTCCTTGGTCTCTGTTTCACCCCAGTCTCTGCCTTCATCTTCCCATGGTGTTCTCCGTGTGTGTGTGTGTGTGTGTGTGTGCAAATTTCCCCTTTTGATAAGTACACAGTCATATTGAATTAGGGACCCACCCTGATGATCTCATTTTAACTTGACTAATTGCATTTTCAATGATCCCATTTCCACATAAGGGGCATTCTGGGGTATTGGGATAAGGACGTCAACACATGAATTTTGGGGAACACTATTCAACCCACAACAGGTAATGAATTCTTGGTTCAGATTTACATAAAACTAAATTGATTTTCCAAGTCTCTGCAAGAATGCATGAGTGACTTATATTCTTACCATCATCTTGCTTGTGTACCTTCTTCGTGACTATTAGAAATTTTCCACAAGTGTTTATAGCATGAATAATTAAATTTCTACCTCTCCTTGTTTCTTCATCCTCTCCACTGCAGCATTTGATCCTTTGGTTAAGACACCATTCTGAATGGCATCAGTCACCAGTCCTCCCGTGTTCCTTCAAAGTGTTTGTTCTGATCAGATTTTTTTTTTTTTTTCACAACTCTTCCACCCTACTCGGAGGCTGTACCATTACTCACTATGTAGTTTTTATTTCCTAAATTTTAAGATGAGCACTCTCAGTGTTAACAGTTGACCTGCTCCATTTAATCAAACTATCTAATTTTGAATGCTTTCTTTAGTTCAAATCACTCACTAATTCCCCAGGATACAATTTGAAAACCACTTCAGCGTCTCAGAACAAACACACTTAAAAGCTATCACTCCGAATGTCCTACATTGAACTCTCCCTCGGGAAGTCAAGTACTGGAAACTTTTAGATACTGTTGAACTGTGAACTGCATAATAAGAATATGCTGTTCCCTAATTTACGCCGTTTCCCTCTAGGTGAAGCACTGTATCTCTTTTTCTTGCACTGAGAGCATTCTCATTGAAACTTTGATTGCATTAACCCTTAAAGCATAATAGAACGGGCCAAGCACAGACTTGAGACTTGAGACCACTACAGAACTGAATTTGAACGGCAGGTTAGTTTTTCCTTTGTTCTTACCTCTGAAACAATTCCTAAACTCTCTGGCACTCACGTTCTTTATCTGTAAACTCAGGATAGTAAGACTTACTTTTAAGACTTGCTACACTAAAGCAGCTAACACGTCAGTGAAAGGCAATTGATGCTATGTTTAGTTCCTTTCTTAAACTTGCCTTTGCCTATTTTTTACTTACTTTTACCTACTCAAATGCTAAATTAAATAATAATTGCTTCCGAAAAGGTACAAGTCAAGATTTAGTTATGTTTGATTATCAAAATGATAAAATATGTACAGTTCTTTATGAGATGTGACCTTTGATGGTGTCTTCAATTTGCAGAAGGGAATGGAGGCAAATAAATAAAACCAAGTTAAGAGGCAGGCCTAGAAAGTTTTCAGAGTTGCCAGAACTTAGGTCACTTACACATATCAAGAATCTGAAGACTTTTTCTAGAAGAAAAGGTATTTTTCTTTCCACCGCAATTGCATTCCCAGATTTACATGGAGAATTCAAAAATCACAAAAATAAATCCAGTTTTGTAAATATCTGTGATGACTTTTTGACGTCATATTTTAAAATGAAATCTTTCAATATTACTATTTTAAGAGTTCCAGCGTAAGCTCAAATGACCATCCCTTGAATTTCCGTTTTGACTAAAGTCCATAGGACTAAGTTATATTCCTTTTAATTGTCAACTTAGCATCAAGGTAGGTTTAATTTCATAGATGAGAAAGCTGCGGCAGAAATTCAGCTCCAATGTGATTCTTCATTTACTTGGACCCGAAAACAAAGAATGGTCAAAAATTGTGGATTATATCAGTTATAAAAAATTGTCATCATAAGAAGTAAACAGTAGGATCAAGTAAGACAGAGGAGGAAAGAGAAAGGAGAAAGAGGAGAAGGGAAGATAGCTGCCAGAAAGGGAGGGCAGACCAAGGACAGAGACAGAAGAAAAGGTGAGACCGCGCTGGCTGGGGGATAGGGGCGGGGATTGAAAATCAGACTCCAGGGCAGCACATAAACATGTCCAGCTCTGCTGTGATCTTGGTAGGGTGACTTCTCTCTAGATGTTTTCAAGAGCACTGCAGAGAAAGTATCTCCAGGGAAGCAAGCTGTCTGATCAAGCTTCCTGGCCATTCTAGTGACAGGACAAAACTCTAGGCTTTTCAGGCGGGGTCTTATTGTTCTGTGTCATTTGGTCCTTCTACTCCAGTTAAAGCTTGCCTTCCTGCTTTTTCTCATTACCATCATCCTCACTCACCACCTCCGTTTTGAGATTCTTGTCTGCCTCACTTTGGTGGCATTTTCATTAGGTAATGCATGTATGTCACCAGACCCGGGAGCCGCATTCTGCCAGCCTCTGTCTCTGACCTCTGAATTCTCCAGGCGGATTCTCCCTTTGGGTTGATATTTCTAACCTAGCTTCTCAGGCAGCAGGTCTCAGACATCAGAGCTAGGGTCACTTGGACAGGAGCTGTAGAATGACAGAGAAATGCTGCCTTTGACACTGCCTCTGGTTTTTCCCTGGAAAATCTTATGCAGAAAAAAGAGGTCTCGTTTCATTTTATTTGAATAGCCACCTTAGACTTGTCACCCTTCATCATTTTTTCCCATTTAAACTCTAAGAACAATTGACTAGAGCTTTGCCGTGCACGTCAAAGGCATTTTATACTGTTCAAAACATATTTACGTATTTCCTATTGATTCATATTTCTGTAATGATCTACCATTCATCTAAGTTAACGGAAATGGCATATACATTAAATTTACTAACGTTCAGCTGGTCAGTACTTGGGGTAAAATCCTACAGTGTGCCAGAGTGAAAGTTCTTCACCATCTTGGCAGTATTGGTGGCGGGTGTGGATGGGGCAGGAGTCTTGAGTCAGGCACCTTGTCTGTGATGCTTTTGGTGCCATGGCATCGCATCCAGCAAACTTGGGGCAGTGAGTGAACTTCTTCTTCGAGCCTCGGTTTTCACAGCTGTAGATGCACTGTTACTATATCAGTGCCCATATCATCAGATTTTAGTCAAAATGATGTGGGAATGTGGTTAAGGTGTTTAGCACGGCGTCTGCCACGTAGAAAGCAATCCAAAATTGTCAGCCATTGTTATTATTGTTGTTGTCAGTAGTAGTGTCTAGTAGTGTCTGGCTTCTGGGCACTTGCCACAAAGCTAGCGCAACTGACAATCTGAATTTCTAATTATATTTAATTTAAAATGGTTTTAATTTTAATAGCCTAGGGTGCCCAGATTTAGCAAATAAAAATAAAGGACATCTAGTTCAATTTTAACTTCAGGCAAACAAAAGATACGTTTTTAGTGTAAGTATGTCCCAAATGTTGCATGGGTTATGCTTATACTGAGTATTTTATTTGCAAATATAAAACAGCTACATGTCACTCGTGTTTACAGCATTGAACAATCTGTCTCTAGGCAACTCCTTTTTTTAAGTAGATAAAATTACCAAATGCATTCAACAAGAACATATAAAACATATCACTGTAATTAATTTTCCACTTCATTTGTGACCTGTTATCTAAAATCAAAATACATAGTTTCTTGGTGATATCATGGGAAGTTTCAAAGACTTTAAGTAATGTTAAATTGAACCTTATCTTTAATTTATTGTAAAAGAGAAGCCAAATAAATGAAATACTGGTTAACTTCAGGAAATTACATGCTTTTTTTGAGTCAAGTAGAAATAATATATGGGTCTTAAATAACATGTAGGTAACGTGGAACACAACATAGGGAAAGCTGGGCTATGGCATAGAGACAGAATAAGCAAGGGTTACATATTTAAAGTGATTTTAATTCCTTAGTTATCCACATATGTAAGTCCCAAGCATAAGGAATTTAAAATACGAAGAAACATTTGCTCTCAACAGAGACAGCAGTAGTGACTTGACATAATTGTAAAGGGGGGAGGAGATTGTGTATTTTTACACTCTTCTCTGTAGAATATCTTTTGTAATTTCTCAGTCTTTAAAGGAAATTCATTGAACAGTCATAATTATCATTATCAAATGCATAATTATTTGAAGTCAAATACATTTTATAAGACTACAAAAATGGTCAAATGCTTTTTCTTGCAAGATTATTAAGACTATTGTTAAGACAAGCCAAGTTTGCCTGATCGTGGAACAGACTGCAGGGGATGACAGAGGGATATGGGAGTAATGAAACCTACCTCGTGGGCTGATCTTGAGAGCTAAGGGAGCGACTGTATTTTGTGAAGGTTCAGACCTCACACAGATGTAAGGTATATTTATGATGGTGGTGATGGCATAAATACTTGTGATCCTAGGACGTATCCTTTACACCTCTCGTTTCTTTGTCCCTTGTTCCCAGTCCAGCAGCCAGCCTTTCAGAGCTCGTCTTCTTTCTGCCGCCACCCCTGTCCCAGCCTTTGCTGTTTCCCACCTGGGTTCTTGCCAGGCCACTGTGCTTGCCCTGCTTTCATCATTAGGATCTTAGAGTGCATTCTACATGAGGCAGAGCAAACCTTGTAAACACACCCCTGCTTAGACCCTGCTCTTGTGGCCCCGCTGTGGTTAAAATAAAGTCTCCACCTGACCTCCAGGGAGGGCCCTCTCCCCCCGCAGCTCCCCACCCCATGTGCTACCACTCTCCGCTCTCCCCACTCCTCCCCGGTCCCACTGGCTCTCTGGCTGTCTCTCCCACATACCAACACTGCCTTTACCATGCAACCTTAGGACAGACTTCTCTGGAATGTTCTACACACAGACATTCCCATGGCCTTTTTTCAAACATCATCCCTTCAAAGAGCCCCTTCCACACCCACTTTATCACGCCCAGCACCAGCATTAATGATATTTGTGGTTGGTTTGTTACCTGCTCCCCGCATCCTAACTAGAATGTAAGTCTTAGAGCGAGGAACCCAACCTAACTTATTCACCATTGAATATCAGTAGCTCAGAACAGAGCTGGCAGAGACCAGGTGCTCCAAATACTGGTTAAACGGATCAATAGGATGACTGAATTCTTTGCATTTCTGCACTTTGCGTTCATTATCGTCCCTTTCCCCTCAGTGCTGTTGGGCTTCATTGGGCTTGAATCTGTATTTCTAGAGAAATCCGCTGACCCATTAAAGACTTAGAGGGACATTGTTGAAAAAATTTCACTTCAGTGAAGATGAAACTTTTCCCTTTAAAAATAATATGTTCCATGTCAAAAGAATAGAAACATGGTTAAAGTAATTTATGCATTTTTTAAATTAATCCCCACTTAAAATACGAATGTCTTTGGAAAATAATATAGTGTCCTATCTTATCCCTCTTTCTTCCCCTAAACTTTGCATCTAAACGTATCCATCAAGAATCCAAGTGAATATACAAAGGCATTCTTTTTAAAAAATATGTTATTCCATTCTTTATTTCAAGCTGCTGTCATTCTGTGCTTGAATTCTAACACTTATTTTTCTATATAATCAATTTCGATCAATTTTTAAAAATACTTTAATATTCAACAAGATTCGTCATGCCCCTTCTCTACCTTTAGTAATATTGGGGAAACAAAAACTCTGAAGTAAGAGAGTTTGTGTCTTTAAGGAGTATTTTTGGCCAGGAGGGAAGATGAGATGTGCACCAGTAGAGGGCGTGTTCCCCAGATCCCAGGAGCCTCATTGGCAGCGGGAGGAAAAGAACACAGTGAGGCGGCAGAGGAGCCCGTGGGCCTTCGGGCACCCGCAAGATTAACAGCCACCCACGCCAGCTACTCAGCGAGAGGTGGACTAGCTAGGGGTTATTTCATTTAGAAACTTAGCACCAAACTGAAGATATCTGTTCACAGCTGTGCTCATTGATAAGTATTAAATATCCTGAAACTCCTTATAATTGGTAGCTAAATAATTCACTAGAGGTAACTAAACGGAAATGACATGTTTCTTTCTTACCTTGCCAAGTGGAAGCATTATACCAGTCTGAGATGCTGAGATGTTGACGGTTTTCTGTCTTTGAAACCTATGACACAGACTTGGGATGGCAGGAGCTCCAGCCAGAGTGATGTCCACATCCCTGGGCCCACCCCTCTCCAGGAGTCCCCCGACTCCTTTCTTCCCCACATCCCCTCTGATACCACTTGGGACTCATCCTTTCCCTGTCAGACTCTGGATATGGAATGGTTGAGTTCTAGAATGTTAGTGTTACCTCCTATCTTCGAAGCATTGTAACAATGTGAGAATGGGAGTCTTCTCCCTTCAGATTCCTAAGGCATCAGTATAGGGGGACCAAACATCAAAGGGAGGGTGATCAAAGCATGTTCTCCCCTCTGCACATTTCCACAGGAAATGGCCCCGGAAATGGTTCTGAAACTCAGACCTGGCGTGAGGTCACAGGCAGGGGTTACTACCTCCCACCCCATAACCATTATGGGATAGGGAAGAGTTTGGCGACACAGGCAGAGAGCTGTGAGGTGTGTTCCCCGCACTTGGGAGGCTCAGAGAACTGGGGGGCTTGCCGTTGAGCGGGAAGATTGAGGAGGGCTGTGGCCGGGCCCAGGTGCCCTGGGCAGCCAGACGTGGCTGGCGGCTGAGAGGATGCTTTGGGGCTGCCACCAGGACTGGCTGGTGGCAATCTTTGGAGCGAGAATACTTGGGTGCTTTTCATGCAAGTGATGTGCTCATAGAGGCAAGGTGGTCCCGTCACCCAGGTGCCCAGGAGACTCCACACCCACAGGACGCCTTCCGCTGGGAGCCCAGAGCCTGAGAAAGAGTAACAAGTGAGCCCCCAGAACAGAGAGACGGCTGTGCACGACGAGAGCCAAGGAGGGAGGGGCCGGCCGGAAACCTCCAAGAGGGCCCCCCGCGTCCCCGGTGAAGAGGGGCGGCCTCAGTCACGCTCAGGAGCCCAGCATCCATGCTCCAGCAGCTGCGAGAGGACAGACCACAGCCTCGTGGGGCAGAAGGACTGCACCCCGCTGCAGGCCCCTCACCGGAGCAGAGTGCATAGGGCAGACTAGCGATGGCTTCACTTTGGACTTTGGAACGGCACCTTTCACTATAGGTTCTAATTGCAGAATTAAGAGTATTTTGCACGGAGCTGATCTCCCTGTGCTATGCGGCTGCTTCCCACTAGCTATCTATTTTACGTTTGTGACCACCTAGAGGGGTGGGATGATAGGGAGGGTGGGAGGGAGGGAGACTCAAGAGGGAGGAGATATGGGAATATATGTATATGTATAACTGATTCACTTTGTTATAAAGCAGAAACTAACACACCATTGTAAAGCAATTATACTTCAATAAAGATGTAAAAAAAAAAAAGTATCTTGCAACATAAAAGGCCTGTAAGCCTGTCTGACTCTGCATATGCAGAAATGGCACAGAGGTTCTGCTAGAGGTTTCACCAGTGGAAAGGAAAGATTTCCCCAGTGAGTATATTTTCAAGGGATGGTAGAAAATCAAAATAAAATTGTGCTTTCTCACAGCACTGCTTATGTTGATTTCCCTTACTGTTTATACATGGTGCCAATTAAAAAAAAAATTGAACAGAAAAATATTTGTTACTAAAATTAAATCTAAACATAATTTAATTTTAAACTTATAACTCAGAAAAAAGAAGTTAGACTTTTGGAATAGTCTGGGGCCACGCATGCAGCAGTGATGAACTGGAACGCATGCTGCACTTGGATTAAGAGATCTTCCGCGCGAGTCTCAGACTTTCTTATCTCTGCTCTGATGTAGGGCATGCTCATCCATGGGGGATGGGACCGGGGGGGTCCTACTAGATGGGTGTTCAGAATGCCAGGTCTGGCCCTCCCAGGGCTTACAGTCCCCTGTGAGTGGCAGATATTCATAAATCAACACACCTTTACTTAATTGATAACACATTTTAGAAAAGGTTGAGGACTTCCCTGGTGGCACAGTGGTTGAGAGTCCGCCTGCCAATGCAGGGAACACGGGTTCGTGCCCCTGTCCGGGAAGATCCCACATGCCGCGGAGCGGTTGGGCCCGTGAGCCATGGCCGCTGAGCCTGCACGTCCAGAGCCTGTGCTCCGCAACGGGAGAGGCCACAACAGTGAGAGGCCTGTGTACCGCAAAAAAAAAAAAAAAAAAAAAATGTTATCTGAAAGTGAAAAATTCAGCAGATCATTCCAGTATTTAGTGCATTATTTATGGGCTGTCTGTCTTCCAAGAAGCTCATAGTATCCTCTAGACTCAATCTCATTAGATTTCATGCTCTCCCTCTGAGGTAGGTGATGAGCTATGGCTAAATTATAAATGAAAAGCTGTTAGATTGGTAACAGAGTATTTCATGCACAGAGTCTCAAAGGGCAGAGAGGCCTGGACCCTCCATGACCACATCTCATATATCACAGGGCAGAGTTGCTCCTGATTCTGGATCCTCCGTTGTGTGGGTCCTAGAGTGGGGAAGAGAGGAATAATTGTCATCGTTAACCCGGGAACCCCTAGCAAATGGAATCACTCCTCAAGCATGTTGCAACTACATTTTGCAAACGGAAACAAACCAACAAAGGTAGATTCAGTTATCTAGGTGTAAGATGCACAGAACTTCCTGGGAGCCAAGGGGGGTCCCTAGGGAAGTTGGGGCCCCACCTCACAGCAGCCTAAGCTCTGCACCCTCACCCCACCCAGCTGAGAGCAGCAGCGAGACTGCCTGGGAGGTGGACCTCACTAAGGTGTGAAAGGGAGGAAAGAGTAATCTGGGTTGTAGGTTTTTCCCTTTCATCACTTTAAATATGTCCTGCCACTCCCTTCGGGCTTGCAGAGTTTGTGCTGGTAGATCAGCTGTTAACCTTATGGGGATTCCCTTGTATGTTATTTGTTGTTTCTCCCTTGCTGCTTTTAATATTTTTTCTTTGCATTTAATTTTTGATAGTTTGATTAATATGTGTCTTGGCGTGTTTCTCGTTGGATTTATCCTGTGTGGGACTCTCTGTGCTTCCTGGACTTGACTATTTCCTTTCCCATATTAGGGAAGTTTACAACTATAATCTCTTCAAATATTTTCTCAGTCCCTTTCTTTTTCTCTTCTTCTTCTGAGACACCTATAATTCGAATGTTGGCGCATTTAATGTTGTCCTAGAGGTCTCTAAGACTGTCCTCAATTCTTTTCATTCTTTTTTCTCTATTCTGCTCTGTGGTAGTTATTTCAAAAAGCAGTTCTAAGGGGGAAGTTTATAGCAATACAGTGCTACCTCAAGAAACAAGAAACGTCTCAAATAATCAACCTAACCTTACACCTAAAGCAGTTAGAGAAAGAAGAACAAAAAAAACCCCAAAGTTAGCAGAAGGAAGGAAATCATAAAGATCACATCAGAAATAAATGAAAAGTAAATGAAGGAAACAATAGCAAAACATCAATAAAACTAAAAGCTGGTTGAGAAGATAAACAAAGTTGATAAACCATTAGCTAGACTCATCAAGAAAAAAAGGGAGAAGACTCAAATCAATAGAAACAGAAATGAAAAAGAAGTAACAACTGACACTGCAGAAATACAAAGGCTCACGAGAGATTACTACAAGCAACTATATGCCAATAAAATAGACAACCTGGAAGAAATGGACAAATCCTTGGAAAAGCACAACCTTCCGAGACTGAACCAGGAAGAACTAGAAAATATAAACAGACCAATCCCAAGCACTGAAATTGAGACTGTGATTAAAAATCTTCCAACAAACAAAAGCCCAGGACCAGATGGCTTCACAGGCAAATTCTATCAAACATTTAGGGAAGAGCTAACATCTATCCTTCTCAAACTCTTCCAAAATATAGCAGAGGGAGGAACACTCCCAAACTCATTCTATTAGGCCACCATCACCCTGATACCAAAACAAGGACGTCACAAAGAAAGAAAACTACAGGCCAATATCACTGATGAACATAGATGCAAAAATCCTCAACAAAATACTAGCAAACAGAATCCAACAGCACATTAAAAGGATCATACACCATGATCAAGTGGGGTTTATTCCAGGAATGCAAGGATTCTTCAATATAGGCAAACCAGTCAGTGTGATAAACCATATTAACAAATTGAAGGAGAAAAACCATATGATCATCTCAATAGATGTAGTAAAAGCTTTCAACAAAATTCAACACCGAGTTATGATAAAAACCCTCCAGAAAGTAGGCATAGAGGGAACTTTCCTCAACATAATAAAGGCCATATATGACAAACCCACAGCCAACATTGTTCTCAGTGGTGAAAAACTGAAACCATTTCCTCTAAGGTCAGGAACAAGACAAGGTTGTTCACTCTCACCACTCTTATTCAACATACTTTTGGAAGTTTTAGCCCAGAAATCAGAGAAGAAAAAGAAATAAAAAGAATCCAAATTGGAAAAGAAGAAGTAAAGCTGTCACTCTTTGCAGATGACATGATACTCTACATAGAGAATCCTAAAGATGCTACCAGAAAACTACTAGAGCTAATCAATGAATCTGGTAAAGTAGCAGGATCCAAAATTAATGCAAAGAAATCTCTTGCATTCCTATACACTAATGATGAAAAATCTCAAAGAGAAATTAAGGAAACACTCCCATTTACCATTGCAGCAAAAAGAATAAAATACCTAGGAATAAACCTACCTAAGGAAACAAAAGACATGTATGCAGAAAACTATAAGACACTGATGAAAGAAATTAAAGGTGATACAAACAGATGGAGAGGTATACCATGCTTCTGGATTGGAAGAATTAACATTGTGAAAATGACTATACTACCCAAAGCAATCTAAGATTCAGTGTAATCCCTATGAAACTACCAATGGCATTTTTCACAGAACAAGAGCAAAAAATTTCACAATTTGTATGGAAACACAACAGACCCCGAATAGCCAAAACAATCTTGAGAAAGAAAAACAGAGCTGGAGGAGTCAGGCCACCAGACTTCAGACTATACTACAAAGCTACAGTAATCAAGTCAGTATGATACTGGCACAAAAACAGAAATATAGATCAATGGAACAGGATAGAAAGCCCAGAGATTAACCCATGAACATATGGTCACCTTATTTTTGATAAAGGAGGCAAGAATATACAATGGAGAAAAGACAGCCTCTTCAATAAGTGGTGCTGGGAAAACTGGACAGCTACATTTAACAGAATGAAATTAGAACACTCCCTAACACCATACGCAAAAATAAACCCAACCTGGATGAAAGACCTAAAACAAGGCCAGACACTGTAAAACTCTTAGAGGAAAACATAGGCGAACACTCTATAACGTAAATCACAGCAAGATCCTTTTTGACCCACCTCCTAGAGAAATGGAAATAAAAACAAAAATAAACAAATGGGACCTAATGAAACTTAAAAGCTTTTGCACAGCAAAGGAAACCATAAACAAGACGAAAAGACAACCCTCAGAATGGGAGAAAATATTTGCAAATGAAGCAACTGACAAAGGATTAATCTCCAGAATTTACGAGCAGCTCATGCAGCTCAATATCAAAAAAACAAACAACCCAATCCAAAAATGGACAGAAGAACTAAATAGACAGTTCTCCAAAGAAGATGTACAGATTGCCAACAAACACATGAAAGGTTGCTCAACATCACTAATCATTAGAGAAATGCAAATCAGAACTACAATGAGGTATCACCTCACACCAGTCAGAATGGCCATCATCAAGAAATCTACAAACAAGAAATGCTGTAGAGGGTGGGGAGAAAAGGGAACCCTCTTGCACTGTTGGTGGGAATGTAAATTGATACAGTCACTGTGGGGAACAGTATGGAGGTTCCTTAAAAAACTACAAATAGAACTACCATACGACCCAGCAATCCCACTACTGGGCATATACCCTGAAAAAACCATATTTCAAAAGGAGTCATGTACCACAATGTTCATTGCAGCTCTGTTTACAATAGCCAGGACATCAAGCAGCCTAAGTATCCATTGACAGATGAATGGATGAAGAAGATGAGGCACATATATACAATGGAATATTACTCAGCCATAAAAAGAATGAAATTGAGTTATTTGTAGTGAGGTGGATGGACCTAGAGTCTGTAATACAGAGTGAAGGAAGTCAGAAAGAGAAAAACAAATACCATATGCTAACACATATATATGGAATCTAAAAAAAAAAAAAAAGTGGTTCTGAAGAACCTAGGGGCAGAACAGGAATGATGAAGACGCAGAGGTAGAGAATGGTCTTGAGGACACGGGGAGGGGGAAGGGTAAACTGGGACGAAGTGAGAGAGTGGCATGGACTTACATATGCTGTCAAATGTGAAATAGATAGCTAGTGGGAAGCAGCCGCATAGCACAGGGAGATCAGCTCAGTGCTTTGCTAGAGGGTTGGGAGGGAGATGCAAGAGGGAGGGGATATGGGGATATATGTATATGTATAGCTGATTCACTTTGTTATAAAGCAGAAACTAACGCACCATTGTAAAGCAATTGTACTCCAATTAAGATTTAAAAAAAAAAAAGAGGGAAGATTCATGGACTTCCCAAACCTTAGAGAGTACTTAGTAGTTGGGATGGCGGCAAAACTAAACAGGGGATGACATACTATTTTCTTTTCTTTAAACCTTGCATGCTTGTTCTTTGAGTAGAGAAAATGAGATCTCTGTCTTTATGTGTTGGATGGTTCAGCAGTACATGCTGTATCACCCTCCGGTAACTTTTGAAAGGGTGATTTCAAAATAAATTGGAAACTATTTGAACTACAAGTATAAATTTTCAGTTAAATGATTCACCATTTCTACTTAAAAAATAATCATTGACCCAAATTTCCATATGGCCATATATTTTTATAATTTTAAAGATGTTAATTAAATTTTATATATGATATAAAGAGACGTTCACAAGTAAAAAAAAGTAGGTTCATCCTGCTCTCGCAAAAAATAAGAAAATATTTTTCATTACATAGAGAGATTTAGAAAATTCATTTTCTCTTTTAGGATTTTACAGTGTTTGATTAGGTGACTCTTTTGTCATCAAATAATTGTAGTACTCCACATTTTCTTTAAAGATCTTACTTCTGGGGCTTCCCTGGTGGCGCAGTGGTTGAGAGTCCGCCTGTCGGTGCAGGGGACGCGGGTTCGTGCCCAGGTCCGGGAAGATCCCACATGCCGCGGAGCTGCTGCGCCCGTGAGCCATGGCCGCTGAGCCTGCGCATCCGGGGCCTGTGCTCCGCAGTGGGAGAGGCCGCAGCAATGAGAGGCCCGCATACTGCAAAAAAAAAAAAAAAATCTTACTTCTGATACCCATAGAAGTTACAGAAATTAAATTTGTTTCTGATGGATAGACATTTGGCTTTTCTCTAAAAGAAAACTTACAAGAATTAACTTTTTAAAAATTGACTTTGAACATTAAATTTTGCTTGAAAACTTATATGTTGAACCCAGCATATTAAACTTTCACTTTCCTTTGTGCCACTTCTCTACCTTTACATAGGCTTTAAGAATCTTAGGCATCTTCTAGTTTAAGTGCTTGCATAATTAATGAGGAAACTGAAGCCCAAGTTATTAGGTGACATAAATAATGAAACAAAAAACAAATCTTTTTTTCTCTCATTTTAAATAACCAATCTTGGGTTTTTTTTTTGTTGTTTTGTTTTGTTTTATGTGAAATTGCATTTATTGAGCAATTAATATAGGTGGAGGAAGAATTAAGATGTTACCTTAGAAATCTGAAAAAAAAATCCTAAGTACGTTTGCTTATCTATTTAAAATGGTTTAATAGTTTCTCTTATTCTCTGGCTCTTTACATATTTTTCTTTATGTATTCTCAATATTTTCAAAAGCATTTAAGGCAATTTTTAGAACACAAGCAACATAACAAGATGCGATAAAATACAAAGAAATTTGAAAAATAATGTAGAAGAGCGAAATATTGCCACCAATAACAGTAAGATATTTAACACTAGGTTATGCTTAGAACTTAGAACCAGGGCAGGGAAGGGAAAACATGTTTTCTGAAGAATTAGCGTGCCAAGAATGGCTTTATACTTGTTAGAGATTATCCACAAGCTTGTCTGTAAGTTTTATTTTAGATAAAGCTGATTTTGAAACCTGTCAGTTACAATATTTGCAGTGCCCATGTCTAGAAAGAAAACTCTTGCTCAAGAAAAAAAAACTATCATGATACTAACAGTGTATGTCTTCTTTAGAAATGGCCTCCACAGTCTTGGAGCAAACCCAATGATAACTGTCGCTGGTTGCTTTTTCTGATAATTATCTTTTTATATTTTGTGCAGAAAATTAGTGCTAAGTATGGAGGGGGGAAGCCCGGAGTACAGATGTGTCCTCTGCATAAATAATTAGATTTGTAGAACTAGTCAAATATCTCCTTTACAAATATCAGGGAATTCTGAGCTAAATGTATTATCTCATTACAGCCAACATGTCAGGTTCTAAGCACATACTGCCCCTTGGAACTCTTCACATCTCTTTTCATCTTGTGTTTCACTCATCCACTATTGTTTCACTTTGTCCTGAGCTGTCTGTGTGGTCACCTGTTGAAACCAAAGTACCAGTGTAGGGTGTGAAGAAGGGGGACAAAATCACCTGGGCAAGTAGACCTCAAATTCAAGGCATCCTTGGGAGACTCCGACAGCGCTTACAGAAAAAAAACCATGCCAGGGCCAAGTTCAATAAGGATGAATAATGAGTATAACACTGGATCAAAAGAACACAGTGCAGAAAATAACAACTTCAACTAATACATTTAGGGGAACCATATTCTTGTGTTTACATTTGTGGCAAAAATATACAAAAACAGCCATGAGTTAGAGATGAATGGCATAGGAGAGAAGGGTTCAGGGAAGAGTAAAAGGAAAGAAGTTCGTAGACTTGGGGTTGGGAGCGGTGGGAAGGCAGATCAGATAAAGCCTTGCGGGTCCTCAAGAGGGTGTTGGCTTTCCCTCTGAGTCAAGTGGGAAATGACAGAGGGTTTTGTTCAGAAGTGGGATGTGATCTGATTTGAATTGGTTACTGTGTGGAGGAGAGTGCAAGTGGGGATCAGCTGGGGAGCCTGATGTGCTGACCGCAGTGAGTCATGGGAGGGTCCGGGCAAGATGGAGAAGGGATGAGGACCATCTGAGTCCTGAGCATGATTGGAAGGTAGAACCATCAGAGCAGATATGCGAGCAGGTGGAATGTGTGTGAGAGGAAGGAGGAGATGGCGGACAAGCAGAGTCCCCGGTGTCTACAGTGAAGACTTTGTGGGGTCAGGACTCAGCCATGGATATGCTTTTCTCAGACATCTGTGAGGCAAGAAGTAGGTAGCTGCACATGTGGACTTGGGCTTCAACAGAGATTTCGGAGGTGGGGGCCATCAGCATACAGAGGACACTGAAGCCATGGCATTGGGTGGGATCACGAAGGAGTGAGTGTGGAGAAAGAAGAGGTCGGAGGGCAGAGCCCTGGGCCACTGCAGCCCTGAGAAGTCGGGAGTTGAGGGGAAAGCACAGTGGAGAGGGAACAGGAGAGCTGGATGGCGTGTTTCCAGGAGGAAACCGTGAACGTGTTCAAGGGAAGGTGGGATCAGTTGAGCTCCAGTGAGATAACTGAGAAGTTATTATTAAATTTGATAACGAGGAGTTATTTGATGACGTTGTCAAGAGTAGTTTTTGTAGAAAGATGAGGAGGGCAAAAGGCTCATTGGAGTGTCTTACAGAATGTTGTATATTTAAGAAAGCTCTTAGATTTTCTATAGTAAAATATTGTATTGTCTTTTAAATGTCTGGACAAAATTATAATGCAATTCTCGAGCTAGTGATACCAAGAATGTAACATGTATAACTGTAGTTAAGCTGTGGTATGAGGTATTAAGTTCTACATTAAAAAAAAAGACTATTATGTTGATAGTCAGGTTTCTTTGGAGTTTTCTGCTTTGAAGTTCATCAGAAATTAACCAGGTTCTCCAACTGGTGATTGCCAGAGGGGAAGGAGATGGGGGCACTGATCAAAAGAGGTGAAGGGGACTCAGAGGTACTAACTTACAGTTATAAAATAAATAATTCACAGGGAGGTAATATACTTCAGAAGGAATATAGTCAGTAGTACTGTAATAGGTTTAAGAGGTGCCAGATGGTTACTAGACTTATGATGGTGATCATTTCATAATGTATTTAAACGTTGAATCACTATATTGTACACCTGAAACTAACATAATATTACAAGTCAACTATACTTTAATTAAAAACAAAAAACTAGGTTCTCAGTTGCTGAAATTAGCTGACTTGCGTGTTTTTCCTGCAGTAGTGGTATTCGCCACATACTTTCTGAAGGTCTTTTTTGGCTATAGGATAAAACATTTTTATTTCATCAGTTTTCCATTCAGGGTTATTACCTTTGTACATACAAAGGAAAATGTGTTCCCTAAGGAACTGATGAAGGAATTTTATGTGCTAAGTAATGAAAAGGATCGCTAGAATTTATCACCTCCAAACACGGTTGAATATCATTTTTTTTTTTTTTTTTTTTTTTGCGGTACAGGGGCCTGTCACTGTTGTGACCTCTCCCATTGCGGAGCACAGGCTCCGGACACGCAGGCTCAGCGACCGTGGCTCACGGGCCCAGCCGCTCCGCGGCATGTGGGATCTTCCCGGACCGGGGCACGAACCCGTGTCCCCTGCATCGGCAGGCGGACTCTCAACCACTGCACCACCAGGGAAGCCCGAATATTCTTTTTCAAGTATGAAATAACACAGTACATTTTAGTGTAAAGGCTTATTACTATGAGACTCTGAGATGATACTTATATAGCACCAGCATAATTTGTTTTTCAGTGAAAGGGAATCATTCAAGTTGAATATTTAGTTTCAGAGTAAGTGGGAGGGGAATATATATTTTGTTAATTTAGATGAATTAATTTATTTAAGTTTACATAGTTAGACACATTGAAGTGAATAATGTATAAATATCAAAAAATTAACAATTAAATTAGAATTTTGAATTAATTTTAAATGACTAGTTTAAGGTCATTTTAACTTTCAAAATCTTTAGAATATACTTATTTAAAAAAACCATAGTCTTTATTTAGTTGAACTAAATTGTGTTTCAATTTTATACTTGGTCATTGAACCCCTGGAAAATGAGAGTGTCTTTTTACAACTAATAATAGTATTTATTATCATTTAATTAGAATATGTTCAGAAATACAGATTCCCCTTTCTTTTATTTCTTAAATACAAAATTTTACATAATAACATCTTACATAACTTTATTTTTAATTGTCTAATTTAAAATTTTAGAATCTTTAAAATCATAGAACGTAATGAAAAGGGGAGTTAAGTGACATTAATTTTATTTTCAAATTATTTTTAATGGATGTGGTACTTGAGAACTACATGAAACATTTGTAGGAAATCATATTACAGTGGCTAAAAACAAACCCAGTTTTGAAGAGAGATTATTGCCATGTATTTCCTATGCTATTTTTTTTTCACATGATTGCTATCAGGCTTAATTTTCCCTATTTAAGGAAAAACTATTTATGCTCTCAATGATGTTAAAAGTCTACTAACTAAAATATGGGGGTTTAGTAGGTGATAGGCTTCATTTGTTGTTCTATTGTGTCACAGACATGTATCCTGGAAATAAGTTTCCCTGTCAGCTGGTTGAATCCGGTGCCCAGGATACCATATGGATGTTTCCTGGTATCACCTGTGACCATGGTTACCTCCAGCTCATTCATCACCAGCCCTGGCCGGGCTGTAACGACCAGGCCATAGGACACACAGCAATGAAGAGAGTGGTTGCCGAAGTGGGGAGAAGAGGAAAGAGTTCAGAAGACTGCATGCCCAAAAATACCAAGAGAAAGGGTTTTGTTTTAATGGAATGATAGAAGCTTTTATTCTGTAACCCCACATCATCCCTTTTTTACCTAATTCAGATTTTTGAATTTAGCTCTTCTTGGAAAGAAATAAATGTTAATAATTTCTTCATACAATTTTCAAAAGATTGTAGCTATAGAAATAATCCACAAACTCATAAAATTATAGATTAGGTTGAATACTGATCTAAAATTTAAGGAATCTAAGTAAATTTCCTGTTTATGTTTTCTTCATTGTCTTTATTTTTCCTTCTGGTTAACAGGTTGTAACAGGTTTAAGTATCAGGCTTAAAATATGTATCAAATTAGTGTAATATGTTTATTATGTATATTATTTATTATGTATATTATTTATTATATTATTTATTATGTAATATGTATATTAGTAATATGTTTATTCTTGACATTTCTTATTGGATAGGCGTAATTACCTCAGTGTGAATTGGGCTGGGGAACCCATGATTTTCCCAGTGTTGATGGATGACAGGATATTATCTCAAACTGTGAGATGGGAGGTAATTCAGTTTTCACAGAACATTCATGTGATGCTAATTGAATTAATCCTTGGGTTATGTGGCATGTCTTGTTTAAGGTATTATATGCCTAGTGCTTTTGTTTGTTAGGAAGCTTCTCCATCATACATTTCATATTTAGTTATCTGTCGTCCTGGTTCCCTTGGTCACTTGTGAGAGATGTGATTGCAGTTGGTTTGGGGGTATCATATGGTTCTCTCTACTTCCTTAAATATGTCTTGAGTAGCAGACACAAAAGTAAAAACAAATCATAAAACTGATTTCCCAAGCCAACAAAAAAATGTATCACAGGTTAAACTGAAAGTATCTGATGGAGCCTGATTGGATACACTTGCTAGTACTCATTGCTAATAATGAAGAGGATTTTACTACATGGTGGTAAGATTTGGAGGGAGGAGGGTGTAGGGTGGGACTGGAGGAAGATGAGAAATCCTAGAAATCAGATCCACACAAAGATGCTCAATAAACGTCTTCTGATGATGAATGCAAACTTTTCTTTAAAGTTCATAGAATTTAGAAGCTCTCTGTACTGAACCAGTTTTGTTTGAGAGCTGCTCCAACCCCCGCTCCTGAAAAAATAATTAGAGCTGCTTCCCAGTGTCTCCAATAAGATGCCAACTAAATGCTACAGAGAGAAGTGGCAGAGAGGATTACTTGGACTATGTTAAATATTGATAGTTTGAGGGGTGACAATGGTCTTTTTAGGTATTCATCCATTTGACTTTTTTCTTTTAATGCCAACAACATGGAAGACACTCGACTGGGTACCAAAGACATGAAGATAAAAGATGCTGTCTGTTGATAAGGCACCCTGCGATCCAGTGAGGGAAAAGATAAATACAATAGATTACGTGTAAATTATAGGCTAGAAGTCTAAATGGGATGGTATGCAGACAGAGAAATGACTCTTGATTCACTCTGGGAGGTGTGGTTGGCTTCCCAGGGGGAAGTGACATTTCAGCAGATACTTAAGCGATGAGTAGGAGTTAATTAGGAGGAAAACTGTGTACGTGTGTGTGTGTGTGTGTGTGTGTGTGTGTGTGCGTGTGCATGGTGAGTTGTGGCTAGTTGAGGAGGGTATCCCAAATAGAATACTCCACATGAAAGGATACATAGAAATGGAAGAATAATGGTGCATATGAGTAACTACAGAGAGTGCAGTTTACACAGACACGGAGCATTGTGAAGCAGGTGGGCAAGATGAGCTGGAGCTATATTCCAGTTTTATGTAAGGGGACCTCCTTGCATCTCTGATGGAGTAATAAAGACCTATGGAATAAAAAGTTTGAAGAGGGAATGACAATCACATTTTTGTTACAGAAATATCATTATAGTGGTACTAAGGGGGAGGAACCAGACTTGAGGTTCTTAGGGGGGGGCGTTCTAATAATACTAGTAAGAAATGATAAATGTGGGCCAAGGGTAAGAAAGCTTCCATGAGATTGAAGGGCTGGTACAGTTGGATTAAGGGGATTCAAGTCTAGAATAACACAAGGCTGTGGTCAGGGTGAGAATTTGAAGTCTGATTTTTCAGAAATAGAGCAATTTCAAGTGATGACAAGAAGCAGCGTTTGAAAATGGTGCTAGGTGTTTGCAAAGTCATAGTGATTGAGTTAAAAGGGCCAATTCATTTTTTAGAGGTTAATGTGCAAATTCAGTATTCAACATGAAGTACAGTTTGAAGAACAGAGTTTTGATAAATGACATTAAATGATTTGAAAATTGTACATACTATTAGGGAAGGTGATACAGGGCCATAGGGATTGAAAAGCAGACAAAGAGAGGAGGAATATGAAAAAGTGATCAAGAGTCATGGATGGTAGACAGATAACGCCCTCACATAAGTTAATGGAAGTTGCTCAAGAGAGAAGAGGTAATTGGCAGCAGGTACAATTCCAAGATAGATGAGAATTGTGCAGAACCAGTACACTCCACCAATCCTCTCATTCAGGCGGCTCACCGAATCCCAACAGAGGCAAATAAAAAGCTATTCACACCTGCAGACATCATAATAAATCTACGAAACGAAGAGAAAAATCTTCAAAGTAACTTATAATGTCCGACTAACAATTCTCATCCTAAAGCATCAGTGAACACCAGGAGACAAAGTGCTCAGGAAAAATAAGTAACATCTTAAACTTGTAAACCCTGTCAAAATCTCTCTCAACAAGGAGGGCACAGTAACAATACTTTCCTTCAGACGAAAACGGAATTTACGCCACAGCCCATTTTGTTCTAAAGGAACAAAATGCTAAAACACGGCATTCATGCCCGTGTGACGTGTCAGATGGCAGGGGGAGTCGGGCATTGGTCAACAGGTGGGAATCCAACACAGAGTTATGCCTGGCGTTGGTACTTCAGGTATTGGTGTATAATGAGGTTTAAGTGTATACTTTAGAAAAACAAAATGAATAGGCGTCCTCAGTTGGAGCCAGAGTAAATAATAGGTTCTCGTATAAAGCACACACCTCAGAGTATCAGTCACCGTCGCTGGGTAGCAATGGAAGGACACACGGTCACAAAGACTTGTAAAAACTGTGTCCCACAGCAATAAAATCATAGCCAGTGAACTGTATTTTCTCTCCACAGCTCTCTTGGCAGACTTTCTCTCCTCACCAGGATCACTGATCAGTCCCTTTGCCTCTCCAATATACAAGTATGTGTGTACACACACAGACCAGACTCATCCACACAACATGCACTTAAACACACAATACCAGGAAAAAAAAAGTCAACCCAATTACCTTCTAAAGAACTGCTTTGTGGTGGTTGTTAATGGTGGTGATACACAGTAAGGGAAAGGAGTGACTGCTTTAATTTGGGACCATATTTAATGGTACTTGTAGAATTCACTATGTGTATTCGCATAGAATAATTGGATACATTTTCTGGAGCCCAGGGCAAAGTTTGAAACTGAAGATGTAAATTTATGAAGACATTTTATGTAATTAATTATAGATAAACACACAAAAAAGTAATACGGTACATCAACCGATCCGCATGTAAAATTAGCTTACTAATAATCAATACTATGGGTTTTTTATTGAGAGAAAGGAATGGATGAGTTTGCTGACAACTATTTATTTGGTATTATTCTAAGTTTACTTGTAATATTAAACCGAAGGACAGGTTGAAGTTTAAAGGTAAAAAATAAGCATGTGTTTTGGCATTTACCGAGACACAAAACAGTGGTGGTGTGATAACTGAGTTCAGCATAGCCTTTCTTCTGTTTGCTTTCTTCTTTTACTCCTGCGCATCGTTCTTTTTCTCTCTTTTTGTCTTTGGAAATATGGTATAGAAGTCAAAGCAGAATGCCACTTGATTTTCAATCATCTGCTATTTCATTAATTATTTTTGCTCCCTTTGTCTGTAGAATCTGCTATTTCGTTAATTATTTTTGCTCCCTTTGTCTGTGTGGTGTCGCTTTCCAAAGTTCAGGACCCCACCTATCTAATTTATAAACAGTGTATGAATTGCTAAGTAATCGTCCTATCACAGCCACATGCTAGGCACTCTGCTAGAAGCTATGGTGGACCCAGTGGTGACCAAGACATGCTACTTCCTTTTGAATGGCTCACGATTCACATAAATAGAAAAAGCACTGTATTCAGTTTATACTACTTCTATAAATAAACCATGCCATTTCTGCAAAACTGGGGATTTGGTGGGGAAAAGTATATTGAAATGGTTTGGTTGCTGTGCTTGGTCAACGTGATGCATATGCCCAGAGTCTAGGTCAAGGCACAGGATGCCCATCAGAAGTGACCTGCAGAACCCCCGGGACTGCCTTATTACCTTACCTTAAAGTTACTTTATTTTCTCTGTTGTCCTGTCTCTGTCCCCGAGACTGCCCTCCTCTCCTGCCACAGACAAGCCTACTAAGCTAGGCAACTGCTGTCTGCAGGCCAGTCAGTACCAGGTACAGTACCTGGTACCTGGAGGGGAAAAGATACTCTCTCACTTTAAGATGCAAAGGCAGGGCGCAATGGGCTTATCGTGTTTAAAATGGGCACTCATATTTTTACTTGCTTTTAGTTTTATTTACAATTTCTTTTCTTCAGTGTGTGCATGCTTATGTATTCATGTGTGTGAGGGGTAGGTAATAAGAGGCTGGTGAGTTTGACCTTGTAAATACCTCCACGACTGTTTCCAGCTGGACAGTTGTGGTGGTCTCTAGGAATCTAGATTGTGCAGGCCATCTCTCAAGCATTCTTGTCCCTGTCTGTACTGTTGATAGAAGTAGTAGTCAGTCTATCTATATGAAAAGCTCAAAATGCATTGGAAATAAAAAATGGACTTACTGACTTAGTTGATAGATTTCAACAGTTCTAGACCTTAATTTGTAGTTTTAAAAAAATTGCTTTATGCTAAGAACACAATGGCTTGATTATGTTTATCAGTGTTAGATGACTAGGGACTAAAATAAATGATGACCCAATCTAAAACTAGGTAGAGAATTAGTAGATAATTCCTCCCACCATCTAGTTGACTTAATTTTCTCTTTCAACATTTGAGGAAGCTTTCAGTGAAATGACTTCCCAATTGGGTAATTCTCAATTACCTTCTCTCCCTACAAAAAATGTATTGAAAGAGAGGGTGTGTTAGTTAGTTAGTGGGCTAACATTAAAATATCTAACTCAATATACAAAATTTATACATTTAATTGAAATGTGGTGAAATAAAACATTATTTTTCTTGAAATTCTGTGTTCTTACAAATGCTTAAAAATGTCTGTTTTCATTTATAGTACTCTATTTTAATCTCAGAAAGGACATTTGCTCCTTAAACCCATGATGATTTTTTTTTTTTTTGCAGATCCAGATTCATTTTCTATACTGCAAAATCCCTAATTTGTTCCCCGCATATATCTGATTTATGTTATCCATTCGTGCATCCTTCCAACAAATACATTTTGAAGACTGACTGTCTGCCATTGATGTTCTAGGAATTGGGGATACAGCAGTGAAAAAATGGATATAGTCTTCCCTCACCAATGGCTAGTCTATGGCAAAGTAAACCATTAAATAAGCAACAATATGAAGACTCATCTATGTTATGGTAGAAGAAAGCCTAGCATTGTTGAGTGTAGATTCTTCTCTATGCTGAGGGTACATGTGTACATCTCCATCCTTAATTTAATTGCACATGAAAAACTTTTAAGTTGCATAATACAAACAATAATACATTAGAAAATCCAAAAAGGAAGAGATTTGGGGTGTTCAATTTCTGTATTTTCTGATACCTATTTAAATATTTCTTTTATAGCAGAGTACGTATTATATAGAACAAACTATAATAATAAATTCATCAATATTATAGTTTATATGTAGCAATACTTATTCCTTTTAACATGTGTTTACTAACTCCGAGATCTATGTGTCTCCAAATATTACATTGCCACTAGCATCCTTCTCATGTTTGTGGTAAAAAGAGAAATGAAAATAGAAAGCTATAGGGTTGCTTATATATATATGTGTATATATATATATATATATATATATATATATGCAATACTTTTGCAATTTAAATAAATTTAACTGGTGTAATCTATGAGGTACTGTGCAAATGAAATGCTATTTTGGAACATCAGTCCTCTGAGTAGATATTCAAATTGCACAATATATCTAAGCAAGCTTCATTTATTTAAAAGACTCATGCAAAATTATCTGTATTTTTCTAATTATTATATTTCAAAAAAAATTGATTGACATTAAGACATTCTGTTGGAAGAATTTAAGAAAATAAGGGAAATAGGAACATACTGTACTTAATGTTTTAGGGCTTTTTCACCTTGACATTATTAAGTACTTATATATTTAATTTAGTGCTATAATTTCTGAAAATGATGTTTGAATCATAGTCAACACCTTATTTTTCATTTTAACATTAACAAAATTAGCCTTCACCAAACAATGATATTTTAGTTATACTAAAAGTTGTCTGTTTGATTTTCACCAATCTTCTTTGTTCTTATTTCCATTTTGTTACATTTACCTTATTCCCTTTGTCAGCATATCTTTTGAAAACGTTTGAGGTTTGAGATTGTCTTTCAGTAATTTAACCATTGCATCTTCATGTTGAGGTATTTACAGAGATGAATATTGCATTTCTTTTTCATTATCTGTACCTTTTTCTTGCTACTCTGATCTCTACCATACATCAGACTCCCACACACGTATACACACCAAGAGCAGAGTGGATGAACACCTAGCCTATGTCAAGAGAGCTTTAAAATATATTCAGTTTTCCATACATTAAAAAAGTACTTATTTCATCCAGTAGTCTGATTTTCAGAGAGACAGCAGCTAAAAATTAGGAAGGCAAAGGTTACCAAAACTATTTGGCGTTAATATTGACCTCAGAGAAGTACTGATTTTTTTTCTTTATTTTTCTTATCCAGCACAGTCAGGAGCTTAGACACATTTTATAATGTCTTATATTAGCTTCTGGGGAAAACAAATCACAAAATGAAACTCACAAAACATTTTTAAAAATAATGGTAAATTATTGTTTGTTTCAAACTTCTTATAATTCATGGGATTGGTTGGTGTCGCAAATTATCAGATTGGGTGAGAGAGTTAGGTGATGACATGGGAAGGGTGAAATCAAAGCCAGTGAGGCCTACATCTACAGCTCAAGCAGATCCAAATTGCTTTACATCAATCTACTTTCTCTTAAATAACAGAGCATTTTATTAATATTAAGAATGAATGAGATTTTCTGATTCTCTGCTTTTTCAAGGAAAGACCTTTGTTTTAAAGAGATTGAATTTCATCCAGCGTATTTGCTTCTAGAAATTACACAGAATAATCTTTAACAATATAGAAAAATTATAGCACAAGAATCTAAGTAGGAATAAAAAAATGTTATGGAGGGATTTATACCATCATAAGAAACTGAGTTTTAAGAATTTCCTGGCAGGACTTAAGGTTTTTTAAAAAAAATCGCTGTAACTTTTACTGGGTTTTCTAGAATAAAGTTAGAGGGTTACCAAGCTTGACTGCTATATTTTAATGTTCCGTTTCCCACTACGAGATAGTCTTAGTTGAAATTTTTTTCTTTCATTTAATTATTTCAACAGTAGGAATGATAGCTAAGACTCAGATGGGAACATAGAATTCTTAAGCATGGCTTAAGCATACCCATTACAATTGCTTATTTTTTGAGTTTCTACAGTGACAAAAAGGTATGCAATACGGTGATTCTGTTGAATAATCTGGAGGCCCACAGTACAGGTGAACTTTATTCTCAAGACTAGAAATGCTACTAGAAACAACCCAAGAAAAGTTTACCATTTTTTTTTCGCCATTGTTTCAGCAAGGTTTTTATCACCAAGAAATGCTTTTGTATTGGAATTTTATTTCCTGAAAGGTAGGTGGGATATCATAGTTATTTCCAATCTAGAATCCTTAGAGAATAAAGTTTCCTTCAACCCTCATTTATCTCCCTTGAAACATATTTGGCAGAAGTCTTGAAGGAAAAAAAAAGTGAACCCAGTGGACATAGAGCAACCTGTGGATAAATTTAGGATGCAGTGTTCTGCGGCACCTAACACCGCTTCTAGTCGTTGGTCTTTTCCATGTTGTGAAGAGGAAATCGTCAATACAGTGATCCCAAGGATAAAGTCTTTTATTGACAATGTAAGGATGATAAATTTATCAAGCTAAGGACAGGGAGAAAAATTGAAGTAGGGTAATACTCCTGGAATGTTTCATGGGAAATAGCCTCAAAGTTCCAACACTTAAAAAATGATAAAAAGGAAAAAAATGTCTTTGTAAATGTTATGTTCCCTGCCCACACATATGCTTTCTGGGGAGAGCTTAAAAATCCCAAAGGAATTAATTTAATGATAGGAAGATAATGGCCATATCTGTTCCTATTCGATACTTTGCTTCTTATTTGGTTTTATAATTTTCCCTCTTATCTGCAGGATGACATTAGGTTGCGAAATAATTTGAACCCAAGTAAGAGCCTGTTTCCACTAGTAGATTTCCCAGACGGAAGATGAAGTAAATAAAAAGTAATACAGTGTTCTGCATCGTAACTCAAAGTATTTTTCAACAAAGAGTAAGAAAGCTATTTATAGAGGTGATCATACCTATATCTATAAAGATTTTTTTAAAATCACGTATATCTTCGTCTTGTTTATGATCTCACATTCATTAAAATGGAAAACTTCCAAGTTTAAAATTAGCTTTGATATATTCACAGAGGGCAAATCTCCATAGTCCTGGTTGAACATCTGAGCATCTGGGTGGAAAGATGCATCCTTCCTCCCTTCCAGCCTTCATTCTACCCTGAATCTTACTTTGATTAGACTAGATCTTAGCGCTTGAGGTTTAGTAATCTTCAAGTGTATGTTACTGAGAACTCAGTATGTGGAAGTGCCTTAGGAGCCTCCTGTAATAAGCCGATGCTTCAGCTGAGCTCACAGACGGTTGGAAGTGCTGGGGGATGAAGGTGTGGCTGGGGGATGGGCTTCCTCTTTGAAAAGAGGTCAGCAAGCCGAAATGCCTGCTCCATTTCAAAGGTAATTAATGCGCTGTTCCACTGAGCAAGCTAGCTTGAAATCTGTTTAATACTTGTATCCATCAAACTTTCAGTTGTTACTGCAGGTATAATCTCAACACTTTCATATGCAGGCTTTATTTGTTTCAGGGGTTTCCCTCGCCCCACACACAGAAACAAATCAAATACGTAAGACATCAAAATGCTGACGAAAATCTCAGATTCATTCAGATGAGCTAAGACAAAACTGGATGACTCAACCCTTTGGCATTGAACAGTTGGAATGGTGAAATGCTTTAAAGCATTCCTGATGTGACCTATTGTCCCTGCTTCCCAATTATTGCTTTGTGCAAATAAGGAATGAGAATGGGGGAAGCCCTGGACCGAATGTCTGAGGCCATAGGCAGTGTCCTGTGGGACGCTGGGCAAGTCCCTGACACTGTCTCCCCATACATAAAACAGGGGCAACAACTCATTTTCCTCTTCTCTCATAAGTTTTTAGAGTCAAATAAGGTAATGGCTTTATAATTATTTCCATAAGCAGACATTACTATTCGAATGCAGTGTCTGCCAAAGGAATTAGCTGATTTGTTGGAAGCTAAGTTACGACCACTAGGTGGCACAGCCTCATTGCACTCCCCCCGGGGCCAGTTCTCCCTGCCACACAGTTGGCCCTTTAGGATGGGAGACTTCGCTGACTTCTTTGAAACTAAAGTGACCTTCCTTTGCATTTGCTATTATTAACGTGGGAGCCATCTGTGTCTGCTTCATCTTATCAGATAAATCAAGAGTATATTATTAATAACTGTGCAGGATATGCCCCCAAGTGGCACAAACTCGTACAATTCTAGACCTAACAGGCAGCATTCAAATACTTATTTTAAGAATGGAGCGATCAGCAGAGCGAATTTAACCTTTAAAATTTAGAGTACGATATCAAGGATGCCTTTCAATTACTAGTTCTTTTCCTTTAAGTTCTATAATTTATAGGCCAGAGTAACTCACAGATATCAGCAGTAGCCTACATAGAATTATATTTTTAAATGACAAGCTGACTTTTAAGAGCTTGAGCCTGACCTGTGCCTATATCCTGTGCTTAGGATCATCTTTATAGCGTGGACTCCAGGCCCAGCACATCACAACATACAGTTTCCTAAAAGATAGTCTGTTTTATAAAAAGTTGAATCTCCTATGCTATTGCAGTTACATCATAGTTTTCCTTTTAACTATTTAAAGAGCATGAATTTTAAAAATAATTCTCCAGGATTTTTTTTCTGTGACTAATCAACTTCTTATGTTAAAAGTTTTATTTGCACTTAAACAGGGTTGGATAAAGGTAAATATATACATTGTTCAGTCAGTATGCCTCGTGGGAAAAGTAATTCATATGAAACAATTAACTCTGTAATCCAGGACTTAAATGTAAATGCTTGACAAAGGAAACATCTGATTTAATCATTTTTAACAAAAATATAACAGGAAAAAACACAATAATAACTGCATCATCAATACATTAAAAAACCTATTTTTGTAAATTTTACTGTATAACATATAAAACTAAAGAGTAATCTTTAAGAATGTTTTTGGTGTAAACAGAACACGATTCTATATATTCATATTTCTTGATAATTTAATATCATGAGTCAAGATATTATAGTCTCATTATGAGAATCTGTATATCTTTGTAAACAATGAAAATTGAAAGTTCCCACATGTAGTAGGATAAAAGGAAAGTAACAAAGTTAATTCGTAGTATAGCTGTTATCATCATTTTTTAACATTTTAAGAGTGCTATTAAGAGACTGGAAAAAAAAGGGCATAGACTTGGAGACATATTAACAAAACACGTAAGGGGTAAGGAACTTGTATCCAAAATATATAAAGAACTCTAAGAAATCAAATAGCCCAATTTAAAACATGGACAAGGGCTTCCCTGGTGGCACAGTGGTTGAGAGTCCGCCTGCTGATGCAGGGGACACAGGTTCGTGCCCCGGTCGGGAAGATCCCAAATGCCGCGGAGCGGCTGGGCCCATGAGCCATGGCCGCTGAGCCTGCGCGTCCGGAGCCTGTGCTCCGCAATGGGAGAGGCCACAACAGTGAGAGGCCACAACAGTGAGAGGCCCGCGTACCGCAAAAAAACCAAAAAACAAAAACATGGACAAAATATCTGAACAGACTATTCAGAGGGCAAATAAGCACACAAAAAGATTCTCAATATCATATGTCCCTAAGGAATTGAAAATTAAAACAAAATACTGATTAAATACCTGCTAGAATGGCTATAATCCAAAGCACTGACAATACCAAATGCTGGCAAGGATGTGGAAAACAAGAACTTTCATTCATTGCTAGTGGAAATGCAAAATGGTACAGCTACTTTGGAAGACAGTTTGGCAGTCTTACAAAACTAAACATACATTTACCATATGATCCAGCAATCACTCTCCCTGGTATTTACCCAAATGAGTTGAAAACATATCCACACAAAAACCTGCATATGAATGTTTATAGCAGACTTATTCATAATTGCCCAAACTTGGAAGCAAACAAGATGTCCAAAAATAGGTAAGTGGGTAAACAAACTTGGGTACATCCATACAATGGAATATTATTTAGTGCTAAAAACACATGAGCTATCAAACCACAAAAAAAACCATAGATGAACATTAACTAAATATTGCTAAGTGAAAGAAACCAGTCTGAAAATACCACATACAGTATGATTCCAACTATATGACATCCTGAAAAGGCAAAACTATGGAGACAGTAAAAAGATCAGTGGTTCCTGAGGGTTGTTTTTTGTTTTGTTTTGTTTTTATGGTTGCAGGGGAGAATAGTGGATACATGCCATTATAAAAGCCCATAAAAAGTACAGAGAGTGAAACCTAATGTAAACTTCAGACTTTAGATAATTATAATATACCATGTTGGTTCATCAGTTGCAACAAATATCCTAAAGCAATATGTTAATAAAAGGGGACACTTCGGTAGGGGGTAGGGAGGGTGCCAAATGGGACTCTGTAGGTTCTCCTCAGTTTTTCAGTAAACGTAAAACTCTAAAAAGTAGTCTATTAATTAAAACAAACAATGCTAGTCATTTTTATCATTAATATTTTGGTACAATACACAAAATTTAGAAAAATTATTATATTCCATAAGCATCAGGTAAGTTTACAGTAGCTCTTTTACTTTGCTAAGCTGTTTTAAAAATTAATGTCTAAATAGCTGAGTTTTTAAACAACATTTTTAAACATTCAGTAAAGCTCCATGACGTAAAATTTAGAGGCTGTTTAATGCCATTGTTTGCATTATGTAATACTTGCTACACACCCATAATATGAATATCCCTTGGTTATATTTAAAGTAATCCCTTTCTGTGTTTTTTCTCACTTTTGGCAAATTTAACTCAGAGCTAGCAGTAAGTTGCTCAGGACAGATAAGTCATCACTGGTGGAGCTTTCTGACCCTGAAGCCCATATTTCTGCTATAATAAAGGGTAGTTTGTTTTAAACAGCATCTCACTTGTGTTATTAAGTTATTAAGGCTTTCATGGAGGTGTGTTAAATTTGCAGTTCTGATTTTGTAGAAACAATCTCTATGTCCTTTAGTAGGAGGGGTGTTTAATAAGCTTAAAAAAATACCATAGAGCGCTCTGCAGCAATTTGAAGGAATGAACTACAGATATAAGTGTTCTATTTTAATTAAGTAGAATGCTTTTAGTAAAAAGGTAACATATAGTTAAAAAAGGGAAAAAATAGTATTGAAGAACACATAATTTAAAAAGTAAATCTCTCAAGTTGGGTGGGAGGCAGGGGTTTGTTCACAGTTTCTTGTATACTTTTCAGGGAGCATCACAATCCTTTCATTGCTTTCTTTTCGTTTATTTTCATTTACCAATATGTCTTAGTGATAGTTCTTATTATCGCTTAGCAAATTACCTCAATATTCACAGTGATTCACTGAACACATTTAATGTAATTTAACCAGTCCCTAGTGATGGGTCTTTAGAATATTTTTCCACACTTTTGATTTATTAATAAGTTGCAATAACTATTTTCCAGTATAGATGTCTTTGTCCACATGAGCAAATATATCTGCACAGCAGATTCCTATAAGTGGAATTGCTTGGTCAACATTTGAGTGCATTTATATTTTTGATGAATGTTGCCAAATCATTAAAGAGATTATGTATATCATTGGCCTTAGAAGAATAAAAATTCTCTATACATTTTTTAACCACTAAGGCCATTCAGATTCAAACTAATGCACTCATGAATGGACATCATGAATTTTAGTGACAAGAGCTTAAAGGTAGCTTTAATGTCAGTGTGAAAAGATTTATATTATACTATGTGATGGTTAAATAAAGCTAAATGTAGGAAACTCAAGTTATAACTATATATATAATGTATGGAGAGAGAGAAGGGTGGGGAGGATTAATTTATATTGGAAATCAAATGCACATTACATTAATAGACAAAGAATTCACATAAAGAGGAAAAATATTTTACTCAGTAATTAAGTATAAGGAAATAATCTAGGTCATCTGATCAACAAATCTTTTGGGCACTTTAACTGTGGAGAATATAGTACAAGATGAAAAGCAATAGAAGAGGTAAGGATCTCTTCAAATAATTTATTTTAAGGGAATAGCTTTTCGATGGGGGAAAAGACACAATTCTGTCTCATGCTATTTTATTTTAACTACATCATTAGGAAAATATTTCTGCTATTATTTTAGAAATTGAAAATGTTCTTACCTAATTACACTTTTATTCGTTACTTTTCTTTCTCCTACGTAGCTGGCAGTTACCCGGGGAGTATGTGTGAAGGAGATAGGGAATGTTAGTGCTTTTCATTTAAGATAAAACTACTCTTCCAGTTGTGATAGAATAGCTTGTAGTTGACCAATGCTTCTACTGAGAACAACTAGAAAAGCCAGATAAAATTTGTAAAATATGTTTGAGAGGATCAGACAGCTGCTGAAGCAGCCAAAACCTGAAGGGCCATTGCCAAGAGAGAAGGGAAGACAACACCGTGAGCCAGGTTTGCTGGATTTCACTCTACGGGAGCTGATACAGGGCTGGAGACAGAGAATAGGTTGAGAGCAGCTGCTGAGAGACAGAGAAAGCACTAGTGTTTTCTGTAACCTCTTGAAGCTTGGGAGACCCAACTTGGAGCTGAATTTTGCTGTGAGACCCAGGAAACAGAAACCCGGAAGAGACGTTCAGAGAAATGAGCCCAATATTCAGTTTCAATCAGTTTCAATCAATTCAGTTTCAATTTGTATCAATTTCTCGAGTTATTTGCTAATGAAGCTCCGCAGGGCAAAAGTCTAAGAAGCCAAGCATAAAACAGCTGAAAAGTAAAACAGTTTTATTTTCCCCTCTACCTTTTTCCTGGTGCTACGGACTGAGAAATTAGAGTTCAGAGCTTGCAAAGGAGAAATTGTAGAAAACAACCTAGACTCTCTGTTGTCAAAGGAAGACAATGGAACAGAGAAGAATAAGTATTAAATGGATGACAAATAGGCTATAAATAGTTTTATGGTAGACAGAAACCCAAACATATCAATAAAACCCATTAAATCCAGTAAGACATATATAAGTAGTCAAATATTACACTTGACAGGTAGTACCAAATTGAATAAAATATGCAACTGTATAACGTTCAAAGAAAAACAACTTAAAGATAAAAATACGGAAAAATTGAAAGTAAAGATATGGAAAAAATAGATAATAAAACTCAACAAAACTGGTTAAATTTGACTAGCATAGATCAATATAGATTGTATAGATAAAGAAAAACATTTTATACCGATAGAATAGTTATTTCACAGGGAAATGTAACAATCCTAAATGTGTAGGTGACACACAGCTTTACTGAGGTGTAAGTGACACGTAACGATTGTATATACATTTAAGGTATGCAGCGGGATGGTTTGATACATGTATACATTGTGAAATGATTACCACAGTCAAGCACATTAACGTATACATCACCTCACAGAGTTACCTTCTTTTGTGTGTATGGTGAGAACACTTAAGATCTACTCTCGTTAACACATTTCAAGTATGCATTATTATTAACTATAATCACCATATTTTAAATTGTCCTCACTTCCTTCCATTTTCTCCAGCCCCACAGAAATCATATATGAGAATTTCTGTATCCTGGCTTTTTCTTATCTCATTCTGTTGGAAGTCTTTCCTGTAACTTACAAATTCTTTCAAAGCATAAGCACGATAGCTGTATCATAGGGCGTTTTTGATGGGAATAGTTTATTAAACCACAACCAGCTGGCTTGCTAACCGTCTTTCTTTTTTAGTTATGCTAATACTTTGTCTAGAAAGTCATCCTCTCTAATACCGTTCAGTTAGCTTCCCCAGCCATAACCGTGCTCCTGAGCCAGCAGTGTGCGGCGATACCGCCATCCGCTCTTATGCTCTGAGATGCTCAGTCCGCTTCCACCGCTGTGACTCTCATACATGCACCGTTAAGATGAGGCAGAAACCCCAACACAAGGTCTCTACATCAGCTCCTTTTCCTGAAACACCTGTAATTCAAGAGCAGGACACAACTGCTATGCCTGAGTCAAGGTGAAGGGGCTTCTGAGTTAAAGTAAAACCTAATGAGAATGGTGAGCTAGGGTCCCCCTTTGTGATAAACGCCAGGGTTAGCGTGGCTGCGTTAAATGGTAGGTGATGACTCAGGTATCCTCGTTTCCCCTTTGCAGAGACATCTTCTGACTTTGGTCTTTATGATGTTTATCCACACATCCCTCCTTGATGGTCTGGTTTGTCCTTTCACAGAAACTCTGCACATTTCAGAAATACTTAAGGACGTAGGAATTCACCTAGGACAAAGCACATTCATATTTTCAGGAGATGTATTTCGATATTCACAGGTAAATATTAGGAATTGATGGTTATGAAGGAACAAGATAGATGAATTTCAGTTCAACAATATGCAGTGTGCATAATGATCACTATGTTATATCCTGCGCATATAAAGTCTTTTTTTTATTTATTGGAAACTGAACATTTCAATGTCTGGTACAGTGTCAGATACATGGTATTGACTTAGTAGATCTGTGTGGGATAGATGCATAAATGCTGACTTCAATGCAGACTTTTTTTTTATTGTACTGACATAGCCAATGTTTTAGTTCAGTTAACTGCATCATAGAGAAATAAATAAGTGAAACCCAACCTTTGGTTTTAGTGAAAATATAACTACGTAAGTTATGACAGTCACTTCCCACCAGCTCTGATATGTGTTTACTGCAGTGATTCTCAGCTTCCCCTGTGCATAAAAATCACCTGGGGATTTTGTTAAGATTCTGATCCAATAGTTCTGGGGCATTCTGCATTTCTAAGAAGCTACCAGGCAATGTTGGTTCCCCTGTTCTGAGTACACTTGGCCTCAGCCTGTGTTTGTCACACCTGGCTGCACGTTGGAATCACTCAGGAAGCTAGAAAAGGTGATTCTGAATCCTGGGATTGGATTGGTGTGGCATGAGAAGATTATTGTCTCCTAGGTGATCATCCCCCTTAGCCCTGGTGGGTCGGCCCCAGGCAAAGTCCGGGATATGATCGCTGATAAAGTCCTGTCATCCACGAACTTTTTAAGCTAGGACTGTGGTTACTGCCTCATGCAGAATGGACAGTGAGGTATATCTGGGTGGCTGGCTATTTTCTGACACTTCAGATATAGAAGCATCTTTCTGCAGAGAAGACTGAACAGTGAAACCAAACAAACAAGAATTGAGGAGATCTCAAGACCCTGGGTTTTCATTCCTCTCTTTTTGAGATCCAGCTACACTTACTGCCTTTAGCTTCCATGGACTGTTTCTGCATCTTTGAAAGAAACTCCCCTTTGGGGGTTATCTACCTGCTATCAAATGATTCTTGGCTAAGATAATAACTGATCAATCTAAGGACAGGGTTTGAAAGTCCCACTGATTATTAGATTATAATTGAATACATATGTTCACACGTTCTTTATAGAAATATACTGCCAAAATAGCATCTCTGCTGAAAAAATAGGGAAGTGAATGTTGAAGGAAGGATGCTAAGACGTGGGGCACCGCATCTCTCCTGATGATCCCTGGCCATTTTTATCCTGCAACTGTAGTGGATGATTCTCAGCTTTTGTTGGAGCCTCACCAAAGAACATACAAATGTAGGTAAAAGTTACATGAAGAGCAAGGGAGGAGTTTATAAAACCCATATTTCAACACATTTGCTCCTCTTCCTTCTTATACTAGGAGGGGACTTGCATAGACCCAATAGCTGGAGATACCTGGGAAATTTAAACTGTGCTCCATGAGGCTTGGTTCCATGAATGAATCTTTAAACAACTATGTACTTACCGTGTTGTTCGCACAGTGATACATAATTTGCAGGGGCAAAAAGGCTCTATTTTCATGGCCCCTACCTTCGAGGAGCTTCCAATACAGTTTCTTTGTGCATCATTTTCTAAGTGCTGGTATAATGGACAGGAACTCAGGATTTATAGCCTAGTTGTCCGCATTCAAATTATAGCTCTGCCACTTTCTGTTGTGTGAGCCTGGGCTTCATTTCTGTGTCTGTGGAATGGGAATAATAACTGTCCACCTCCGATGTGTATTGACAGGATTAAATGATTTCAAGTCAAGGTCTTGGAATAGTCTTTTGCCTGTGGTGGGAAGTAATCAATAGTTTTTAGCTATTATTACTATTATTGCTTTCACTGTTATTTTTATCTCCAAATCTGTATTTGTTTTCTTAAACCAGAATGCTGACTCTTTAAAGACAGGTTTTGTATCTTTTAATATTTCACATATTATCACCGCGTCTCATACTGGTCTCAAGGTCTAGAAGTAGCACAATCTATGTTGTTAATTCCTTTGCATTTTTAGGGTTCACTCATCGTTATTGCTCTTAGGCCTCACAGAACGGCTAACACACATGTCACATGTATTTCTTTCACTAAAGCATTATTCTTAGAAAAATATTCATGCAAATGAAGTCTTCAGGGGAAAAAATCTTAAAGGAATATTTTCCCATATACTGTTTTCTTTCTGATAAATCTTTCCATGAACAATCAAACCCAACTCTGAACACTTGACCTATAGATTATTTCAGTTTCATAGTTATTAGTCTCAAATCTTATAATGTAAAACTGTTGTGAAATTAATTAAAGGTTATGTGAATGTTGCCAGGAAAAGTGACTAAAATAGTTTGAATGCCTTCTTACTTTATCATAAGAATATTATATTAAAATGAAATAAAACCAAGTAAGCTGATACGGCTGAGAATGTTTCATTTTAAATTATATTTTAAAATTCCCTGCCCTGACTTTTTAAACACTAAAAAATATTTGCACTGCTGCATAAACAAGCCACTTTCTCACCAGTTTAGCTGTAGGCTGTGTCATCTAGGGCAGGTTACAATTTCTATTTTGTTCCTCCAACTGCTACCATGGGTCTTAGCGGTGGAGATGTAGAATTTGTTTATAACCTTCAACACTGTGTAAACTTGTTTTCTTCTTTAGCAGAGGCATCTTCTAATTATAATTTTAAATGATTTCCTTTTCACTCACCAGAGCCATACCATAATAACAAGAAGGCAAGGTAAATTATAAATGTTTAAAGCATTAAATGATTATAATCCTTTTGAATATGAGATCTTCCATTATCTTATCATGCATTTGCTTGGATGAAGTTTGATGATAAAGATTGGTTCAAAACCACCATAATGTAATATAAATTGAATGATACTTCTCAAATATTTATATATTCAACAGACATTTATTACGTACCAACTACTTTTCTCAGGTACTGGGAATATCAACATAAGTAGAACAGAGTCCACTCATAATAATCTTTATAGGTTACTATAGATATAAAAATAAAAGCACAATGAAGACCTGTAGCTGAGCAGCTTCATTTCCACTTGGGGTACGAAGCATGGTGTCAAAGAGTGGATACCTTTGATCCAAGTCAAGAACGTTTATTTCCATTAACTGTTTATTGAATACCTCCTCTATGTTGAGATTTGTTCCTGGGTCCTAGGGATGCAAAGATTTATATGCTTAAAATCTGCATCCTGAGGAAGCCTGTGATCTGATGAGGAGAACCTACGTTCTAAACAAACAATGATGTAAAAATATGCACAGGTGAGCTTCCCTGGTGGCACATTGGTTGAGAGTCTGCCTGCCGATGTAGGGGACATGGGTTTGTGCCCCGGTCCGGGAAGATCCCACCTGCCACGGAGCGACTGGGCCCGTGAGCCATGGCCGCTGAGCCTGCGCGTCCAGAGCCTGTGCTCCGCAACGGGAGAGGCCACACAGTGAGAGGCCCGCGTGCCACAAAAAAAAAAAAAAATGCACAGGCTACAATGAGGACATGGCGGAGAGGGGTAGGGAGGGGAGATCGGTAGTACAGGCTGAGTAGTTAGGGAAGTTTCTTAGATAAAATATCACCTAAGCTGATGTTTTAACCGCATGAGTTGGAGGTGGAGGGTAAGGACACTCAGAGTAGATAGTAGGAGCAAATGCAGAGACGACATGGGTGTGTCTGCAGAGCTGTAAACTTGATTTGTCTGCACCACTGGGAGGGAAAGGAAGGTGCCCTTGTTGAGAGGTATGTTTGACAGGTAGGCAAGGGTCAGATCACACAAGGTCTTGGATTCCAATTCAAGGTGGTCAGAAGAGCAGAGGCAGATGGCATTAGACTTCGCCTTGCGAGGCAGCCTGGCTGTGGGATGGATGAGAAGTAATCCATTTGGCCTCCAGCAAAATAAATAGCTTATATTAGGTAAATTATCTCTTCCATGGGGACAGTTATCTTTTTCATTACTTCTCCCAGGAGAACAATTTGCTTTTACTGGGAATGCACTGTAATCAATCAGCTGTTCCAACAGTAATCAATCAGCAACTGTTTATTGGGCTCCTGTTAATGAGAAGCATTTTACGTTATGTGTGTATATGGCAGCCAGATGCCAGCCATGTGAGTGTCCTTCATTATTCCATCCCTGTGGGCCTGGCCCCTCGTGTATCTGTGATTTCATCGCCCATCCTTTGCCTGTAGCTCACTCTTCTGCAGCCTCCCCAGCCTTCTGTAGTGCTGCTATCAAGTTGGTCTCTATCCTGCCCCAGTGCCCTTGCCCAATCTCTCTGCCCAGAGAGCTCTCTCCAGAATCTTCAGATGGCTGCTTCTGACTCACTCAGGTTCTAGCTGTTCAGAGAGGTCTCCCCAGACTATGCCGTAGAAGCTCCCTCAGCTACCCCTGTTCCATTACTCTCTTTTCCTTTCTCTTCTTTAAAAGTTTGTGTCACTTTCTGAAATCGTCTTACTCAGTGATGATTCCACTTTGTCTTTACCTAGCATCCTCTTCCTGTGTCCTGTCGCAGGTTGTAAGGCTCATTAAAGCAGGGCCTCTTCTGCCTCATTCAGTGCTACCACCCAGCACTGTGAGCAGCAACTTCAACATAGCAAGCCTTCAATAAATACTTGATGAATCAATGAGAGAGAGAGAATTCTCATTAGAATACAACAAAATCAAATCAGTGAATCAGGCTTACCTCATACATTATGTATTTATGAGTAGGAGAGAAAGTGAGATTCATGAATACTGGGAAATATTTTAAAAATAAAAAATAACTTTGGTATAATGAACAAAAGACATATAGAGACTACTAATTAAGTTAACTATAAAATTAAGGCTGATTTGAAGACTACTATAATTTTATACTGTAAAACCTATTTCTTCTTACTACATAAAATTGTGTAAGAATAATAATAAGGGCTTCCCTGGTAGCGCAGTGGTTGAGAGTCCACCTGCCGATGCAGGGGACACGGGTTCGTGCCCCAGTCCGGGAAGATCCCACATGCCGCGGAGCGGCTGGGCCCGTGAGCCATGGCCGCTGAGCCTGCGCGTCCGGAGCCTGTGCTCCACAACGGGAGAGGCCACAACAGTGAGAGGCCCGCGTACCTTCAAAATAATAATAATAATAATAATGAAAAAGAAGCCACCATTACTTTAAAAGTAATCAAAAAGCAAAATAAAATGATGCATGATAAAAAGATATCACTAAGTAATGAAGGCGTTTCATTCTGTCACAGTCAGAAATAAAAGGCTTCTCCTTTAGCATGTTTTCCTGAACATAAATTGTTCAATATAGAGTCTTCTTGATCTGTATCCATCTTGAGCAACCACAAATCAATCTTTTAAATAACATACAATGAAGAAATGTTTTGGTTCATCTTGCAAGTTCCAGAATTGGCACCATACAATTCTAAACAATTATGTGTTTGTTTAAAAACTTCTAATGGATGGATGCACGAGCAAACTCCTCCATATTTTATTCCAGTTTATTTCTTGTTTGGCAGCTTTGGTTTTTGCATCAAGTTATGCTGGTTAATGGATTCAGTAAGTCAACTGTTTGAGGTAGTGATAGTTTGTGCATCTCAACCATGTAAGAGGAACTCAACTGACCTTCGGCATTATGCTTCCATTGGTACAGATTCAAACTGCACCAATCAGGGCACTCATTCTTTGAATTGGTAGAATCCCCTACTTATCTTCCCTTCCATACCTTCAAAAAAATGCTTTCATTTACATCTCATTTATGTGTTTTTTCTTCCTAAACCTCTCTGAATCTGATTCAAGTTTGCAGGTTTAATAACTTAGTAAGCTAGAGTGGGAGATCAAATCGTACTGCAAAGTTGTGAATAGGCTTTTGTTTCCTATCCAAGCCAATCATTTACCTGTGTAACTAATAGGTTTTATTTTGATTGGGGCTGCTACTAATATTTAAAACTAACAGTAAACAACAGTCAGGGGCCATCCATGGGGTTGTGTTCTCCAAGCATTATTATATTCAATTCTTCAAATAAACTTACTAGTTCATTACTATTATTACCGCTCTCAACTTACAGATGGAGGACTGACATTTAGAAAGGCTAGGTGAATTTTCCGCGAATAGGGGTCAGTAAGTGTAGTGGACTGAAGACAAAGTACTCATTAGAAACCTGCTTTAGCCTCAGATGGTCATCATCACGACATGAAGGAATTAGGCTTTGCAGGTGTGTGGAAGTCAACTAGGGTTCCGCAGTTCATAGAAGCAGCTCTGCTTGTTAAGATGTTCATATACTCAAATTTGGTCAAAACATTTTAATTATTGCTTGTATGTACCAGTCATCATAATTTGGATAAATATGAGGTAGACAACACAAGTTACTTTACAGATATACCAATTACTCTTTTCTTGGTACAACCATGATCTTATATTCCTTCTAAGGCTTCTTCCCAGTACTTCGCTGAAACACTTCTCTTTAGAGTTAACTGTAACTCTTTTGCTCTATCTCATGTCCATTGTTAACCTTTTCCCCCACAGTGTTACTGTAGCATTTGATACAGACATAGTAAGACACTGAACATCTTCCCTTTGGTCTCTTTCTCTTCTGCCTTGATGAGAATCTGACTTTTTGATTCTCTCAACATTCTTCTCTTTGATTCTGCCCCTGCCTTCTGCCATGTTTCTCTCCCTGGGAAAGAAATAAGTAAGGGAAGAAGTGAAGGAAGGAAGGAAGGGAGGGAGGGAGGGAGGAAGGAAGGAAGGGAGGGAGGGAGGGAGGGAGGAAGGAAGGAAGGAGGGAGGGAGGGAGGAAGGAAGGAAAGGAGGAGGGAGGGAGGGAGGAAGGAAGGAAAGGAGGAGGGAGGGAGGGAGGGAGGGAGAAGGAAGGGAAGAACTGCCTCTGAGTCTCTTTTCATATCATTTTCTCACCTCTGTGTTCTTTCTCCTCCTCTTTGCTTATCTAAATCTTTCACAATTTAGCTGAAATCCCACCTCCAAAAATAAGTCTTTTATATAGCTCCAAAAGCTAGAGTTTTCTCTTTTTTCCAAACTTCTTTTGCAACACCACATGTTTTCGAAACAAATTTGTCCTCTGATTTGTTCACATTTATTAATGACATTTTTCCAAGTGGAATATAAATATGTATAAGAGGAGGGAAAGTAAATTAGCATTCTAGTTACTGCCCCCTGCCATCCTTACCTCCCTTCTCAGAGGTTACTCGCTAAATATACCTTGTATGGTTAGTGAATGCCTGTTGATTAACCGGTTAATGTCTCCTGCTTGGAGTCAGTTCTGTAATTCTACATGAAGGACTAAAGAGCTGGTACTTAGTATGTCTTGATTTATAAAAAAAATGTTAAAATCCATATAACTCTCTGAGCTTTATACCGTCTAGAACAATAATATGAGACCAATTTTATTTTTATATACATATATATTATGTCACATATGTATATAAAAATAAATAAAACATTGGGCAAATGTAAATTAGACTTAAAATAGTCTGGCTTTGTTTATACTATTATTCAAAGTCTTATTAAGGAGGAAAGAAATGAGAAAAGAGGTTTAGGAAGGTGATAATGTGACACTAACGAGGTAGGTGCAGGCCATAAAGCATCCCAAAGGTCAGGGGAGGGACTAGACGGATTGAATGGCAGTAAAGTTCATGCCAGGCTAATGTTTCAGCATCAGCGGTATAGAATGGTCACTCACAAAGATGACTGATAAGATGGTGCATTATGGTACAGTGCTGAAGCTTGAAATGACCTCAGAAATGATTTAGTCCAGCTGTTCATATTCTAGATGTGATGACTGAACAGTAAAGGGATATATGATTTGATCAGTATCAGTATAGTTCTTATGAGTTCTTGAGTGTCCTGACCACATTTTATTTACATTTTACATTGTTTTTTTCAGAATTTCTTGTATCTATATTTTATATGTGTGTTTTATATGTGTTTCCTATAACTGGAGAGCTTTAGAAATTTATTTTTTGAAATGTCACTGACTTTGGAAATTGTATTTATGTCAAACTGTATACATCTGAATATGCTCTTCAACTGTTCTTTTGATTGTAAGCAAAGCCTATTTCCAAAACAAAAAATTAAAGATGGGATGCAGTTTTGGAATCACCAGATCAATTCGTCTTTGTTTCTGAAAATACCTGCATGCTTTATTTTGCATGCCAGTCCTCAGTGGAGACAGGTGCTAATTTTAAAAAGAGCTGCACTAATTGAAATCTGTCAGTGAAATCTACACACCTGCACTTTCATGGGGTTTTTTTGGTGAGGCTTGTTATAAAAGTTTTGGCTTTCATTTCCATTTTTCTGGGCTTTTCTTCTCTGGAGAGCATATGATCCAATAATCATATTCCATTTATCCCCTCGTTCACTTTGAAATTTGGAATATAATGTTTATGCTCATTTTGTCTTAAAGTCATTGACTTTATATACACATGTTTGCATTATAATCTCCTTAAATCTACTTAAATAGAAACTGCTATCAAATCGAGCCTTTAAGACATCTGAATGCAAGTAGCTAAACGTGGGAATTTTTTTTTCACCCTCTGTTATTGGGTTCAGTGAGGGAGTAGAGCGTCAGCCCATAGAGGCAATTGAAGCCATGGAGAAGACGTCGTCATTGAAAGATGGAAGACAGACAGAGGCAGTAAGAGGACTGATGGCCTTGGAACGTGCCCATGTGTGGAAAACTACAGAAGCTGGAGTGTTATTAGGAAGGGTGTTTCCTAAGGAAGGGGAGACAGAAGGAGAGGACAGAGGAGAGTGAAGGTGACACAGAAGGGGGTCTTCTGCCAGTGTCAGCCAAGGCCAGGCCTCTCCAGCCCACCTCATTTATATTTCCTTCCCCAGGGACCAGAATCCAGAAGGGCCACACAGAGATGTGAATAACCCAAGGAGGTGAAGACAGAGAGAAACCAATTAAATGTGTCTTTGTGTGCTCAAGTATGTGTATGTGTACGTGTATGGGTAAATGGAGATGGATAAATATATAGATACATGGATATGTAGAAAAAGATGCATAGATACAGAGATAGATGCAGCGTTTGTCACCAGAACACTGAAGATACGTATATCCTATCACAGACATTTATAATATCCCACTGTGGTACAGTAGACTCGTTTTAAATTAAATTAAGTTGCATATGCAGAGTTGTTTCATCAAGTACACATGCTATGCAAATGATAGCTATTATTTATTGCTATTAATATAGTAACATATACATTTAAAATTTTATACCCAGAATCTGAAATGTGGAGGATTAAACATAGGTATTGTCATTTCTGAGGCCTCTGGCAATATCATCTTTTCTAAATCTTTGAAGGGGAAGTTGAAGAGGAGACAGAGAGGGAGGAGGTCATGTAGCTGAACTGCTATTTGCCCAGGTTGCTTTTGAAAAATGAGAAGTAATTCATGTGAAATATTTCTCATATTTCTGGCTCTATGTCATCTGTATCAGAGGAGATGAGTTGTCCCTGAATTTGATGTCAGCAAGGATATGAGGGGCTCATGATAAAGAACACAAATCATTTGCCACTTGAGGTCCTGGTGAGTCTGTGTGCAATCCCCCAGCCCAGCGATTCCAGACGAGTCCTGCTATGCATTCTGCTTGTTCATAGCCTGCTTTCTGGAATCGAAAGCTCTGAAGACGGCCTCCAGCCTGAATCCTGGGTGTTCAGTAATCTCAGTGGCGTTGTTTCTGTTAGGTTTGACAAATTACAGACATCATTTTCTCATATTTTAACTAACTAAAAATCAAAATCAGGTTTAATATTCAGCTGCTCTCTTAAAAGACAGTTTTTCTCCATTAACATATTTTTCTCACAAATAAAGTATTATATTTTCAGATTCTGGTCCTCATTAGTATGATAGTGGGAGCACCACCTACATGGGAGGGATAAGAGGGGGTGTGCATAAGCCCCTAACACAGGGGAACACAGAGCAGGCACCATATATTGGCAGGTTTTATTATTACATAATAATTAAAGAATATGCGAAAGTACAGCATAAGAAGAAAAATAAGCCATTTTGCCAACATAAGGTAATATTTACAGAGCACCATTATATTTAAACATTCAGGTCTATAGATTCAAAAAGCCGGGAGGTTTGAGTTGAGTTACCAAGGTAAATGCCTCAGCTGCCTCTTGGATGAGCGTGAATCCTCATCTTTTCTGTTCAATAATTGATCTGTCAATCACCTCAGAGGTGAGAATATTAAACATGTCATAACATAAACTATACATGTTCTATAAACCGTATCTCAGAAATCCTTTTTGTCTCAAAACATTTGACTTTTTAGTGCCACACTTAGATCAGACCTGGATATGCAAAATAAAATCTAAACCAGCTATTAATAATTATAACAAAAATATAATTTTGTCTCAATTATTTATTCAACAGATACATATCAAGAGCTAACTCTATGGCAGGGACAGCAGGTAGAAAGATGATAAAAACAGTATTCCAGCTTTTCGGCTCCAGTGGATAAAAATGATACATTGGCTCTGTTCAGTGATGACTTTCTAATACTCTGAGAAGTGCCTGTAGTTTAATGCTATTTTGGGGACAGAGGGTGCTATCTGAGGTTCTTTTCATTCATATGTGGATGTTCAAGGATTTCAGGAAGAATAATGAACTCAAGGAAAAGCCCTAAGTTAGAGAACTCATGGTATATAGAGAGGTATGAATGAACCAGAATGACTACCTGGGGTTGTGCAGTAAACTCAGAGGGGACAGACAGCTTAGCAAACTTTCAAGTGCCTCTTGTGTAAGAGAATGGATTTAATCTGACTGGGCAAAGGAAATTCACCAAAGGCATAGATAATAGATGATGGATGATAGATAGATAGATCGATCGATCTACTCCAGTATGTGTGTGTGTCTTTGTGTATTCATTCCCATCTTAATTTTTTCTGTTTTCAGTGGAAATTTCATCATTACTTTCTGGATTACTCTAACAGCTTCCTAACTACAGGCATACATCGGAGATAGTGTAGCTTCAGTTCCAGGGAGGCACAATAAAGCAAAGACAGCAGTGAAGCAAGTCATATGAATTTTTTGGTTCCCAGTGAGTATAAAAGGTACGTTTATATTATGCTGTAGTCTATTAAGTATACAGTAGCATTATGTCTAAAAACAATGTACATACCTTAATTAAAAAGTACTTTCTTGCTAAAAAGTGCCAACCATCATCCCTGCTTTCGGCGAGTCTTAAAGTAGCCCTTTTGCTGGTAGAGACTCTTTGCCCCCAATTGATGGCTGCTGACCAAACCAGGTGGCGGTTGTAGAAGAGAACCTGGGGGAGGCTGTGGCTACTTCTTAAAATAAGACAGCAGTGAAGTCTGCATATCAACTGACTCATCCTTTCATGAACGACTTCTCTGTAGGGTGCAATGCTGTTTGATAGCATTTTGCTCACAATAGAGTTTCTTTAGAAATTGGAGCCAATCCTCTCAAACACTGCTGCTTCTGTGTCGATTGTATTTATATAATATCCTATAAATCCTTTGTTGTCATTTCAACAGTCTTCACAGAATCTTCACCAGGAGGAGATTCCATCTCAGGAAACCACATTATTTGCTCATCCATAAGAAACAACTTCTCACCCATTAAAAGTTTTATCATGAGATTGCAACAATTCAGTCATATACTCACGTTCTACTTCTGATTCTAATTCTCTTGCTATCTCCACCACATCTGCAGTTACTTCCTCCACTGAGGTCTTGAACCCCTCAAAGTCATCCAGGAGGGTTGGAATCAGTTTCTTCCACACTCCGGTTAACAGTGGGTTTAAAATACTCAGTAAACCATGTTGTAAACAGATGTGCTATCATCCAGACTTTGTTGTTTCATTTAGGGAGCATAGGCAGATGAGATTTAGCATAATTCTGAAAGGCCCTAGGATTTTCAGAATGGTAAATGAGTATTGCCTTCAACTTAAAGTCACCAGCTGCAGTAGCCCCTAATAAGAGAGTCAGACTGTTCTTAGAAGCTTTGAAGCCAGGCATTGACTTCTCCTCTCTAGCTATGAAAGTTTTAGTGGCATCTTCTTCCAATAGAAGGCTGTTTTGTCCATATTGAAAATCTGTTGTTTAATGTAGCCACCTTCATTAATTATTTTAGCTACATCTTTTGGATAACTTGTTGCACCTTCTGTATCAGCACTTGCTGCTTCACCTTGTACTTTTTTGTTATGGTGATGGCTTCTTTCCTTCAACCTCATGAACCAACAACCTCTCCTACCTTCAAACTTTCCTTCTGCAGCTTCCTGCCCTCTTTCAGCCTTCATAGAATTGAAGAGAGATGGGACCTTGCTCTGGATTAGGCTTTGCCTTATGGAAATGTTGTGGCTGGTTTGATCTCCTTTCCAGACCACTCAAACTTTCTCCATTTCAGTTTCTTATCATTTGTGTGTTCACTGGAGTAGACTTTTAATGTCCTTCAAGAACTTCTCCTTTGCATTCACTGTCTGGTGCAAGAGGCCTTGCTTTCAGCCTGTCTCAGTGTGCAGCTGCCTCCTCAGTAAGCTAATCATTTCCAGCTTTTGATTTAAAGTGAGAGACATGTGACTCTTCCTTTCACTTGAACACTCAGAGGCCATTGTAGGGTTATTAATTGTCCTAATTTTAGTATTGTTGTATCTCAGGAAATAGGGAGGCCCGAGGAAAGGGAGAGAGACAGGGACCTGCTGGTCAGTGGGACAGTCAGAGCACACACAACATTTATCAATTGTTTGCTGTCTTACATGGGTACAGTTTGTGGCACCCCACACAACTGCAATAGTAACATCAAAGATCACTGATTAAAGATCACTGTAACAAATGCAGTAACAATGAAAATACTTGAAATATTGTGAGAATTACCAAAATGTGACACAGAGACATGAAGTGAGGAAATGCTGTTGGAAAAACGATGCTGATAGATTGCTCCATCCAGGCTTGCCCCAGATCATTAATTTGTAAAAAATGTAATATCTGCCAAGCATAAAGCAAAGTACAATAGAACAAGGTATGCCTGTAGTGTCTTTGCTTCCAAGATCTTCTCACTCCCGCCAGTCAAGATATCTTTTCTAAAATTATCTATCTACCTATGTAGCTGTCTATCTGTATCTATCATCTATCTATCTATCTGTCTATCTATCTATCTATCTGGCATCTATGTACCTCTCTGTGTAACTGTCTCTGAAGCAGAATTCATTGGAGTTGATGATCAATTGAAAATGTATGCAGTAAGGGAAAAAGAGTTGTTGAGAAAGACTCCAAAGTTTGTAGCTGAGTGAGGAGAGGAATTAGGCCATCACTAATCAAGATGGGGAGATGGAACAACTGGGAGGACGAGGGGAAATTTTGAGTTTGGGACTGATTTTGACAAAGCAAGTCCTTTAAAATAGGTGATTTCTAGCAGACAGAGTGTATGGATCTGAAGCTCAAGAGAAAGATCAGAGTTGAAGCCTGCTGTGTATATATGAATCAAAAGAGTATTTTGGTTGGAATTACATAATTGCCAAAAATTTCAATCACAGTTTTCAGTGATACAACTTCACTCCTTAGAGAACAATAATATAAATTCCTTACAGATAATTGTAAAAACACATTTCAAAGATTTTGTTTGTTTATGTTGACCTGAATAAATATATGTATAATGGGTAAGAGTAGGATATTTTAATAATAAAATAAATATATTAGTATTGTTTTCAAGAACAGTAAAAAAATAAAAACTGATTACGATCATTGAAATAGTAATGAGCATTTCGTAAAATTGACTTGGCATTTGACTATATGTCTAGAAATTTTTCTTTATTGCATATTAGTCTCTTTTTTTTAACATTTTAAAAGTATTTTCGTTGTGGAATCTGATGAAATGTTAGTAGACTAGCGCTTTGCGTAGAGGGATATCTCAGTGCCCAGATGGCAAGTGAATTTTAAACATGTAGACTAGAATTGGAAACATGTGTTAGTCCTTCCTAGAGTTCTTAATAATGGCGGTTCCCTTTGTCCCTGGGTGTCATATGTGTCACTAGGTGGGTGTCATGTGTGTCATGTTCTTCTTGAATTGGGTGGTTCCTTAGTTTCACATCAGTGGTGCTTATGGAGGTACTTTGGAGTTGGATTACATAGTAGAATCATTTAAAATTTGGATTTAAAGGAATTTTTATACCATAACTCATCCAATTCTCTTTAGAACAGAGACATAGAGGCCCAAAGTAATTTGTTCAGTCAGCGCCAGGATGAACAGTGAGTGTTCCTGACAGTGTACACCGTATTATTTGTTTTATCTCACTCCTTATATTGGCCAGCTGATGGTCACTCAGAAGCCACCTTGCAAAAAGTAGGGCACATTAGTCTTAAGCGATTTAATTCATCTCCATGCTGAGTGGATGAGAGATGGATAAGAAATTGGAAAATGCAAGTCCTCTCAAGTAAATTTTTATGAAGCAGAGAACAGACTATAAATACCGTTACTTATAATAACAGGGGACAGTTAAAAGGAATGTCCTAAGCGGTAAAAACTTTAATTGCGGAGCCTGTAGGTAAGGATTCACAGAGAAAGAGCGTATTAACATCACTTTTTAACCTAATGCCTCAGTGCCCTGATTATTAAAAACTGCCCACATTTTTTTTTTTTTGCCCATAAGAATTGCCATTTATCCCCGAAGTTGCCAAAATCATCACCAAGCACATTTTTTATGAATGATTTGGAAATGAAAACATCAATAATAATTTTTTAAAAATCCCATTGGCATTCCATGTGAAAGCTAATCAGGGTTCGTTTGTTTGTTTAGTTTTTTTAAGTAACATTTGCAAATTGACTAGATCAGTTTAGACAATGGTTTTTTTCCTGAATAAGAAAGAAAGAAATTTGTGACTGAAAGAATGTTCAAGATATTACTTAAAACTCGTTTAGTCTCTCATTTTAAAAGAGCATTGAGAATTACAGCAAGCAACTAAAAAACCCCTGTTACCTTTTGATATGCAAAATACTTTAGTGAACTTACTTCACCTAATTATCTTTTCCATTTGCTGTATAGTTGTGAGCACGTTGAATCAATACACCTTTTAATAATGTGAAACATTTTATGAAATGTAGAAATGGTAAACCGTTCCTCAGAAGTTTCTGCCACACAAAAGGAGCTGAAGTAAAGGGTGGGCTGCCTTGAATGAAACGTGTGTTCCCTCTAACAATCTTGCTAATGGCCTCAGAGTCTAATTGAGGCTCACAAAATAAATAGCAAGAGATCAATTTGTGTTCTCACTTGACATTCTGCTTGAAAAAACAATGACAGGAAGGGGTATCCCAGTGGAAGGAAAGTGGGGATTTGGGGAGGTGTAATGTCCAGTACACGGAAAGGGCTTTGGACTTTGCCTTAAATCAGCTAAAGTGCACTGTACAAATGCAAAGTGAAGCAGCAGCGCTGTCTGTTGATTTATATACCGAATGACCAGAGCGTGAATCTTGGCTGTCTTTTTAAATGAAACTTCTTGCTTTGGAAAAATATCAAGTGTCTGTTACAAGGGTAGCAGGCCTTCATGATGGTTTATTAAAAAACGAACAAACATAAAAGATCAATCTTACGGGTAAGGAAGGGGTGTCCATGCCACTGAAGAGAAGTGTCTGATTTGTGTGATAGCTTGTGTATTTTCAGATTTATGAGAGAATAATTTCATCTTCGTAACATTTATGGATTCTATATAGACATTACTTAGAAATGAAAATAGAATTACTACTTTCAAGGCAGAAAAAAAGCCTTTAACATTGCATTCCTATTGTTTAAATGAGCTGGATTTCAGAACAACTCCAGGGTGATAACTACCCTCAAGTTTAAGACAAAATAAGTAAACCTATGGAAGGCATTCATACTGAGTGCATGCAAATTTGTACTTTCTCTCTGGAAAGCAGGATGCTTTTAGAACTAAGCTGAGAATTAATAATAATAGAAGGGGGGAAGAAAATATAGAGTCCATAGTTACCGTGCTTTCTCCATAGTGGTATTTCATTTGATCCTTTGTTCCACGTCGCTTTCTGAGTGGCATTTTTCTTTAAGCCTTATGTGTAGGCTTTAAAATATAAGTTTATAGGAAATTGCACTCCTAGGCATACAGGGGAGAATGTGCCCCTACTGCAGACATTCAGGCCGCTTTCATGTAGAGAAAATATAGTTCCAAACGGAACTCCTTCATTAAGGTTTCACTGGCACATATGAAAAGACAATCTCCCCCTCACCCATGGTAAATAACACTGAAAAGAATATGACTTCCTGTGAAATTATGAATTCCATTATGGGCTTTTCTAATAATAATCATAAGGATGAAAAAGCCTTAAGAAATCTGTTCATTTTAATAATACAGGGTCTGGTAAATAGTATTATGGAATCAAGCTGGTGCAGTGCTTAATCTCACAAGGTACTCATTTCTTTTCATAAGTTTTTGAAAATCACTCTCTAATTCCCATATCCCAGCGGAAATAATAATGTATTTTCTAGGTGATTAAAACTTTCCTAAGTTCAGTTGTACATAGACCCAGGACTAAATCAATTGGATTAGAACTATTTCAACAGGGGACAAAAATCACCTCTTTATGTTTTGATTCCATTTTTAGTGTGTGTGCCATCTTGAAACTGAGCGCAGCTTCTGGAATCGCTCCTGGTGGGATGTTGTAGGGAAGCATAAGGAACAATATGCCACTCTGAGATTGACTCAACTTTTGGAGATCATTCTTGCACTATGTGGCAGAGAAGAACGAAAAATAAAATGTGCCTTTGTTTATTACTTAGCCACTTTCTTATTGTAGATCTTGATGGTTTCCAGTTTCTAGTTATGAATAATAATTCAAGGAGCAAATTTGCATATAACTTTTTTACAGTGTCTGTGATTGTGATGGATTTATAAAAGTGGGATTTCATGGTATTTTTTTAAGATTTTGACATATCTGTCATCTCATCAGTTATTGACAAAACTATTAAACATCCATTGTCGTTATTTTCCAATTTTATGTAGTGGGTAAGATGAACAAGTTGAAAAGAAAACTTTTTATAATCTACATAGTCAATCTTATTGAAGATATTTATTTATTTTTGGCTGCGTTGGGTCTTCGTTTCTGTGCGAGGGCTTTCTCCAGTCGCGGCGAGCGGGGGCCACTCTTCATCACGGTGCGCGGGCCTCTCACTATCGCCTCTCTTGTTGCGGAGCACAGGCTCCAGACGCGCAGGCTCGGTAGTTGTGGCTCACAGGCCTAGTTGCTCCGCGGCATGTGGGATCTTCCCAGACCAGGGCTCGAACCCGTGTGCCCTGCATCGGCAGGCGGACTCTCAACCACTGCGCCACCAGGGAAGCCCCAATAACACCTATTTTAAAAGATTGACTATGGGGCTTCCCTGGTGGCGCAGTGGTTGAGAGTCCGCCTGCCGATGCAGGGGACATGGGTTCGTGCCCTGTTCCGGGAAGATCCCACATGCCGCGGAGCGGCTGGGCCCGTGAGCCGTGGCCGCTGAGCCTGCGCGTCCGGAGCCTGTGCTCGGCAACGGGAGAGGCCACAACAGTGAGAGGCCCGTGTACCACAAAAAAAAAATATATATATATATAAATATATATATACACATATATATATATATAAAATAGGTGTTATTGAACTAAATAAATACTCTGGATGTTGAGTGAACAGGTGTAAATTTTTTCTGCTTTGAATATGGAACCCCTCATGTACCATGCATGCACTAAATTGACTAAGCTGTGTCTACATTGCAGAACAACCTGTCAGTTCAGAGAAGATAATCACTCAAAACAGTTATTTGGTGTCAGGTAGGAATGAATTTTCTCTTTTCAACAGAGTTTGTTGCTGTTGTGTAGCTCAGACTAGAAAGAACATTTATTCCAGAAGTATTACCCTTCCTGGAAAACTGTACCATTCACCTGGCTTGGAACACCAATGAAAGGCCATGTGAGAGAAAGATGAAGAGGAAATGAACACTGGGATTAAATGGAGAGAAAGAGCCCGGGTTATTCTTTTCAGCATGTCATTAATAAACTTTGATTTTCCAGAAACAGTTTGTATAGACAACCAGTGCCGAACATAAAATGCAGCAGTAAGATATGTAGAAATGAAAGATGGGAAATTGTGGTATTTCACAATATCCCTAAGGTACTTTTAAGTATGTTCTGATGTGCAACACCTTAAATAACTATTTTTGCATTAAAAATTTTTTAATCACTTAAGATGTAGCTAATAATTTGGAGTGGGTGGTTCATATCTGTGTGCTGTTTTCTGCTCAGTGCCAGAAAGTTGACCTCTTTTCTGAATCACAGGATGCTCCCCATTTAGACCTTTATTATCAAAAACATTGAACCAAGGTTTTTTTTCAGGTTACATTGCCCCTGGGTGGAGATGAATCTAATGCTAACTCTACATAAAGCTGCAAGTAGAGATAGGTTACGATCAAATTATCAGGTGCTGGTGGAAATTTAATCTGTAAAGGCAAAAAAAAAAAAAAGAGTGATATTCTCCGTGGGAGTTCCTTGCCTGCACTCTGTTGATAATTCCTCAGCATTAGCGACTGAGGCCCTGAAGGGCAAAAGGAATCATGTGCCTATGGCTAGATTAATGCAAGTTGGAAAAAGCCAGGGGTTATGCAGAAGAAATCTATGTGTTAAAAGCTCGTAAATGTCTATGGTTTAGCATCTGAATGTGTTGCTTTTAACTTTGACCTGAAAGTATAACCTAGCATTTACCCAGAAAATTTGGAAACAGAACATCTTTCCCCAGCCCTGTCTTCCACTCCTCTCCTCCTTTATTGAGGAGATAAGGGGAACATCGATGGTGATGGTGAGATAAGGGGAACATTGATGGTGATGGTGAGCAAGCCGTCAAAGAACGTCATCCTCAAAAGAGGAACCGAGGGAGCGGGGAGCTAAAGGTCAAAGGCCACAGATATGGGCATACCTAACTTTACAATTTAGCTCTGTCTGTTCTACAATTCACTATTCAAAGGTTTTTATAGCAGAAATTAGGAAGAACCCAAGCACTTATCGATAAACATCCACAGATACTATCACTTGTATGTGGAATCCAGAAAAATGATACAGATGAACTTTTTTGCAAAGCAGAAATAGAGACACACTTTAAGAACAAATGTATGGACACCAAGAGGGGAACCGGGGATGTGGGATGAATTGGGAGATGGGGATTGACACATATACACTATTGATACTATGTATAAAATAGATAACTAGTGAGAACCTACTGTATAGCACAGGGAACCCTACTCAGTGTTCTGTGGTGACATAAATGGGAAGGAAATCTAAAAAAGAGGGGATATATGTATACGTATAGCTGGTTCGCTTTGCTGTACAGCAGAAACTAACACAACATTGTAAAGTAACTATACTCCAATAAAAATTAATTTTAAAAATTAATTAGATTGCATTGATTATAAAATATCTCAGGATGGGTTAAATTTTAAAATAGCGTAGAGTGATGTGTCCATTATGCTACCTTTTTTGTAATAAAGAGGGAAATATGAATGTGTGTGAGTGTATCTCTGTGTGTGTGTTCTGTGTGTTTGTGTGTGTATCTGAGTGTATAAAACAGAGGGATATACACAATGAGGTGAGAATGGGTCGGTGAGTGTGAGAATTGAGGACAACAGAAATTAGAGTCAGAGCAAGACTTCTTAATATATAATTTATTAAATCATTTTGATTTCTAAGCCATAGGGATGAATTACCATTCAAAATAATAAAACTTACTTAAAAAAATAAGCTTTATACCAGCTTTAAAAGTTATATTACTCATCTAAAAATAACAGCTTGCCAGAAAAAAGAATTATACAAGATGACATCCTGTGGTTTTTCCCAGAACTACAAATTGAAAAGTCTCTGATTTTTAAGAATTTTTACCAAGAAAATTCAATATATGGTAGAAGGCAAGAGTTATGATAAATAATTTGAATTTTAAGAGCTCCAATAATTGTCTCCTATGTTTTTTTTCCCCATCCTTCCTCTCCATTGGCCACACAAAATTGTACTTACATTTGTATAAACCACACATTGGCTTAGTAGAAGTACATTACACAGTAAATCAGAAGAAATTTATACATCTACCTCTTGTAAGTACCTTTAGATAATTCACTAACATTTCTGAGCCTTCATTTCTTTGTTTGTAAAGTGAGGATGATTATTCCTCCATCACTGAGTTATTCTCCAACAAGGCTTAATGCTATAATATTCAGAAACCTTTTACAAATTTTTAAAGTCCTATGGGAATGAAAATTGAAAATATGGCTATTTTGTTACACAACTGGACAGTAGTTATGCTTCAACCAACCAAGTTTATATGTTGATGCAATATACACATCCCTCTATACATTTTCATCCATTGTAATAGTTTAAAATGCTTGTGACTGTCATTCTCACTCCATCTACAAAATACTTCCTTATCCTTTGGGCCAAAATAATTTCTTTCCTTCTGTTCTTTAATTAAATAGTATTTAGTCCAAAAAGTTGTTTCTAATTCATACTGTCTTCTGTATGTGGCCATTTTATTTGCTGAATTAATGAATAGATATTTATGAGCATGTACTGTGTTTTAGAACACTCAGGAATGTTGGGGGAGCACAGAGACACCACTCTCCTTACTTCCCAGCAAATGTGCCCTTTCTTTGCATTTCTACAGAGGTTTTGTGCAGTTGACTCGAACCATGCATACAACAGAAAGAAACGGTGGTGCAGATAGATAGTATATTTACCTTTATTTCACTTAGGACTTTGGGATATTTTTGCATCTAAAATTCTTAAGCATTCGAAACACTTCCAAGAATAGCTTTAGAGATACTGCTCAAGAGGAGTTAACTTATTTTCTAATTTCTTTACCCTGTTCCAAAGCTCAGAAATATTTCCTTTCTCAATGATGTAGACCTTCAACCTAAATAATGTGACCGTGCATGAAAAACAATGTTTTCCTGAAAAAAAAATGCATATAAAGAAAAATTGCTGTATGTTTGTTTCTTTGAATACAGATTCAATAAAAGAAAAGTCATGATAGGAGATATTAAAACAGTAGATTTATAAACCCTCTAACTTAATTATATTAATCGAACTTGAAAGGCTAATTATAGATAACAGAGTTGACTATGTATGTGTGTTTTATAATGTATGCTTTCCATGCTTTCTTGTGGGAGCCATAAGCCCAGGTGACTCAAGCCCTTGTGATCCAGCTTGGAGCTGAACCCACTGCATTCTTAAGAGCACGTCTTTGGCAACAGTGGAACCTATTACAAAAGTTCTTTTTCTTTTTTCATTTAAAACCAGTAATTTATGTTTTAATTTTTCCCAGATTCATTGAGTTATAATTGAGATGTAACACTGTGTAAGTTTAAGGCATACAAGTTGCCGATTTGATACACTTAAATACTGGGAAATGATTACCGCCGTAGTCTTAGCTAACACCTTCATCGTGTCACGTAATTACCATTTCTTTTTTGTGGTGAGGACATTTAAGATCTATTCTCCAGCAGCTTCCAAGTGTGTAATACAGTACTGGTAACTATAATCACTATGCTCTACATTTAATCCTCAGAACTTATTCCTCGTATAACTGGGAGTTTGTACCTTTTGGTCAACGTCTCCCCTTTTCTGCTTACCCTGGCAACCACCATTCTACTCTCTATTTCTCTTGAGTTCAGCTTTCTTAGATTCCACGTATAAGTGGTATTACACAGCATTTGTTTTTTATATACTGGCCTACTGTAGATTTTGCTCGCCAAATCAGGTTCGTTTGATGATCTCTACAATTTTTCGTGATGCAGTGAATCTGTTTCCCAGATATTCATGGTCTCATATCATGTATTTTTTTTTTCACTTTGACAGAAAACTACTGTATAAAGTCTCAGTCATTCCCAATTCCATTGCTAGGCCTTGGTTCTGTAATAGCTTCTGAAAACCGTTCCCTATAGGGTGCACTGTCTAAAGGGTACAAAAACCCAAAAATAAAAATACCTCGGGCTTCCCTGGTGGTGCTGGGCTTCCCTGGTGGCGCAGTGGTTGAGAGTCCGCCTGCCGATGCAGGGGACACGGGTTCGTGCCCCGGTCCAGGAAGATCCCACATGCCGTGGAGCGGCTGGGCCCGTGAGCCATGGCCGCTGAGCCTGCGCATCCAGAGCCTGTGCTCCGCAACGGGAGAGGCCACAACAGTGAGAGGCCCACGTACCACACACACAAAAAAATAGTAAAAATAAAAATACCTGAGCTATATCCGAAGTGGAATAGTTTTTGCTGGTGAATAATGATTTGTTCATGAATAATCACTGACAGTCCACCTGGGCAGATGGATTTGTAAATCCCTGGGGTGAAAGCAACGCCAGGGTTTTGTATAGAATATTTTTCTTTTTCAGTAGCTTACATCTGAGGTAAGCAGGAGAGTTCATCAGAGACAGAAGATGGGTGGAATAGAATAATCATTATTGGAAAATCTCTCTCGTGGGCATACTTCAGATGTCATTCTGTGAGTTCCAGCAACATCTCCCCTGGAGGGGCCACCCCAGTTACACATGCCAGGGCCGACTCCCGGAGCCAAAAAGGACAGGGAGGCTCGGTTGACTTGATCATTCATGATCATACTCGGATCAGAACCCAGGTGATTGGCTTGCAATTTGATTTCTGCTCAGGAAGTCAGAGCCCTGTCTGGGCCTTCATTATAGCCTCAGGGGAGAAGCACATCTCAATTTTTCTCATGGGTTTTGAGTGTTCAGCCTTAGAGTAGGGGTGACAGGTCAGATAGCCAAGCATTACATTCAGGAAGGCCTGGGTGAAATGTGTGTGGTCCCTGAGGAACAAGAATACCTAGAAGCAGAAAGTAGTATCCTAGCAACTACAATAGAGGAACAAGCAGTACAACCACTTTAAACCTCTTTACTGGAGTGTAATTGCTTTACAGTGGTGTGTTAGTTTCTGCTGTATAACAAAGTGAATCAGCTATACGTATACATATATCCCCATATCCCCTCCCTCTTGCGTCTCCCTCCCACCTTCCCTAGCCCACCCCTCTAGGTGGTCACAAAGCACCAAGCTGACCTCCCTGTGCTATGCAGCTGCTTCCCACTAGCCATCTATTTTACGTTTGGGAGTGTATATATGTCCATGCCACTCTCTCACTTCGTCCCAGCTTACCCTTCCCCCTCCCCGTGGCCTCAAGTCCGTTGTTTACGTCTGCGTCTTTACTCCTGTCCTGCCCCTAGGTTCTTCAGAACCTTTTTTTTTGATTCCATATATATATGTTAGCGTTAGTGTACGGTGTTTGTTTAGTACAACCACTTTAAAGTGAGAGCCAGTTACAGTAGCACATCATGGGAATGGGAACAGCAGGCACGCAAAACACGAGTTTTGCTAGGACTGTGCTTCTGATGACTCAACAACCCTCTCTCTGTAATTTCACATCAGTCTAATTTAGTTTAAAAGTTCACCACACAGGACTATTTTACTGTCTTGTTTCTCACAGTTCACAGCTTCTTGATAGAGTTTAGAATGGTTAACGTTGCCACTATTAAAGACATGTTCCTTCATGTTTCTACAGTTCTTTTAAGCTTAAGGAAGCTTAATGATACTAGAAAGTATTTATCAAATCAAAAGTATAATAAGAAAATATTATTATTGACCTGGAAATACGCAGACTACCTAACAGTAGACTGTTGTGTTAACACTGTAGTTTGGGACAGGAAGAATTTGATGAAATTGCAGGGAGAGCTGAGGCACTCAGATGTAATTACTCACTCGGAGATCAACCACAGCACTGCATCCCTTCCTTGATGGGATGAGTCAGAAGCAAAACTTTCAGGATCAGGAGTTGGTCTGATGTTAAACACGTGTCCTGCTTGACAGAATGATGCTCCCTGGGATTATTAGTCAAGCGTGCACTGTATGTGAGCTCTCAGTAAGCTTGGTACCGTGAAGGCTATGACGAGGTGAAAGGCGTGAGTCCTTCCTACTGAACTTGAAACAGAGAAAGCAAGAGAAGGAGGCGGAGAGAGAAATAGAGAGGAAGGAGCCTGAAGGAGACAGAAAGGATTACTTCTAGTACTGGGGACTAATGTTTCTCTTCAAATAAACCAGACATTTTGGAAAACTTAGAAATGCACAGGGATGGTGATTAATTGAGATAAGGGGAAGCTCTGAGTTAGTGTGATGGACAAATTTCTATCATGCCCTCCCCACACAGACAGTTCCAGATTTCTCTACTCCATGGTCCTATGGGAATGGAATATGAAAGGAAGAATATGATTGAGTTGGAAATACACTCAATATTTAGGAGGCTGCATCTGGCATAATTTGTTGGCTGGGTGTTGTTGTGCACTGAATATATACATTGATTGCCATTTTATACCCTAAATTCTAAAGAGTGGTTGGTGGACAAAAAACCAGGGTTCTCACTGCTGTGAGAAAGTCATTTAGTGCAAAAGTATCAGAAACCACTGCTCATCCACCAGGGAACCCATGGATGGGAAGACATCCTGTGATTGACATAGGTGAGAAAAATGATGCAGATAAAGAGTCCAGCTGGTAAAGAATCCCGTTAAAGATTTGTGAACATTCAGTTATAGAATTGCAGGGATTTTTCTGTTCCTCTTAGAATGTCTGGAATGCCACATACAATTAGAGATTATCCTGTTTTATTCAAACAGTAGCACATTATTCCCCATAAAGATTATCTCTCTTAGTATATGTGGCTCTTTGTGGTGCAGGTATTGATAGCTTTAAATATCAAGGGTGTCTCCCACTTGACCAAATCATCACCATTCTTTTGAAATCCCTTCTCTGGCTCGCCATCAAGTTGTGGTTCCAGTGTGTACCTTGGATTTCAATGATAAGCTTCCTGGCTAAGGATTGGTAGCTTTCCTTTTTTTTTTTCTGTCCTACAGGAGGTGTTTTGTTTGTTGGTTTTTTTGAACAGGTTTCAAACATCACAGTTAGGGATTATTCCATTTTAAAGGCCCTATAAAAGCCAATTGGAAAATTCCAGGAAAAAAATGTTCCATTGATGCATGCCAGATTACTTAATAATGAACACACAAAAAGAACGACACCTGTTTCTTTCCAACCCCCTAATCTATTTATGATTTGGGAAATTTGACAAGAAAACAGAATGTCCAGGCATTAGAGCCTCTGAAATTTCCATATTGGCCTCCTCTGGAAAAAAATAGCTTTGACGGCTGTTGTTTTGGTTAAATCTTATCATATAATGTGGTTACATTAGAAGTGTAAATGAGGCCTGCGTTCCTGTCCCGGTTCTGCGGGCAGCTCCTCGTGTACCTGGAAGCAGTTCGCTCATTCATATAAGGCAGGTGGCAGGACTGCACGATGCCTGAGAAAGTTCCAAGTCAAATAGTCTGTGGTTTTCTCTAAAACTGGAATTGATCAGATGCTTGATATATTTTCTTAGCTTTACAAATTTGACTTTAGTAAAAGATTGTATATTTGGCTCTGATCTAATAAAGAAAAGTGCAATATGTAAAAGATTAGTTGTATATTCTGAGGCAACCCTGTCTGAATATTGCATCAGAGAACTATATTCCTTCCAAAATCCTTGTTTATGATCGGGGTTCAGGAGAGAGTAACAAGATACTCTCTGATGGAGTAACGCACCTCTTGTCAGTTCAGGTATCAGGTGAGGAAGATCTTCTAGGGTAGCAATGGTCAGAACGAAGAGGAAGAGGTGCGTGCAAGAAATATTCAGAAATAAATCAGCCAGACTTTGCCACTGTTGCCACATCTTAGCTCACGTCCAAACCGTCCATCTCGTTTCCTTTTCACCCCCTACATTCTAATCCTCAGACTTCTCTCTCACAAACCCGACACAAGTGACGTCTACCAGCCAGTCCTGCAAACTGCATCTCGGCCACTCCTTGCTCTCACCTGGAGAGGTGTTCAAAGTGGTCTCTTGTTTTCCACCCTGTCCCGATGTTAATTCATTTCCCACACAACAGTGAAATGATCTTTTGAAAAGTATAAGTTAGAACATGTCACACTTCCATTTAAAACTCAAGAGTCTTTCCTTTGCACTGTGACATAACATGACCCTATGGCTCACAGCACTCCACCCTTACCTTCCTTCTCCTTCTCCAGGAATGTTCTGCCCACACTGTGAATGGCTGGTTTCTTCTGGCTTCATCCAATCTCAGGTGAGATCTCCTTTCTTCAAAGAGGCTTTTCCTGAGCTTCTTACTTTAGGTCCTCCTATCCCAGCGCCCTGTTTATATGCTCCATAGCACTTATTACAACCTGTAAGTAGCTTTAAGGTATTTGTGTTTCTTTTTTATTATTTGCTTGATGACAGCAGAGATCTGCTTGTATTATTCATTGTGGAATATTCTAATGAGTATGTGTTGAATGAATGAATAATTAGATGAACACAATGCACTTCTCAGTTTCGTTACCCGCACCAAGCACTTTGAAGAATGAGACACAGCAAAATTTCAGTAAGAAAAGGTGATCACAGAAACGCTGGAGCATTTAGCTTCTTCCGAGTGGCAGATTATGGACAATGGGGGACGGGGGTGGGCGGCATAGAAACACTGGCTGCCAGGCTGCTGCAGGTGTGCTAAGGAGAAGAAGGAAAAGGAAGGTGGAGATAACATCTGGACCCGTGCAGCAAGCTCGCTCTCCACTCCTCTGCTTCTTTAGTGATCATCTTCTTTCCATTTGTCATTCTTGTGTTGCTTTATCTTCCTGCCTCAATTAATTTTTTTCTTTCATTTTGTGGCACTTTTCTTGCTTTGTTTTTGCCACCTCTAACCCAGGGTTGTCCGCACGCTCCTTCTTTGTGGCTCATCTTTGCTGGAGCTGTTCTTTACTGGTTTGTTCACCATCCACTGTGGTGAAGGTCAGACTATTGTTAATTCTTGAGAATTGATTTTTTTTTATCAGGTACCTAGAGCCAAAATGTTCACCCAGTTTCTGAAAAGTTGCTCTTCAAACACATTGTTCTAGGAAGCATTGTGTTCTTCCTCATTGCTGTGAAAAGGAAAACTATAGAATTCCTTCACAGAATGATTATAACTAATGGTTCTCTGGCAAGACAGTTGAATGTAGTCGATGGATGGTAAATTAAGTGATTCCTTTCATCAGGCATAAAAAAAAGGGGCTTCATATCATAGAGTATATACCTGGATCGTTTCCTCAAATGGAGGACACGTTTTGTCAAAGTTTCATGGTTAAATTTAGAAGGACATGAATATGTTCAAATTTAAAGAAGCAAAATTTAAAATGTAAAACACCTAATTTCTTTTATTTGGGTTATTAAGTCCCATGACAAATGGAACGTGTCTCTCATGAATTTAGCTTGCTAAATGTGCACTTACTTATACGTACTGGGGAAATCCGATTTTGTATATACCCGGGCATTTTTATGTTAAAAATAATTTTTCAGAATAACTAAGCTTCATGCTCTACATGGAAAAAACAAGGATTGCTCTGTAAGAGGTTTTTGCTTCTCCACACCTAGATGTTTCATTTCTGTATTTCTATTCTTGGGTGGCATCTGACTGCAAATCCAGCGGTTTCTGCAGTCCAGGAAGATGTGCTCTCACCTCCCTCCACGGGTCACCCTCCATCTGCTGCAGTGGGAGAGTTCCTGGCGGCATGGGTACTGGCTTGTCCTTTTACTTCTGTAACTATTCCTGATGACTGCAGAGCACTGAATGTCTTCTCATATGTCATCCTGTCTGGCATTTGCTCTATAAAGGGTGGATGAAATAGCAGCTACTGACATTTGCTCTGGACTAAAGGAGGGGAGAGTAAGCATCTTGTTTTCTGGGTAGCAGGTAGGTTTTCAGAAGGTTTCCCTGAATTCTGTTTCAAAACCAAATTTGTATTTTGCTTTTGGTTTTTTAACATTTTTCCATCAAAAAAGAGAAGGAGATCTGTAGCTTTGAAAGCTACATCAAGAAAATCTGGTTACAGCACATATGGCAACAAAATGCTTAGCACTTGTTGAACTAAAACCGGCAAATGCTCCTGGATTATAACTAAGTGTGATGACAGCGATGTGACTGGGAGACTTCTTTCAAAGAACATGCAAATCATCAGGCAGAGGGACAGAAATCAATTACTAGAGATCAGGTGCCCACTTTAAACCTAACCGCTGTGTGTGTTTCTGGAATTTTAATCTTAACATTCAGATTTTCTATTCTTGTAAACTTTTATTTTTCAGATAGATTTGTATTTTCCAGGAAGTTTATATCTTGTTGATACAGGCATTAACTTTCACATCTCCTCCTTTTTCTTCATCAGCAGCATGGAAATCACGTAAGAAAGCAGCTGTCATTTCTGGAACATCTTCTGTGTGATGAGCACTTTAGATGCATTTGCTCATTTAATCCTCACTTCAGTCTCCCCACTTTACAGATTAGGGCTTAATAGACTGAGAATTATGAAATCCCAAGGGACCATGGGACTTTAAAATGGCAAGGTGGGGATTTTAAACCAAGGCTATGGGAGATCTGATTTACGAAGTACACTCCACTAAGCAGCTACCATTTGCATGGCTCTCTGCTGTCAAAGAAGATGTAAGTGATAATGTTCACTGGTCTTGGGACAGGTTGTAATCTAACTGAATAGAATGAATATCTGCATTAAAAGAAAAACAGTTCAAGATACTAATTTCTAAACATAGATGGCTAGTATAGACCAGAGCTCCCCAACTTTTTCATATTGGGGCACACAGAGAAACAGTGAGGCTGGTTCAGAAGGAAGTGACTGGCCCATGAGCTCCAGTCCTTCCAGGCTACTCCCCACTGCCCTGAAGGTGGAGGGATCAATGCATTGGCACCCTTTGGACCTATTTGCTGACTGATGGCTGACAATTTTATAATATAGACCGTAGCTGCCATAGCAATTGAAGGAGGGAGGGCTGGAAGGAACAGGTGTTTTTATGATCCAGGTGGGGTTTATGAAATAACAATGGGATTCAGACAAGAGGACAGTTGTGAGGAGAATAAACAGGCAGGAGGAATAAGTTGGTGAACCTGCAGATGACGTGCCCACAGTACAGAGAACAGGAGAGGCAGGGTAGCTGCAGACTACTTCCTGCAGACAAAGCACTGTGCTTTACAGGGAGAATAGACACATCCAGAGATATGATTTTTATCCCCTGTTAGGAAAATGAATAAATGTACAGGGTGGTAGTTGAACTGAGGTAGAGGATGAGGAGGTCACATTTATGCAGGCTGATTTTTGAAATCGCGGCTTCACATTTAAGTGTCAGTGGTTAAAGGCAAAAAGGGACATGGGACTGAAAATAATGAAAGTTTTGAAAAGAAGAACGTCCACTCCAGTATGCCAGTGTAGAGAAAGAAATTATATGTGATCTTTAGACAAACTCCCATCTTTCTCCAGAGAATAGAGGGTAAGTTTGTTTATTTAATGGACATTTAAATAGTAGTTTTCTATTTTCCAGGCATGGTTTTAAGTGCTTTATCAATATTGGGTCATCAAATCCTTATAACTTCCTCCAGGGGAGTTTTTTAAATTGTGTGTGTATATATATATATAGCACAAATTTACCCTCTATGTTACTCAGGTTCTCTAGAGCAGCGGTCCCCAACCTTTTTGGCACTAGGTACTGGTTTCGTGGAAGACAATTTTTCCACGGATCTGGGGGGCGGGGGGACGGTTTCCGGATGATTCAAGCACATTACATTTATTGTGCACCTTATTTCTATTATTATTACATTGTAATATATAATGAAATACTTATACAACTCACCATAATGCAGAATCAGTGGGAGCCCTGAGCTTGTTTCCCTGCAACTAGATGGTCCCATCTGGGGGTGATGGGAGACAGTGACACCCGAAGTGTGTTGCTATGTCCAGTCTACTCCGTGATCTCGTTCTGGTTGCTGTCACTGCAGAAAACCCTACCTTACAAAGATAGGATGCTGGAAATGGAAGCAGGCTTCTCAGTGCTTTTGTGGCAATCTCAGGATATTCCGCCTTGACTTTAATAATCCAGAATGTATGGAGATTTGAAGTTGTCTCAAACGTACTTTTAAGGCTGCCGTCATTTGCGATCTCAAGCAGTTGATCCTCTTCTAGCACGGAAGTCTGTTCGCCTGGCTTATTCACAAAGGGGGTGCGGATCCATTCCTTCCCAGTTTGGAGGTCTTTGTGGTTGGGAAGTAACGCTCAAACTATTTTGAAAGCTGAGTTAGGTGGTCATGCACCAGCTGGGAGAAAGAAGGCCCTGGCTCCGTCTCTTTCAAAATCTCTGCTAATGTTTGAAACATGTCAAAAATCCCAATGTTCACTCGCCACCCCCATAATTCCAGTTCGGCTTTGAATGCAGCCACTTTATCTGTGGACTTGAACACAGCTGTCACTCTCCCCCGAAGTGACAGATGGAGTTCGTTGAGCAGGTTGAATATGTCACACAAGTAAGCAAGTTTTGCAACCCCTTCTGTGTCACTGAAACGTGCTGCCAGTGGTGACTGTTTTTCTAAAAGAAATCTGTGGAGCGGCTCTTGTAACTCAAAACCTCTGGCCAGTGGTCTCCCTTTGGAAAGCCATCTCACTTCTGTGTATAAGAGAAGACGTGTGTGCTCTGGGTCCGTCTCCTCACAGAGCTGCGCAAACAGACGTGACTTAAGGGCATGTACTTTAACGTGGTTGATGATTTTAATCACATCCTGCAAAACGTTGTTAAGTTCAGGTGACGGTTTTCGGCTAGCCAGCATTTCTCTATGGATGACACAGTGCACAGCCTCACATTCAGAAACTAACTCTTTGACCCAATTAGTGAAACCACAAAGCTGTCCAGTCATGGCAGCTGCTCCGTCTGTGCATATATACCAACACAAAATGACCAATTCAGTTTTCCTGATATGTAATCATTCAAAGACTTGAATAGTTCTGCAGCTGTGGTGTTGGTTGGCAACAAAAGTGCACATAACATATCCTCATGCACATCGTCCTGAAAAGTATATCACACAGAAACAAGAATTGTTGCCTTGTTGTCAACATTGGTAGACGCGCCAACCTGGAATGCGTACCACGGTGACTCATTAATCCTCTCTAACAATTGTGCCTTAATACCCTCCGCTGTTTCATCGATTCATCTAGTTATGGGCTACCCCAAAGTGGAACACGTGCCACCTTTTGAACTTCAGCCTCTCCTAAAAGTTCATGACAAATGTCTTTGCAGCAGGCAGGATCAACTCTTCACCAATAGTAAAGGGCTTCTTAGCTTTAGCAATGTGGTTAGCTACTAAGAAGGATGCTCTCAGCGCAGACACTTTTGATGAAGTGGTGGCCTTCAGTAATTGCTTCTGTTCTTCGTGTTCACGATTTTTTCTTTTGAAAAACTACGAAGGCTTGTCTTTTAATGCAGGGTGCTTGGTGTCCATGTGGCGAAGCAGTTTTGAAGGTTTCATGGCTTCGCTGAATAGCTGGTCGCCACATATTATATAAAGCGGGCTTGGAGAACATGAACCATCTGTTGCAGTGAACCTGTAATTTAAGTAGGACTCGGTATTTTCTTTTCAATGCAGCTTTCTTTTTGTTGGCAGTCTTAGAGTCTTTCGCTGTCTCATCGTTGGGTCTTTCCCCCTTTTCAAAGAAGCTCTCCAGTGATGTTTGTATTTTAGTCCTTTCAGCTAGGGTTAGCTTGTGGGCTTACCAAAACTGTGACTGAGACAAGTGCACAGTGCGGGGAAAGAGGCTTGGACGGAAGTGATAAGTAAAATAACGGGCAGACCACACGCAGACCAAAATAAGTGCCAGGTTCTGACTTAAAGCCTGCCACCAGCTGCAGCTGTACAACTGAAGTACATGAACTCACTTGCCACTCAAGAGCCTGCCACCAGATGCAGCCTAACTGTCACTTGCCACGCACTGATAGGGCTTTGATATGAGCCTGCAAGCGGTTGATTTATGATGGTCTCTATGCAGTCAACCTCTCTGCTAATGATAATCTGTATTCGCAGCCGCTCCCCAGCGCTAGCCTCACCGCCTCAGCTCCACCTCAGATCATCAGGCGTTCAATTCTCATTAAGGAGCGCACAGCCTAGATCCCTCGCATGCGCAGTTCACGGTAGGGTTCGCGCTCCTATGAGAATCTAATGCCGCCGCTGATCTGACAGGAGGCGGAGCCCAGGCGGTACCGCGAGCGATGGGGAGCGGCTGCAAATACAGATGGAGCCTCGCTCACTTGCCGGCTGCTCACCTCCTGCTGTGCGGCCTGGTTCCTAACAGGCCACAGACTGGTACCGGTCCGTGGCCTGGGGACTGGGGACCCCTGCTCCAGAGAAGCAGAACCAAATATATATACACGTACACACATATGCATGGAATGAGAGAGAGAGAGGGATTGATTGATTTTAAGGAATTGGCTCACACAGTAGTGGAGGCTGAGAAGTCCCAAGGTCTGCATTTAGCAAGGTGGGGACCCAGGAGAGTTGACGGATGGTGTAGTTCCAGTCTGAGTCCGAAGGCCTGAGCACCAGGAGAGGTGATGGGATAAGCTCCAGTCTGAAAGGTAGCAGGCTAGAGACCCAGGGAGAACCTATATTTCAGCCTGAGTCCGAAGGCCAGAAAAGACAATTTCCTAGCTCAGGAGACAGGTGGAGCTCCCTCTTACTCAGCCCTTTTGATCCCCTCGGGTTTTCAGGAGACTGGATGAAGCCCACCCATATCAGGGAGGGTCATCTGCTTTCTTCGCTCTATTGGTTCAAATGTTATTCTCAACCAGACACCCTCACAGACACACCCAGAATGCTGTTTGACCAAATCTCTGTGCATCCATGGTCCAGTCAAGCTGACACTTAAAATTAACTCTCACTCCCTCTTAACAGCCATAACTATATGTTACAGTGTTGTAAACTCTATGGACACTTTTGTACAACAGATCTCCGTACATATCTGGTGATTGATACTGGCTGTTGGTAGGGACCTTAGCTGAAGCTGTTGGCCAGAACACTCTGTGAGAGACTGGGGCCTCTCCATGTGGCCTGGGCTTCTTTGCAATGTGGTAGATGGATTCCAAGGGCAGGAATCTCAAGAGAGAGCAGCCCCTGGAAGCTTTTAACAGCCCCTGGAAGTGCTACCTTTTAATGCCTGATCTCAGAACCCCTGCAGCCTCACTTCCAACACATTCTGTTCAACAAAAGAAGATACTAAGGTCGGTCCCTACTTACACTTACCCTTTCGGATGGGGGAACTGTCAAAGACTATGTAGACTCATTTTTAAACAATATGAAATGGCCATTAAGGAGAGTCAGAGTTGCGCAAAAAGCAGTGGTCTGATGTTTCAGTATAGACAGTGAGGTCCATGAAGAAACTCCCATCCTTCTGTAGAGAAAAATAGGGGGTTTTATTATTATTGACTAAATAATTTTTTCTCTGTTTACAGGTATGGTTCTAAGTGCTTTACAGATTTTGTTCAACAGATCTTCATAAAAACCTTGAGTTAGGTTCTGTGATTATTCCCATTATAAAGATATGGAAAGTAAGGCAAGGGTGGTTAAGTAAATTGTCCAGGGTCACACAGCTGGTAAGTGAGAGAACCAGGACTCAGACCTGTAAGATTTGACTCCAGATTCTAGGTTTTAAATCACATCATTATTTTGCCTCTGCAGTAGTGACAGACTGGGTTACAGATGGGGCAAGAGGACCATGTGATTGTCCTTGGTGAGCCAGTGGAATGAAATGAACCTCCTCTGTTAATTTATTTTGGACTTCTTTCTCTTAGAAAAAATACAAATTAAACTAGCATGAAGTTTTTCCTTTTTACTACTAGTTCTGGTTTTGTTGCAAATGTATTCTACTTTTGCTTTCTAATTCATTACATCTACATTCTTTTCATTATTCATTTCTTTCTTTTTCCTTTGGGTTACCTGTATGATTATTTTCCAGCCTTTGGAATCACATGCTTACCTTATTTGTTTATAACCTTTCTTATATTCCACAAATCCATTCAAGCTAACAAATTTCTAAGACCAGTGTGGTTGAACTGCTAATGTTTAATATGCAGTATTCTTGCCGTTGTTCACATCTAGATGGTTCATAAGTACGTTCTGGTTTTCTCTTGGCTCTCTTTTTTGTTGATACGCCTCAAAAACCTCCACCTTATAGGCCCTAGAGAAACTCCCTAAGGTACAGTAGGCTAATTTTTTTTTTTTTTTTTTGGCGGTACGCGGGCCTCTCACTGTTGTGGCCTCTCCCGTTGCGGAGCACAGGCTCTGGACGCGCAGGCTCAGTGGCCATGTCTCACGGGCCCAGCCGCTCCGCGGCATGTGGGATCTTCCCTGACCGGGGCACGAACCCGTGTCCCCTGCATCGGCAGGCGGACTCTCAACCACTGGGCCACCAGGGAAGTTCCAGTAGGTTAATTATAATAAGAGGTAGCCTCCAGAGTAACAGAGAGGAAATCACCTCCAGTTACATATGGACTAGGGAAGAGCAAAGTGCCCTTGTTAACTCAGCGAAGTTAGATTGTTATGAAATAAAAACATACCAAGCCTATTAAGTTATTTCACTTTCAGGATAAACAAACTTTCTTTTAAAGAAATCCAGATCACTAGTGCCACAGAGAAACGTCATAACGGAGAAACTATGAACTAACCAACCAACTGACTATTCAGCTTGGGAATGAAATTTGTGTTAAGAAATTAACAGTTTTAACTTGGATTTTGTTTTTATTTATCACTAAATACACTTTAAATGTTTCTTCTCAAAAGATGTTAAGAAATATAAAATGGATAAGAATATAGAGAATGTTTTCTTGGGGAATAGTAGGTCCACGTCTACTGCTTAATTTGGTCATTGCAAACATTAGTGCCATTTGTCATAGTTATAGTGGTAGCAAGGATTACAAAATCCTCATCGTGGTGCTTTTTGTTGTACATGTGAGTTTAGGTAGTAGAAAACACACTGTTTCTCAAATTGTGCCTTTTGCCTGCAGCATAGATCTGAAAGAAGAATTATGTTCTTTAGGGTAAGTCAGGAAATCTATCAGAGATCGGACTATTGAATATTAAAAGTCAAACATCTCCAGGTTTGTGTCCCTCGATGGATTATGATTTGAACGATACAGCCCGGCTGGAACTACATGTGTTTTTGGAAGGAATTAACTGGTGCAGGAGAGGCAACATTAGCTTCTCAGCACGGGCGCAGGTTGCCTGATAGATAATGTTTCAACAAATGTTTTCTTCAGCTAGTATGTTTCACCGTGTGGACGGGATGTTTCCCAGCAGCAATGACTCCATCCTGCTCTGCTTCATCTGAAACACCCCTGTCTAGCTCTCTAGAAACACACCATATGGGAAAATAAGCCATATTTTCAACCGGTAGAACAGTACAGTGTCATATGCACATAGATGGAAATTTCTAAGAAAGGCCAAGTTAGGATTCTTCCCTTCTTAGGAATAGAGTCTTATTTTCTTTAACAAATCATTTTTTATGAAACCCATAAATAATAGAGCAAAAGCCAATAGAAAGAAATATTAAAAACAGAAGTATTATGATGTACAATTAAGTAAATAGGCCTAATTAATTATTGTAGAGTCTGTTGCAAATCTGCACAGCCAGGTCCCGCATCAGTTAACAGGGAGGTGGGAGATGTCTTCCCTTCGTTAGAGACAGCTGGCCGTGACACCCAGGTAGGCTGGAAGGGAGCAGAGGATGTGTTACATCCTTAATGCTGGGAGCAATAGGAGCTCAAACGATTCTGCTGGAAGAGAAGCACATCAAGGTCTTAGAATTTTGATTTAAAGAAACGCAGAATGTTATTAGAAGTGATTATGTGAACCCAAGTCCTTATCTAAATGGAAGTCATGCTTTGACCAACACTTTTCTTTAAATCTGCTTCAGGGTATACTGTTTGAAAAAATGATAATATGCATGTAAAGTGTTCAGCATAAGATCGGGCACACAGTAAGCATTCAGAAACGGAAGGCCGTCATCATTATTGTGTGTAGAATTATCATTATCTCATGGCTAATGGGACCACTGATGAGGGAAATGCTGGTGTCAGCTCCAATGATATTAAGGACGCAGCAGAGTTTCAAAATAATCATACCATAGTTTACTGTCACCAGGTAACTGGGAAGTAGCACAGATATTTTTCTTAGATAAATTTCATGCTGAGACTTAATTTTTTTTAATCAAAATATTGTGGAATATTAATGAGGCAACATGCCATATTCTGCCTGTTTTCTCATCCCATGCTTTCCTCCCAGTCTTAATCAGAGAGAATAATTTTCCTATCTGTCTTTTCAATGAAGTCTTCCGAAAGAATATCAAACATGTAAGCTAGCATGCACCCTAGACTTTTTCTGAAATCAGCGATGTTTTGTTCAGATATGTTTCCCAAGAAATGAAAAACCCACTAATTCAGGTTGGAATTGCATTGCTTTGAGTATTTTCATTTTGATTCTGAGTCTTCTAAAATGTCTAATCATACAAATGAGAAAATTTTTTTTCTTAATTCCTTAGAATGAAAAAACAAACTACTGAAATCTAAATGTGGATAGAAAAGATGAGCAAATAATTATTTGGATTAGGGAGCACCAATTAAAACGTTGCCTCTCAGTTCCCCTAAACAGCAAAAAGCAGTTCGGATGTGCTTGCATTTGGATGAAGGGGGTGGGTGGTAGGGAGGGAGGCAGAAGGGGAGGAGGGAGGTTGGCAAGCATGCGATTATCTGGAGCACAAGCATTTCTGATCTAAAGGTCACTGTTTTAGGATGTTTGGGGGAGGAGTTATGTGAGTATTTTAACTTTTGCTTGTTTGGATGCTTTTATGATGGCTTAGACATTTTAGCTACATGATTCACTTTTGTCTTCAAATATGGTTAGAGGACAGATTTTTTCTGGAAGATTTGGAATTGAGAATGACTTATTCCTCAGTTAAAACTAAAATCTTTGAGTTAAAACACAGCCCTCCTGCATGTGGCCCCTGTGTGTCACCTTTAGCTACCCTCCTTCCACTCCAGGGCAGTATAAAGGAACAATCTTCCAGTGCTCAGTTGACAAAATGTAAGTCATCAGAGTGTCAAAACGTGCAAAGAGCATGGCATTTTCAAAATAGATAACTATTCCCCAGAATCCTGTTGGCATTTGGAGTAACAGATGGAAACATAGAAAATGGAGCCGCATACATGCATACTGTGGTTCACTGGTCAGCCCCACCACAGTCAAACGATCTCTATCTTAATCCTTACTTTCTTCTTCTGTTTAGTTTTCATGGTCAGATTTTAAATTGACTCTTTGTTAGTGTGTCCATTACTGATCTGTTATTTAAAGGAGAGGAGTATACTTTTTACATGACATAGTTTAATCCATTTTTAAATTTTTGATACATGTTGGCATTTTTAAAAATAACCCTGTATCACTGATTTCAGACTGTGATATTTGCATGGTTATGACTTTAGTCTTTTAAATCAGCAATTGTAACTCATTACTGCTTCAAAGTTATAAAAAGAACCCCTCATAGTTGGCCAACTTTTCTGATCAACCTGAAAGTGAGTGCTTACATTTGAACAGTTTCGAAGAGAGCATGGTAATCTTTCTTCTTGAAAAATGAACTGACGCCTCTATAGATTTTTGACTAACTGAGAATGGAGTCATTGGCCCATAAGTCACCTAGAAAATGTGAATAGAAAGTGCACTTTAATTAGAAATTCTTTGGCAATACCATTTCAGTAACATTTAAATTTCACAACTAATCATTAAGTTGCAAATATATGCTAGAAAAAAAGGAAAATGATCATTTGGATTAATTTTATCATTGCTCTATAAAACAATTAAGGAGGCTTTTTTTTTCTTTTTAAGAAATCTCATTAAGGAGTTATTTTGAACTTACTAAAATTTCTCTTCACAGACAGGACTATAACCAAGACTCTGTATTAGGAGAGCTGCTAAAACTGTCCTGTCCCTTCATTCTCTTACTAGGTCTCTTTGCCAAGTCATTTGTGGGGAATGAGATTTGCTACCTAATTAGTAAAGAAGATGAGTTATGAAACGTGTATATGTTGGTAAACTTCTAATAAATATGAGCACAGAGAATCACGTATTCTCGTGTGTTTATGCGTTCTGGTACTGCTAGGCTCTCAGGAGCATCAGTGAGATGGATGGATACCCGAGAAAGCTTGCAGCTGTAAGGGCCTGAATTGCAAAGTCAGATACCAAGGAATAATTTAATGAATTAAACCTTTTCTAGAATCACACTAAATATTAAGTGAAATCTTTAAATATTGCTCAAATATTTAAAGGTAAACTAGAGTACAGTTGGAAGTACGTTGTATAACATTTAAGGACAATAGGAAAGTGTTATTAGTAAGCCATGCCATCATGATATAAACACCTGCATTATAGATCATTATAGTTTTTTAGTTAAAATGTGAGTGCTAGCTGTGTTTGAGTTAATCTAGGAAATCGCTCTGGAGGCTAACTAAAGTAATTCTTTCCATAATGGGACAGAGACAGTGTTGGAAAGGAGTTTGGATGTATAAATTTACAAAGTCATTTCATCTCTCTAGACATCACTTCCTCAACCGAAAATGAAAAAAAAAAATGGGTAAAGTAATTTATAAGATTGCTTTATGTTTCCAAGTTTGTATTTCTGTATCATAGAGGGAATTCATTCATTAGAATCCATCTTCCCTCTCCCCATCCTGGTTGGCACCTTCCCAGCTCAGCTCACCATGATCTCCAGCCTGGAAGAGTGAATTAACCTCCTCATGGATCTTGTCAATCTTGAGGAATGGGAGGGGGCGAGCTTGGGAGGGAGCCTGTGTATTCTGGGGAGGGAATGACAGGTTAAATTTGATATGCACATCAGCCACCCAATAAATAATGTTGTCTTGGCAACTGAATATATGAAGGTGGTGTTCAAGGGCAAAGTTCAGAAATAGAGGTATATATTTGGGAAACTTTGGTCTATAAATTGATTTAAAACTATGAGACTGTTATTATCGATAAGGTCAGTATAGACATTTAAGGGCTAAGCCTTGGGTTACCTAAATATTTAGACACTGGAAGATAAGAGAATTCAGGTAAAAGAGAGTATGAAATTGTTGCAATAATGAAGGCAGAAAACCAAGAGTGATTGGTGCCCATAATATAAATTTAGACAAAATGGAAATCATACACCTATGAAAAATTGGGATTGTGTGTGTGTGTGTGTGTGTGTGTGTGTGTGTGTGTCCTCATGAAGCAATTTGAAAAGATAACAAAATGTTAACAATAGTTATCACCATGTAGGTGATAGAACATAGAGTTTTGGATACATTTTACCTGATTTTTTTATTCAGAACCATATTGATTGATTTTTAAAAATAATTGTACATTATTTTTACAATTAGTACAAAAGCTCCTTTCATTTCAAAAAAAATCAGGCAGGCTTCTCACAGACTCAGTCTCAGGATCCATTTCTACTCTTATTTCTCACTGTATTGAATTACCTAACGTTGACTATTTTTCTTTTGTAAGCTTTTGTAGTTTTTTCCCTAGAAGCAAGCCATTTCCACAGTTCAATACCTTTTATGTTACCTCTATTATTTATAAGAACAAAAGCTCTGGAAAGAAAATGTTCATGAGTGTAAGATTGATAGTCTCAGCTGGAACTTAATGTACACACTAAAACTCATGCATTTTCACTTATGTAAGGAAAGGTTTGGAATGAATGATGTGGTAGATGAGATGCTAGATAGGAGGATATACTGTACACGTTTCCCAAATCTTGTACCAAAAGTATAATTTAAACCATCTTTGCCTTAATTCACCTTGTCTACATGTGCAGGAGTGCCATGAGTATGTATGAATGTGTGAGTACGTGTGCTTGTGTGTGCATTAGTTATGCAAGTCTCCAGGCATTAAGGCACGAACATGCTGCTTTATGCTAGTGTATTTGACAATAAGTAGACTTTTCAAGGACTTACTTGAAGAATCTGTTCACATAATCTACAAGAGCACTTCTGATATTCTCAGAGAGCAAATATGAAAAATAGCCCCTCAATAGATGCAAAATATCATTTAAGGTTTATCTCAATTTTAATATAGATTAAAACATGTCAAGTAAATGCCAAATTGAAGCAGGACAAACAGAGGCATCTACCTAGAAATGCAAATTAGCTTTGTGATTTTAAGCGACGTTGAGTTGACTTCAAAACGTTCAGCTGCTCACTATTTACAATGACCAAGACATGGAAGCAACCTAAATGTCCATTGACAGATGAATGGGTAAAGAAGATGTCATACACACACACACACACACACACACACACACACACAATGAAATATTACTCAGCCATAAAAAGAATGAAATAATGCCATTTGTATTATTAATGCCACAAAGTGACTGACTATATATTTCACCACTCAAATTCATGCAAATAATCTATTATTCATGAATTAATTCATCAAATGTTTATCAAATGTCTAATTTCCCAAGCAATAAAGTAAGGGATAGGGTGTTTAGAGGAGAACTGACATAGTAAGACTTGGCACTTTTGCTCTGTTGTGCCGACAGCCATATGGAAGATGGCAAGAACCAGATTCTGGAGACTGCTCAGATGCAGTAGAGATGAAGAGGGTTTATGGGAGTTGGGATGGTGAGGTAGGGATGGTTTGTAGAAACAAATAGGAATAGGAATATAGGAATAAGTATCCAGTTAATTAGATATTGAAGGAGGCTAGGAAAGGAGTCAAGATTGACTCATATTTTAGAATAGTTGACTTTGTAATGCTGCTAAGGAGAGAAAGTTCCAAAAGAACAGACGTTGAGTATTTGATTGCCATATTGTGCATGAGGTGTGTACTTGGTAGCTAGATGTGACATCAGAATCTCAGAGGGCTGGTCTGAAGATAGTGGCATGGGGATATCAATGTGCAAGTGAGAGCTGAAATCAAAGAGTACATGGGATCTTCAGGGAAAATGTAGGGTAAGCAGAGTAGTGCAAGAATGGAACCCTACAGAAAACCAGCATTTAGGGAGTGTGCAGCGGAAGAGTCAGTGCTATTAATATAGGGGGACAAATCAAGGCTGAGCACAGACTGGTATTGCCTCTGGTATGTTTCCATGGGGGAAGGACGAGAAAAGGGAACTTGCATTTGTGGGCGGACATAGGTGAAATATCAACCATGGAGGGAAATAAAAGCAGAATTCCATGAGTTGAAGGCTAATGTGTCATCGTGAAACCCAAGTAGGTAACGAGTTTCAAGATGATTGACAACATCAAATGTAGAAGGCAGGTTACTTAAAATCAAAACTGTAGTATCTGTTTCAGGGTAGTAGGCCCAAAAGACCACTTTCAGCCCAATTTCAATGAATCGGAGAGGAAAGGGGAGGACTCAGGCTGACAGTTTTGAGAAATTTGGAGAGGAAGACCGAGATGGATGAATGGATCACTATCTGAAAGGTCGAGGTAAAGTCAGTGCCTTAGTCTGTTCAGGCTGCTATAGCAAAACACCACAGACTGGGCACCTTGTAGACCACAGAAATGTACCTCTCACAGTTCTGGAGGCTGGAAGCCCAAGATCAAGGTGCCAGCATGGTTAGATAAGTGGTCTCTTCCAGGTTGCAGACTGCTTATTGCATCCTCACATGGCAGAAGAGGCAAGAGAGCTCTCTGGGGTCCCTTTTATAAGGGCACTAATCCCATTCATGAGGGCTCCACCCTTATGACCCAATCACCTCCCAAACTTTCTACCTCCTAATTACCATCACCTTTAGGGATTAGGATGTCAACTTACGAATTTTGGGAATACACAAACATTCAGAGCATAGCAGTCATTTTTTGAAATGAGAAAGTTTTGTTTAAACGTAAATTTGTCCTATTATCTGAGGGCCCAAAGCTCAGTATTCTTGAGCTTCTATTGCCTGCCATGTACTCTTCAAATATTGTCATAAAAATTAAATAGGTTTGAAAAGACCTTATATAGAACCTGGCCATGATATTCTCTAAACAAATGCAATTTCCAAATTCTGTTTTTTCCTGGTAGAAACATACCAGAGGCAAGCTGAATTTGGTCTTTGATCATAACTGAATTTTTTTCTTGATCTGTAGTGATGACATTGAATAGTCATTTTACTGTTATTCAAGGTTTCATGGTGTGTGTGATCTCAAGCTAATGATGTATGTTCCCCAAATACATCACTTAGCATCACTGGATTTCAGTGTTCGCATTTGCTGAATGGTATAAAGAACAAAGTGATGAGAGGTGGTCTTAGGTCTCTCACAGTTCTGAAATTCTACAACTTCTCATTTAGGGTTATCATCTACTAATAGAATTTATAAAAAACTGTTTTATTTCTATGGGATATTGCAGTGACTACAGGATAATGACCTGATTCTATCTTAAACTGAATTCAGTAAACATTTTTCAGTACATGCTACATCTCAAGCACTATCATAAACTGAGTTTAAAAAGTAATCATAAAAATAATGGGAAAATATTTGAGAGAGAAAGAGAGAGGGAGTGTGAAAGCTTGGAAATAGTTAAGATACTTTGTTTTGGCTTTTTCCAAAAAGAAGGTTTTATTTGCTTGGACACACACACACACACACACACACACACACACACACACACACACACACAGAAAATTTTCTCTCTTTTTCACAAGAAATGGGATCATAGTATAGCAGATTTGCAAAAAACGTTGAATAAAAGTCAAATCTAGGAAGTGAAGTATTTGCATTTGACTAGGTAAATACTTGAAATTGTCGGGCAAATGTTGTAAATTATCTATACTTGGGTGTCCCAAGGGCCATAGAATCTCCATCCATCTTTAGAAGTAACAGAAATAACAGTAATTCTTCACATAGATTTACTCTTGGGGAAAAATGTTCAGACTAAGTTTAATTTTTGGAAACTATTCTGTCAAATGTTTTAATTTGTTCACCTGCATATTTGAAAAAAAAGATACCAAGAGTCATTCAAGAAGGTTTCCTCATACTTGGTTTCTCTCAGAATGAAGCAAGTGGAATCTGCATTCCAGAAGGTTGAAGGAAAGAAAAACTAGCTTTCTCCTTTCCATTAAACTAGTGCGAAGAGAGATAAAATCAAATAAACCTAAGTGAAGGTTACACTTCAGTCATTTGGAAGTAAAGTCACCTTTATAATAAAGTTAAAACTAAGATGAATATGAATAACTTCTAACGTTATCTGGCATTTAATTGAATGTGTGGTATACTAAGTAAAAATGCTTCAATCAAAATGTACCTTTGCATACTGTCAGTCGTCTAGAAGGTAGATTCTGATGATTTTCAGATAGTTCCATCAGTCTGAAGAAGCCGGAAACAGTGCTAATTGCTCTAAGGCTGTTATGTTGCAGAGTAGATGGTAAGCTTGGCCACTCAAGTGAGGGCTCTTGCGCATGTCGCTGCATTTGCGCAGCTGTGGGAGAGGTCTCTGGGGTATTTGTACACGTAGTCCACCTTATTGCTTCCGTCTGATACTCACCTGACAGTTTCCTTTTCCTGTTCGGTGCTAAACATAACTCTATCAAGAAGTCTTTGTAAACACATTTAGGTTATATAAAAAATACTTGGGAACCATTGAAATATTGAATTATCCTGATGGGAATTCTGTTGTTATCCTCATTCTTATTCGTCCCATTAGACATTTGACCCACTGGGTTGTCTCTTTCCTCTTTACTGCTTCTCAACTTCACATTCACATGTTCTTTCTGTCAGTAAGTTTTATAATAGTCTTTATAAACTGTATAACTGAGTTTATAATAGTTTTATAATACTGTACTTAGAAAATAGCCACCCAAACCCTGTGACATCCTGGTTTATCTGCCAACTACAGCTAATGTATAGGGGTTTCCAGGTGTCTGTAAGGTAAGGGCACATTACAGATGGAGGCAACGGAGGATGGAGACTGTGATGGAGCAGGGGACTCATCAAAACTGTACATGAAGGAGGTACTTGGCTCATTTAAGTACTCACTGGGACAAGTCAAACACAGCCTAGGTTCTTATTCATATGCCAATAAAAAGTGGTACCCATTCACTGCTACCAAAAGACAGTTTAGAGAAATTCACAAGTGATAGGTGTGTAAATGGATAAAGAAAGGGGTTGAGGCTTGTTCCTAACCTCTGAGAAGGACTCCACCTGTTTTAAATACTATTTTTCTCTTTGTTCAAAATCGTTCTTGATGTCACCAAATATACACAATATCCAGCTGTAAACCAGAAAGGCATTTTTTGTTCTTAATGATTAATAGAAGTGAAGATGGTTTATTCATTATATAATTAATAGTCTGTAATTCAAGCAACGTTATTTTCTTTCAACCAATGAACAGACTTATTCACTACATGATATTTAAGGCAATAAAATGCCGCATAATACAATAATTATCCTGAATATCATACATTACACTGTTTTTTTTTCCTGAACAACTCTGAAATATTTTGGAAATTGAAAGGTTAGTGAAACCATTTCTGTTTCTTACAAGAAATCTTACAAATAAAATTCTCACCTTAAAAGCCAGATGTTGACTGGTATAAATTTTGTGGCATTGTTACTAATTTATTTAAAATTTTTGAATCATCTCATTTGTCTTTTCATGACAAAAAGATTAAACATTTTCTAACTATCCGATGGTTGGTACTTTTCAGGGTAAGAATATTTATCAAAACAGTGCTTGCAACTATTGTAATTATAATCTTGATGTATCTCTAGTGTAGTGTCTTTTTTGCCAACAGAGAACAGGACTAGAAAGGAAATTTAATTCCATTCAAGTGAAAACTAAGGAATTAGCCTGTTAACTAAGAGAAGTAGTAGAAATACATAAGAGCCTCCTGTTATCTTCTTTCAGCTGAGATGTAAATGACCCAGCTAGTCTAAATATGTAATCTGTTTGGTCATCCTGCCTGATGTTACAAGTTTTAGTAAATATTGAAAGCCCAATCACAGCATATAATAACTGCCTCAGGAATTTCCAAAAATCAGGCAATCAAAGAAAAAACTGGTTTACCAGATAATCTACTCCCTTAATCAGTATCTAATTATACATGAATCGTTGTGTTTTGGAAATATTATACTTTAACATTTCATTTCACAATTACAGCCTAATTACACAGAATTCAGAGAAATTTATATTAAATGTTATGGACTAAGCAATGGTAAATGTACTCTAATAACATTAATTTAATGTTTAGGGGGAAATGCCAGTTATTTTCTACCTTACAGAAAAAAAAGCTTGGAGAGATCATTTACCCTCAAAAGCCATTCATAATTACTTGAATATGAAAGCAAATTCATAAAATAAAATGTAAAGCTTCCAAAAACTTAATTAAATATGCCATTGATTCAGTGCACTTGTAAAATCACAAAATGTTTCAGGAATTATTTCCCTTAATGAATTTATTATAGTAGGAAGTATTTTAGTTGCTGTTTAGTAAAAAGCTACCAAAATTCAGACAGCTGGAATTTGTTTTTGGCTTCTCTTGTAACCTTGAAACGTAACCAAAATTTTAATGGTGATGAAAATAGTGCATGTAAATTCATCTTCATATTGATTTTTCTAACCACTCCTAGTGGGCCAATAGTCATAAAAATGTTAATAGGCAGAAAAAGGAAAGACTTGAGATGAACAACAATTTGAATAATTCACAAATTGACATTTGATTCTTGACTTCTTGAGAATTCACTATGTACACCACCACAAAACAATGAGAAAAACCATGAACAAAAATCATGGTCCAAGATATCTTGGCAGTAACCTGTTTGCTATTTTCTGTCCCAAGTATTTTAGGCAAATTTTCAATTAAAATGGATTGTAATTCAATTATTTGGGGCAGAAATGTGCCTTAGCCTTTGATTAAGTTGATCATTTCAGCATTTTTAAATGCTTAATCTATGTCTTTAAATGACATCAAGTTATGACATTGCCATTATGGAGGCCCACATGCTCTCAATGCATTTACAGATTTGGCTGTCTTTCTCTTATTTCATTACTCCTGGAAAATATGATTGATTTAGTTTTATGCACATGCAGGATACCATGCACATGGTGCCAAGTATGCCCCATTCAGGAAAAAAACCAAAAATTAAAAGGACATTTCTTTTTATGCAGCAGCCAAAATCATGCAGATGTAGAAACTAAAACTCCTAAGACTGCTTGCCAGAAATTGTTCAAGGAAAATTTACTTGTGTTGTGTTCCTTTTTCCACTCATAAATAACAGATTTATAAATACCAAAACAGCCTTCATCAAAATAATATAATGGGCAAATTTGTTCTTTGATGACTCCATTCTCTCTTCCACTTTTGCCCAAGCCATCCTATCTCGGGACCCCTTTTTCGTGCCCAATTATTTGCGGCCTGTCTTCTTTTTCCGGGTGTGCTCAATTGCTTCAGTTATGTAGGGCTTTCCTTATGGCCCCAGACATCTAAGGCTGTCATGGCCGTGTTTCCCAACTCACTCTTTTCAGACCCTGCACCATTTCCGTGTTATCCTGTCGTATTGCATCTAGTCAGAGACTCAGAATTGCCTACAGTGATATGGGCCACTAATTTACTTGATAAAGTAATTTCTGTTAAGGCTCTTTGACCTTATTCCTCAGCTAAAATGTGTGTGTGTGTTGATAGTGGCCTACCACTTACACTCTGCTTTTGGAAGCTCTTGGATGATATCACTATGCAAGAAGAAAGGAGGGTGTTTATAGCACACCCACTGTATGTGGGCACTGTGGGCACAGCCTATGACGGGTGGACTGTGGTGGCTTAGGTCAGTCAGTCTCTGGGAATAAACTCTCTTATTAAAGCAAGCAAGAAAAATCTTTATAAGCCATTCAGTCATTCATTCAACACATCTTAGTGTGTAGGCCCTGAAGATACAGAAGAGAGGACTGTAGACCTTACATATCCTCGTGTGGTTTACAACGTAGCAGGGATGCGCTCGGGTGACAGAAATCTATGCATGGTGTCTATTCCACTCACCCCCAACCCAGTTCAAAGTAAAAATAGGACAACAATCAATAACAATAAAAGTTACCGCTTGAGTGTTGAATAAGAGCCCTACACACGCCTCTCCTCACCCCCAGGCACAGTTGTGAAGAATTCTGAATCTCAGACTGCCATTTTATTCACTTTTTATCACCTTGGCAGTCCCTTTTATCACCTTTGGCAGTCCCTTATCCCTTTCCCCTCATATCAGATGCAAAACGCATCCCTTTTTCAGGTCCACGTATAAAACTGCCTGCTTTTTTATCCATTCTTACTCTCTCCTCTCTTCTCATCGCCCCCTCTGCCCAGGTGCAACAGATTGCATTGAGCCTTTGGCAACAATTATCATCTCAAAAGTGACATTTATATTTGAAATCTTATTTTCTCTACAGAGAAACAGGGATGAAAAAACAAAACAATTGAAATAGGGAAGAATTACCCTGAAAGGTATAGCTCAGAAGTACGTACACTTTGTAAGTTGGTAATCTGATCTCCCTAAGGCACTGACTACGGATGTTTGCACTGCATGGTTTTGAGACCTTTGCTTCTGAAGCATCCACACATGGCTGAGAAAAGCACCTCGATCCTTGCTGTTCATAGAAACTTTTACCAGCCCTGTGGAATGTCTGTGTCTCCCTCCCACTTCTCCTTCCTCTCGGCGTCGTGGGGGAAGCATGGTAACTTTCCGTGGTTCTAATTATCAGGATAGCATAACACCCTGGTAGTGCTATTATTCAGATCCAGGAGCAAGAAAAGGATATTCACGGGCACAGGTTCCAAAAGAAGTAACGTGTCTTAGACTTCTTTTTTCAAGCGAACAGCTTCATGAGATTTATCCATTCTACCACTAATTCATGGCTGTATAGAAGTATCTTAGGGTAATAGATGAGTCCCGGCAGATATAAGAAGCCTTATGGTTCTTCTAGCATGACACGGTAGAAGGAGAGGTAGTTCTCCTTCTGTTTATATATGTGTATATATATATATATTATAAGGTTATTTTCTTTTATTTTCTTTTCTTATAAGGTTATTTTCTTTTCTTCTTATTATAAGGTTATATTCTTTCTGTTTATTCTTCATCCATTTCCCTTTTCTGTACATCAGTCTGAGAACCCAAAGGTAATAACCAAGGCAGAATGTTGAGGGTAGTAAAATGTAACAATGGCATTTTATGCTGTTTGCGCTAATGCATTTTATAAACTCAATTATGGCAAAAATCTGTTTAGGAGAACCCTGGGTAAAGCCATGATCTCTCGGTGATTCCTTTCTGAAAGTATATTCTTAAAATACCAGTTAAATGACCTACCTCTCATAACTAGATAAATTCAATTATTTATTTAAACAACCAACAAAACGTTTGGAAACGCACCCATAGCATACTGGTATTCTAGGCACGTGACGGAGGGATTGCGTTCAGTGTGTGTTTGGAGCCACAGGAACTCAAAGCCCCTGTGACATTCAGACTCCATATGCTTGTGTCTCTCACCACAGGGGCCACTGGGATGCTGGTTGGTAAAGGAGAGTTAGACTGCACCTCTTACGCTTTACTGTCTTAATAGCCGCCCTGGGAAGTTGGTAGGATGGCTGTCAGCCCCACTTTATAAACGAGGGAAGTGCAGTTAAGATTCCACGTAGCTGCACATTCAAACCAGCTCTTCCCTGCAGTGCTTGCTCCAGGGCAGGACAGTGACATCAGGTGTCTGGAATTTCCTTCCGTGTCCCTTCTTCCTTTCTTCACACACAGCCCTCTCTACTCAGGAAGTGTAAAATGCATGTCATTGTTTGACTACATTTTGTCACCTGCTGAGGTGACAGGCATTCTTCCAGAGCTCAAGTTTCCACATTAGCTGTCTCAGTGTACTAACTTTGAATCCTGTCTTTACCCTATGCAAACGTTCCAGGGCTAAACATATGGTCAAAAGTAATTAAATACGTACGTTGTGTGAGATTTCAGAAAATTGATATTTTTCCCCAACAGAAAGGAGTTTGTGATATGAGTGATTAAATTAATGAAATACCACACAGTGTGTTTATGAGGTTGGTATATGGTAACGGCAAAAAAATAATAATAATAATAAACACAAAGAGCGTTGCTTTGTTGTTCCGAGGTAATTATTGTCCCCGACTATGATCTGAGAACAGATGGCGGAGGCTGTCAGCTGGGTTGTGAGGCCCCGGCAAGCAGGAAGGAGGCAATGATAAATGACTGGTAATTTCCCTTAGTGGAGCAACTCTACAGAAGGCTCTGCCGGAAAGAATAGATGCTGGGCTGAAGCATCATCTATGGAGTCTTGTCCAGTACTTCATTTTTTCTTTAAGAAAAGAAAACGCGGAAGTCTTGTTCTTTGTCTTTATGAAATCTTCAGAAAACTCACAATAATTTGTTAGCTCCTAAAAGAGAATTATCAGCCTTATCTAAGAGGTGAAACCTCATATTTCTTGCAAGATTAGTCAGGATTTTTCTTCCCCTCTGTAAGCACTTGGGTTTACCAAATACCTCCTACTTGCCCACCGTGCCAGCCAGGATTGGTTTGTCACAAATTTATTTGTATCGAATTTCAGGTGAAGGAATGGAAGAGATTCTTTATTTGATTTGTTTAAGTAACTGATTATTAAGAGTCTAATTTGAAAGGGGACTGGTGACTAATATAATAGAAAAGTCAAGTCTCTGAAATCAGAATAAGTCTAAATTGCAATTTTATCACATTCTGTCTGTGTGTCCATAGTCAATAACTTTACCTTTCGGGACCTCTGTTAATCATCTGCAAAATAAAATCACTCCCAAAGCTACTGTGAGAATAAATTATTTTTAATTATTTAAGGAAGCCACCACTGTATAGTAGCTAACAGGCATTTAAGAAAAAGTAGCCTGATATTAAGTAGCAGTGAGAGATGTAATAATAGTGATGATAATAATATAAATAATACAATGTAGTAAAAGAAAAAGGCAGCAAATCAGGAGGAATGTGGGAAGCACCCAGCCTGTGGGTGTCAAATGGAGCCATGCAGGATGCAGAGACATTCCATGGTGAGACCTACGTGCTACCAGAAATGAACCTCTCCATTTATCACAAGTGAAAAGTGCAAACAAACTAAAAACACGTGGCAGTTCTGTTAATATTTCTGTTTGGTTTGATGTTATTTACCACAGTGATAAAGAATGAGAACCATTTTGATACTTGACATTCCCTCAAGAAGCAATAATTTAAAAGCCTCTTCTAACTGCTGTTCTTATTTGACATGTTGATCACTGCTTCTTTGAGGTTTAATTTATGATGTTAAACTTCAGGTATGAACTGATAAGTGATTGCATAAAAAATGAGTTCTTCAAATTCAAGATTTGGAAGAAAACAGCTCATTTCCTTAAACACCCATGCATTAAAATACTCTCAGTGATTCAACTTCGTAAGCATCTTACTTACAAGTGGTAGCTTTTAGACTATCTGACATTCCAATCGCAGTTGCTATTAAATCTCTGAAATAACTCTGGTATGTGTCTAATTTTCTGATGTATGTGATTCATACTAATCTTGTGTTTATTTGACTGACGCCCTTACCCCTATGTGTCATTCATTTAAGAATATACATGTATTCCTTTTAGAAGCAGGAGAGGGAGAGCTGTTCATTGGAGAGCCCATAGGTTTTTTTGTTTTGGTTTGGTTTTTATTTATTTTTTATTCATTTACTTTTGGCTGTGTTGGGTCTTCGTTGCTATGCACAGGCTTTCTCTGGTTGCGGCGAGCGGGGTCTACTCTTCGTTGTGGTGCGCGGGCTTCTCATTGTGGTGGCTTCTCTTGTTGTGGAACACGAGCTCTAGACGTGAGGGCTTCAGTAGTTGTGGCATGTGGGCTCAGTAGTTGTGGCGCACGGGCTTAGTTGTTCCGCGGCATGTGGGATCTTTCCGGACCAGGGCTCGAACCCGTGTCCCCCTGCATTGGCAGGCAGATTCTTAACCACTCTGCCACCAGGGAAGTCCCGAGCTCATAGGTTATTGCACATCTTTAATTTTTTTTTTTTTTTTTTTTTTTTTTTTGGTGAATTAAGACTATAGGTCTATATGTTCAGGTACCAGGACTTTTCAGAATGGAACCTATGTCCTGTATGGTCTTTAAGCCTCATTGCTATGCATTCTCATGACAGGTAATGGAAAATTAAAGGAATTTTTTGTTGTTAGGATTGGGGTAGAGGAAACCTTTCTTCTTCACTGGGAGTCAGAGGAGGAGATAATGAGGGGAAGAAAGAAACACCCAGAGGCAAGGAAAAGGCCTCATTAGTAAGCAGGTGGAGGGAAAGGTCCAGGGTATTTCCGTGGACAGTAACTCTTTGGGGCACACTGCTTTGAAATATGATGAAAGCCAGGTATTTGCAGCTCTGTTAAATGTATATACACACAAAATTCCATGTACAATTTCTAGAAGTTTGAGTACTTCCTAAAATATTCAGCATTAATGGCAGATTAAAAACCCTGAGTCTCTGTAGGTAAGAGAATGTCAGGAGTCACACATACTAACTTGTGCATTTTCTTTTTTTTTTGCGGTACGCGGGCCTCTCACCGCCGTGGCCTCTCCCGCTGCGGAGCACAGGCTCCGGACGCGCAGGCTAAGCGGCCATGGCTCACGGACCCAGCCGCTCCGCGGCATGTGGGATCCTCCCGGACCGGGGCACGAACCCGCGTTCCCCTGCATCGGCAGGCGGACTCTCAACCACTGCGCCACCAGGGAAGCCCCTAACTTGTGCATTTTTAACTGAAGGCTGAAACAATTTGTTCCCAAAGGGGCATGTTTTAAAACTAGACTTAAAATCACTGTGGTCACTTTAAAATGATCATTTTAATGGATCACTGTTGCTGTATTTTATCACTGGCCACAACCAATAGATAGAAAATGTTTATTATATGGAAACTAAGATCATGTAAGTTTTACAAAATTATACTTCGTAATTTATAATTGATCTGAAGTAAAATAGCATAGGGAAAAGTTTTATTTATTTGATAATCTAAAAAATACTAATAATATTATTTGAAAATACATTCACCTGATAAAATACATGTATAATCTTAAAGATTAAGGAGTATATCACAAAAGTGATTCTTGCAAAAATATATGTACATTATAAATATTACATTTTATAAATTATATACTGTATACATTTATATTAAATTTTGTAAATACTATATTAATGTATGTATAAATGTTTTATCTGTCAAATTCAGAATCTTTATTTCCTTCTGTATGAAAAGACTGGATGACTCAGAAAAAGAGGCAGAGAAAAGAGGAAGGAAATCACAGTGAAATATTTCAAGAAACGTTCCTAGAAATGATGAAGAGAACCCCAAGCCTAGTGTTTTACTGGGAAATTTCAAACCATTAATGATGAAAGGAAAATTCTAAAATCTTCCAGACAGGGGGAAAAAATGGCATACAAAGAATCAGGAATCAGAAAGGCTTTGGACTTCTGAAGAGCAAAACCAGAGTGAGAAAACAATGCATGGATGTACAGGTATAGATACATAGGCTGGATGATTACAGATGAAAAATTTGAATCTGTGTAGATTGTACATAAACTTATTTTTTCCTTTTTAGGGAAGAAAATCATCATTAAAGTATTGTTCTTAGAATTCTTTGCTCTTAAATATGAACTTTTTCGTGTTTGCAGTACATACATTTGCTTATATATAATAGAAATATTATATATATGTAACTTTAAATTTACTTTGTCTTCCCCTAGATGAAAATTTAAGAAAAGAAACAATTTATAACTGTAGGTTAAAGTTGGAAGAATCTTCTATAAATTCTGACCCAATAACCAGTTATGCTTCCTGCTCCAAATTCAACTTAAACTTCATGCTGAACCTTTGACTTCACTTATTTATTTCTTGGTCCAGAATGGCTTAGCCAGGCTTCTCTCTTTGGCCTATAATGTTTTCAATCTTTGAGACCAGGTTCAATTGTTGGCTGTCCGTGAAACGTTTCCTTCTTCTCTGAAAATGCAGGGGAACTTCTTTATCAGCTCTCCTGTAGCACTTGTATTTCCACCACCATCCTCATGTTTTTTAGTCTATGCAGGATGTAGGTGCTTCCACATTAGTCTTAACATATCCACAGAGAAGAATCCATGTCTCATCCAGTCTTGTATCCCTGGTTTCTTTGTTAGTGCTTATTCACAGTAGGTTCTGAATGCTTAAAAAAAAGAACCTGGGGGACTTCCCTGGCAGTCCAGTGGTTAGGGCTCCACGCTTCCAGTGCCGGGGGGCATGGGTTCGATCCCTGGTTGGGGAACAAGGATCCCACATGCTGTGTGGTATGGCCAAAAAATTAAAACACTTTAAAAAAAATTTTAAAAAAAGAATCTATTTCTTACGTGTTCATGTCATTATATTAATTTCTAGACATCATCCAGTCAACAAAATTATCTTTCCCATCAGGTGTTTACTGATTTTTTTATGCTATGTCCTGGATTTTGTACTAAGTAACTTATAGCATAGGAGACTTCAGTGACAATGTAGAATGAAATACAAAAATTGCTAGAAGAAAGCTTATAAACCTACAGCAAATTAGTCATATGAGAAGTAAGTGCCCAAAGAGATCTGATGAGGGGATAATCATCATGGGGTAGAATTATTAGGAATAAGAACAATTACCATTATTATGGATTTATATGGGATGATGGGTGAGAACAGCGTCACAGAAAATAGGAAACTAATGTGCACTGATGAGGGTCAGAATGGGTGTGGGATTAGAAAGATACTATTTGCTTATGAAGGAAGAGTCAACAAGACTCCAGCACTTATTTGCAAGGTTCCCTCTATTATCTAGACATTTATTGCAATATGTTTTCATTTTTGTCTTATGAAAACTTTGCTCCAAGGAGAACTAGAATGATACGTTTACTTTGTTCACAGTTCACTTACCTCTCTCATCACACAATTTTCTTGTACTATGCAAGGTGTTATGTGTTTTTAGTGAAATCAGCAAGACCAGTGGTTTTGAAGGCTCATTGATACCCTGTGATCGCTTTGCTTTAGCCAAAATAGGCACTATATTGAATTTTGGAGGCATATGTAATAATTAAGGGCTAAGTAGGAAACTCAAAAGGCTGGAATCAGAAACAAGTTATAGTACAACAAGTTAAAGACCTTTGCTCTGTTGATTCTGCTCCCCTTTTTTGGCCCTTAATGGGGTCACTTTTTTTTAATATGAAAAAATGCCACACGTTTGCATTCAGGTAATAACAAGAAGAAGCAATAACACAGCAGTTACCCAGCCTTTGACCAATGCTGTCCTGAATCAGTGCAGTAGCCTAATCTAAATGCCGCCAAGGAACAAACAATGCAAACAAAACAGAAGCAACTCTATTTTTCTTGAAAAAAGTCATTTCCAAGTCTTGGTTTTCACTGCCAGAGCCTTTTACTTAGCTCTTATCTGGGTTCACCATGTTTTGACCGCTTTTCTCTGGTCTCCAGCTCATTTAATGCCTCTCTTGGCTCCTGTTCAGATGGGCACAGTGAAGGGCAGTTTTTCTTCTGTCGTTACAGTGACTCTCTCTTTCCTTTTGTCCCTCAGCTGCTTTTTCTTTGATTTCTGAATCACCAGCAAGCCACTAGTCCTCTCTGGTCAAATCTGGCTCCCCTTTCCCCCTGCTGTTAAAATGTTTAGTTATAGGGGCTTCCCTGGTGGCGCAGTGGTAGAGAGTCCGCCTGCCGATGCAGGGGACACGGTTCGTGCCCCGGTCCGGGAAGACCCCACATTCCGCGGAGCGGCTGGGCCCGTGAGCCATGGCCGCTAAGCCTGCACGTCCGGAGCCTGTGCTCCGCAACGGGAGAGGCCACAACAGTGAGAGGCCCGCGTACAGCAAAAAAAAAAAAATGTTTAATTATAATTTAGAAAGGGGAGAAAATCTGGGCATTAAACATGATCCCCCAGAGTTTTCAGCTTCTTCCTCCAAACTCAGAAAGAGTATGTGCTTACAGTTTTATTTATTAGGCACATATCGATTGGTTGCCTTCTACGTGACAGACATAGTTCCAGGCCCAAGAAAGAGAGCGACAAGGAGGAAGGCTAAGTCCCTTCTGTCATGAACATTTTCTTAAGGAAAGGCTCATTAAATAATGAGCCTAAAAACCGAACATTAAATAATAATACAATTTGAGAGAGTGAACAGTACTGTGAAGAAAAGGAAAGAGGTCATGTCATGAAGGGTGCCTAGGAGGGGGGAGGCACTACTACTGAAGGGTCGTGAGCAGACCTCTTGGAGGGGTGCCATTGCAGCTGAGACAGGAGGGACAGGAAGGCGCCAGTGCACACAGGATGGAGGAGAGCGCTCCCAGCAAGGAGAGAAACAGGTGCACCAGCTCTGGGTGGGAAGCGAGCAGAAGTGTTAGGGAGCAAAGGAAGCACATTGGAGCGTGGTGTTCCAAAAGAAAAGTAAACACCAGATGGATATTTATTAAGAAAATGAATATTGAGCTAGAAATGTGACAAGATATAGATGGTAGGGGTCCCAGCACGGTGAGCTAATTAGTAGGTTATTGTAGTCTTTTAGACAAAATATAAAGATGGCTTGGATCAAAGTGATAGTAGTTGAGAAGGAATGCAGTGAAAATAGCAGGAATTGCTGATGGATTAGATGTGGAAGATGGGATAAAGGGAGAAATCCACAATGCGGCCAGTTTGTGACAGGAGGCCTTAATGTGTACAAAGGAGTCTAATTAAAAATGAAATAAAAATCAGCCAAGACAAAAATAAGGCTATTAATAGATTGTATATATATGAATATCTCCACATACGGCTCCATCCCCCAGGCAAAAGAAGTACAAAGAAGGGTGAAAAATCACTCTATTAGAATGTTAAATGGAATGGATTGAGGAGTGATGGGAATTAAAGACACTAGTCTGAAATCAGTCAGTTTAACTAAACAAGGCCTGACTGATGTCAAAGAAACCAGTTAGGAGACACATGACAAGGAACAGGGCACTGGGCGAGGGTAGAAACAACCAGAAGAGATACGAGTTGATTGGTTTAGGACTTACTTGAAAAGAAAAGATGGTGGAACTTGTAAAAAAGTTGGATACTGAGAGCAAATAAGTGGAAGGGAGTCTGAGACTCAGATTTTAAGTTCCAGTGGACAGAATGGACACCCAGTGAGGAAAAGGAGGAGACAAGAATTGGGGAGGGGGATAACATCAATTCCGTGCTGCACCCCTGGAGTTTTAGGTCTTGGTGAAATCTGCAGGAGGTATTTTCAAATGAATGGCGATTCAGAGAGTTTTAGGCCGGGATTATACATCTAAAGACAAAGTATCAGAAATGCTACTTGATTATGGAAAAAGGGATGGTACTGAAGAAAAAACAAATGTCTTCTGATAAGATGGTCAGGAGCAAAAGCCAAAGTCAAGGTTGGAAGGAGAGGAGCAACCACACAGAACGTAGAGAGGTGGGAGCTCAACTTGAAGAGACGTGGGCTAATCCAACTTTCAAGAAGCTCATGGGATTGGGGTGGGAGATTTCCAAGAACATAGTAGTTTTTACAACATCAGAGACCACAGAACATTTGAGGGAGACAAAATTTGACAAAAAAACAAATCCACCCATTCAACTAATAAGGAGATTTTCACAATAAAGACAAGAAGATTTAAGTAAAAAATCACAGCTAATAAACTGAGTGAGAAACAATATGGTACATCCCTTGACTTTGCAAAAGAATAATAATGAATACATATTTCCCAGATCACAGATTACCTAGTTTGGAAGCATTGTGACTTTAACAATTTGGGGTATTGAAAATGGCTAGTTTCTCCCCAAAATCCATTTCCCCTTTCTTCCTGGGTCTGTAGCTGCCCAGTTAGAATATACATCCCTCTCTCCTTACAGCTAGGTGTGGCCATGTGCTTTGCCAGCCTGGTTTGCCCATTCCCAGATTCTCCCATGAGAGAGAAACAAACTTTTATATTATCTAGGCCACAGAATAGTAGGCACTTTTTTGTTATGAAAGCTTTGCCTACCCTCTAATTTATGTAACTCCTGGCCATGTAGGGCTAGCTGCTGCATCGTCACTCTCATGAGAACACTCATCCACGGAAGATTGCAACACGTATGAACAATTATGAAGTCAATCCCCAATTGGGACTAGGAAATATTTATTTTCTACAATTCTGTCCCTTCAAACTGCTTGTCATTTTTAATACACAACATACCATTCCATACATTCCATACTACTCCCTGCCGCGGTGTAGACTGCCCTCTCTTTGTAGAATGGTCATTCTCATTTTTCGCCCGGCTTACTCCACCCAGTTCTGTACGATCCACATCAAAGAACCTTCCCTAAATTAATCATTCCCTTCTCTGACCTGTATGTAGGTGACCGGTATGCAAGACTGTGTGCTTGGTCTTACGACAGCGTATCACACTGTGTGATCATTATCCTTCTATATTAGGCTCCTCTACTAGGCTGTGAACTCCTTGTTGAGTAGGTAGCATGATTTATTCATCTTTGTTTTCCAACCCTCATCCTTCAGCATTGCTGACACACAGAAGGCTTTAAACTTAGTCTGAGCAAAGAATTCTCAGGAGAATAGAGAAAGAAAAATGTTCTTTCCTTTGGGGGTAATTATTGTTTCACTCTTAGGAATTTTAGACCCAGAAAGGAAGGATGTCAGTGAATATGTACAGATTACTAATTCAGTGGTTATTCTCTGAAATGGAACTTTTTAGTGCATTTAAATCTGGTCTAACAAGAGCTAAATCATTATCTAGCATGATAAGACCTGTTGGAGAGATTCCCTTTCATCATTAAATAAAAAGTTGAAGAGCATGGTAGATTGCACTCTCATTTCCTGCTTCAAGTAAGACAGAAGTTAATCAGGTCTGATCTTGTCACTGTTTTATTTATGCCCTTGCTCTTGATCAGAAGCCAGACACTAAATGTATCAAATCTGCATGCACGCGCGCACACACACACACACACACACACACACACACCCCAAACGTACCTTCATGAACTTTGTTTTATACCCAGACTATGTTCAATCTCAAACTGGAAATCAAAGTCCAAGGCTTGTCTTACAGATGGGGAAAAAAAAAAAATCACCTAAATGTTAGAATTTTGGTGACACTACAAAATGATATTTTCAAAAATCCTCCCCAATCACAGTCAGATGGCAGAAAGCGACAGTCAGGTGGTATCCATCTTTAACCAAAGGAAAGAGAGAGAAGGAATGCCGAGGATGCAAAGGGAAGTGGATGTGCAGAAGAGTCAGGGAATCCATGCTGAATGTACACTGTAGATTGGAGCTTGTGGGATGGTGTTATGGGGAGACAAGACCATCCTGAACTGGGTGCTGGTCCTGGTTCCTCCCTGACCTCGTAGCCCTTGGGCTACTCACTCCATCTCAAATGCGAGATGAATACATTCCACCAGATGTCTTGGAAGTCCCTTTGAGTATAAGATTTTGGTTTATTTTTCCCCTGGACTCTACTAATTTTGTTAATCTGAAAAATTCACCAAAGTTCTATGGCTTCATTCTACTACAAATAATTTTATATTCTATATACAAGTAATTTTCTGTTGTTAGTGGAAAATAGAATTTCACAGTGGTCCTTGTGCACTTTAGGTGTCAAATTTTGCCTTACTCTTAATACAGCAAAAATGGTTAGACCCCTCTTCTAAGTCTCAAGAAAAGCTTTATGGCATGCGTCCAGGAATTTATTAGCTGAGAAGTATTCATAGAATAGAAGTGCAAGATGCTTCCAGAATAAGAATAACTATTGATCACTTTACTATCCCTGAGTTGTCAAGGACTTCTCTGTGCTTGCCCTAGATGGTACTGACTTTCATTTCCAGCCCCCTGTTCTACTTGGAGTTCAAGTTTCCATTTGTAATTCAAAGATAACATCTTTGCTAAAGAAAGGCTGCTCATTGATATGCAGATTGAAGAATCAGGGTGTCCTTTAGGAGTTTCAAGCTGTGGAATCAACCAAAGCCCTGCAGAATAATAGGCCATAGAGCCTCTTACATTGTGAGACTTTGATCTGCTACTAACAAGTCGCTAAGTTATATCTATGAGTTTCACTTAAGCTGAAAAAGCAAAGTTTGATCTTCAGCAAGTGATTCTAATGCAGAACTATGTAGCACAAGATCAGCTGTAAGAATTCAATCACTGATTCATTTACTCACATATTCGTATTCAACAGATATTTATGACTGCTTGCATTTTGGGTACCAGGAATTGGTCTTTTGTCAAAAAAAGAGACTGTTCTCATGGAGCTTATGTTCTAGTTGGGGTGAGGAGGGAAGAAACAGACAGTAAACAGACAATAAATGATAAAGGCCCTAATCAGGTCTTTATCCTTAGATGATAAATGATAGAAGAAAAATGGTATATGACAATAGATCAATTATTATATATAATAATTAAGTGCTGAGTAGGAAACTCGAAAGGCTTGAATCAGGAACAAGTTATAGTGCAGCACGTTTAAGAGCTTTGTTCTCTTGATTCTGCTCCCCTTTTTATAAGATTCAAAACGTGCTCATATACCCATGCCGAGGTCAGCCAACCCAGCCAGCAGCTGCTCAGGGCCGCTGCCTTGGAAGTCCTTCCTGCAAATGTCAAATTCCTTCTGTTCACACAACTAGCTTTCTTTTAGATCACCTAAGGGTGACCTATTAGATTGGAAATTGTAAAAAATATGGCATAATATTCTGATAGGACCAACAACGCTAATGAAGTTAACAGAAATCAAATTATCTTAAATTATACAAATGTATACAAATGAAAGAAACAGCTTATGCGGAAAGCAAACTCTGGAGGCTTCCTGGACAGACCCATCTCGTGGGCTGGCGTGGGTGCCCGACCCCCTTTGGGCGTGGCAGTGAGGTGTGAGGGTGGGCCGCGCAGTGCGTTTCTGCACGTTTCCGACTCCATTCACGTCAGGCTGCAGGGCGTCTGAAGGACTCCTGTGTTTAGACCCAGGCAGTGCTGGGTGCCTCTGGCTGTGTCCGCTCAAACTCCAGAGGCCTTGCACCTCTGTGGTTGCTCCCAGTATAGTCATTAAAGTTCAGACAGATTTGGCTGTGACTCCAGAGACTTCCTCACCTCTATTTCAGGATGGAGAATATTATGTTCATATTTGTTATTGCACAGCCCTGCAGAGTGTGGGAAATGCTGAAAGTGTGCCTCGTTTCCAATAGAATGGGCTCTGCTCAAGCCTTCTGTAAAATCCCTCCTTGCCTGTAAAATTGTGGGTATCTTTTGTGAAATGCCCTCTCATAAAATCCTCCCCGTTTCCATGAATAGGGTGAACGTTTTTATAGCAATTCTTGACATACCTTCTCAGCTTATTGTCGCTGAGAAGAATTTCCCTATCACTTAGAAGTTCTCCGTGTAACAATTGCCTCTCAATAGGAAAGACTATTTTGGTCTCCATCCAAGTAAATTATCATTCATGTATGTTAGGATATAAGTATATCTTTTACTCTATCTGGAAAAATAGAATTAGCTTTTACCTGAAGAGCTAGGCTCTAGTCCTATGTTAGGTTATTTTTGAGACCGAGAAAAATTTCTTTCCGTTTTAAAAATTTAGGTGTTTGAAATCTATTCCTTTGAGAGGCTGCTAGAGGTCACTAGTGAAATCAATTGTAAGGTTTCACAGGGAAATTCAAATTTTTGCCTGGGCAAAGTATTATGGGCTTATCAATTTCAAGAACAATCAGATTAAGGAGAAATGCCCAGCTGTTCTCATATTGGAAGAAATAGAATCCTTGAGAAGTAATGTTACCGGAAAAAGAAAAAACAGGCCACATCCTGATACTGATACACGCACACGTGCACATTATCTAGCATCCTGCTAGCTGTCTTGTTTTACAGATGAGAAAATTGAAGCCCACTGTTAGGCATGGAAAGGAAGTTTCCCAGCCCCAGGAATGTTTTCTTTACAAATATCTGTGGGCCTCTTCTCTACTCCATCTTAACTAGGGACTCCGTCTTGCTTTGTTTCCACTTGCTCACCTCTTCCTTGTGGGCATATTTTCTTTACCACATTCCTAGAGCTCCTATTGTATTATGCCTCTCCATGTCAATGATCCCTTATTCTGGGCCACTTTTCTACCTTCTCTGGTAATCTCTGTGTTTCTATTTCTTCTTATGTGACACTGTTTGTTTCCATTTTATATGGTTGCTTGTCTTTGATTTTGCTCTTTTCCTTTCCCTCGTAGGGATGCTACTTCCTCCAGTTATTACCCCTCGTTTTCCTATGTTTCTATAATTGTACACCATCCTTTGTTCCCGCTCTCGCCTCCCTCCACCCATATTTCAAGTTACCATGATTTGTCTGTATTTTCCCCTTGATTCTCTTTCATTTGTTCTGTTTCCGCCTCTTCCTCTTCCATTTGTTCTCCTACTTCATCAAAAAACACATTTCCCTGTATTTTTTTCTCTCAGTATAACGAGTTTCATCTTCCTGTTCTTTCCTGATTTAGACATGACTCCGTGTAAAATAAAAACCCAGGAAAATGTCTTTTTTGTAGGCATTTGCATTCCTGTTTAACTGCACTGGTCAATGGAAAAGTGAAAATCATATTTGTGCTTTCATATATAAACGTGCTCCCAAAATATATCTGTAATGTTCCTTTAGACTTGGAAACAGGTGGCAGTTCCCGTGGGGAGTTGTCAGACATGGTCCCAAGAGGAGCAACGTCAATTCTCTGACTTCCAAGCCTTGTAGCAGCCTTACCTGTATGAGGGACTTAGGCTCGGGATTCTAACGGCTCTGTCTTAGATGCAAAGGATGAAGAGGACCTGCCGCCTCTAGCTGGACTGTGGATTATGAAGACTGATCAAATGAGAAGCCCAGTCTCCTTGCCCTGGAGACCCCTCCAATCCTGGAGCAGAATAAGCTTGAGGCTGAATCAGACCCAGTGGTTCCCTCCAGATGGAGTAGCAGTTTGCAGTGTTCAGATGGTTTCAGATGCGGGCGTTCGCCTGAGCTACTCTGGAGAGGAACAGGGTGCAGCCTCCAGGAGCAAGGTCAGTCTGCGTTCCCTTGGGGATGAGAAAGAGCAACCAGGGGGGACTCAGGAAGGCCCACTGCATAGAACAGCCTCATGTTGGAAGGACATGGTCTAATACTTACTCTGGGAGGCGGTCAGAAGACAGAGAGGGAACTTAAAAGGTGACCAGCAACCGGCAACTGCTCCTCTTTTATGAAGATTCCCAATTTGAGGAAGTAGACTGTTTTGATGATCCTTTCTCTCTCTGTCTCACACACACATATTCATATATTCACAGCTGCTTCATGTTACAATATGCATTTGTGAAACCTTTGAAACAAAATAATGAATTTAGACTCATTAGACCTTAGACCTATAAGGCCTTACAATCGATTAGTTGCATATTTATATTTGAGAGATGAACCTGGGACTGAGGAAATAGAGGAAGTATCATTTCCCCAACCTCCATGAGGATGGGACATTATCTCCATTCTCTCAGAAGCTTCTTTCTGGGTTGTCTTTCCCAGTCTACCCCGTATGTTCCAAGGCATGCTAAGAACTGTGAAAGTTTGGAAGATACAGTTGTGCTGAACAATAATAGGTCAGGTGTGAGACGTACAATAGATGTTTAGAGATCTTTGAAAAGATATTTTGATAAGGTTATAAAGAATTTGTAAATACCATTTAATTCTCTCATATTCTAAAAAGGTTATCTGCCTGACATATTCATAGTGGATTAATTTATGCTTTTTATTTGGTCCCGGATGGATCAAATAAATAGAATTGTACAAGTAAATGTTACTTCAGATCCTCCAGTAGCAGGAAATAGCTTTATAACAAAATTACGTAACAGCTGGTGCTGCCTCCAGTGACCACAATGGCGATGTTTTCGTTTGATTCCCCTGCAACTGCACAGGGCTGTTTAGCTGCATGGTCTTCAAAGACTTTCGGCAAAACGGCGCAGAGCTAAATAAGGGACGTTAGGGCTGGATAGGCATAAATGAACAATACATTATTTATTTATAAATACTTTGTAGTATGAAGTGCAATCTCCTCATCTGGATTCAACTTTGCAAAGTTATGTCACTGCTTTAAATGGAATAAACAGAGCAACACTTCTAAACCATGCTTCTCAGATATCAATGTGCAGTAAGGATGTACGAAACATGTTAAATGCTGATTCGGATTCTGGGGCCTGGGTTGGGCCCGAGACTCTGTTTTTCTCACCGGCTCTCGATGGCATTGATGGATGGTCCCTGAACTGCGCTTCCAGGAACAGGAGTCTACACCACTGACTGGGTTTGTCAAAAGTGATCCATGCAGTTGGGCCTGTCCCTAAGTCTACAGATCTAGGAGCTTCTGTAGGAGGTTCTGGTTTCTGAGGAGGGGGCCATGCAATCAGCAGTTGCATGCAGTTCACATAAAGTTGGCATCCTCCTTAGTATCCCAGTGTCACCTTGAGGCAAGGACTTTGTCACAGTCACTGTTTGCACTCCTCATATACCAAGTAATGTGCCTTACACTGACTTTGTGCTCAGTAAATGTTTTTCTTTTTTTTAACTCAGATTTGAATAAACAGTTGTTAAAACTCATTAAACTTACTCACTCGCATTTGTTTGAAGAAATCCACCTGAGTTCTCTGTAGGCTCAGCTCCAAAATTTCAGAAGTTGGTGTTAGCATTTCTGAGGTGGAACAGAAAGGAAACGACGTGGAAACTATGAAAGCTCTAGTTGGCTGGAAGGTAGAATTTTCTTCAAAACGAAAGAGAACTCAATGCATCCACTCCTATTCCATCCGATTTTCACAGGCCTCCTTTAGGCCAGGGACCAATTTAACTTCTCATTGTAGCCTCCTTCAGCCTGGAGCGCACTGGATGGTCCAAAAATGTCCCAGGGATGAGTTCACATGGTCTTGGAAACAAATGACTTCAAGATTCTGAGGTTCATGTTTGTAGGCGGTGTCTGGAGATGCTACAAAGGAGATTATGGTTTTCAAGATCCACTAGATCCGTAGCACTTATCAACTGATTTTTTTCAGAACGAAATCAAATGGAAACTTTTGTATTTATATCAGATACCCTCACAAAGCCCGTTGCTGCAGCTGCTGTAAGTTGCATACAAAGCAGAAGAGGCACAGCAGGGGTGAGTCTGTGCAAGTACAGGGCCTGCGAGGTTTACAGTCTCCTAGCGTCTAGAACAGTCATGTGGCCAGAAATCGAGGGGCAGATAAGGATAGAATACACAGATTGCAAATACGCCTCTGTCATTTCTTTAGAAATAAAACTGCACAGATGCTAGCATAGGATTCATTCATAGTAGCATGTGCTGCAGAATGGCAATGAAGGTTAAATCCATGCCCAAACATACTAATTTCATAGGTTGTACACCATTCCCAGAAAGTGTAGACATGTCTTCAATCCGTACAGTGCAGTGGACCCTGGAGCAAAAGACATTTTTTGTTTCCAAGATCTCAAGGCAAAGTCAAAATAGCAAAATCTCTTCTTTATTTTCTCATAGACTATTAGGCAGAGTCATCGTTAGATTCTACAAATATGATTTTATTAAATATGAGTAAATTCAAGGGATTACAAATTGGCTCCATTTTGCATCTCATTTTGTTCATCTAAAATGGCAAACCTTGGAGAATTTCTTTCAGTATAATGTAAGTCCCTAAATAATAATGTAACTAATTCACAAGAGTGAGAAATGTTAATGGTGGCAAAACGTTGTCACTGCCTTTTTAGAGTCAGTAGAGAGAAGAGACAGTTACATCAACACTTACTCAGAATGCGCCCTGTAGCAGGGGGAAATAATTAGCTGCGCTCTGGGACTGGTGAACGTGTCATACCAAAAAGATAAAAAATGATGGGTAATCTTAAAAGCTTAAAAATAGTCTTAAGTATTAATGGGTAGGGATTTACAAACTAAAAATCTGACAAGAAGCAGAGTATTTGCATGTTCTCAAAGTTTCTCCCTACAGATTGCTTACGAGTTAAAGGGGAAAATAGTAACTGCAGTGGAAATACTAAACAATACCTTGACCCAGAATTCGAAGTTAACATCACCAATGGGAGTAGAGAGACACAGGGTGCCTTTAAAGATAATACCCTGAGAATCACCGTTACGTGTTATTCTGGTGGGGTGCGTCAGACAAACCAAGTGAGGAACATTCGGTAGAATAACTTGACTTTGGTCTTCACAATGTCAATGTCACGAGAGACAGTAAAGTCGAGGAATTGTTTCAGATTAAAAGGAGACTCAAGAGACATGACAGCTAAGTACTTTGTACTCTTGGACCGAATTCTGTGTCAGAACTGGGGAATGTTACAAAGGGCGTCAGTGGACGCCATTGGCTTTGTCAAAATTGCAATATGGAAGATGTGTATTACATGAAACTATGGTATTGATGTTACGTTTACTAACTTTGATAGCTGCTCTGTGCACTGTTACAAGACAGTATCTTTGTTCTTTAGATGTAAGACTTGGATGAGTATTAAGGAGTAAAGGGATTTAGATTTTTTTTTACACATATATATATAAAACCTCTTCTCAAATGGTTCAGGAAAAAAAAAAACCTGGCAAGGTCATTCAACACTTAGAACCCACATGTAATGACACAAAGTAATGAACTGACATACTTAAAAATATATATATAAAGGATGTTTGAAAAAAATACAGGGGCTAGTGGTGGGTGGTATTAGGAAATAAGGCTGGAAAAAGTGTGTTGAGAACAAGTGATTAACTTCTCAACCATGTGGGAAGTTTATCCTGTTGACATCATGTTCACGATGAAGACTTTCAAGTTCTGTTTTTAAGAAGGTTGTCTCCCTGCCTTAGTTAATGTAAAGATATGAATGTTTTAGAAAGACTTGTCTGGCAGGGCACCAACAGCTCACTGAGGGAGCACAGGGCTCATACACCTCTGTGTATGAGTGTGCCTGAGTGTGTGCTAGTGACTGTGTGAATGTGAATTTGCTGTATCGTGAATACATCAGCAGAAAGAACGTGCTAATAAGTAGTAGTGTCGGGGTATTGCTATCCATTTAAAAATAATATAAAGTCTAACCCTACTTCATACCATATTTTAAAAATATACTTCAGACCCTTTAAAAGATTAAAGAGTAAAAAAAGTACTGAAAGAAAACATAAAATATATTTAATCTTGGAGTGAAACAGACCTTTCTAAGTAATATAGGACGTAATGCCAGTATCTATTTGCGTTTTTATTTGCAGTGTCCTTGAAAGAAAATCATTAGACAAATCCTTGAGTATTAGCTCTCTTCAGAAATTTCTTTTTCTTCTCTCTCAATCCCATACCTGATCCCCCCCAGCCCCTCCCCTGTGTCTACCCTGCAGTCGACAGTAGACCCCTTCTCCTCTCCTTTCCTGTCTTCAGTCCACTTTTTTTCTTTTTCTTTTTGACCCCCTTCACCCATTTTGCCCACCTCCCCTGCACCAGCAGTCACCAGTCCGTTCTCTGTATCTACAGTGAGCTTTTTCTGTTTTAGATTTCACATATAAGGAAGATCTTTGTCTTTCTCTGTCTGACTTATTTCACTTAGCATAATGCCTTCCAGGTCCATCCATGTTGTCACAAAGATTTCATTCTTTTTTATGGCTGGATAATGGAGTTCACTTTTGACCTTAATTGTATCCAGCACATTCCTTTGCCAACTCCAAATGCTGTTCCTAGGAGCCTGCAGATTTGATCCACTCTGCTGGAAATTTCTACTGGCTTCTCAACCTCAGCATGTCCAAGCCAACTTGTTGTCTCCATCCTCCACTTGCTGCGAATCCCACGTGAGATGGTCATTTCCCCGGGGCTGCTTACCTTGCTTAGTGGGATCTCGTGAGTCATTGTTAGAGGGGAAAGCCTTGGAATGACCTGCCTTCTCGGCTTCTCAGCCAGTTCCACATTCATCTCCACTGATTCCATGGCCACAGTGTTTCTCCTTCTCCTTTCCTTTTCTCTCACCATATTGATCTACCTCAAATCCTTATTATCCTTTCTCCTTGTATAAAAGATTTATGTCAATTTTAGTTTTAATTTAAAATTTTAGCATTAGTGAACATTGAAGAAAGATAAAAATACCAACCCTATCGATTTTGTTATTTTTTTTGCATAGCTGTAATGCTGAGCATGGTTCATTGCATGACCTTCATGTGACCGATGAGTAGCTGTTGCTCCCCAAACAACTTAACAATGCACAGGGACAGTGTATGTCACCCCAGTGGTCACCATGACGCCCGCGTCTGATGATGTTTCCTTCTTTACTTTGGATCTAGGAAGCTCAGATCAAAACAATTAGTATATTATTAGATCTTTATTTCCTCGATTTCATTTTATTTCTCTAAAATTGTACATATTTTCTTCAGTGCTTCTCCAATTATTCTTACATTTTATCTTACTCCTTGTATCTTTGTTCACTGCCTTAGCTCATTTTGGTTTTATGAGGCAGTCTGTAAGCCAGTAAAGAATTATTTCTTACCTGGACGGCTCTCTCTGTGCAGTCCCATTCATGCTATGCAAGATTCGGGGGTCACTCAGCAAATTCTTCTCTACCACCCTTTCTTCAATAACACAGGCTGTTGCTTGAACAGTCTACCTGCCCTCTCTGCTTCTCTGCATTTGCTTCTGCAGTTTCCTCCCCATGAGACGTCCCCTCCACAAGGGGTATCTTCCACCACGCCCACCTCTCTCCAATCCAAGTTCCAGTTCAAGCCATACCTTAAACCAATAGCAAGAGTAGCGAATGACTTAGTTACACTCTTACTGTGAAAATAATCACAAGCAAGCACAGTTGTTCTTCGTAGTTTATTTGTGTGATCGTATTAGTACTTTCTTTCAAGAAATGTACACTACTGTATTTAGAGATAAACGTAGCCTGATCGGGATGCTATACTAGGGAAGAAGAGACCCAAGTTTTAGTCACAGATTTATCATTCATTTTCCGCACTAATTGGAAGCAATTCATTTCTTCCTCCTAAACTCATCTTTATCAACATTTGAAAAAACTTTTTTTTTCTTGGAAGAGTCATAGGGGAAGCTCTCAGAGTCATTGGAACAGTGACCTGAGTGTATCCACAGGGATACGGTTTGGGTTTGGCTTCTGTTTCATCTATTCAGTCTTTCTGAATGCCAGTGCCTTTCCAGTATGAATGGCCACCGTGACAACGACACATCCCCCCAGAATGCCAACCCACAACAATGGTGCATAGACACAACATTGGTAGCAGGCACTTTTGATAAAATTTTGAATGTTTTTTTTAAATAAGGAAAATCAGAGTCACTGTGGAGCCTCTTTTCTATTCATCAAACACACGCGTTTCCGTTGTTTGTTTTTCGTTTGTATTTTGTTACAGTGTGTGTGGTAGAAAGCACATTGAGATGGGATTTAGGGACCACAGATTTTGTGCCTTAGGAAGGAGACTTAAATTTCCTGTGCCTGAGTGTTCTGTTCTACAAAACGTGTTTTCATCCATCTCAAAAATGCCAGGCTCCTGAGAAACCAAAATAATTAAAGGAGGAATAACCACCATCCATTTTCCAGGGCAGCAGGGAAAGTGGAGCCAGGAGGGGCCGTCCTCTGGTGTCAGCAGCGCAAACAAAGTGTCTAGAGTCTCATGTGGTGGCAGCAGTGTCCTCAGTCCTGCAGCGTGAGCTGGGCATGTTTGACAGTGATTTGGGCCATACTGCATCCCTTTTTCCAAGTCTGGTTCTCCAAGATTTTAGGCAATTTCCAAACATTTATTTTCTGCTATAATCAGCCAAAACCCATTTCTGTTGTTTGTGAAAGTTAGAACTCTTCCTGATGCAGTCAATTGCTATGATCAACAAGAAGATTTAGAAGAAAATTAGACCAAGGATGATTGAACATTTAATATTTGAAGCTGCAGCAAACCTCAGGGTCTATAGATAATAACATTACTACTGCTAATAATTACTACTGCTAATAAGCTTTATTGAGAACTTATATATTAGGAGCTGAATTAATAAGCCTTTTATGCATCATTTCTATAATTCATGGAAGATATAGGGATTCAAATCTAGCGAAAATGAGCCAGATGGAAAGACATGGCCTGCAGTTTAGTGGTTGATGATGATGGTGACATGGTTTGGAGTGAGGAGAATCACCGTTAGGGTCAAAGCCATATATGACTGAGTCTGTTTGAAGTGTCCCAAGTCCTACTGACGCTCCTGGCAATAGCCCCAACTCTAGGTAAGTCTCCTTCAAGTTCATAAGGAAAGACAGAATTTAAATAATTATAGAACGTAGAGTTAACCTCTGTGTCTCCTGGAATTAGCCTCAACTTAGTGGTATGCATGCCCCTTGGCAAATCCTTCAGTTTTCCCAGTTTTCCAGTTATAATTAATTTAGTTGTGAAGCTACCAGTCCATTGATGTTTAGCTCAAAGGGACCATGGTGAACAGGGACAGTAGCTCAGTCACAACCACCAGCGTGATCTTTGTGGATTTACCCACTGGGAGGAAGGGAATCTATGGTCACTTTTTGGTACAAAGAGTAGCTGGCCATCTAGCTTGATTTCAGTAAGTTCTCTTTGACATTGAAAAGAACAAATAATAGTTTACTTTTAATAGAGTGGTAAAATTAATAAATAATGATGTGCAATGAAAGGTAATCCAAGAAATGTGTCAAATAAACACTGACAACCTATCAAGGTCCTTTGTCTGAATTAAAGAATTATTAAAAGTTCTCAGGCAGAGGCGAAGAAAAATAAAATATCCCAAATTGAACTTGAAGTGGGGAGGTGTTTATTGCACAACCCGGAGTAGGACAGTTGGGATGAGAAATAACCTGTAAAGAGTGGACTGTCCTCTCCACCAGCTGCATAGAAACCTTCAACACCCCTCCTGCTATACACTCTCCCCAAAGTTTCCGTCTTTTCCTGAACTTGATTTGAGAACTCTGTACACACTGTGCTCCTTCACGTGTTTGCAGCAGTAGCCCCTGTGCTGAGAAATGTTCCAAGCTATAGTCAGCACTCCATTTAGGTGAATGAATAAACGACTGAATGAATGTTCTTTGAAAAATACTAACAAAACAGGGCTTCCCTTGTGGCGCAGTGGTTGAGAGTCCGCCTGCCGATCCATGGCTGCTGAGCCTGTGCGTCCGGAGCCTGTGCTCCGCAGCGGGAGAGGCCACAACAGTGAGAGGCCCGCGTACCACAAAAAATAAAAATAAAAATAAAAAATAATAATAATAACAAAACAATATTCATGTTAAGAAGCAAGCCTCTGGCCATAAAAAGATTAAAGAACAGATATACACTAAACTAAAACCCAGTGTGTGTGGCATGTCAGAGGCTGGAAATTTGCATTATGCAAATGGTGTAGCATTGAATGCACTTGCTTCTCTTCCAAGTGTTAGCAGACTGTTCCTTCCCTCTCTCCCTTTTCCCTTTCCCTCCTCCGTCCCCTTCTCTCCAGCGTCCTCCCCCTCCTTCCCCTCCAGTCTCTCCGCCTCCTCTTTCTTCTTCTATCAAAACTGACGGACAGGCAAACCTAATCCGAAGGAACTGTTGAACAATAAACAGATATGAATTCAGCATTATCTATAAGGCCTCTTGAGTTTTAATGTTAAAGGAAAAAAATCAAAAAAAGTTCTAAGCCCATTATTATTCCCCAAGGCTTCTTCACATATATGCAAAAAAAAAAAAATTTGGCCCACTTTTGAAGATAAGCGAAAAGAACTATTACCAGTCTCATGTCTGTGGCCAATATAATCTTTTCTTCCCCTTTCTATCTCTCCCTGTCTCTTTTATTAATCAGTTGGTATGTCTCCAACAGACCTTATATATATAAGAATTTGGTTGCATTCTCTTCAGCTAAAACAACTTTAGCTTAAATATAAAACCAGAATAACCTTCAAGACACCGATATATTCTACTTTTTTGAAGATATAATATACTCTTAGACTAAACTTTATTGATTTAGAATTTGAGAAGATTCGATAGTAATTTGTGTAAAGAAGTCATTTAAAAATATTCCTGAACTATTACAAGTAAGCTCGGGGCACTTGTTTTAATTTCAACAATATTCTAAACATGTATGATTCTTACCCAGTCATTAAAAGAGATCTGCATCACTGCTGGTGGGAATGTAAACTGGTACAGATACTATGGAAAACAATACAGAAATTTCTCAGAAAATTAAAACTAGAACTACCACATGATCCCGCAATCCCACTTCTCAGTGCATGTTCAGAGGAATTGAAATCAGGATCCAAAAGGGATGTCTGCATGCCCATGTTCATTGCAGCATTATTCATAATAGCCAAGATGTGGGAACAACCCAAGTGTCCCTTGATAGAAAGAAAATGGCTACATACATATGGTGGAACATTATTCAGCCTTAACAAAAAGGAGATCCTCCTACACTACGACATGGATGAACTTTGAGGATGTAAGTAAAGGGAGATAAGCCAGTCACTAGAGGACAAATACTGCATGATTCTACCACTTATACGCTGTATCTAAAGTAGTCAGACTCATCAAAGCAGAAAGCAGAATGGTTCCCAGGGTCAGGGGGAGGGGCAGGTGGGGAGTTGCTATTCACTTGATTTAAAGTTTCGGTTACACAAGATGAAAAAGTTCTAGAGAGCCATTGTACAGCATTGTGTCTATAGTTAACAATGCTGTAGTGTACATTTAAACTTTGTTAAGAGGAAAGATCTCATGCTATGTGCCACTTGCCACAATGAAACAAACGAACAGAAAGAGAGCTACATGGACGGTAATTGACAATACGTTTTGCTAGCTACTCATCTTTGTATAACCTTAACTTTTGCAGGCAGTAAAACTGAATTTCTTCTAAATTTATTTTATAAAGCCTAATTGTTTTCTAATTTAGTAGGTTTCCCCCCATCATTCACAATTATTTTCCATTATTCTTAGGGAGGATACGTGATGAATGATGCCCTAATTAACAATAAGGCAAGTTGAATAAGCAGAGAAAAGTTAAGGATTGTCATCCAAAGTGAATTTGGGTTTCTGCAGAGCTTCCCAAATTTGTTTTAGTACAATCAAACATTTTTCTCCTCTCACGAAATAAACTTTGAGGGATAATTTGCGTGAAGAAATCTGTATTACCCTGTTCCAGAGCCCTATTCTAGTGGCTAGGGGATGTGAATCGCAATATAATTAAACAGCGGCTAAATGATTGATTGGGTTATGTTGGTTGCTGCCAACCTGAAGAATGAGAGAGTTGCGATAATCACTCAGATTAAAGTGATTGTTTTGCAGCTCAACTTTGTCTTTTTTACCTGTAATATTTAGGAGAGAGAAGGCATCTCTCCGCGGCAGTCATCCTGGGTGCGCTGGGCTCACAGCCCTTTTTGTGCCACCCTCGGGGCCTAGCCCTTGCAGGGCTCGCTGCAGAGCTGGGACTTGCTTCATCCTCCGCCTTCATGCCTTCCTTCCTCCCTGCTTAAGTATTCTCCACGCTCTCCTTCGCACGTGGCATCCCGGCCCTGCGAGCCAGCCTGATTGCGCATTCTGCCGGGGAAGACCTTCCCTCCACCGGAGGAATGGCAGTATTTATCATTATGCCTTGGTGGCAGCTGGAGAGGGAGAGAGAATCACACAGACACAGTATAAAGCAGTGGGCAGCGAATGTGGATGGTGAGCCAGTACCGAAGGCTGTTAGAAGGGAAGAGTGCCTTTCAAACTCTGGAGTCAAAACGTGTGTAAATAGCATAACCAATTTGACGGGGGCCATGGCCTGCTTTGATGGCTCCCCACCAGCTTCAGCTTATGCTCTCTCAGCATCTCTGGGCCTCATCTCCTCTGTCACCCGGGTGCTGTATGGGGACGTGCCATCCCTGCCAAAGGGGAGGCCTCCAGGGTCCCCAGGCTGCAAAGGCTCTTGTGACTAATTGCCCTGCCTTCCCTCAGCCATCCCTCGGCTGCCAGACACTGGCTGTTCAGTGCAGGGGGACTGATCAACTCTGCTGTGACCTTCCCTACCCACTCTCTGAAGCAGCAAAGCCTCTGACTCAGGACTCCCAAAATCCATCCCCCGAAGGCTATTTTTAGTTTTCCCTTGTAGCCTTTTCTCGGGACCTCTGGCCTAGATCATGGAACTGGACAGAAGAACAGACACAGTTCGGTCCTCTCAAGAAATCTACAGGAAGCTGGAAACACAGCTTCCTTCTGATACGGCCTGGAACTGGCACTAAATTCTGCTCTGGGCTCAGCTCAGACCCCCTGCCATACGTCAGGCAACCTTACGTGGTACCAGGTGCTATCTATGCATAACATCTCCCACCCACCCACACAACTGTATGAGGTCACAAGACCATCTCTAGTTGCAGATGAGGAAACCGAGGCATGTAGCAGACAATCATGGAGCTAAGTGGGGACCCTGAGACCAGAGCTGATGACTTCCTGCCTCTGTCAGGCCATGAATGTGCCCTTTAAGTAGGCGTGGACTCCCCCGAGCACTTGCTTAACTGAGGCAGAATCGGGTCTAGTATTAGGAGTAACCAGAATGTGAGTAACAGAGTAGGAGACAGGAAGTATGTTGACTCTAAGGCTGTGAGATCCACAGCATATGCCTTCTTTCTTATAAATGAAGCATAACTTTGGTGACTTACTCATTATTGCTCCAAGTATATCAGTAGGGTATGTATAAATTAATGAAGCTTAGTTAGCTCATTCATATTAATTAAATGTCAAATAAATCAATAAACATTTTGATAGGTGAGGTTTTACTGAAGCGACAATTCAACTAGAACCTTAAGAATGTAACATTGTCATAATTTGCACGTACATTTCAAATAAGAGTAATCTGTAGTAAACCGTAATGTTAACTTCAGAAGCAAGTGCGAGGTTTTTGCAAAGATTAGATTATGCATGTAAAGGGTCTCTTATAATTCCTGGGACATAATAAATACTCTAAATATTAGCTTAAAAGTGTAGCTATATTTTTAGTACAGTGCAGCTCCCAGCACATCTACTGTCAAGAGTAGTGGTAACAGGTAGGGAGGCTGTGAGCTGGAGTCATGTGATACGATTATTGATGACTGCCCAAGGCACGCTAACAAAAATCCTATTTATTTTGAAAACAGAAGTGCATTAGTTACAGTGGGAATTTTTACATGCTATAAAGCAGTTTTATGAAAAGATTTAGTAATGAGTTCCTAGCTTTTATAGGCCAGGGAACATATCTTATCTTTAAACATTAGGTACTATTTTCTCTCAGAACCATTTATGTTCTTATACCTTGTCTGTGTGACTTTTCATTTACTAAATATCAATGTTGTTGAAGATTCATCTGTTTATATTTATGAAAACTGAGCTTCTTAAACCTTATACAATTAAATGAGAGTCACTGAATATTCAGTTTTAATTCATTGATTTACAAGAGAACAATTCAAAGTATTTAAGTGGAGATTGATTTAATGAGTTATACCTTTTAAGCTCTATTTAATATTAGTGTGCCCCATGTTTGATATTATATGAATAGAAGGAAATCATTGGTAAAACATGATTGTTTTTAATTCCTGAAAATGTGATGTAACACTATAAACATATTCTAAATACCCTAAGATTAAAGTACAATCTGAAAACTTGAAATGCTTAATGCAGACTATAACATAATTAACCACCTATTTCACATGTTATTTCCTTTTGTAGGAAAACTAGATTCATTATGAATATACATGTCATAGTTCCCTGAAATTTGTGGAGTGCAGCAGGGCTGAAGCTTAGAAAGACTGAAGTGGGGAGTATTTTTGTGGCACCTTTAAGAGGTGTTCCCAACATCTTCTGTGTATAAGAAGACAATTCCCACAAATGAGCCCAGTTTATATGTCTGTAGCCTGCCTCATGGTTCCCGTATCTTTTGGAGAAGCACTTAAAATCACCAAATTCTCTTCTGTAAAGGAGGAGATTCTATTAAATGATCTGTATGTTTTCCTGATACAATTTAATTTGCTAATGCAAGTGTATTAATTTAGTTAAATAACTATATAGGCATATTTTGAGTCTTAAAAACAAGCATAAAATATATCTATTGTATATTACATATCATAACATGTATAGCACACATATTATATATTATTATTTATAATATATAAATAATAATATACAATATGTATTTATATAATGTATAGTTATATAAATATATAAATGTATACATGGAGTTAACATAGATAAATCTCTACAAGTTCACAGGCTTCAGGCAGATGGTCAAGAAAAGCATCAGTAGTTTCGACACAGCACACTTAGTGCTACCTGTAGTGTGTTATGGAACAAAAAGGGGAACAGAAAAAGGATGCAAAACAGTCAGGAGGGGTGTTAGGAGACACTTCTAAGGGAGTGAGGTACCTGATGGATGGTGGAGGAGAAGGAAGCCTTAGGTCGGCCTTCGAGCTGGGGAAGGGATTTCTAGACAGTGCTAAAACACCAAGGATGGCCCGTCCACTATTTCTTCTTAACGAAAAGAGCTTTTTCTAGTCTGTGATCACTTGTCCTGCTGCAAGTGGTCTTGCAGACACAGCTCTCCTGCTATTCTGCCTAGATTTTCTAAATATTATTTTGCTTCAATAATGGGCTCATTGGATTTTACACTTGATCAGTAATTTCCATTTAATACAAGAATGTCTTTACCACTCTGTTTAAATCTGCATCAACCGTAGGTGGAATTGCTCTAATGTGGTCTCTAGTATTGAATGCTTATGTGAGAGGGGCACTATGTGTGGATAGAGAGGGGCACTATGTGTGGATAGAGAGGGGCACTATGTGTGGATCAGGAATACGGGCTATGGAGCCACCGGCCTGCATTTTAAGGGGTCTGCATTTAATGGGTCTGCCATTTGCAACCTGTGGCACGATGACAAATCACACCTCAGTCACCTCATCTGTAAAATGGGTATAATGATGGCTGCCACCTCTTAGAGCTGCGGTGAGGATTAATTAAGCAAATCTATGTAAAATACTTTGCATATTACCTGGCCAATGGTAAACACAAAGTAGTCATAGCTATATTATTATTCAACAAGAGTTAAAAACTTAATTTGGTAACCCACAGATGGTGTCTATTATAGATTCTCTTAAATTACAAAATTATTGAGACTTAACGTTATTCTAGTAAGTATCGTAAAATGGAAAAGTGTGGGATTCCGTAATAGAATTCCCCTTTCCTGATTCCACATATATGCGTTAATAGATGATCTTATTTGCAAAGCAGGAATAGAGACACAGACGTAGAGAACAAATGTATGGATACCAAGGGGAAAAGGGGTGGGTGTGGGATGAATTGGGAGATTGAGATTGCTACACATACGCTGTTGATACTCTGTATAAAATAGATAACTAATGAGAACCTACTGTACAGCACAGGGAACTCTACTCAGTGCCCTGTGGTGACCCAAATGGGAAGGAAATCCAAAAAAGAGGGGACATACGTATATGTATAGCTGATTCACTTTGCTATACAGTAGAAACTAACACAACATTGTAAAGCAACTGTGCTCCAATAAAAATTAATAAAAAAATTAAAATTAAAAATAAAAAAAGAATTCCCCTTTCCTGGATTTCAGTTTCAATAGAACATTTCTCTTTAAGGAAAACAGTAGACCAACCCCTTCACCACCTCTGCCCTTTTAAGTCACATAAATGTGGTAAACCAAACTATTATATATATGAGTTATCTTCTGATGTCATAAAAGTACAATTTACAATGTACCTTCTGTTTATAAATGTATGATTATTATTACTGACCTCCATTTATTGGACACTCTCCAAGGGTCAGGCACCGAGCAAAGAACAAAGAGCAAAGAGATTAAAAAGGTACATTTTGCTGGGTCAGTTGGTAATTCTATGTTTAGTTTTTTGGGGAACCTCCACACTGTTCTCCATAGTGGCTGTATCAGTTTACATTCCCACCAACAGTGCAAGAGGGTTCCCTTTTCTCCACACCCTCTCCAGCATTTATTGTTTCTAGATTTTTTGATGATGGCCATTCTGACAGGTGTGAGGTGATACCTCATTTCCCACTCCTGGGCATATGCCCAGAGCAAACCATAATTCAGAAAGACACATGCATCCCAAAGTTCACTGCAGCACTATTTACAATAGCCAGGTCACGGAAGTGACCTAAATGCCCATGAACAGACGAATGGGTAAAGAAGATGTGGTACATATATACAATGGAATATTACTTGGCCATAAAAGGAGTGGAATTGGGTCATTTGCAGAGATGTGGATGGACCTAGAGACTGTCTGACTTACTGTGAAGTAAGTCAGAAAGAGAAAAATGAATATTGTATGTTAACACATATATGTGGAATCTAGCAAAATGGTATAGATGAACCTGTTTGCAAGGCAGAAGTAGAGACACAGACGTAGAGAATGAACCTATGGGCACCAAGGGGGAAAGGGGGGGTGGGATGAATTGGGAGACTGGAATTGACATATATATACTAGTATGTATAAAATAGGTAACTAATGAGAACCTACTGTATAGCACAGGGAACTCCACTTCGCTGTACAGAGTAGAAACTAACACAACATTGTAAGACAACTCTACTCCAATTAAAAAAAAATTATTGTGGTAATCATTTCACATGTATACATATATTAAACCATTATGCTGCACACCTTAAATTTATGCAATGTTATATGTCAAAGTATATCTCAATAAAACTGGGGAAAAAAAGGTACATTTTATCATTTAATTTTCTTAACAAAAATTCGGTAGGTAGTGTTATTCCCAATTGCAAGCAAGGAGCCTAAGATAATAAGAAAGATGAAGTGACTTAGTGACGGTCATACAGCTAATATTTGAGTTGGATTTAGAAAATAAGGCCTGCCAATATTTTTTCTGCAAATCCTTCTACCATATTTCCTCCCTATACAATAAAGTGACAAGTATTATATTAGGTACCCAATTATACTGAGGGAAGTGCTACTTGGAAGAGAGAGAGGTGTATATGTCAATCTTTGTACATACATTTTGTACATTATATATATCACAACATTTCTAGTTTTTTCTTACACTAGTATTGATATATTTGAAAAAAATCTATTTTTTACTATTAGGTAACCTTATTTATATACTATGTCACTGAGATTTTGTTTATCTAGTTGTTTTGGTTCAAAATGATCTTCAGAGTTTTTTTAGGCAGAGCAGGGCTAGATGACTAGGTTGGAAACAGCTAGCCAAGAGAAGGAGAAAGAGAGAACCAATAACAAAATAATTAAACTTGCCTCATAGCGAAGCATTATTGATTTGTATTTGCAGTGTTCAAGGCTGCAGCTAGAGCTTTTTTGCCCCCTGGAAGTGCAAATAAAAAGGTCAGTGTAGAATGGGAATGCACAAATGAGTGGAGTATTCAGGAGAGCTGATCCTCGTTTAAAATGAAATTAATTCAGGCCACCATATTCTGGACACTTAACACCCTTGAGGTCAGTTAAGAAGAAATGTGTGAGAGACGTTTCCAGGCAAACCTGTGTTAGGGAAGGCTGAAAAACCGTAGCAAGGTAGATTTCTACTTTCTATTAACTACTCCTGCTTGCGGACAAACGCGGTGGGTGTCTGTTAAGAGCCCTAGTTCAAGTGGAAACTTTCCCCCTTTCTGTAAGACCAGCCTGCAGAGCAGCAGGATGGATAAATCACAATGGCCTTCAAGGGCACAGTGGCCCCACGACCCGAGGCCAAGTGGCAGTTTACAAGTGTTACTGTGTTGTTGGCTATCATTCCCCAGGAAGAAGGAAGGCCCAGCAGCTTCCAGCTACCTGTGGGCAACTCCGGGAAAAGCTAAAAATTGTTCTCAGATGCTTGACCTGGAGACTGTGAACGCCTCAGTGTCAAGGACGCGCCTGTCTTTATTTGCTGAACAGAAGCCTGCAAAAATGCAATGTCATTCCTTCCAGAATGGTATTTGCTGTTGGCAAGAAGCCATACTATTGAGGCACACTAGTTGTTAGAGGTATTTGCAGGTCCCAATGCTAGATGTATTCCAGTGTGTTAGAACTTACAGGAAGAGAGAGCTGTCCATGGTATCTGTCTCCTGCTCGGACGTGAGCATATGCTGGAAGGGGTTTTTCCTCAGCCCATCAGGCCTTTGCCATCTTGCCCTGTCTGCCTGCCTCCTTACCCAGGATGACTCTACTGTCTCTGGGCGTCATGCTCACCCCACCTCCTTCCAGTTGGAATGCATCAGACACCTCGCTTCCACAGCTTTTGCACCACGCTGGCCCATGCCTGGAAACACACTTTACTCACCCCCGCTCCGTCATCTGCTCTGACCCTACTCTTCCTTCAGATCTCAAGCTCCAGCTTCGCTTTTTCAGGGAAGTCTTTCCTGACCTTCTCCCACCCTCTTTCTTAGATAAGCTCGGGGGTCCTTGCTGTGCTCTCCCAGAGCCTATTAGTTTCCTGGGGCTGCTGTAACTAAGTACCACCAAACTGTGTTGCCTAAAACAGCAGAAGTGTATTCTTTCAATTCTGGAGGCTAGGAGTTTGAAACCACAGTGTTGCCAGGGCCGCATTCTCTCTGAAGGCTCCAGGGGAGAACCTGTGCCCTGCCTCTCTGCTGGCTTCTGGTGTTGCTGGCAAGTCTTGGCATCCCTTGGCTGACAGATGCGTAGTTCCCATCTGTTCATCTCTCCTCACAGACCATTCTCCCTGTGTCCCGTCACGTCTTCTTCCCTCCATGCAAATCTGCCTCTGCATCTCTTCTCTTTACAAGGAGACCAGTCTTATTGGATTAAGGTTCACCCGAATGACCTCATCTTAACTTGACTCCATCTGCAAAGATCCTATTTTCAAATAAGGGCACACTTATAGGTACCGGAGGGATAGAACTTCAACATGTCTTTTGGGGGGACACAATTTGACCCATAACACAGAACAACCTGTATTTTTCCTTGAGCGTATCCAGCACAGTCTGCCATTGTACGATTATTCTGTGACTGCTGATTGTTCCAGGTGCGTCCCCTCAAGTGGACTCTGACCTCCATTTGTTCACCTCTAGCTCCATCCGGCTCCACATGAAGTGACTGGCACGCCGTTAATACTCACGAATTGTTATGAATGAATCTCTTTTCTACCCCTCACCTCATGTGCAAAATGTTCCCCATCTCCTCCCCCAAGGCAGGCGTCAGTAACGGGCTCCTCCATGGATCTGAAAACAAAGCTTCGCACAGAGGCAGTTACAGGAGCAGATTTCACATAGGGGTCACTGCAGTTGAGCCCATGTTGGCACGCTGGCCAGTGTGACCAAAATACGTATTGTTAGATTCTAGATTTGTCTCAGATTAGCGGCAAAATGGCTTAGAAGAAACCGGAATTCTGATTTTGGAAATTGCTCATGCTTCTGTTTTGCCTTTGAGACAGTTTTGTTTATTATAGTGGAAAAATTTTGAGGAAAATTGCTGTTTTTCTTCATTTTGGATAGTTAAGACATCTATTCTCATTTGTAGCTAGACTCATTTGAAGTAAAGGAGTCTCTGAACTGGGACTGTAGAGCATATTAAAATAACATCACGAACGCCAAGCCCTTCTAACTAAGGATTCAGTAAAATCAAATCCTTTGGGTGTCTCAGAAACTGTATTTGAAGATTTGAGGTGCTTATCTAAAAGCACGTGTCCGCTCACCTCCTTTATGTTAGTGACTTATTGGATGGTTTGTTTAGAATGATTTTTCATAATTTTATTTGCTCTGCATATAGGTTGCTATTATCACGTCTGCACATTTTGATTGTCTAATTCTAGCAGAAGGGTACCTTCTGATATATTTGCCTATCAAGATATTTTGTTTTTATTTTGACTTTTAGATTATTCCCTGACTGGAAACACCATCCACTGTTAGATTTAAAAAAAAAAAAGAAAAGAAAACACTTTTGGCCATATGTATTGACATTAAAAATATTTTATCATCTATAGATATTTAACACTATAGATTGCCACTATATTTCTACCATTTCACTTCTAACTCTGAAATGCTATTCGGTTTGAGAACTCTAAAACTCTATAACATATATATATTTGTTATATATATATATATATATTTTTTTTTTTCTTTAGGAAGATATCTAGTAAGCAAAGGTCTCCAACAGTTGACAAAATTATACCTGCCTTTTCATATATTGCATGAAAGGTTCAGGGCATACATACCAAGGTCAAGGTCATTTTTCCCATGAGTAGGCCTGCACAGGATCTTAGTAATTACACTCGAATCCACTATACGTTGTTTTTATTTTGTGGTTATTGCTATTTTAAATAAAGTGAGTTGGAATGGAATCATAGTATATAATGTAGCATTAGTTTCAGGTTTAATGCTAAATGCAACTTGAGTTTCATTTTTTCAATTTGGTATCTGATGTAGGAACTATTTATTCTGAATTTAAGAACAGAATTTGCCCTGAGAAATAACAGTGCTTGTTACATGTTTCAAAGTATACAAGTTTACTGACAGTCCTGTTAAATGTGGATGCTGTTGCTATGCAATAATTAACTATATTTCTAGTGTGTAATTCACTTTAACAAAAGACAGTCATTTGACTTTTAATATTCATGAAGTCTGTTAGTTTTTTTTAACTTTTTATTTTATATTGGAGTAGAGCCAATTAACAATGTTGTGATAGTTTCAGGTGCACAGCAAAGTGACTCAGCCATACATATACATGTATCCATTCTCCCCCAGACTCCCCTCCCATCCAGGCTGCCATGTAACATTCAGGGGTACGTTAGTTCCACCTTAAAACTCATATCGTCTTCTTTCTCAGATTTCTTTTTGGATTTGTATCCTGAATTTATGCTTTCTAATTGTTTACAGATTTTTTTTTTAAAGGTGCCTGACCAGATAAACTTGCTGAGCCTTTTTGTGCTGGAAAGCACCTAATTTTGCCCGCATGCTTGAATGCTAATGTGGTTTCCCTCATACCATTGTTACTCCATTGTTGTTAAACATTAGATTGTGCTCATGAGAAGTCTAGTGTTTGTTTAATACTTCCAGCCATCCAGGGAGCATGAGGTGGTGCCTCATGGTGGGTTTGATTTGCAGTTCCCTGATAACATAATGGCAAGCATCTTTTTATCAGCTTATCGATTATTCATTTGTATACATTTCTTGGAGAAGTATCTATTCATATTCTTTGCACAATTATTAATTGTTATTCGTTCAACTTATTTTTAACTTTGGTGACTTTAACTCTTGCCCATAACTTCAAATCCTAATAGCAAGACTTTTCCCATCAAAAAAAGCAAAGCAAACTGCCCTTCATTTTGCTCCCACTTCCTGAGCTCTCCTTTCTCTCACAGCCTCCATGTGTACCCTTCTGTTCACATCCTCAGGTCTCAATTCATATATCGCCTCCACAGGGAAACTTGCTCTGATTCCTCCAGACTGGGGTGGGTAGCCCTGTCACATGGTCCCAGGGAGAGGTGTGCTTATCTTTAAAGGACTGGAGCAGCTGACTCTCACTCACCCGTCTAGGTCAGATGTGTCTCCAGCTGCTCTGCCTGCACTTCCTTTTTCAACCCTAATATGACTGGGGACTTGCCCAAGAACTCACATCTATCACGTGGGTGATCCAGGATTCAAGCCCTGATATCTGATTCCAGAGCTCAGACTTCATCTGCACTGCTTTATCTTGCTCCTTTCTGCCATATTTAATTCTTGTAAGTAATCAGCTTAATATAACCCTTGGCGTTGGAGACTCGGGAGGGTAGACATCAGGGCTCTGCCCCCCATGGTATCCCTGACCCCTGTCACAGAACAGGTGCTGGTTATGCCTTCTCTCCCAGACTGCAGAATTCCCTCTGCCCCTCACTTTCTTTGCTTAGCTTGCTTGCCCTTGTTCATCTTTCAAAACACGGATCAGACATAATCCCTGGAGGCTGACCCTCCAAAACCAGATCACGTGTCCTGGTGAGTATGGAGGAAAACTGGTATGCTCCTTTAACCCATACCATTCCTCACTGTAAAATACATACATTCCTCATGTATTTGAACTCTTGGTTTGTCTGATTCTCACAATACACTCCCTGGGAGCCAACACACCAGCAGGAGTAAGCTCTGCGCCCGCAGTACATACCACAGTGCGTGTCTGTAGAATGAATAAATAGCCTTGCCGGGACGTGGTATATCTTAGTCATGGCATAGCTGTGTATCCACTAATATCTGTAATTGCATTCAAGTAAATATTTGCAATTTAGCTCTGCAGAATTAATGAACCAACATGAAGTATTTCCCAAAAATATCAGAATCTTTGGGTTTTGAACACTATGCTAGCTGCCAATGCTGTAGGGTTCCTAATTCATCTCCATGGCGGTGGCAGAATTTCATACACTGCAGCCATAAAGGTGACAGGTAAGACTTCTGTCTCATGCTCACGCGAGGAGAAACTGAGTTCATGCTGGCTTATGCTACCTGGTCCCAAAGGTCTGATAAATGACATCGGTTTGGTGGCACAAGGCCATCCCCAAACTCTGCCCTCACATTAATTTGAATTTGCTTTGTTCCTTCTTCATTCAGACATGTATATGTGCCAAGGCTAAAAAGCACTTGATATATAGACGTTTATTTTATAGCCACTTTCTGGAGCGTCCTCATTCTTAGTTGTCGAGGGCTCCTTCTGGTTTCCTGCTGTAGAAGGAGTGCGGCGGGCTGGGCGCACACTTGGCTCTTTGAGCTACACCACCGTCCAGTCTCATTGAGGCAGGGCAGCCATCCGGGGACAGAGTGTCTGTGAATGAGTATAGCAGAGACCACTGCTTTTCTTCACCCTGGGAAAACATTTAACACCTTTCCCTTTCTTTATCTGTTGTTCCGTGTTTGGATTGGGAGGCTGTCATGTTACTACTGTTAAAGGCTGTTGGCTGGAGACACCATCTAAAGACCTCTTCACCATCAGGCCATTCATTTTAATGAAATCACCTAGTCTGTATCTGTAACATTCACACCTATTGCTTCAAATTACACATAAATATCCCTGAAATAAAAATGCATAGAGCACAGTGCAGTTTTAAGGCTATATATAATGAAGAGGCAGGGCTTTGGTGTGGTCCCCAGAGAGGATAAATCTTGTTCTATCTCCCGCTCTCTCTCTCTCTCTCTCTCGACCTCTTTCTCTCTGACAAGAGATTGGTCATTGGGTGTCTTTTTTTGTTTTGTTTTTTTAAAATATTTATTTATTTGGCTGTATTGGGTCTTAGTTGCAGCACGTGGGATCTTTCGCTGTGGTGCGCGGGCTCTAGAGTGCGTAGGCCTAGTTGCCCCGAGGCATGTGGGATCTTAGTTCCCCGACCAGGGATGGAACCCGCATCCCCTGCTTTGGAAGTCAGATTTTTAACCACTGGACCACTAAGGAAGTCCCCATTGCATGTCTTGAGTTTGGAATTAAAGCTATTCCTTTCTTGTGCTTAAATACTTCTTTTGCTCTAGAAAATGAAGGAGGAGGAAGGGTACTTCTGCAGAGGCAGACATACTAAATTAATATCCTGAAGCCGTAACAGTTACGGGACAAAGGGCCATCTGAGCTGAAGCAGCCTCTTCACGAGCAAGGCCAGAACAGCGGCTCCAGGAGCCAGCCTGTCTCTGAAGTAACAAGGTCTTCTTCAAACAGGCACGTAATGATCCTAGCTTTTTACTCTTTGACAGTTGAATAATTAATTGCAATACATTTGTAAGATTATTAAAAGCTTTAGATTGGGTGGGGAAAAGTAAGGAGGGAGCATAAATCTTGCTTTTCATTTTTTGTTTATTATAAGTGGCTGTCAGGGCTTTTAATTTCTTTAATATTCTTGTTAATAACAAGTCTAGGGGCTTCCCTAGTGGCGCAGTGGTTGAGAATCTGCCTGCTAATGCAGGGGACACGGGTTCGAGCCCTGGTCTGGGAGGATCCCACATGCCACGGAGCAACTAGGCCCGTGAGCCACAACTACTGAGCCTGCGCGTCTGGAGCCTGTGCTCCGCAACAAGAGAGGCCGCGACAGTGAGAGGCCCGCGCACCGCAATGAAGAGTGGCCCCCGCTTGCCACAACTAGAGTAAGCCCTTGCACAGAAACGAAGACCCAACACAGCAAAAATAAATAAATTAACAAACTCCTACCCCCAACATCTTCTTAAAAAAAAAAAAATAAGTCTAATTAAGAAATCCATTAGAAGTCTGTAAAGTTAATTTAACAGCAGAAAATCCTAATGGAGTATTATTGGAATTGTCTCTATAAAAAGAATGCCACAGGCTTTATGGATTCTTAATCAGAATCTCCTATCATCTAAATTAGATAATGTATTCAAACTTGTATATTTTTAGAGTTTTATTGTTTGAGCCTATCTCAAAGCATTTTTGGTATATGTCACCGAGTAGGCACGTTCCCCAGGCATTAGTGGCTGCTTGGCTGTCAGGAGTTTGGAAATTGGATGACTTTAATTTGTATAAAATGTTCTCAGTGTAGCAGATATTTTTACCCCTAATGTTTTCAGCATCTTAAAGTTCAGTGACCAGCAGTCACCGTGGAAGTTGACAGCAGAGCTTTCAATCAGTCGTGCATAACAAAAGCAATCATTCACTTCTCTAGAACGATCTGTGTTTTCTGCCTCCTGGTTAGCATGTATACACAGGTATGAAACATTCATTTTTAGGGAATCAAGAATACAGCTTTAGAATACTTGATGCTATCTTTTGATCATGATAGGGAAATTAGAATTTCAAATGTTATCTATGTGGAAGTGGTTAAATCAAAACTCAGAGGCAGTTTCTTCAGGTTTGTCAAATTTAACAGTAATTTTTATGTTTGGTATTTCTAGCTTTAGCAGAGGCTGAGGTTTGGAATTTATTCCCTTTCAGTGGGCTAGAGCTTTCTTGTGGGGAACAGGAGTGCATGTAAAATCTTCTCCAATACTTAAGGCGAATGCCGTGTGTGTCTACCTAAAGAGCACCCCTCAACGAAGACAAAGAATTACTTAGCAATATTATTCTGATGGGAATAGTCTACGAACCATAATGCTTTCATCATTTGCCTATGATTATTATTATATAACCTAAGAAAACTTTAAATTCTCATTGGGCTAGCAAAATCTGGTGGCTCTCTGATTTTATTTTCTTTGTGTTTTGCTGGATTTTAATGGTATTTTAAGAGACTATTCATTAACTAGAACAATCCTTATAATTATGCTATCATTAGGAACTTAAAAAAAACAGACTTTGTAAGTTTATACATCTCAGTAGTGCAGAGCAAAACCAATATATCATGCTAGTTAAGAAGAGGTGCCTTGCTATCTACAATAGCCAGGACATGGAAGCAACCTAAGTGGCCATTGACAGATGAATGGATAAAGAAGATTTGCACATATATACAATGAAATATTACTCAGCCATAAAAAGGAATGAAACTGAGTTATTTGTAGTGAGGTGAATGGACCTAGAGTCTGTCATACAGAGTGAAGTAAGTCAGAAAGAGAAAAACAAATACTGTATGCTAACACATATATATGGAATCTAAAAAAAAAAAAATGGTTCTGAAGAACCTAGGGGCAGGACAGGAATAAAGGCGCAGATGTAGAGAATGGACTTGAGGATACGAGGAGGGGGAAGGGTGAGCTGGGACGAAGTGAGAGAGTGGCATGGACATATATACACTCCCAAATGTAAAATAGATAGCTAGTGGGAAACAACCACATAGCACAGGGAGGTCAGCTCGCTGCTTTGTGACCGCCTAGAGGGGTGGAATAGGAAGGGTGGGAGGGAGACGCAAGAGGGAGGAGATATGGGGATATATGTTTATGTATAACTGATTCACTTTGTTATACAGCAGAAACTGACACCATTGTAGAGCAATTGTACCCCAATAAAGATGTTAAAAAAAAAAAAGAAGAGCTGCTTTGGAGTAGACACAAACTCAAAACTGGTACAGTTATAAGCATAGATGTCATGTGACTGAGAATATTTCAAGGAACCATTATAAATAAATAAATATTTCAAATACTGTCATCACAGTTATTACATTACCTCTATATAAAGTCTTTTGTGTATTTTATCCTATTCTAGCATATAAATGTACTTTCTGTGATGTCATTAGGTAAACATGTCATTTCTCTCTGTTTTATAGATGAAGAAACAGGTTTAAGAAAATTAAGTTGAATTGAGCAAACATTTATTGAGTGTCAGCCCTCTTTACATAGTACTTAGGTGCTTAGGGAATGCAGAGATAAGGCACAGGGAACTCCCTTAAGAAGTGTACAGCAAAGTGAGGGAAAGATCGCGTAGGCAAACTCCAGTGATGCAGTACAAATAGTATGTCCGCGTCTGCTTTGTTCACCAATGCATCCAGACCTAGGGTTTAGCAAAACGCCTTGAGCGAGATACACACTTCATCTGAGTGCAGAATAAATGAGTGACTAGAATAATAGGTACTAGTTAGTGATTTCTGTATTATTATCGTAAGAGCTAACCCACGCTGACCATTTACAGTATTCCAGGTGCTGCGCTAGACCTTTCAGAAATAGGATCTGTCATAATTCTTACAACAGTCTTGTGCAGGAGATATCATCCCCTTCTTACTGATGGGTCGACTGTAGCTTGCAGAGTTCGAGCTAGTTTGTTCAAGTCCTTGGGTGAAGTCAGGACTCCAGCTAAGGTCTGACTCTGGCCAGCGAATACAGGAGCTGTGTCTGTGATCCTGTGGTTAGAACCCCAGATAGATGTCTTGCTGACTTGGGTCCTTGGAAGGTGATTTAACTCAGCTCCAGGGGCTCTGCCCTGAGGAAAATAATGTTTTGTATCTCCCAGGGTTATGCAGATTAAGTGCTTTGCATATGAAAATGTTTCCTAAAATGCACTTAAGGGGTTCCCGGTATGGGGTTCAAAGGAAAACCGCTCAAGGATTACCGCCTCTTCAATGATCATTTTATGGAGAACAAAAGGAAGTTTCTCAAATAACGGAAGTAGACTATACTCAGAAAAAATAAGGGATGCAATTATTAAATGGCTTAATTGGAACATAAAGTCAGTCAGATGTTCAAAATGGATAGACTGTGAGTCAGTTGGAGTCCTGGGACATCTTTTATTGGGTTTGAAAGTTTTTAAAACATCAGAAAATTCCACAAATAAGTTCATATTTTGAGCTACTTTAAAAAGGTTAGAAAATCTGTCCCCACTAGTGTGTTGTATATGCAATGCTCAGTGCTTCTGGGTCTGGGGGCCCGCTTCCCCACAGTTCGCCCATTCTCTTGAGTAACACAGGCTTGCTTCACTCTTTCACATTGCCTGGCTGGTCCCTTGGGGCTTTTGAGCTGGTCATCCCCTTGTAGGACGCCAATCATGTCATCTTTAACATGAGTCTGTAAGATACTGTTGAGATGGCAAGGAGAGAAATCAAGTGTTAAGTGAATCCTAGTTCCATCAAAATCCTCAAGTGGAATGATGAAAGAGGTATCCCAGTCACTAAGTAAACAGCTTATAATAATGAAGCTAAAAGATAATCAAATGCCACATCTCAGTTATAAATGACCACAGGTGTAAGGGAAATTACGTGTTGAAGGTAGTTTCCAAATTGGGTTATCTAATTACATACAAAGCGCTCCTATAGCAAGGCTCGGATGCCCAAAGGCCCTAAGGTAAATGATTATATACCAAGAACCTGCAGGAATTTTAGTGTGCTGATGTGTTCACCTGTCCTTTGACACACAGTCAACAGGATAATTATCTTCCTATTGATGTTCAGGTCAGCGACTGTAAATGGGGCCCATCCGTCTCGTCAGGATCACTTTTAGTGTTGGTTTGGAATAGAGTCTTGCATTTGTGCTCTAGTTACTTAGACCAGATCCTAGAGGGCGAGACCTGAAATCTGTGTTTTTAACAAATTCACTGGTGAAATTTTAGGCATATTAGAGTATGGGAAATACTAGCTGAACTTACATAAGAAACTTAGCATTCCATGTTAACTTTTCTTCCTTCCTCTCCTCCCCTCCCTCCCTTCCTTCCTTCTTTCCAACTAAATTATCAATATAGTTGTCTGTCAGTGTTCATGGGGGATTGGTTTCAGGACTCCCTTGGACCAAAAGCTGAGGATGCTCCAGTCCCTTATATAAAATGGTGAAGTACCATCGGCCCTCCCTGTCCATGGATTGAATTGGAACCTCGGATTGCTTGAATTCACAGATGGGGAACTTGTGGATATGGAAGGCCAACTGTAGTATGTTAAGTTTTTCTAGGGAAGAATGTTAATATGTACATAAAGAAAAAAATTATTTTGGAAAGAATATTTCACTTCATTGTTCCTGATCAGAAGATGAGGCAAACACTCTGAAGTAAAAACACATCTGTGGTTCTCAAGTTGAGTGTACGCTAGAGTCACCTGGAGGGCTTGTTAAAAACACATGTCTGGGCCCTGCTGCAGTTCCTGATTCAGTGACTGGGTGTGACCCAAGAACTTGTATTTCTCACAAATTTCCAAGTGTTGCTGACATTGCTGGTCCATGGAACACGCTTTTAAAGCCAACACTCTAGATTTCCCACTCACCTTCCACCCCTGACGCCCACCTGCATTCTCTTTCTCTGTTGTGCAAGGAATTTCCTTCTGCAACCCTTTGTCTCCCAGGGTATTTAGTTCCTGGGTTCCTCTCAGGCAACAACAGATCTCTTCATTCCTTCTCCTCTCCATTGTCATATAAAATCAACTTGTTATGTCATCAAACAATCTGAAGAACGGATTTTACCGTATGTCATCCAAGGACATGTGAAGACACCCTTTCAGAGGCACTAACTTTTTAGTAAGTCCTTAACCAAAGCCATAGTCTCCAGTTGTACACTTCCTGGCACCATAGAGACTCATGCAGCAGAGGAGGGATTCGGGTGCTTGTTTTATTTGGTGAGCTTGTTTTGTTTTGTTTTCCAAAGGAAGGTCTTTCTAATACTCTCTCGAGTTCTTATTGAAAGATATCTGAACACATTAAAGAAACTGTGTTACCATCATAAATACTGTTAGGCATTTCAAATGTATAAACTTCTATAGAGATTTCTAAGTCACTTACAAACAATCAAAATATACAGAAAGAAAAAGAGATTGGGAAAGCCAAGCCTCTTTAAACGTTATTGTTGGACTTCCCCAGTGGCGCAGTGGTTAAGAATCTGCCAGCCAGTGCAGGGGACACATGTTCGAGCCCTGGTCTGGGAAGATCCCACATGCCGCAGACCAACTAAGCCCGCGAGACACAGCTGCTGAGCCCGTGCGCCTAGAGCCCGTGCTCCGCAACAAGAGAAGCCACTGCAATGAGAAGCCCGCGCACCGCAATGAAGAGTAGCCCCCGCTCGCCGCAACTAGAGAAAGCCCACACGCAGCAACGAAGACCCAGCACAGCCAAAAATAAATTAAAAAAAAAAGTTATAACTGTATGTTTTAGGGAATATTTATGTTTGGATAAAATGATTAAAGTTTTAATTCAAAAGGACAGGCAACAACCGAATCGAGTCGAAGCAGTCCAGTTTTTAAAATTGTATTTTGTTTCAGCTTAGTATTTATACTCAATTTGTTTTCATGTGATTTAAAATATGTTGATAGCTATCATTGTCATGGAGTTTTCCTAATAGTTCTGCTACTATCGTTAGTATAATTTTTGGAACCTATCTAGGGATCAGCATCTTGTCTTTGGTCAATATAATTGCAATTTTATCTTAGAAACTAGCACAGAAATGTGATTATATTTCTAAATTAATTTCTAAATTGCTGTCTTTTCAGGGATTCATATTTTCTCTAAAGTGAAATTCTTGATAATTTCAATAATATCCAAGGCTACTTATATAAATGAGCAAGGCATATGAGACAGAAAAATCAAAGCTGGAATGATATCTATGAGAAATAATCAAATATTTTAGATAATGGATGTCAAAAGATAAGGGTATATAAAAACTTCACATAATGCATTTTGATTAATTTGCTAGTAGTTTATGAAGTGTGGATTTGGACTAGATCACAACAAAAGCCTAAGACTTAACATAACCTGAACTCTCAATATTTAATAAGATACATTTCATGTTTATTGATGAGGATACACATGCCACTAGAATGAACACTTCCTGGAAAAACACTGTAACAGGAAATATTAGCAGTAATTTTTATTGCCAAAAAAGTAAGTAGTAAAATAGTCCATGATGGCAGCTCATCCAAAAGAAATAAAAATAATTGAAAATCCTTAATGAATTCCTCAAGATTTATCCTTGAATAAAACATATCTCATATTGGGGGAATTCACAGTGTTTCAAAAGATCTGATGCAGTTTTACTTTAAAAATTTGTTCTTGAAAACTTGTAGTTTTTCAGATTCTAATTCTGCTTAATTTCTCCTATTTCTCTTTAGTTTTTAGTTGATTACAAGAAACTTTATTCAGACCAGAGCACTTAAAAAGTTTTAGTGTTTGATAAAGTGGCTTATTAATCAGTTAGGGAATAAAGCATTTTTCAATAAACACTTCTTAGATAACTAGCTATTTGAGAGAAAATAATTAAGTTAGATCAGTATAAGAAATTAGCCGTATTAAAGATTTAATTGTGAAAAATGACGCCTTAATCACCTAGAAAACAAATACTTGAATATCTGATTGCAAAATTTCACAGAACTTCATAAGCATAAAAGTAATGAAAAAGTTCAAAGGAGAATATCAGTCGATCAATCTTTATGAAACACAAAACTTTGGCATGTCCAAAAGCACCATGAAATTAAAATGCAAGTGAAAATCTGGAAAAATCATTTGCAACAGTATGTTTGTCAAATTCAGAACAAGATGAGCCTGCTGATAGAATAATGGAAAACACATATGAACAGACAAATCATAAAAAAGAAATGTTCAACGTGAAATTAGCCAAAAGTACCATTGTTTAAATATTGAATTGGAATAAATGGGGAAAATTGATGATGAAGTCAGTGGTCAAGAGCTTTGTCTTTCTAGAGGGCCACAATTTTATATATATAAATGCATACTCTTCGATTCAGTAATTCCTCTTATAGGAATGTACCTTAAGATAACAGCTCAGTTGCAGACAAATATTTGTGTATGAGAATGTTCAGGAAAGGGGTATTTAGAGTGCAGAGGACAGAGTGCTAGCTCTTTAAAAGTTTTTAACACACCTAAAATTTCTTCACTAAAATTTGTAATAAAAATAGGGAGTATTATTTGCACATGGTCAGATACATTTCTGTCATTTATGCCGTTTCCCACGGTATTGCTGAAATTTTACTGCCAGAATGGAGAAACCAGATCAGAGTCCCTATATTACTTAGAAATGCTTGTTTTCTTTGTGTAGTGTCAGCTGCTCTTCATAGATGATTAGCCTCCATGTTCAGGATGGATTCCAGTTTACATAATTATAATCTAATTGATATTATGTTTTCCCCATAGCTTTGGTGATTTGCAATATTGTTTTGCTTCCTGTTTGTCCTGTCAGAGCTGCTTGGTTGCCCCAACAGGCAGTGTTAAGGCCCTGGCATTTTTGTGTGGAATGAGTGTTTTAATGCTTTCATGTACATGCTATGGGCATATTAAAATAATCACACCAAATACATTTAACCTTAAGCCATTTCTTTCAATTTACAAGTCTAAATAAGAGGAATTTATTGGACTTGGCTTCTTTCTATGTGGATGTATTTCTTTCATTATTATTTTTTTTTAACTGAGCACTTGGTATGCACCAGGTTCTTCACGGTTTACACGCTAGTGGGGGTTACAGGCAGGAAATAGGAAAACAGATATAGACATTATTGCCAACTGGGGTATATGCTATGCAGTGGACAAAGGGAGAGTGGCTTGTGGTGCGGGGGGTTTGCCTCTGGATAGAGGTGTCGGAGTCTTTGCGTAGGTGACTGAGTTATGAAGAGTGAGGCTGAGCCAGCCGTGTAGCAAGTGCGGGAAGAGTGGTCCAAGGCCCTGGGCTGGGAGTTTGGGAGGTGGAGGGACCCACGGGGCTGGGGTGGCTGAATGAGAGTGAGCTGTGGGAACGTGGTTTGGGGTCACAGTAGAACCTGGCCCGTTACCCTTGTCTGTTGACAGTTCTCTTCTCCTTAATAGATGAGGCGACAGGGTTAGGCAAACCAGGGGTTGGCGTTGGTTCCTTCTGAAAACTACCTTGAACCCCATGGGCACTGGATGAAGGGAACTAAACCAAGAGACCACCAACCGCCCCCCACCGTGGACAATTTCTCAACACAGTCACCGTCAGGATCTGCTGAGACAGTGACTCTCCTTCAGGGGACACCTGTTCCTCTCTCACAGGGCTTCCAGCACTTGACTCCACATCTGAATAAAGCGAATCTTCTGATGGCTGCACCGCGAGCAAGGCTGGCAAAGGTTTGGCTGGTGTCTCCTGGGGCACCTGGAAGAGCAGGAGGCCAGCATTGCTCACCTTTTAGCTGAAAGTTGAAATTAGACCAATGAACTATACTTTAGGGGTTTCAGTGTCTGTGGTGTGAAAATCTGGAGTTGTATGAAAAGTCAAAAGCATAAAGCTTGCAGGCTGTCTAAACTTGATGAATCATTTGCTATTTTATGAGTATACTTTGCTCCCTTCTGTCTCCCTGTTTTCAAGTTCTCTTTTCCTATCTGGAATGTTCTCTTCCTGACCGCCTACGTCACCTTTTTTTTTTTTTTTTTAAATTTGAAGGCCAAGAGGGGTTAAGTGACTTCTCAAAGCCACATAGCTGGTTAATACCAGAACTGTGTTCTCATTCTTCTGCTGTTTAGTAAGTATTCACTCGTTCCTTGAAATGCAGAAGGTGTGCCAACCATGTGCTAAGAACTGAGAAAACAAACGTGATTAAGACAAAACCCTCACGTTGGGCTGTTCACTGTCTGGTGGGGAGACCTTGTTGAGCGAATAAAGTGCGATGTAAGTGAACGGTGCTGCAAGAGGACAAAGGTGGGGCTGAGCAACCCCGTAGGAAGGGTTTGTAGAATCTGCAGTTTAACTGAAAAATAATTCAAGTGGGAAGGGTTTGACGGGCAAGGACTACACACAACCTGTATGCGGAAGATCGTGATTCAAGGCATTGTGCCACTTTTATTCATTAAAATATTCAGCCGAGCTTTGGTTTCTTCAGTTATTAAGTTGTACCCTCAAATTCTGAACTACACAGCCAAAGCAGTTAGTTGACAGGTGATGGACACTTGGTCCTTTGCCGTACGTGCTCATGAATCACATCTGCATTATAAGAGCATTATAAATGACCTTCCCGAATAAGTCAGTGCCTGCTGACATCAGCTTTTGTTAGGAAGGCACGTCACCTGTTGTCTTTGTTGGGGGGGGTGATTCCTCAGGGCCAAGTGTGTTCTCCATTTTGAACCCCACTCATCCTCAGCTCTGGCTTACATACCTGGGGAAGAGGACCCTGCCCTCAGATTCCTCCAGAATGCGGACACCTTTGAAACTGGGCACTCATCCTGGAGGCTGGTATTTTGGATGCTCAGATGATCCTAATAACTTCAAAAGATAACAAAGAAACAGAAGTTCCAGGGACTTGGGTAATGAATCCCTGTTGAATTAGACATTTTTTTAAGTTTGAAAAAACATATGACACTATTAAAGACTGTAAGTAACTGATATGTCACGCTGCTTAATATATTTGTATAAATTTTCTTAACCAGAGTGTATGGTTTTAACTTATTTTTAGTATGACATAAACATAAAGTTTCTATTTACTTTATTATGCAGATGAGCAAATTGGCCCCTTGTAAAAAATTGTTCTTTGCTAATCAGTAAAACATGTTGATTTTTTAAATTGCTGTTATCAACATGCAAATTATTGTATTATTGTCTAGATTAATTACAGAGAATATTTTTGAGCTATCTTGCATCACATAATTTGCTGGTAATTTAAGAGTACTTATGCTTTTGCACACTTGCATTTTTTTAATTAGTGGATGTTCTCTCAATTATATTAGTAATGACCTCATTCATTTTAAAGTATCAGTTCTATTTATGTTCCTCTGTAGTAAACTAAACACATTTGAAATATAAAAAATCTTATTTTTTACAGAAGAACAATCCAGGCAGAATTTTTTTCAAATCCTTTTTTTCAATTTTTTTCAAATCCTTTTTTTCAAATCCTGCCCAGACTTTTTCAAATTGAGGCAAAAATTCAGTAGTTGATTATCAGCTGTAATATTGTGTGTGTGTGTGTGTGCACATGTGCCCGTGCATGTGTGTGATTAAAAGTAATACTGAGTGTTTGAAAATGTATACTTCCAAAATGGAATGTGTCTATGCCAGCTCTCAGAACATTCTTTTTTTCCTGGACCATCAGAGTTCCTCTGTTTATGTTCCCACAGATGTCCTCTGAACTTTTTGCAAATGTTAACAATTTATCACAAAGGAGCCAAGTTAAGCATGGAGGTGTATCAACACAAATCCGTTCATCCTTCTACACATCAAAGTGGTCCCCCAATGACAGTGAGTCAGTAGATGCAATTCCCCGAGTAAAGATCCTAGTTCTTTCTGACAGTTATTTTTCGTAACACTTAAGGCAATAGAAAAATCATGTTTGAAATTTCACTGGGGTTAATTAGAAAGTTCCAGGAGACCCACTGCAAGTATTGTGGCTTATAGGAATCGTGCCTGTCTGATTTTTTAGTGATGCTATTCAAGAGTCTCGGTGGCTCTCCAGTATATCAATTGGGTCATAACTAGGTTAGACTATACTCGTTTTCAGTTTAATTTCATCTTGTCACTTGATAGACATACACTCTCCAAGCTGTCTCATGCTTGAAACTGTTTTCTTGACTCGTTTTTTCCTAAGCATCAGATGTTGTTTCTTAATTGTAGAAGATCTTTCAAGTCAGATAGATTTGCATTGATTTTGAATGTCTAACGTTTAATGCTCTCTACACACAGAGGCATGAACTGCGTCTCTTCACGGCTTTAACCCAAGGTCTGAAGTTTCAGATTATCCTCTTTTGTTTTGACCTTTAAATCATATCAATTTTATTGATAACACAACAATTCCTATCACTTTTCTAGGATCCCCTTGCTAAACAATAATTTTCCACTGTTTATCCCACTACAGGAACCTTATTTGTAGTTAGAAAGCAACTCAGTCCTCAAAAATTGTCAGGCTTACTATTGCCTTGGAAAATAATGCATGAGATGAATAATAAATATTAAATTATTCACACAAATAACCACCCTGTACAAGGACTCTCTGTTTCCCTGCTGGGGGATACACAGATAACATAAAACAATCAATGGAAACAGAGTTAAGAGATAAAGGCATCAGAAAGCAGAGCGCCATTTGCTGCCAGGAAAAGCTTTCAGTAGATGAAACCTTCACCAAAGAGATGGGCTTCCCTGTTTTAAGTATATAGTTGAAAGGTCAGGTTAGCTTAATAACACTCTGGTTTATCTGAACACATGATGCTCAAGAAAAAAATGGAGGTAAAGTATAAGTAGTTCTAGGAGGAAACGAAATGACAAATGGCAGAATAAAAAAAAAAGAAACAACTTTTGCTCTGCGAATGACAGTTTGAATGAAAAAAACAAACTGACTGGGTGAAAAGGTGATAATTTGCTTTGCAAATATCTGACAAAGGACTTGTATGGAGAGTGTGCAAAGAACACTCAAAACCAATAGAAAAAAGCAAACAAGCCAATTAAAAACGGGAAGAGAACATGTATGAACACTTTACCAAAGAGGATATATGGATAGTACGTAAGCACACAACAAGATGTTCCACATAATTAGCCTGTACAGAAATGCAAGTTAAACCACTGTAAGATACCACATCCCATTACAATAACTAACATTAAATATATTTGTATATAAACAGACAATATTTGGTGCTAGTGATTATGCAGAGCAACTGTACATGCTGAAACAAAACAGTGTGAAGAAGTATGGAATAGTAGAGACACTCTGGAAAAGTTTGTCAGTTTCTTATAAAATTAACTATATGCTTATTATATGACCTGGAAAACCTAACTGCTTTCTTTTGAAAGAATGCTAGGTGTTTATCCAGGCAAAAATATAAACATATGTTCACACAAGTTTGTACATAAATGTTTATAGAGACTCTATTCGTAAGGGCCCCAAACTGGAATCAACTCCAGCGTCTCTCAGTGGTGAATTAATAAACCAGCTGTAGTACTTCTGTACCCTGGAATACAATCAGCAGTTAAAAGCAACAAAACCCTGATACATGCAACAGCACAGGTGAATTTCACAGGCATTATGATAAATGGAAAAAATCAATCTTGAAGATTACGTGCTGTACGATTCCTTTTATATTACATTCTGGAAAAGACAGAGCTATAGCGATGGAGAACAGATGAGTGCTTGCTAGGGGTAGGCGTGAGGGGTGGTGTGACTTGAAAGGAATAGTATGAAGGAGGTTTTGAGGGGTGATGGGACTGTTCTATATTCTGATTGTGGTGGTGGTTACATGATCACATGTGTCAAAATTCATGGATCTGCACATGTACACAATCAGCTTAACTCTATGTTAATTTAAATGTAAACTCTCTTATCGAGGGGGTTAACATAGTCCCTTGAAATGTGCAGGATTCGCTGACTCAACTGTAGGTGAATCTCTCCAGAGCCCCAGGTGGAAAACAAAGTCAGAAACGGTGGGGTGAACGTGGGAAGCCTGAAAGCTCTCTGTGTCTCCTGAGATTTTTGTTTTCTGAGAACAAGTTCCTCAGCTGTTATACTAAGATGTTTAAATTCACAGCTTTTAAACCGCAGCTGCTGAACTATGGCTCTGGAAATCATCTGAAACTGAGAATGGTAAATATTATATATACAGTAATTTAGAGGAGAGTCAACATTTCCTTCCTTAACCCGAGGTTTTGAGTTCGTGGAATTACCACGGTTGAGTAAACTTTTAAGCCCTCCATCTTACTTCTTTTTATCCAAGTTTTCCTATTGAATTACTCTCTCCCTACCAAGGGTATTCTAAAATTCAAATGATTAGGCTGCAAAGTGCTTTGAGGCTTTGGGATACAGAATGATTCAAGTGCTAGTTATTATTATGTGGTATTCTAAAAAGAAAAAAAAACTCCTCTAACCTTGCCTTCCATTACACTTCTTTCATCTTATTTTCCGCCTAGTTTACTGATCATTTCATTCTAACTTTTTCTATGGATCTTCTCCTTTCTCCCACCCTCCAAATGTTGACATTTTGCTAAGATAGAAACTGGATCTATCAATTTTCTTCCCTCATACACTTTTTTCCTTGAAAAATGACATTAATTGTCATGGCTTCTTCTAACCATGGATATAGCTTCCAAACCAACCCTTTCTGCTCTGGCCTCTTTACTTTAATCAGTTGGGTCTTCTCTACTGGACTTTTTCAACAACATCTTAAACTCTCTGTATTTGAAAAATCCCATTACTGCTGAGAGTCAGAATGGAAATTCTCTTGCATTTTTGGTGGAAATTTATACTGGAAGACATTTTGAAGTACAGGTTGTCAAGAGGTACCCAAAGTTTCTATGGCATGCCCTTTGACCCGGCAATACCACTTTCTGGAATAAAAAAACGTGTACAGAGATGATAAGTAAGACATCATCATTTTATAGCCAAAAAAAAGTGAAAAAACTTCAATATTCATCATTAGGGAATTGTCTAAATAAATTAAAGGTAATTCCGTATTATACACTTCTGTATATCCTTTGCATGTTTACATTTATAGATATGAAATACACCCAAATTATATTATTAAATGAAAATGTGAGGTCATAACATAGCATATAAGTGCTTCTTTTTCATATTGATTTTCCTTGACTTCATCAGGTATTATTTTTAGAGTCAGAAAAGAATCTCTCCTCATTTAGGGGACAAAATTTAAACAAAAGGTAATTATTACTTTCATCTTAAACATACCCATCATTCTCACTTTGCCTTAATACCACATACAGGAACCACCAGTCCCCCCTACACCCAGCCTTGAGAACTGAGACCAGGGACCAGGAGATTGCACCCTGTCCCCCTGCTGCCCAGCCTTGCCGCCTGGAACTCTGCCACGGTGATTCTCAAGAGGGGCTGGGATGGATCTGTATATAAGTCTCCATTGTGGAATGGCTTAGGGCAGCGATTTTTAGCTGAGATTCTGAAATATCCATGAAATTCACACCTTGAGAATCACCGAGAAGGTGCCACCTTGGGAATCATTCTGTGCATTGAAGTCTGTAACTGACAGCAGCGTTTTGCCATCGGTGAATGATCTGGGGCAATAACGGACGTTGAGGACCGCAGCTCTGAATTCTATCCTTTCCTCATCATTCCTACTCTGTACTTTTCCCTGGGTAATTTTGAGAATAACCTCATTGATTTTCCTTTTTGTCTTTCTGATATGAAGCTCTCTTCCAGCCTCCATTCAAGTTATCCACTCTTCTCTGATCAGTGTTACCAAGCCATAGCTTGAGATGGGGAAACAGAAGATGCGTTCAGTTTTTGACCTGCTGGTCTTATGACTTCATATTCCTAAATTTCTCCAACTTGCCATCTTCCTAGAACTTCCTTTGAAAGAATTTGGTGAACATTAGGATTCTCTTAACAGGAAGATACGAACTGAAAGAGAAAGTTTGTCAAAAACTAAAGTGCTCTGTAGAGGGGGACCCCAAATAAATGCTGTAAACAAATAAATACTGTAAAAGATAAAAGACAAATATTTATCACAGAAGCCTTAGGAATGGGTGACTTTTTTAAAGGTTGGACATAGATAAGAGAACTGGACTAGAATGAAGAAATCACTGACTTAAAGAGGCAGCGTAGGATGAAGAGTCTGTAAGAAAGGTCTAGAGTTCATGGAGTAAGAGGGGAAATGATTATTATTTTCTTCAGTGTGTAGGGGAGGGTATGGAGTTCAAGAAAGAGATCCAATAAGATTAAGAAGGGAAATAAGATCCTGCCACTGGAAGTTAGGTTTTCATTTTGTCAACAGATACATCTATTATTTTCTCCTTGAATTGCAGGAGGATTTCTGACACAATCAGTAGAGAATTTGCTTTCTTCTCACCTGTACCAGTATTTCCAATTGTCTCTTTCTTTTGTAGCCTGGAAGATTGTATGCCTTGAGAAGGGGACATAGTAAGATTCAGGGGATGTGAGGGATATACCCTTTTTTCTGGAAGTATGAATTGGAAAGAGGGAGACTGTGAAAAGAGAGGTGGAAAGGAGAACCAGTCTATATTTCTAGCAAGTTCTGGGACAGATCAATTTCAGGAAGGTGCAGAATTAGAGGCAATCTATGCCTATGTATTTTGTAAAATTCTTTGTTGTATTCCTGGGTATGATTCTCCATTTGTACCATCGGTTACTGTAAATTTAAACTTTGGAGCCACTGAGATAGTAGTCTGCCAACCGGCTGATGAAAGCAAGTTTGGGGTGAACAATAATACACTCACAGAAGACTTCCTTCCTTTTTGCCTCTGCACTTAGGTCAAAACTGAAACATTAGGCTGCTGGTTTTAGGTTCCGGGAGTCCATCTGTGAACAAAGCAGACAAAATCCCTGTCCTTGTGAAGCTTAATTAATTAATTAGTGCCTAATAATGATTTTAAAAATAATTTATTATTTATTTATGAATTAAATATGTGAAAATACACTAAGTGCTATAAAATATATCAGGGTAATGTAAATCCAGGAGAGCAGCAAGTCAATTTAAATTGGGTTTTCAGGGTAGAACTCACTGAGAAAGTGATGTTTTTTGAGCAAAGATCTGATATAGCAAAGGATTTACTCACTCACTGAGATATCTGGAGGAAAAGACAGTCAGAGATACCCTATCTCCCCCTCTGCTGGGCAGGTTTATTTGCAGTTCATCAGTTCATGGCTTTTGGGGGTATCTCCAGATGTCTGGCACCTTCCACACTACTTAGTTTGGCAGGTTTGAATCCCAATACTTAGGTTGTGGCCTGATGGAAACTAAAGTTTTAGTTTCAGAGCTTTTGTATCTATATGGATTTAGGGCCTCATTTCAAACGTATGCCCCGGCTCAGCCATGCATTAGTTTTAAGGTTTGTTTTTTTTTTTTTTTAATTTTAAGCATTTTGTAAATATAACATGTTTGAAAATACTGTCCTGGGAGGGATTTTTAGAACATCTGCTCCCTGGGTGTTACAAGTTGACTCTGCAGCCTGACCGCCTGTTTGAACTCCAGCTTGACTACTTTCTAGTCATGGAATTCTTGGCAGTTAAAGTTTTTGTGCCTCAGTTTCCTCACCTATAAATGGAGATAAATAGTAGGGTCTCCTGGAGGTTTGTAAAAAGGTACTATACCTAAGGTTCTTGCATCTTTGCCTCAGACAACATATAAGTGTTAACTATGAGGATGATGATGGCGTACTTGCCTGCTGCAATTAATTCAACTCCCCATGTATCTTTAAATTCATGGGCAAGATGGTACCAGCCCCAGCTCCCGGACGGCAGAGATCGTGTCCTTCCAGCTCCATCGGGCAGGGTTGGTACTGCCTCTCCCATGAGTTTAGAAAGGTGAGAAGAGGCTTCTTTGTTTGTCAGCAGGACAAGGGAACCCCACCAGTACTTGTGGGTAGTGATGCCGATCACTTTGCAGTGCACAGGGCTGTCACACACAGTGAAGGTTTGTTCCACCAAATGACAAATGAAGCCCTGTTGAGAATCACTGTGTACAGAGCCTTGCACATAGTAAAGGTTTGATAAATTAATTGATGACTGAGTGAATAAAGTTCATTCATGGGGAACTGAATGTAAAATGCTTATCTGGGTGCCGAGCACCACGTAACTCTTTAATAAATGTTAGCCACTGTGGTTACTCAGATGACTACATTATGAAACGTTTCCCTGCTTTCAGATTTAGGTCAAAAGACATTTAAGAATCTCTGAGCTCATTTTCTCCAGGTCCGTTTCAGATCTGTCCCTCCTATTGTAATAATCTTTCTCCTTTCACATTTTATTTCTGGACATCCAATGTGAAAATCTATTGAATGAAGAAGTGTAAATTACGTGGGGAGTCCTGAAACTCATTTATACTCTTCTAGTCATGATTTTTGAATAGGAAGCCCTCATCTAAGTGAAAACCAATGAAACTGACAGCTTACCAACTAATCGTTTTCGTTTTCAAAACAAAAACATGTTTTTGTTTTCATGTACATGTCCCCTTATACATGTATGAAAGCAGTTATATTAATTTGACCCCTAAAATGCAATTTCAAAGGTATGGCTTAATTTCCCATCATTTCCTCCTGTGTAACCTACAATTGATATTCATGACGCTGACCTTAATTACTGTAAGATACTGAATAACTTTCCCAGTCATTGAAAAATAAAGCCTATTTTACTTCTTGAATTCTAATTTTTACATATGATTTATATATAATTTTTGTATGTAAGTTATGCAAATTATTGGCAACTTTAACCAGAGTACTCCACTTTTTGCGATGAACATTGTCTAACTAGAGTTAGATATAGTTACTATTTCTAGAATGAACGATAGTTAATTTTAACTGAATAATACCTGGATATTGTTCCGTAAGCTAATTCTCTCTCTACCTATTGTCTCTTGGTAACAGTATGATACAGCTGCAGTGGAAGAAAAACATTACTTTGGCTGGGAAGTATCGTTCCTTTTATTAGGTCATGAGGATCTAGTTTTATTGAATATTTTGCTGTTAAATATTTCTATTTTGAGACTTTAGTTTTTGTGGCTAGGAAGGAATTAAAATGGGACCCTTTTTCTGTCCCAGCAAAAAGCAGCAATTATTTAACGACTTGGATTGCCTTCTTATTACTGGAGAAATGGCCACCCCTTGGCAAACCATACACTGGATGGTGTGATCCTTCTAAAAGGATCCCTGGGGAGCCAACTCCCTGGGGGGACACCATTCTTATAACACAAGGTCCTTTGTGAGTCATAACTTACATGTACCGCAGCTTCAGTTGTTACACACTTTAATGAACGTTCTTTGACATGCTGTCTTTTCTTCCCCACATCTTGTGATTTGCTATCACATAAGAATCTTCTTCATCTGTCTCACATTACAGCTTCATCCTTAGCTTCCAAGAAATTGGAATTGAGTGCCCAAAGAAGTTTTCATCTCTTTTTGAGTACCTCAAATCTAAAATTCTAATTGGAGACCAGTGTGAACAATAATTATATATTATCTGTAACTTGTGGTTGGTTATAAACACAGATCACAAACTATTACCTAATCCCCTTTACCAGATATTAACCAAAGTTCTCTGGAAGGCGCATTGTAAATTCTGCACATTACAGTCTCTGCCGGCATCTGAGTGCTTGTGTGTTTGCTTTGTTATTTTACTTTCCCATGAGGGTCACTGTGGCCTGACTTGTCACTTGGCATATTCCAGTCTTACCTTCATTTCTCCCATGAATCGCTCTGGCCTTGTTGTCTTGTATGGTTCCACTTCAAATCCACTTTCCCAAATAAATCACCGTGATGTTGAAGTGTTCTCAAGTTCGTTTAGGATGCTCCATCCAGAGCTCATCGTGCTTGTTGAAGAAGACCCGAAAGAGGTAAATGTACGATTTCAGGGTAACTCAGCTATCTGCTTTCATTCACATGTAGCATAAAGTGATAGCAAGAGCCAATCACGTCTCTGATCCACTTGGAGAGACCTGCCCTCAGCCATCCCAGCCTCAAGACTCACCAGGTCCTCACCGGCTACTTTTAATTTTTTCTCCGGGAGCAGTTATCACCTCTAGTATACTATATAGTTACTTACATGCCATGTTTACATTTTCTTCTGCTTTTCCCTACTAGAATGTAAGCTCCAGGAGAATGGGTAACTCAGAGTATCCTAAGTGTCTAGAAAAGTGACTGACACAGAGTGCAGCCAATGAATATTTGTCCAATGAATAGAAGAATGCTAGACTGAAAAAATATACATTTACGTATGAGAGAAAAATGTAAAATTAAGAAAATTATGTGCATAGCCTAACATTTTCTCTAATTGGGAAAACAGAATTACTATTCAATTTTTATATTATTGTCACACCAAAGTAATACATGTGAATTGCTGAAACAGATGATGCCTATTTTTAATTCCCCATTCACTTCACTTGGGCCTTCATGGGGCTGTGGTCATTCCCTGTGATTGTCAGACTGTAGAGCTGCAATCCTTATGCCTATTTCCCAGTAATTTCAAGAGCTCCTTTCTTTCCACATACATATATGAACACCTCAAATCTCATTTCACTAGTTTCCCCAAAACTGCTCTCACTCCTTCAGTTCCTCGATATTCCCAAATTCCAACATTTGTGTGTGCTTCGTAGAGAATATGTAAACAACTAAATGAAACCAAAGCCATGTGCAGCACCATAAAGATGACCTACTTTATATTTAATTATTCGGGGGAATATTTGATCTTATCTGTTCTGTTCCTCTTCTTTCCTCTTCTTTCAATGCCAACATTTAATTCTTTAATCTGAAAATAAAAATAACATATTTGTACAGAAGAGAGAAAATAAAGCAACTGTTTTTCTCATATTTGACAAAATTCTTTCTCAATTCTTCCTAACATTAAGACCTGTATTTCAGAGCATCAAATCTTCTCAGCTTCTGTTCGTCTCTCATTCTGCGTTCTGTGTGCAGGCTTTGTGGGTTGCTCCTGTCAGCATTATGTTCTGCCTTACTCCAAACTACTTTTTTGAGCTTATGTTAAGTTTCAATTTCCTTTTTTTCTACTTAAAAAAAATCCCCATTAATATGTGGGAAGAAGTTAAGCCTGGGTAGTGTAGCCAATATTGCCAATAGTTTGCTTCTTTTCTTTTCCTTTGGTTTTTTCAATTATATTTTCTCTATTTCATTTTTTTAAAAGAAGGATCTTTTCAAATAAATAAATAGGACAGAATCTTTTTCTAAACATCATCAAAGACCAGTAGGAGTAAGAGCGAAGATACACATGTACACACACACCACACAAGTATACACACACACACCACACACACACCACACAAGTATACACACACACCGCATACACCACACACGTATACACACACACACCACACACGTATACACACACACACCACACACACATCACACACGTATACACACACACCACACAAGTATTACCCCCCCACACATATATGCACACACATATACACACACCACACAAGTATACACATACCACACATGTATACACACACACCACACACACAACACACACGTATACACACACCCCCACACACATATATACCCCCACACACATACATGCACATGCATACACACACATATACACACACCACACAAGTACACACACATAAACATGTATACACCCACATGCACATATATGCACACACGTATACACACATATACACACCACACACGTACACACACACACTACACACGTAGACACACACATCACACACGTAGACACACAAACGTAGACACACACCACACACACTACACACGTAGGCACACACATGTAGACACACACCACACACATACACACACGTAGACACACACAGAGAGACCACACATACACACACCACACACATATACACACACACCACACACACACCACACAAGTATACACACACACCACACACACATACACACGTATATACCCACACACATATGCACACACATCACACATGTATACACACACCACACACATATACACACCACACACGTACACACACACCACACACACACTAGGCACACACATCACACACGTAGACACACAAACGTAGACACACACACCACACATACTACACACGTAGGCACACACATGTAGACACACACCACACACGTATATATACACACACACGTAGACACACACACAGAGACCACACACACACACCACACACTTATACACACACACCACACAAACTTTACTTTAAACTAAGATAACAAATAGTATGGAAGGAATAGAGAAATAGTGAGGAGTATCTGTTTCATACAATGGAAAGAGTGTACAGCTAGGCACCATCCTGCATCTTTTTCCAAGAATGTCAGCACGGTAACACTTCTATTTATCTAATCTAAGATTATCCAAAATAGTGAAATTTAGAAACTTTGGAATCTGGTGTTTATTAAAAAACCCAGGTCCATTTTTGCATATTGACAAAACACAGACGTAAATGTTTACTCTGGAAAATATCAGTGAATATCCCAGTATTTACTAAAATCCTCATTAGCTGGTCGGAAATCACAGTGGATGGTGCTACAGAAAAGTTCCCTGCAGTGCGCAATTAAAAAGTGGGAATAGGGGTGTGCTCATTTTTCGTATGTGCTAAACTCAATCTGTCTGTTTGTAATGGAGACTGTAAACGAGTAGCCGTCACTATAGAAAAGGTTTTCTTCTCCTAAATGTAATTGCCAACCACTACAAGACTGCTGCGATTGCTTTATTATTTACGCATCTGAAGGCTGACAATAAGTTGAGAAAGCAACGTACGTTAATAAAGCTGAGAAAAACTAAATTAAACTGAGTTGTCAAATAAAATCTTTTTGCTTATATCATGGCAAGTGCTGCTGTTCAAGGACAGTCTCTCTGTACTGAATGGTGATGACAGTTACTTTCTGTTTAATAGGCTTGGAACAGCGAGCAAGCGCCGTTTGCTCCTTTCTTTCACCCTCTGCTTCCGGCCACATTGATGGGTTAGCGCGTATTACCTTCATTCTGGAGTCTGCGCTTCCTCTCTCCACTCCTGAGTCCTCAGACCCAGGATCTGCTATTTGTCATCTTTGTCTTCTGTCATTTTAGAAAGCCGGGTTGAGACTCTTTATTGCTTGTGGATCAAACGTCAGCCTTTCTCTCCTTACAGCACTGCAGGTCATGCTCAATAGCTCCAACTGGCAGAAAGAATGTTTTCATTTTGTTTTCAGAACCACTGAGTGAAACCGTCCTGGAAAGGTGTCACTCTTTCCTCACATTCTGCTTAGCCCTGAAGAGTCAATTCAATCTCCTCTTTTTGAGGGCTTTTCAGTTCCTTTCACGACCTACTCAGTGTCTGAGAAAAAGTTTCCTGCTAAGTCAGTGGAGCTACCTATTCTCCCATCCTCCGAGGCCTGAAATTATTCCTTCTTCCTCAACTCTGTCCTCATACAGTGAGTAAAATAGGGTCATTTCCACTCCAGTCCCACCCCAGAAATAAGCCTGCCAGAGGAGCTATCCCAGCTCCTGAGATGCTGGAAGCACACAGTTCAGGTGGCAGGGAAGGTGATGAAGGGAACGTGGGATGAGTATCTCAGGTTCACTGTGTGAACGGTGGTGTCACAGCGCAGCCGTGGAACAGTACCTGGTTATTGTTTGTAGTAGCAGTAACGGATCAGAAGTAGGGCTTCATGGCTGGGCAGAGTTGTTTTCAAACCCCCAGCGTGTGTTGTTGAAGCTGTTTGCTTTGGGGCAAGTCTCTCTGATTTACTGAAAAGTCTGTTACTTATTTCTTGTTCTGTATGATGATGGCAATGCCGACCATGTGAGGTTGTTATAAGGATGCAATGGGTTGATTGATGGCAAGGGCTTTGGGTGGTGTCAGGCATGTGGTAAGTGCTCCGTATAATGATGTTTAATGCTCAATATACTGTAAGTGTGAATTTTCAAAGAAAAAATGTCTGGTAATCTTTTACTTTTCTCTCTTTCTCCCAAACCATTTCCCACCCCTAACCTTTCCATTCTTACTGTCAACACAAAGGTTCCAGCACCAGTTACCACTCAGTTGTTTGTAGGAATCATACTTTCTCATTTTGGAGTCGTTTTTATGATTACAGGCACTTTTACAAAAGCAGTGCATTTGATCTTCAAAGTTTCCATTTAGAGGGGGTACATTTATTTCTCATATTCTGTAAATGGGTAAACTGTTGCTCAGAGAAGTTAGGTAACTTATGGACACATAGCTGGCAGATCACATAACCTGCTTAATCCTCCTGGACCTCTTATGAGGTCCAGGAGGATAAGAAAATAAGAAAATAAAAAGCCCCAACTTTTCTTATTTTGAAACCATTAAAACCTACAGGGTTTCCCTGGTGGCGCGGTGGTTGAGAGTCCGCCTGCCGATGCAGGGGACATGGGTTCGTGCCCCGATCCGGGAAGATTCCACATGCCATGGAGTGGCTGGGCCTCTGAACCACGGCCGCTGAGACTGCGCGTCCGGAGCCTGTGCTCCGCAACAGGAGAGCCCACGACAGTGAGAGGCCCGCGTACCAAAAAAAAAAAAAAAAAAGAAACGTTGAACAAATAACTTAATAGTTTTTTTCCTAACCAAATTAATACTTTGATAAATTATTTTCCCACAAATCACCTAGGAGAGAGTTATGGTAAGTGTGCAGTTTTCAGTAACTACCTGTTATGCCCAAATATCAAAGAGAGCTTTATTTTTTCCAAAAGTTATCCCTCAAAAAAGTGATGTTGTCTTATATTCAGTCCTTATGAAATCCTTCATACCACAATGAATTTTTTAAAATGCTTACTTTGAAAGTATTGTTATGGGAAGACATATGGTTCTGAAATAAAGTCAAGCAATGCTGTCTTGATGCCTGTTATAATAGGTCACCTAAATATATGTAAAAATCAGACATTTAATACAGGTCTAATACTTACTCCTCTGGGGATTGATTCTGTATTAGTGAGTTTTAGATATTGCAGTAAACAAGCTTTTTCTAAAGATCACTTTAGAAAGTAATGCATATATGGTTCAGATATATTAACTCCAGAGAGAAACAAAAATGAGTACTAACTTTATACAGGTATTTTTGTGGTTTGGCGCTTGACTTTCGGGAAAGTCATTAAGGAGACTCAAAACCACCGCCTCTCAGACATTTGGGATGTGAAGGTGATGTGCCTTAGGTGTGTGTCTTAGGTGACTTGGAAAGGGCTTAAGAAGTAGGGCTTTGCTGACAAGAAGCAGGACGTAAGACAAGGGTGAGGGATTCTATGATTGGAAATCTTAATAAATCTTATCTAGAAACAGGGACGACAAGGGTGAACTAAGCTGTAACTTGTAAGAAAGCAGTAGCCAGTCATATTAGCCAGCACAGAGAGGGAAAGTTTGGCCATCTGTGGTTTGCCCAATGTCCATGCTTTGTCTGTGTTCAGACACGGTTACAGAGCTCTCTTGTCTGTCACGGTCACAGAGTGGCCTTGTCCAGTGTTGATGGTCTGTGAAATTGGGTTCAACAGCAGAATGCCAAGGGTTGGCTGAGTAACGGGCAAACTCCAGCATGTTGGAGGCGGCTTTTCTCTTTCTGGACTATTTCATCATCTGTTAATTGTGTATAATAATATTGAGGTTGCAGAATATAGTAAGAACTAAATTAATTTGAAATAAAACCCCCTGTTGTAGGCTCAAATGGGAGAGCATTCCTCTTCTTTTCTGCTCACAGCTTCTACTGGGCAGCTGCCCTTGAGAATCATGGCATGAACCAGGTTTAATTGCTGATTCTCCCCAAGAGGTAATGAGAGCAAGACCTGGGAATGAGGTGTGAAAACATCAGTGAAACTGAATGTTTCACTTCAATAATATTACCATCGTCAAAAACATATTTGAGCTTTGATTAAGTGTTATGCAAGGATACAGATTTTATTAATAAGCAAGCTTAAAATTTAGTTAAACCAATTGTTCTTTTAAGAATTTTAAAAGAGAGTCAGTTTAAAGCCGTTTTTGTCTGATGGCTAGAATAACACCTTTCGAAGTGGTTAGTGGTTACTTTTTGGCAATTTACTTCTCAATGTATTACTTTCTTACAAATTCTTATAGTGGCTAAAATGATGAGATGAATCTACATCTAATAGAAATGTTGATGTTTGAAGACAAAATGGAAGTAACGCTGTAAAAGTGATATCCTAGAAAGTGCACGGGCCTCCACGACAGCCCAACAAGCCACTGTCTTTGAAGCATGAATGTTCCAAAAATTAGGGAATATCGCATTATTCTAATCCCCATATATCAATTTTAAATCTGTTTCTCGTAAATCCTTTTCTACTGAAATCTTTGTTGTAAGGGTTTGATTACAGTAAACTTTGTCAACAATCCTGTAATTATTAATTTGCTTTTTAATTGCTATTTAGATTTCCTGGAGTTAAAGCATTAAAATAGTAGAAAGTAGTCAATTCAATCGATAAATACGGAATAAGGTCTCCAAGAGTGTCTGGTGTGTTTGTGTGAGCGTAAGTTTGTGTTTGTATACAGTATTGTAAAGTAGTATGTAACATGTAGGTACAGCACTGCTACATATAAGTATGTACTCCAGTGGCGAAGACGGGTAAGGCAGTTGTGCATAAACAGCAGGCTGAATTTGTATATTTTGTGTATATGCAACCAATTTCTGTTTGAAACAGAATCTGATTAAAAATCAATATTATATATATCAAATTTTTAATTCCATTCATAAACTACTGGAACTTTAAAATATAATTTGCAAATAATTTATTTTTACGTTAGACTTATTTTCATGACAAATAATTATAATATACTCTAAAAAGAGAGCAATAAAAGTTTCCCAAAGCCAAATATTAAACTTCTTTAGCAGGAGAGTGTCTTATTTTCTTGCTTGCTTGTTTGTTTGCTTTTTAACACGTAAAAGGTTTGTTTAGTTCTGCTCTCCATCTATGAGGCTGGTCTGATTGGCTCCCTCTTCCTGATTTTGCGTTAGTTGTGAGATGGGGGTTGTCTGTGTGTGGTTGAAACCTGTGAAAATGCACAGCTGGACTTTTCTTTCAGGTGTTTGTTTCTGCTGTTGCTTTTCAGCAGCCTCCTCAAGGAAAAACCAGAGTGAGTTCGAAAGATGATGATGGAGTCGGAATACCTAGAACTGCATTTTATTGTCAAGGTTTGAAAGTTAATTTATCCCCCTCTGTGTTACAGACGGAAATGAAAAGTTGAAGAAAGATTCACACCTGGTTAGTTATACAGCCTCTACCAGGCAAGCAGTTCAGATTTCATTTTATATCAAAATTCCTTATCTTCATTAGTATTATTCATCAATAGTTGCAGTGACTATACCAATCTAAAATATAAAACATATAGTTATATAATATAGCAATATACTAATAAAATCAATATACCTATATAAATATATTAATAAATTATACTAATATAATTAATATATCCATGTAATTATATATATTAGTATAATATACATTAGTATGGTCCTTAGCTACTTATATGATGAAAGCATTTACGACTGACCTCAGAAATCCAAATATTTGTATATAAAAGGTGAAATAAAGAGCTGAATCAATCATTTCAAAATTTCATGTATGAAGCAGAATCTCCACTAATGCTTACTTACCACCTTGATCATTAGAAAGCAACAATAATTATGTTCATGCTTATATATTTTTTTAAATTAATTATTTAATTTATTTATTTTTGGCTGCGTTGGGTCTTCGTTGCTGCGCATGGGCTTTCTGTAGTTGCGGCGAGCGGGGGCTACTCCTCATTGCAGTGCGCGGGCTTCTCGTTGCAGTGGCTTTTTGTTGCAGAGCGTGGGCTTCAGTAGTTGTGATTCGCAGGCTCAGTAGTTGTGGCTCGCGGGCTCTAGAGCACAGGCTCAGTAGTTGTGGTGCACGGGCTTAGTTGCTCCGTGGCATGGGAGATCTCCCCGGACCAGGGCTCGAACCTGTGTCCCCTTCATTGACAGGCAGATTCTTAACCACTGCGCCACCAGGGAAGTTCCCATGCTTATAACACCCAAACATTCCTATGACTATTTCAAACCATCAGAAGTCACGATAGATACTTTTTTAAATAGGATGGAGCAGTATAATTTATTACTATTTTTTTTCCAATCAATGAGCCTAATCTGTTTTTATGAAGAAGGTGGTGATTCAGGGGAGAAAAGACCAGCAAGAATGTGTGGCATGGGAGGAGGCTCAGACATGGCAGGCCAGCCATTCCATTCTAGGAACATCCAGCTAGTCGAGCAATTTTTGGTCTCCTAGTTAACACAGCTAGCCATTTTTATGCTTTTAACTTAGACTTTTCATTTGGCTCTTCAGTTATCCATTAGGCAATGAATGCTAATTATTCTCTACTATTTCATAAGTATAACAGGGATGAGTTGAAGGAATCCCAATATCAAGAGGGCAAGACAGTGTAAGACACCTAGAACCCAAAGTCCTGGTTTCAAACCATCGTCATCACACTAGAAAAAGTGGCTACTTGACAGCTACTGTGAACTTCACTGTACTGAGTGTTTCTGCCCTTGCTTTCTGTAAGGAGGATGGAAAACTAGAACATATTGAAACACCTTTAAACATTTTTTTTAAGAGGCAACTTAGATTTTTAAACATACCTGAGCAGGTTCATTAGCCCTTGGTTGCCTCAGGTGCTTCTTATGTAACTTCCCTTATCCATTAAAAAAAGAAAAAATTCTAACGCATAAAATACATGAATCTCCTCTGGGGCCAGTTATGAACAAATGCCCTATATTCTAAGTTAATGAAGGAAAGGAAATTTGAAGAAAACCCGTCTTTCTCCTACATTTTGCTGTCATGCGCTGACTAGGAACTCCCTAATAAAATGCTTGAAGTAGGTCAGCTTAACATAAAATTCTATTTGTGAAGCTCTATTACAATCTGAATAATGATTTCCTCCCTGGAAAATAGCTTAGAATTTTCATATGCATCTGTTCAATGTTGAATGAAGAGTACATGTATTTTGTTTGTGCTGCATGAAAGAACTGCCCACTCAGTTAGAAATTACCAATATCCCAGAAATTCAGTATTCTTTCTCTTCTGTATTTAACCAATAAAAGGTGGTTTTCCTGATAAATTAAAGATAATTTCTTAATTATGTTTAAGTTTAAAAATAGATTTAGAAATACTATTAGGCAACAGTTATATTCCTTATTATATATTTAAGAGAAATAAAAAATATTTCCACTCAAAAAATTGTACATGAATGTTCATAGCAGCTTTATTCACAAGAGCCAAAAGGTGGAAACAACCCAACTGTCCATCAAGTGATGAATGGATAAAGGGCGGGCATACATAGAATGAAATTTTATTCAGCAAAATAAGATATTGAAGTTTTGTTACCTGTTACAACATGGATGATTCTTGGAAATACTATACTTATTGGAAGAGACCAATCACAAGAGATAATGTATTTTGTTATTCCACTTACATGAGATTTCCAAGATAGGAAGTATATAGAGACAGAAATATTATAGAATAGTGGTTGCCTTGCATTGATGTATTGATAGATGACTGCTAGTTGGTACAGGTATTTTGGGGGGGAGGGGTGACAAGAATGTTCTAAAATTAGTTGGAGTGATAGTTGCACAGCTCTGTGAATGTACTAAAAATATTGAATTATGCACTCTAAATTAGTGAGCTGTGTTGAATATGAATTATATCTCAATAAAGCTGTTTAATTTTTTTTTTTTTTTTTTGCGGTATGCAGGCCTCTCACTGTTGTGGCCTTTCCCGTTGCAGAGCACAGGCTCTGGACGCGCAGGCTCAGTGGCCATGGCTCACGGGCCCAGCCACTCCGCGGCATGTGGGATCTTCCCGGACCGGGGCACGAACCCGTGTCCCCTGCATCGGCAGGTGGACTCCCAACCACTGTGCCACCAGGGAAGCCCTGTTTAATTTTTTTTTAAATATACTCTTTTGTTTTTAAATTTAGTATATTTGTAAAACACTCTATTGTATTTAATATATAGAACTCAATCAGTTTGAGGATAAGGGTACACCTATGAGAGCATCACAACCATCAAAGCCATAGAGATATCCATCACCTCTCAAAGTTCCCTCTCGCCCCCTTTTTTATTATCATTTTGTGTGTGTGTGTATGTGTGTGTGTTAAGAACACCTAATATAAGATTTATCCGCTTAGCAAATTTTAATTATACAGTACAATATCTTTAATTATAGACACAATGCTGATTAATAGATCTCCAGAACTTATCTTACATAACAGAAACTTTGTACCCTTTGATCATCATTTCTTCATTTCCTCCTTCCCCCAGGCTGTGGCAACTGTGTCTACTCTCTACTTCTCTAAATTTGATTTTTTTAGATTACACGTATAAATGAGATCATTTAATATTTGTCTTTCTGTGTCTGGCTTATTTGACTTATCATAATGGCCTCCAGGTGCATCTGTGTTGTCACAAATTTCAGGGTTTCTTCTTTTTTAAGGCTGAATTATATCCCATTATATGTATATACCACATTTTATTTATCCATTCATTTATTGATGGACATTTAGCTTATTTCTGTATCTTGGCTATTGTGAATAATGCTGCAGTGAACATAGGAGTGTGGGTGTCTCATCGAGATTTTGATTTCAATTCCTTTGGATAGATACTCAGCAGTGGGATTGCTGGATCACACTGTAATTCTATTTTTAATTTCTTCCATACTGTTTTCCATAGTGACTGTACTAGTTTACATTCCCACCAACAGTGCACCAGGGTTCCCTTTCCTCCACACCCTTGCCAACGCTTGTTTTGTTTTTTAATAAGAGCCATCCCAACAAGTGTGAGGTGATATCTCATTGTGGTTTTGACTTGCATTTCTCTGATGATTAGTGACGTTGAGTACCTTTTCATATACCTGTTAACCATTTGTGCATCTCCTTTTGAAAAATGTCTCTTCAGGTCCTTTGTTCAATATTTAATCAGGTTATTTGTTTTTGTTTTTCCTGTCAATTTGTAGGAGTTCCTTATATGTTTTGGATATTAACCCTTTATCAGATATATGATTTGCAAATATTTTCTCCCCTTCCATAGGTTGCCTTATCATTTTGTTGAATTTTTTCTTTGTTGTACAGAAGTATTTTAGTTTCATGTAATCTTACTTGTGTTTGCTTTTGTTGTCTATGCTGTTTGGTGTCATCTCCAAAAAATCATTGCCAAAATCAGTGTCAAGAAGCTTTTCCTCTATGTTTTCTCCTTGGAGTTTTTCAGTTTCCAGTCTTATATTTAAGACTTTAATCCATGTTGAGTCAATTTTTGTGTAAGATGTAAGATATGGGTCCAATTTCACTCTTTTGCATGTGACCATACAGTTTTCCCAACACCATTTATTAAGGAGACTATTCTTTTTCTATTTTGTATTCTTGGCACCTTTTTGAAGATTAGATGATTATATATGTGCACATTTTTTTCTGGGCTCTGTATTCTGTTTCGTTGGTCTATGTATCTGTTTTTATGGCAGTACTATATTGTTTTGATTACTATAAACTTGTAACATAGTTTGAAATCAGGAAGTGTTATGCTCTCAGCTTTGTTCTTCTTGCTCAAGTTTGCTTTGACTATTCAGAGTCTATTGTGATTCCATTTTAGGATAGGTTTCTCTATTTCTGTGAAAAATGCCATTGGTATTTTTTTAGGGATTGAACTGAATCTATATAGATCACTTAAGGTCGTGTGGACATTTTAACAGTATTAATTCTTCCAGTCCTTGAACATAAGATATCTTTCCATTTATTTGTGTCTTCAAATTTCTTTCATCAATGTTTTGTATTTTTCTGTGTACACATCTTTCATCTCTGTGGTTAAATTTATTTCTAGCATTTAATTTATCTTGATGCTATGTAAATTGGATTGTATTCTTGATTTCTTTTTCAGATAGTTTGTTGTTAGTGTGTAGAAATGTAGCTGGCTTTTGTATATTGATTCTGTACCCTACAACTTTACAGAATTCGTTTATTAGTTTGAGCAGATTTTTGGTGGAGTCATTAATGTTTTCTGTATAAAAGATCATGTTATCTGCAGAGGCAATTTTACTTCTTCATTTTTTGGATGCCTTTTTTTTTTTCTTGCCTGATTGCTCTCACTAGGATTTCCAGTTCTATGTTGAATAGAAGTGACGAGAATGAACATCCTTGCCTCGTCCCTTATCTTAGAGAAAAAGTTTTCCGTTTTTCACTGTTGAGTATGTTAGCTATGAGTTGTCATATGTGGACTTTATTACAATGAGATAAAATACAGTGTATTTTTAAAAGACATGTTATTGAAGGGGAAAAGTAGGAAGAGATATGGATTGGTTTGACTTCAGGGAAATATAGTTAAAATGACTACATTTTAACTGAATGAGTGATACTTAAAGGCACTTCTGGCCTAAGTTGAATCTTTAATTCCTCACATATTCTGATGTCATAAATTAATAATAACAACAAAAAGTTTCTCCAAGTTTGAGAATTAGCATGGTAAAATGTTTTACATCATAATTGTTAATAAATAGTGTCAGTACAGCAACGCTGAACAGGCTTAAAAGACTTCAGAATTGGTTTTAAGAACAAAATTTTTATCCATCAAACCACCTATAAAGAAAATTTTATTTCCATAAGTTCAACCAATATCTATTGAACCTTAACTTTATATCCAATTGCATTTATATGTCACTGTGGGAGCCACTCAGAAGATGGTGTTCTCCAATGAATTTTCTTACTTTTTTTTGGCTTTTATTTTTTAATTTAATTTTCATTTAATATTGGAGTATAGTTGAGTTACAACACTATGTTAGTTTCAGGTGTACAGCAAAGTGATTCACTTATACATGTACATGTATCTATTCTTTTTCAGACTCTTTTCCCATAGAGGTTCTTACAGAATATTGAGTAGTCCAATGAGTTTTTGATATGGTGGGAAAACAAATCTGTCCATACCTAACTTAGATCTCAAGGCTGAAAGCAATCCCAGCAATATGGATATGTCAAAGTTGATAACTTTCAAATGTATATGCTCAGCTCTGGAATCTCAGACTCACACATCCAGTGATGTACTAAAAAACCTCCAGTTGGATATACAGGAGACACTTAAATTTCTTGTGTACCCAATGGAACTCTTAATCTACTGCCCACCAAACTCACTCTTCTCTGTATTCTCGGAAGAACTCAGTGATTCCGAGTTCCGAGTCCTCAGATCTCACTCATGGAGTCATTTGTGACTTTCTCTTTCACTCCCACATCCAATCCAGTCCATCAGCAAATCTGCCATCCTACCTTCACAGAAGTCGGACTCTGACCAGCTCTTACCTGTTCCCAGCTGTCATGTCTCACCTGGACCACTTCCACGAGTCATCTCTGAGCTCCCTGCTTCTCCTGTGAGCCTCCTGCAGCCGTAACTGGAGGGATCCTTTTCAACAACAGATCAGATCGTGTCATTTCCGTATCCACCATCCTCAGCTTCCCTGCATATTTAGAATGAAAGCCACTCTTCTTTGTCATGCCCTGAAGCCTGCTTCCCACAACTCGCTGCACTTTAGCCTCCCCCGTGCCTTGGACATTTATCACAAATGCTCTGTTCTCTCCGCACCACTTTAAAACTTGCTGTACTGTCTGCCTGGGACATTCTTCCACCGTTTGCATGGTGCTGCCCTCACCCTGGGCGTTGCTCTGCTTCCCTGCTGTCACGGGCTCAGAGCTCTTTCTGAATTCTACTCATTCTCTCTCTTCTCCATAGCCCTTACAGCTTCTTGCAGTTACGTCAATTTGGGTTATCTGTGTATGTTGTTTCACCTGCTAAAGCACAGCCTCTCTGCACGCCGGGACCTTTGTCTGTTTCATTCAACCCTGGCTATCTGGTATATGTAGACATTTGCTAGGTAGTTGTTGAATGAACAGAGGTATAAAGAGAGGGTAACTAGACCTTGCGGCTCACAGCAGCTTTACCTGGGATGCCCTTTTCCCCTAGGCACCAAGAATGACGGGAAGGGGACAGTTACAGTGGTGACACACGATGTGATGGTAGTTAAGGCAAACTATGGAGAAAAGCCTGAGTAAAAAGATATGTTGTACTCAGCAGAAATATGAAAATAAGTCATCTGTATTAATAAAGTTTATTAAGTGACCATATACCAGTTTTATTTCCTTCTGGCATTCGTTTATTGACTAAATAATTAAGATAATAGAAGACCAGGCATCATTTCAGTTTTACCTGCACGTATATTGACCTTTTGCCTTTGCTGAAGTATAGTTGTCATTAGGTTAGGGCTGCGTCACAGTTGTGCTGTGTATGTGTGTGTCCTTGTGTGATAGAACTGTACATATCTACACACATATTTGATGAGTACTTAATAACATTAAAAAATCCATTACTACAATGCTTTCTACATATATCCATTTTCATTCATTTGTTCTGAATAGAAACTGCTTCTGTTTTTGCAAAGATTTTTTTTGGATTAACCTGAAAGAATTCCTTCTGGCCTCTTACTGTAATGACAATTGTCAGGATTACTGTTTTTATTTCTCTTGTTGAAGAACCTTGGACACATTGTTAAGATAATAATAGCAACAAGAAGAAAAATCAAGCCCCTTGTTCATTTCTTCATAATCTGTGTGTATCCATTCATTTTTCTTCCCTTCATAATGGAGACACTATCATTTGCAAAGCACCTCCTAGGTCTGAAATCACTTTTCAGTTCTGCATCATTCTTCAGATGTCTTCTTCCCACCATTTTCTCTTCTTAAAATTGCAGCAATAAATCTTACTCTTTGATCCTTAGTCATCATCCTCCCGTATCTCCTTCTGCACAAAACTTGCTTACCCTCCAAAATCACTGCCCAAATTCAATTGACTTTAAACCCATAGCCATTTTTAACAATGATCAGGAAGCAGACGTCTCCAGGGCTTTCTTATTTTCCGCAACATAAATTGTTCCTGTTTCCCCACAGTTCTCTCCCAAGCCCCTCAAATTCTTTTCCTGTAGTTATTCTGCAGTGGATCCAACAATAGGAACCTTTCTTTGAGCTTAATACTCTCAGACATATTTTATCCGCCTGACTCCTTCTGACATATGATTAATATGTTCCTGCTTCTTATTTTTTAATATAAGAATAAGTCCATCACCAGATACAACTTTTTTTTATTCTTCTTTGTTGTTTACTCATAGATTCTGTGTACAGGATTTGTTTTATGTGATATCTCTTTAATTAGGTAATCAGTAGCCCATCTATTCTAACATCAAATTAATAAAATAAAATATCAGATCTGATTGGCTTCATCTTATTTCTTTTGGATAGCAATCAGACCTTGGAAGGCAGTCAAGATGTTTACATTTCATAAAATAGTTTTCTGTTTTTACAAGGGCAAAGCTTCTGATGATCGGGAAACAGATAAAGTGTAAAATTATTTTATCTGCATGTGTGTGGCGGGTCTGTTGATTCCTGATTCAGTTGTTTTGTTCTATTTAATTGTCAGACGCAGCAAAGACACATTTAATCATCATTAATTAAAGGCCTCCAACTATGAGAGGTGCTAAAAGCCTATGAAGATCCAGGAGGCTGGACTCCTGACCCTCAGCTGTTTCTATTTGATGAGGAAGATTCGCATGCACACAAATATTTACGGTACCAATCAGGTTACAGAAAAGCTATATCCGAAGTGCTGTGAGGACACGGAGGACTACTAATTCTGATCGCTTTGATTGCCAAAGCCTTTACTGATGAAGTAGCATTGGATATGGATCTGAAATCATCTAGAAAACTGTAATTGAAGGGAAGTATACATCAGGACAGGAAGTGACTTGTCGTGATATGGCCCTGGTGATCAGAGTGACCAACTTTGTGGGAAGACAACCCAGACACCAGATAAAACAAAACCACGACAGCATTATATATAACAAATAATTATACATTAACAAAATTATGAAACATTGGTGTTCATCTGAATGATACATTATTCTGTATTATTTACTTTTCCATTACAGAAATGCTATTATTTAAATAAAACAGTAGGACTAATTAACAGTGCCAATGAATAGTAATTAAACAGTAAGAATGATTAATCAAATATGTATGATAAAAATATAACAATACTGAGATAGGCTCAAGGATGTATTGTACAACACGGGCAATATAGCCAATATTTTGTAATAACTGTAAATGGAAAGTAACTTTTAAAAATTGCATAAAAAGGGCTTCGCTGGGGCGCAGTGGTTGAGAGTCCGCCTGCCGATGCAAGGGACACGGGTTCGTGCCCCGGTCCGGGAGGATCCCACATCCCGCGGAGCTCTGGGCCCGTGAGCCATGGCCGCTGGGCCTGCGCGTCCGGAGCCTGTGCTCTGCAGCGGGAGAGGCCACAACAGTGAGAGGCCCGCGTACCGCAAAAAAAAAAAAAAAAAAAAATTGCATAAAAAATATATATAACAATATTCTTATAACATTTCTTTCTGTTCTTGGATACAGCAATTTATTTGAACTTTTTGTTAAACTCTGTACTGGATATTTAAAATCCTTAGGCTATATTATTGTATACCCTCAGTATTCATAGATGTAAGAATTTTAGAAAGGAAACTACGTAACAAATCTAATCAGTATTCCCTATATTTAATAAAAAAAATACTACTGGCACGTTGCTTTCCGTCCCACTTTGCTGGGCTGCCTGCACCCTCAGGACAGCCCCCGTTCTTGGCGTGGTGTTAACATCGGATACAAACAGAAACCTCCCTCTGACTTGCAGCTCTGCTCTTGTCAGACCCTCAGGGCACTGATTCCTGGTGTCAGTCCGGTGAGGGCACCAAGCAAAATATTCTCTCAGCAGTGGGGTCAGAGCGTGGGATTCTTAGGACTTGACTTGCAGGCAACAGCAGGTTTTAGACGTGTAGGAATCAATTTCCAGCTTTCCAAAAATGCCCATCCACTTTGTACCCACAGGCTTGCTTTGGTAGACCGGCTGTTAGTCAATTAGGTCCTTTAAATTCATCATACTGGCTCTCTGTGCCTAAAAGGTCTGACATTTTTACACACACTGCAGCACTCTGGATGTCATCACCAATTAAACAGCGCTTTCTCAGGGAACATGCTTTCAAAGCACAAAGGTAATTGGAACTTGCCGAGTCCAAGTTGGTTTCCAAATACATTACAATTTAATAAAGAAATTGAGAAAGGACCATGTAATTCGTTTGCCCTTTTCTGGTAACATTCTGGGGTTTTTTTAGTTCTTAAGCAGTCTTGCTTCAAAAAACTAATTCATTTTGCTGTTGAGTTTTCGTCACAGCCTGCACATGGCATTGAACCGCTGAGGTGTAGTCAGTTTACCCTTTTCTAGGCTCCTTCTGGCCTTCTCAAAGGTCATCACAGTTTCGGAGGAGCAGCATGTAGATTCCGTTTTCCTGTAATCTTGCTCTCCGTTCCCGTCCAGTGCACTCCACATTGGTGGACATCCTTCTTTTCCCACACTTGGAAAGTATAATCTTACTGCAGGTCAGTATTTTAACATCTTTTCTATGGCTGACGACAGTGTTAACCGTCTTGTCTTTGGGTGCTGTCTCCTTCCATAGCTGTGAATTCACATCCCGGTCAGTGCTTGTGCACGTTTTGAGGCAGGTGAAGGAGTGACCAGACTTTCATTATGAAAACTTCAGTGTCACAGGGAAGCAAATCACACGCCATTTTTCAGTGTCATATACAGGATATACAGGCATTTGGAAGGTAATTTTTAGGGAGTGGGGTGAGTCTGTAGTCTAGGTGGAATTTGCCAAAATTTGTATTTGTTCCTTCTGCTACATATGCTGGTGGATGAGAGAAGTCTAGTTTGCAGTCGGACAAGGTATCAACAATCAACAACTTTTTTGTTTGATGTTTCCTGTGCTTTCATTAAAATCTTCACACAAATCAAGATGATGATTTAAAACTCCAATTTTCAGAATACCTAAGAGCTAGGAATACCATTTTTGATTTTGTGGCTGCGATCGGACACGTCATTTTTAATATGTTACAGAAAGCATGATTGTTAGTACCATCTGACAAAATCCACATTCTCCCTTTTGTTCACCCACGGCACATTTTAGCTGCAACCTCTGATCAGGAAATGTAACTTTACTTGGTTTCATTGAGCCGTCAAGAGAATGGAACGATGACTGAGTTTGTTTGAATGATATGATATTGTACGTGCAGTGTGATAATGTGTGTTCATTTGTGCAGTATGCTCAAAATTCAGTAGCTGTTACGTTCTGAGTATGGTGCCTTTGGGGGAGACAGAATCTTTTGATTGATTTAGGAACACCTGTCTGTCTTATGCTGACTTGGGAGATCCTGTGTCCACATGGGCTATTACATCCCCTTCTCCACCGTGACCAGACTCAACGTCTATTGAGAAGTATGCTCTCTTTCGGTTATTTACCTTCCTAACCAGGTTGAATGTGTCCTTCTCTCTGTCATTTAAAATACCACTGTTGTTCATCCTTATTGTTTGGTGATGTCTAGGTCATGCTGGCTTGGTGTAATCATGATTGTTTTCACTATATGAACTCTTAGGAAACATGGTCACAATATTCATCATGTTAAAAATTAAACTAGTGCTACCTTGATACAAAGCACAATAGTTACGCCATAGGCAAACGGACACTGGTTAAGACTCATGATTACAACGCACTGAAGCTGCATCACTCGGAATTATGTAGCTACAGATGATCCAACACCGGGAACCGAAAGTCATGACTGTCAACATCAGTGGTGGGGGAAAGACAGCAACAGGGACGTGTTAGGTTAATCAACTCTGCCACACCCACCTGAAACTGAAAACAGTGCTGCTTTCAACCCCTATCTTGTGGGCTGACTTTGGAGTTTTGTACTTTCCCCCAGGTTTCAGCGCTCATTGCCAAAGGCAACTTCTGGAGCTTTGCATCCCGGGAGACATCTCCTGGGATATGGAGCTCCCTGGGCAGACCATGATGCTCGCCTTGGTCAGCCTAACAATTTGTGCATCTTGATTGCTTCGGGGTAAGAAGGTACACTAACAGTTGGAAATCTCACAAATAAACTTCTTTTTCTTTTAAGTCTTTGCTCTCTGTTAAAGTGCAAATATTACAAAAGATATGAAATAGAAGATTACGAATTGTTTACCCTTATTATGAATGAGTTTACCAGAGAGTGAAGCGTGAGATTGCAGGAGTGGACTGGTTTATGGGATGGGCTGAGCAAATCATCTCTAACTCTAGAAAGGGAAGCTGGCAGTATTATAGACAAACTTCCCCATCGCAAAATACTGCCTGTGGTTCCTTCCCTTCTAAGAGACCTTAATGCCTCCTGGTTTTGTTTTTTTGTTTACTTTTTTAGAAGGAAAATTTAGCATAAAAGAAAGGACTATGGGATCTCCAGCAGAGGAGCACCTGGCCTTAGGAATTGGGATGAAGTTGTTCAAAATCTACTCAGCCAGAAGACTAGAGCCAATTCCAGCTCTTGTACTAGTCAGGATAACTAGCACGAAGTCCAAAATTAAGATTTGGTTCTTGTCCTCATAAAGGTTACAGTCATCTATAGGAAAGCAAATATTATTCAAAGAACTACACACAGAACATTTAAAAATCCAACTGTAATAAATGTTTCCAGGGAGAAGGGTATGGTTTTGAGGGTATGATAAAGGGCAGTTGACCTGGTCAGAGGGATCAAAGAAGGCTTATTGGGGAAGAAGACCACTGAGCAGTTATCTAAAGAAAGATGAGGAGTTGCTTAGGCCTAAGGATTCCGTTTATGCAAGAAGAACAGTGTGTGCAAAGGCCCTGAGGTGAGAAGCAGTATACTGTTTCAGTGTGTGGCAATGGTGATTGAGAAAGTGGGCATGGTGCAAACAGAAGCTGGCGGTGAGGCAGAGTAAGGCCTCTGTGATAGCTGGAATTTTGGGTGTTTCCTTCCATTCTGGGTCTTTTCCCCTTTATCAAGAAAGTCAGCGGACTCCTCTTTACATCAAGCCATTTCTTTTTGGAGGTGCCAAGGTGAATAATGGCATTATAAGACTTCCGTCCACCTGCCTGTTGAACCCCAACCCTTCAGAACACTTACACTTCTTTATTTCTAAATGTCCCTAACTGTGCATTTTGCTGCAGTCAAGATGTGTGCTGATGAAATACATGTACTGGTTCCTTCTGTCAAAACAAGGTGGTGGCCTTTCACCCATTCATACTCCTAATCGGATACCTAAGAGATCCTGACTTACCTGTTTCTAAGGCTCTACATGGTAAGTAAAAGGCTCAAAATAAATTTTACTTTGTACCATTTCCTTCCAGTGTTATTTTCTGGGTGCAAATTTTCCCAGATAACGACTTGTGCAGCCCATCCAGCATTTTTCATTTTTACTTTATTTGCCTCATACATAAAGTAGAAATGATAATGTCTTTTTCTGCATATCAGGGCTATCATGAGAGGATAAAACCATAAATAAAATAACGGTTATGAAAGCACTTTGAACAATTCTGAAGATTATAAGATGGTGGATGATCCTGTTACATAAAATTCCAGTGATAAATTCTGATTCAGCCGTACTTGTTTTTAATAACAAATTGCTTCATTTTTCATAATTATTCTACATATTAATATCACTGTGAAGTCATTTCAACAGCTGTCTCTTTTTGGTTGCAGATGTTATACCCTCAAAGAAAATGAAATTGTGTACTTCTTTTCTCTTCTGGAGTTTTGATGGAAGCGGTTTTGAATCTAAATAACTACAGAAATGTCTATTGTTGCCCATTAGTGAAGTACATCCATTAGCAGAATCTTATAAGTTAATCTTTTGCAACGTACTTTATTTTTTTGGTATCTAAGAAAACATCCTACTGCAGACAGCAAAGAACTGATAGAAAAGAGGAGAAAGAGAAATAAACAGCCAATTGTAGAAATACTGTGGAATTGCAGTCCTAGAGTTATGGGTGGGATATTACAACAAGACAGTGGGGAAGGCAGTGAAGGCTTCTTTGAGGAGGTGACCCATGAATTTCTCATATAAAATGAGAAATTCACGGAGGCAGTGGTGCAGAGGAAAGCACAAGAAAACCTGTGGGGCTGAGAGGAGATAATTGAATTTTTAGGTACTCTTTCTGGTGCTGTCAATCCTCTACATCAGGATAAGTTTAAGATGGGCCCGTAAAAATGAGGTAAAAATACATTTGCAGCCTACCTGAGTGCCGTAAAGGGCATATGTGCCCAGATGTCATTTATCAGTATGTTAGTGATGGCAATGAATATTACTGTAATTATTATTATCACTTAAAATAATTGATCCCATCAGTCCTTCACTTTGGCTCATCTCACCTGCTGTCTTCAGGTTTTTTTCTTCTTTTTTCTTTCCTACAGTAATCTTTGTAAGAATGAGTTAAATTACTAAACACTTATGGACGGTTCTGAAGAGAGAGAGTCTGTGTGTCCTGGCAGTGGTGCTGAGTGGGACTGTTGAATATGAGGTACGCTAGGGACAGACAGTATGTGTTCGCAGTAGTTTCTGGTATGTGGCTATTTTGATGAATTTCTGCCTTCTCTTGGTACCTCTTTAACTTAATCTTTGTGGGAGTGGAGCATAGGACCACCCTAACTCACAGGGCACCTTTGGGGAGCTTCATCCAGAACCCCTCCCAGTGGGCTTAGCCCTGGGTGGTGGACTGCACCCTGCTCTCTCAGCAGGGCACCCTGGACCCTCCAAACTGTGCGTTCTGCCATACATGCGGCGTCCTGTACTCCTCTGCAAACTGTGCCTTCTCTTTGGGTATTCTTTTTTTTTTTTTTAGATAACTTTTTTTTTTTTTTTTTTTTTTTGTGGTACACGGGCCTCTCACCATTGTGGCCTTTCCCGTTGCGGAGCACAGGCTCCGGACGCGCAGGCTCAGCGGCCATGGCTCACGGGCCCAACCGCTCCACGGCATGTGGGATCTTCCCGGACCGGGGCACGAACCCGTGTCCCCTGCATCGGCAGGCGGACTCTCAACCACAGTACTCTCAACAGTAACTTGGGATAAGCACCCAGGCGTCCTTGTTCCTGGAAACTTCAGTGTCTAGTCAGCACAGTAAGGTTTCTTCACAGAGTTTAATTGGTTGAACATTTTTATTAGTCTCTCAAGTACATTATATTGTCATTTACCATGTTGTTATGCTGCAGTGTGTTTCTACATAATAAACTTGAATAGAAAACCCCAAGAAGGTGGTGCTTCTGTAGATGATGGTCCTCTTGTTAAATGTGACAGCTTGCGGGGGAATGATAAAATGTTACACAGAGCTTATCATCAAATGATATAGATGATCGACACCGTGGAGCCACTGCACATCCACCCATGGGTGCTGAACGAATGAAGTTGTTCCTTATGGATGCAAAGTTTTCATCATGTTGGTCATAATTCCCCCGTTTTTTCCACAAAGGCCACCTGTTTATTTGTAAGTACTTGACCAACAACGTATTAACTGTTCAAGAACAAGACAAACACAGATACCTGGAAACTTGCTTCCCAAGTCCTAAATGTATGTGACTGTGTGTGAAAATTACCAGTGGGTGGTGCACCCCTAGTTACCCCAGATAATTTTCCATTATTAGTATTGTCCATCTGGAAAGGAAAGTCTGTGCGTTTAAAAATAGTCACTTGTTGAGTTGTCAGAAATCCGTTGGGCTGCGTGTGTGAGAGCGGATAGTGGATGACACCCACAGGGGAGTGATGCTGAGAATAATCTTGGAAGCGTACAGACGAGGTTACTGCACTTGAGGAATTTATGTTATGCCTTTACACTATTTTCTACTTTAATAGAACCAGGTCTCTCTTATAAGTTGGTACAGACTTTTTCGAAATTAGGATTTAGTAACCTTACGGATAGATACTCTTTTAGGCCTTTAGGGTCAAGTTGATTCTTCACACAGAATATATTGAGAAAACAGTGGTGATATTTCTTTAAAAGTTTAATTACTTCTATGAACACAGGATGAAAAAAAATGACCCCTTTGGGTATCCAAAGACACTGAGTTGAAATATTTTATGACAGGCAGGAAATGAAGGGGAGGAAGAAAATACTGCATTCGTCGTCTTGTTTCCCCATCAGGAAAATTCAGATTGGAAACAGGACACGAGAGCGTCGAAAAGAAACTCCCCTGTGTGTACCTTCTGTGCCTGGGCTTCCCCTGCCAACCGTGGGGTCGTTCTTCCCAGGTCACTAGTGAGGGGGGCGATGTGTAGCCACAGCAGGCTGGAAACATCCCAAGCACAGGAAGGAGCCAGCTTCTCTCTCTCAGGAGCCCAGCCTGCTCTTGACTCAGAGACACAGGGATCTGGGGAACTGGAAGATTCTGATCATGGCTTAATCTAAAAGCTCTGTCTTCCTAGATCCTTGCATTCCTGTTCTCTCACTGATAGCTCTTCCTGTAATCTTTCCCCTGATAATTCCTCTCTACTTTGATTACCTTTACTGTCTGTTAACAACTAAAAAACTAAACATTTTTTCCCTTTATCAGTTTCTAATTATTAGATGGGTCTAGCTAACTGCTACATGTCACACCAAGGCCTAAAGAAAAGGCCCATTTGTCTAATCAGTCTAGCTCCCTTACAGTCCATGGTGGCAGAGGTCGTCCTGCAGATGTGTGCAATTTTAGCCCAGAGGGAACTGAGCCTTCTTACAATTAATTAATATTTTGGGCGCTCGACTTTATGCCTGACACTGAGCTAGATTCTAGAGATAAACTAGGAAGTAAAAGCATGGGGTCTGTCACAGGATTTGGCAGGGGGGACGGGGGTAGAGGAGGAGTTATACGTAGGACAGACAAGCGATTTCACAGATTTATGGAAAATTATTACTGTTTTAAGTTCTATGAAGGCATATAATAGGGAAAGCTGTCATGGTCTAGGGATTTGTGCGTGTTTCCTCAAGGATGTCGTTATCTTGGAGTTAACTCTGAGGAAGAGTGAGGGGGCAGACCATTCAAACGTGCAGAGCTCTGGGACCTGAGAAGAGGCTTCACAACCAAAGACCCTGAATATATGTCAAAGGTTTTAGACTTCAGTTCCATTTTAGGTAAACATCACAAAATGGTTTGCAGCAGTAGTATCCAGATACATTTATATTTCTATTAGAGCAACCGTCCATTCGTGCAATTCAGTGTATAGTAACTGAAAATTCTCTGCAGACTCCTCTCTCTCCTGGATACTAGGAATGTAGACGTGACTGAGGCCCAACCACTGCCTGCTCACAAGCAGTTTCATCCCTAAAGTATTTACAACTTCATCGTTGAATATCTGACAGTAAATGAGGTGTGGGAAGTGCCCTACAGTTAAGGTGGAGGAAGGTAGAGTTTTTGTTTAAAACGTGATGAGACCCATTCACATGTTGGTCCTGCGATGAACTGCTTTGCCTGGTGGCAAAGAGAGGGACCGACGTCACTGCAGACATCTAGGGCCTTAGATGCTGGGAAAAGTGAAAGGAACTGACGGGATCCCAATACAGAATTTCCTGCAGCTCTAGCAGAAGTGCCGGTCAAGTGTCTCATTAATTTTTACTAATTGGCAATCAGTGAGAGAGGCAGCAATGAAACGCAGCGCCTTCGTCTCCAGAGGGAGCACAGACACACACAGTGTAACTGGCGGAGGCTTCATGATCGGGAGGGTAGCAATTACCTCTGAAACCCGCCTTTATACCACTTCTATCATAGATGCACATTTAGGAGATTGGCTGAAAAATACAGTCTTTTCCAAGCCCTGTGTGAGCTAACTCGCACTTATGAGGCTAGCAGGTCCTGTGAGGGTACAGCAGAAGCAGAACTTGATACCCCATCTTGTACCACTGGCCAGGTACTCTGTTCAGTGGAAATACCCTACAGACAAATGCTCCACAACCGTGATGGCTCTGAACGGCTTTCACACTAAAAATGGATTATTATGGCTGTGAACTCCCGTTTTTCTACAGACTTCCTCTGCTTACGTGCCTGGGGAGTCCTGGTTTGAAAAATAACCATTGCCTTCTTTTTTTTTCTTTGCGGTACGCGGGCCTCTCACTGCCGCGGCCTCCCCCCTTGCGGAGCACAGGCTCCGGACGTGCAGGCTCAGCGGCCATGGCTCACGGGCCCAGCCGCTCCGCGGCGTGTGGGATCTTCCTGGACCGGGGCACGAACCCACATCCCCTGCATCGGCAGGCGGACTCTCAGCCACTGCGCCACCAGGGAAGCCCAACAATTGCCTTCTAATGCCCAGAAGAGAAGACAGCTGTTCTCAGGGCTTCATGGCATCCTACGACTACCGTTTACAAACGGTAGTACAAACATCAGAAGGTCTTAGGCATTTCTTCTGTCCTCATCTTTTCCTGCCTCCTGCTAAGTGCACTGTATGTCATGCAGGATGTTAATGAGAGCTGCCAGTGGTCTGGAAACATTTATTCACAGGGGCATTCATTCAACAAATATTTATCGGCTGGCATACGGGGACCTTAGTCCCTAGGTGGGACTAAGAAACCCTGTTAGAGCCTTTCTTGTTCTTCTCTTAACCCCAATGAGGTAGAAGAAAAATGGAGAAAGAAGAAAGTCCCTCTCATCCAGAGCGCAGGCTCCTCGCCCGCCAAAACTGTTCTCCTTGCCAGGATCTTACGGGGATTTCAAAACACTGAAGAATAATGTAAGTTTCAGATATCTAATGTGTTCTTGTGATTGAAAATCTGACCAATCCCTGAAGTAATTTTCTGGAAAGTGTTTATAAAGCAAGAGAGTCACCAATGGACACTAAACTAGTTCAATTTGATATTGAATATAGAATATGCATGAAGAAATAGATAGTTCATTTTTTTCTAGAAGTACTGTAATATATAAGGATATTAGAGACATATTTCTTTATTTCAATGACCTTTCCACTGTCAGAGAGCTATAATAAATGATAAATTTCTCATTCCTTTTTGGCCTTCTACATTGTGCTATAGTGGCTTGAGGGGAAAAGAATGAAATTTTAGAGATAGGAAGTTTGCATTTAATGTTGGTTTTTTCCCTTTACTTTTTGTGGGACTATGGGTAATGCATTTAACCTCCAAAATTGTGAAAAGAGGGAATAATAATAATAGTAATACCAGTAATACCCATTTCTTAGAACTTTTTGAGACTTATATATATTTTTTAAAAACTTTTTTTAACTCTAAAGATTTTTTTTACCTATTATGTTTATGTAACATATTTATAAAAGTGCTGTCCTTTTCGATGCTACAGTGTTGTAATGTCACAAGTGCAAGAGTTTAAAAATTAGGTTCCACGGTGAAGCTGCAATTCCTTCCTATGTAAATCTTATTCTCATCTAATATAACAATAATCATTGGTTCTAAGCTCTTCAAACAAAAAATAGCATAGTTTAAAAAATTATTCTAGTCCTAAAATAATCCGGTTTATTTTATCTTGTGGCTCCCTCCTCTAAAGGCCTATATTTGTATCTGTAGCTTAAAGGAGAAGAAATACCCTTTGTAATTGTTGTTTTAGTTGTTTTAATAAATCAGATTTCTCTGTTACAGGTGGAAATCTGATTAGATTAAAGCCAAGGATACATTGTATTTCATCAAATCAAGTATACCATCAATTATAGGACGAAGAAAAAACCCAGACAGAATATGACAGGCTATGGACTTTAGTAAACAGTTAGACTTCAGAAATGTTAAGAGGCAATGGGTAACGTTGTCTTAGAATCAAAGAAATTAGAGACTTATATGCATTTTACCTAAGTTAGCTTAAAGCACTCATCATGCTGATTATACAATGTTCATTCACCCTTTCATTAACTGAGAGGTATCGCGTTAACTTGCAGTGTTCAGGCATGATGCCTGGTGAATGAGGACAGACACAATCAGTGCCGTACATCTGTATACGGGAGCCCATGCACAGTTTCGCAGGTTGGCACTAATTCCATAATCCGACAAATAAATGTAAAGCCCGACACTCCAGAACCATTTAGTAGGGGTACCTCAGCATGGAATAGGGGAAGACCTTCCTGGGAAATTACAAGGAGCTGAGGCCAGGAGGATGACAAAATGTTAATTGGGAAGGAGAAGAAGATTGTGGTTTACATTTTAAATTACTGTTCGTGATGAACTTGGCCACCGTGAGTAGGAAACTGCCCTGGGACTGGTTTTGCTCATAGTCTTTTTCTTCTTGCCTCCCTAAACCCCCAGATCTTTCTTCCCAGTAGGACCACTCTCCATTTCCCATGTTGATCTGGGCCAAAATGTATCTCTTCCCAGGGCACTTCCTAAGCTCTTGCTGAAAATTCATTTAATATATACTTTTAAAAATTAATTATTCTGCTTAAAAGGCTTATTTATTTCTCATCTGTTCCGTAAAAGGTGGCTGCCCACTTAAAATGAAATGACGCAGTTTCTCTCTCCTTCTTTCTCCATTCTCTTTTTCTTGCTTGGATGTTCTCTGTCCTGTATTTGAATTGTCTGCTACACTCTAAAAATAGAAGGATAGTATAAAGCTTCTTTTGTTGAAAAGCAACATCCTCTTCAGGGTCCCTGTGCAATTTAGGATTCTCTGGAGAAAGAGATCCATTAGGATGTGTGTATGTGTGTGTGTGTGTGTGTGTGTGTGTGTGTTTGTGTGTGTGAGGGAGAGAGAGAGAGAGAGAGAGAGAGAGAGAGGGAGAGGGAGAGAGAGAGAGAGAGGGAGAGAGAGAGAGAGAGAGAGAGGGAGGGAGAGGGAGAGGGAGAGAGAGAGAGAAGGAGAAGGCGATATATTTTAAGGAGTTGGCTCACACAGTTGTGAAGGCTGGCAAGTCCAAAATCTGCTGGACAGGCTGCAAGCAGGAGGCCAGGAAACAGTTGATGTTGCATCTTGAATCCACAGGCAGTCCCTCTTCTTTAGGGAACCTCAGTCTTTTTCTCCTAAGATCTCCAACTAATTGGAGGAGACCCACCCACATTATGGAACATCATCTGCTGTGTCCAAAGTCTACTGTGTCAGAGGCTAATGTCATGTAACAAACACCTTCACAGTGACGTATAGACTAGCATTTGGCCAAATATCTGGGCCCTATAGCATGACCAAGCAGGCACATAAAATGAACTGCCGTGCTGAGATCATCAATTTCATGCAGATGGCAGAAATAAGGATAACTGAACACTTTCCACATGGCCTAAGTCCACAGCCTCTACTTTCAGCAAATCTCATGGTATTTCTATGGCTTGATCAGGTAGAACCTTGTGAAAATCACACTGTCACGGAGCAGAGGACTCCTCTCAAAACTCCTGATCCCCGAGACCCACGTCAGCTATCTCCTCTGCCAAGAAATGCTGCTTGTACTGTTACTTAGACCCACTCAGTCCTTCCTGTCAGCGCTCAGAGCACTTCACACATTCTTTCCCTCGGATTTTCACTCTCATTGCTTCACTGGAGATGCTTAGACTGAGGGCAGTGTGTCTTTTTCATCCTTTATTCTCCAGTAGAAACTTGCACGTAATAGGTGTTTAATAGATCATTTGAATTACAAAATCACCTAAAAAGTCAAATTCAGTGTATCTGTTTACATGCTTTGGAGAGAAGTAACATAAATAATGGTTATTTCTGTATGATTGCTTTTATATGATAATAACCTATTTTTAATAGAAAAGAAGATATCACTAGGTTTTCTTTTTCACTTTAGAGTTTGAAAGGACAGCAGAAAAGACTTTTAGACTATTAAATCATTTCAGATAGACCATTGTGACAAAGATTTATTTGCAGCAAACCGTTTCAAGATAGTATTTCATTTATTAGGAATTTTAGGTATGGGAAATTTTCAGTCATAGAAGTTTCATGGTAGGAAATGCATTCAACTATGTATGAAATGAATACTTTTCCAGTGGCTTTCTCTTGATATCAATGACACAATGCAGTTGCTTTCTAATTGCACTAATCAAACTTTTAGCGATCAATCCAGTTGCTGTATGTTTGTCGAATCGGTTTAAATGTAATTAATGAAAGAGAAGATCTTCATTTTTATTTTATTTTATTTATTTATTTATTATTTTTTTGCGGTATGCAGGCCTCTCACTGTTGTGGCCTCTCCCGTTGCGGAGCACAGGCTCCGGACGCTCAGGCTCAGCGGCCATGGCTCACGGGTCCAGCCGCTCCACGGCATGTAGGATCTTCCCGGACCGGGGCCCGAACCCGTGTCCCCTGCATCGGCAGGTGGACTCTCAACCACTGCGCCACCAGGGAAGCCCGGGATTCAGATTTTGACCTTCAGTAACATCAAGGAGTTCCTTCAGTATCAAACGATCAAAGCTTTTTCCCCTCATTTTTTTTTTAAAGAAGATAGTAGAAATAGTAGGTATAATAAATCAAAGGATGTGAGAATGCCTTCCTCAGTATATTTTGTTTAAAATCAGAGATTTAATGGCAATCCTATTGTTAGTGAATACTTAGAGCTCTATAAAGTTTACCTTATCTCATCTAAAGTTTACCTTATCTCATATAATCCCTGTTCAGATTCTAAAATACTTCATTTAGACCAGAATAAAAAGTACAATAGACCTTTTGTATAAACAGATTTGACTGTTCTATAGAGACCCCAAAGATTCATGACGTGTAGCAATTTGGAATTTTCCTGAAGAACAAATTTGAGACAAAATACTGGAAGACAGATGTGCGAGGATGAATTAGCAAATGAATGACTTAGCAAATGAGTGATTTAGCTAATGAGTGATTTAGCTAATGAGTAAGCTTAACCTCCAGAGAGGAAAGATTAGTGTTGTTATTAAAAGAGGGTCTCTGCAGTCAGCAGACTTGGTTTCAGTCCGGCTCTGCCAACCACCAGCCAAAGGGCCATCTACTTCTCCTCACTGAGCTCCACTGTCCTCCAAGGTTAGGGACGATGCCAGCAGGAATGCTTACTGCTAAAAGAAGTTAGCTTTCAATAACTCGATTTGGCTTTGACATTTTGTCTCCATTTTTTGAGTAAAGTAATCCCCCTCCACTGATTAGTAGGCTTAATTTTTTATGAACATTGGACTCTGAAATATATATATATATATTTTCCCCCCCTGCACTATGTAATGCCAGAAATTCTTTAAACGGTTCATCTTCCCAAGTTTCAACTTCTACTTGGTGTTGCAAACACTTTTCATGAATGTAAAACTTAGAGAAAGAAATGGGGAGAGAGAGAGAAAAATTGAACGGAGATAATTGTGCATGACTTTTGAAAAATGATTCATTCTTTCCACAATTTTAATTTCCTCCTGAGTTCTTAAAAATAATCCACTTTGACTTAAAAAGAAGTTACCAGTAAGTTTCAAATATCAATACATGACTTACATGACTTACATTTCTCATCTGAAATATTAATTTACAATAGGCTTAAACTGCAGGAATATAATATAATGTAATATAATATAATAATATCCTCCTTGAAAGTCAGGATGCTAATTAGTGATGTACATAATTAGAAAAGCATTAGCTACTACTCTTTCCAAGGTTTTTTTTTTTTTTCTTTTTCTTTTTTTCTGGAGCAGATCTCATTTAAAACCCCATCTAGCACTTTAATTCAGTTTAGAAATTAACTATTTAACAATTCTAATTACCAAAGAGCAATGTCTCAGTTATGAAAGTGGGTACACATATAATGTATGCCAGTGACAAATTATCTATAAAAAAAGCCAGGGTGAAGGAGGGCATAACTAGATAGAATGGGTCTCCTTTGACAGATATGCTAAAATAACAAAAATATTTCACAATATAAGAAAGGCTTATAATATTGGTATTTCTTTAACTTGAGCATAAAACTAATACAAGACAGAGATAATATGAAGCAACAGTTTCATAAGAGGCTAATAGTTACACTACCAGTTTTGAAATTCCCAAAAGGCAGATCATGATTATATAATAGGTATCTTGAGGATTTTGTTATTGTCAGTTCATATAATCAGATATCTGAGATGCTTACTAGAGAGCCTTGGCAAGGAGGGAGGAAATAGTCCAGGAAGTGGGGTGGCTGGTCCACACCTGGTTCAGTGGACCAACTTGAAGGGCATCTTCTACAGAAGGCTGGAACTGCCAGCATCAGTGATTCCTTTGACACTCAGAACTCATTTGAATAAAAAAGTGACTTTGAAGCAAAGAATTTTTAATCCTCCTGGTTTACTCCATATGATGCAACTCTAGAGAAACTTTGGAACTATAGCTTTCATGAGAAGTCAGAAATTATTTTATTTTAGAATCCGGAATGAGTAGATTTATTTCTAAAAATCTTGTATGTTTCTCAAATATGTATTCTTAATACTTAATACTACTGTAAAATATATTTATGTAACAGTGAGTATTTTGTGATGAATTGGCACAAATCTAAGGTTTTAGTGAAAACTAAAAAAAAGGATGAGTTTCTTTAATTTCTCCAGTTACACAAAAAGAAAATGTAATAAAAAATAATAAAAATCAATGTAAACATTTAACCATATGGAAGAAAGTAAGTATAGCGTAGTGGTTTAAACACAGACTCAAAACCAGACTTTCTTTTTTGAGCTTTTCTCTGTTACTTGGGCAAGTTCCATGACCACTCTGTTACCTCTCTCTTTTTAAAATCTGCATTATGGAAATAATAATTTAACCAACCTCATAGCGTTTTGTGAATATTAAATAAATTAACACCAAGAACAATGCCTGCCACTCATTAAATATTTAATAACTATTGGAAAGTATGATTACCTATAGTCTCACATAGGTCTCCTTCACCTTGCTTGATACATTATATTGCGTTTGTAAATACTTTGGAGCTTTTGTGTTTTGAGTGTTTCCAAATATTTATTAGTTAAATTGAATAATTAATTAGATTTTGTTGAAGTCTCTGAGGAAATAAAAATAAGGTCCAAATAGAAATGAAAATCACATTTGGGAATCTTCACATTCATTTCAACGATCATGTTTGAGTTGTGCATTAAAAATGTACATTTTTCATGTGAGAAAATGAATGTTGAACACCAAATACCTGAAAGACTATGCCAAAGCAAAACTTGCACCTGGTGATGTTAAACAGACCAAGATGACTTTATTCAAGGCTACTGTAATAGGGAGAGAGGCCAGAATGCAGCGTGAGCTCTCCTCTCCTGAAACCAAAGGATAAAGGGTTTTTATGAGCTAGGGGACAGGGATGGGATTTTGGGCTAACTGCTAATTGTCCTTCCTCAGAGGAAAAGCAAACTTTCCATGACAGCAGGGACTGTTACAACTTGTGGCTGGGCCCCTGCTGGAGTCAGCACCCTCCCCTCCCATGGAGACTGGGATACGGGGGTGCTGTCTCCCCTGACGATTACACTTGGGAGGGATGGCTTCCAGGTCCGTGAGGAAGACAGTCCTGGGTTGTAGAGGTCACAAGAGGCTTTGGCAAAGGCTTACATCTCAAAGGAGCAGAGAAAGGGTTTCAATTACAAGTCTTCTAAAGTGAATGCTCCAAGAAAAGGGAGGTCAGGGGCCTAGAATCCGGAAGAAGCCTGTCTGAAGTTTTGTTACATGAAGGGAACATTAAGGCCATCTTGGCCAACCCCAGACCAGCCTGTTGACCAAACAGAGCTCAGTTCATTACCTCCCCATGGGAGAGTACATGGCAAAGTCCTTCAATGGCCTAAGAAGGGGGACTCACAGATGGATATTTCTGGGCTTTGAGGTCTGGACTCAAAAGATGTAAGGTAAGTCTTTCAGTGCAGGGATCTGATTGAGAATGGGCCAAGTTCATGATACTATAATTAAGGATTGGTGGACCCAGAAAGGCCTGTGTCTTGAAGCAAGTATTTATAAATAAACAGTTGTTTCATTAGAGAAGGGAGCTGTTTGAGCAGTCTGTTGGTTTGGAGGAAGTTCCTGAAGCAAACAATGAAGTTATTTACTGGCTTACAACCTTATCTCCCTTGAGCAAGAATTTGCTGGAATGAATGATAAAGTGTTGATATAGAAGGTCTGAACCTTGGTCCTGGTAATTAAACTATGGAATACCTCTGGTCTCAGTTCTCAGCAGTTACTTGAACATTTAACTGTGCATTCTTTTCTCAGAAATTGAAATAGGACCCAAAGATGATTTTCATTTATTTCATTGGATTTGTTTCTTGACTCAGTTTCCCTGACTGCAAATGCCGTTAGTAAGAGCTTTAAACATCACATGAAAATGCTTTTTAAGTTTACATTAATATGATGTATAGTTTTAAAAGAATAGCTGTCCACTTAAACACTCTAGCTACTCTCCTAAATTGTTTGTTGACTTATAAATTAATTGATCCCTGAGTTCCTGAATACCTCTTGGCTCATTACGGGAACACTTGTATTAATTGACCCAGCAGAGGGTCTCTGTGGTTGTCTCTGCTGCCAGAGAATTTCTACCAGGTGAGTTCATTTAGGGATTCCAACATAAATCTATGATCATAGCCCAATGAGATAGAACACAAACATCCCAACTCTAAGTGCTTAAATTGATATGTACTTATAAACAAAATTAATAAAATGACCAAAAGTTATCTATACTTCATTCACTGCTATATGAAAGATTAAATATTTTGGATGGTTTGATACTATCCAAATATCAGAGAAATACTTTAGAGTTCTTACTCTTAGAATGATCATCAATTTGCTTATAATCTATTCAAAATAATTGGATTAATTCCAATTGGATTAATTAATTTAATCTAACTTAGTTTTCTCATACATTTCATGCATGAGAAAACATACACTCAAATGGTTAAGGATATGGTCAGATAGTTGATGAAAAATTCTAAACCTGTGTATTACAGCTCTTTATACCACATTGCCTGCCAGTTCAAAATATCTTATTTTACAATCACTTTCTTTGATGAGTGGTTCACAGTTCAAAATTCACGACTCAAGACAAGTAATCTGTGTCCTTAAAATGTCAAATCCAGGACTTCCCTGGTGGTGCAGTGGTTAGGAATCTGCCTGCCAATGCAGGGGACACGGGTTCAAGCCCTGGTCAGGGAAGATCCCACATGCCGCGGAGCAACTAAGCCCGTGCACCACAACTACTGAGCCTGTGCTCTAGAGCCCACCAGCCATGGCTGCTGAAGCGCCTGCGCCTAGAGCCCATGCTCTGCAACAAAGAGAAGCCACTGCAGTGAGGAGCCCGGGCACCACAACGAAGAGTAGCCCCCGCGCACAGCAACAAAGACCCAACGCAGCCAAAAAATTAATTAATTTTTTTAAAAAAAGTCAAATCCAACATGAAGATGTCTGCCACCTGCAAGGACAGAGCTTTCTTTGTAACTCAAGGATGCCACTCCCAAACATAATTGTATTAATCTGAAAGCTTTCATTTTTGAAATATTTGTTTTTTTCAGAGATTTAGTGTGTAGACTGAGTACTAATTCATCTCCCAAAAGAATATGCTTGTCTACAGACCTGGACTCTCCTCTTCTCAATGAGTCTATCCTCAAAAGCATCCTGTGCCAGAGTATTGGACTGCTTTCTTTCTCATTTCTCCTAGTATTTCTACTCCTTTGTTTATTAAAAAGAATACAGAGAAACGTGTATTTTTGCACTGGGTGAAGGCTTTGGGTATGTGTTGCTGTCTCTGTGAGTTCCTACATAGTGTTGGTTGAACAACTCGCAGTAAAGAGCTTCTGTGAGGCAGTAATTTCTCCCTCAAGCTCTATTACTTTTTGATTTAACTGTCCATTTCCTTGAGCTGAAAGAGACAATAATTTCCCTGAGAATTTCTTTAGCAATTTCTAAAATAAAATTAGGTTATAATTATACATATTTTCATAAGTTTATTAGCTCCTCTAGGGCATCTTTAAAATATTGATTTGAGGACTGAATGTTTATCAACCTAAGAATCCAGTAAACCCTTTGTCAAGAACACGAGGCATTCTATCACTTTATGGTAATTAGCATCTTATGTATGCAAACAGAATGCTATGTAAGGAAGCAAGGAGCATAGTGTCTTCCACATGTATGCAGTGAATAAGAGCTGGATTTGAATGTAAGGTTCAAAGGATTGCAACCCGTCGTTTTGTGGGCCTCTCATGTTTCAGCCCTTCTAGTCTCCTCTCTCAAAATCCGGTGCCTCTCCTTATTCTCTAATGAGAACCTTTAGTTCCATTTTTCTGGATGGTAGCAACTAAAAATACTGTGTAAGAGTGGCTTAATGTCAAAACGTCATAGTACACCTTGCGTCACAGAACAGTTTTTCAGCTCTGTGAATTAATTTTCCTTCTTGGTCATATATTGCAGAAGCAATATATACTCTGCAATACCTTGATTGATACAGAAACGTACAAAATATAAAATGAAAGTTGCCCTTCAAATTATCCAGGATAACTATTATTAATAATTTGATATTACCGTTTTGTGTGTGTAAACATGGTTGTGTATATATAAGCCTTATAAATAACATAATTATACTAAATGTTTTTGCATCAAAGATATTTCACGGGCATCCCTCTATGATTCATATAGAATCATCTTACTGTTGTTCGTGTTTGCGTCGGATTCCGTGTGTGCATGTAAAACAATCCATTTAGCTATTGACCATTAAGGGGCATTTCAGTTTTTCCACCTTCCTCAGTTTTATAATTAATGCTTCAGTAAATATATGTGTGTTTTGTTTTTGTCATCTCGGGCTGCTATAACAAAATACCATAGACTGGGTGGCTTAACCAACAGGTATTTATTTCTCCAGTTCTGGAGACTGGGAGATCAAGGTGCCAGCAGATTCAGTTCCTGGTGAGGGCCCTCTTCCTTGCTTGCAGACAGCCACCTTCTTGCTCTGTCTTCACGTGGTGGGAGAGAGAGAGAAAAAAGAAACAGAGAATGACAGAGAGAGAAAAAGAGAGAATGAGCACACTCTGGTCTCTTCTTATAAAATCACTAGTCTCATATGAGGGTCCCACCCTTATGACCTCATCTAAACCTAATTACCTCCCAAAGGCCCCACCTCCAAATATCATCATATTAGAGAGTTAACGGGCTTCAACATGTGAATTGGGCGAGGAGCACAATAACATACATATATCCATGTGCATGTGTATGAATATTTCTGAGGGATAGCATCCTGGAGATAAAATTTTTAGTCAGATCAGGCTCTGTTTTTATTGGTAAGGGATCATAGCTGAGCAATGCAAGAAAATATCCTGGCATTCCTGAGGTTTACAGCATATTATTCTTAACAAATATTTATGACAATCTCCAGCCCAGAAAAGCCTTTTCCTCTACTGTCTGCAGTGCACAAAGTGAGTCTTACATTCTGCCTAAGAGATGATAGAGCTTCATTTTCCTTTCATACATGAATAGGTGAAAATAGTTGATTTAAAGCATTGAAAGCTTGAAACTTTTCTTGCTATCAGTATCTGTCAAATCAATAAAGAAATAAGAAATAAATAGCTTGGGAATAACTACATGTAAAACAAATCGAGTTAGGGACTATTAGATTCTTCCAGCTCAGACTCAATATTCTAGCTGTTTTAAAATAATTTGTTTTATTATTAATAATTACTGTGAGAATCAAACCAGCCACAAGTATTGATTTATACCCTCTAAGAAATATGCCGTGAATGGGTCTTGATTAAAAAGATATCCTTTACATCTACATAGTAGAAACTTCCAACTTTTTCTGCTACTGTGATTAGACTTATAGAAATCATGTGACTTATTTTATAAGCTAAAAGAGTAAGACTTGAAGCATCATCTATAAGAAACACTGTCCATAAGAAGAATCACCTATAAGAAGCATCATCTATAAGAAGCATCATCTATAAACAGCATCATCTTTTATCTCTCACTGAAAGCATATGTTCAAAGACTTTATGTAGCTCAGGTTGGAAAACAATAAATGTACTCCGAAGTAGACTATTTTGTTGAAAAGGAGGAACTTATAAGACTTTTTAATCACTGTGATTTTTAAATATAGAGTAGATTTTAAAATCATATGTTAAAAAATGGGTATATCTGTGAAAGTAAGACCTCAAAGACTTTGGGAGAAATCAAGGTTCATATTTTATGGTAAAATTCTGTTGAGGAACCGAGCTCAAAATTCAGCAGACATGCTATATTTTATATACTTAATGCTAACCACACTTTTGTGTATTTATTAATGAATCATCAAATAAATTCATTTCAATAATTGTACATGGTAGTGTGTGTGTTTTGATTCAATACCATACAAATATACTTGTAAGATCATTATTTCTTCTCACTATTAGTATTTTCTCTCTTTCCAAGATGCTTTCTTCATATCTTCATTCTTAAACTTACCTATCATAGTTATGTGTTTACATATTTGATTCCTCCCTTACTATTTCACAAGCTCAGTTACTTATTAAGAGGTGTTTTTTCCTTCCAGTTTTATTCAGATATAGTTGACATTAGGCACTGTATCAGTTTCGGGTGTACAGCATAATGATTTGACATACATACATCGTGAAACGATTATCATAATAAGTTTAATAAACGTCCATCATCTCATATAGAAACAAAATTAGAGAAAATTTTTTGTGGTGAGAACTCTTAGGATTTACTCTCTTAAAAAATTTTATATGCAACGCAGAACAGCTTTCATTTTGTTTATCATGTTGTACATCACATCCCTAGTACGTATTTATCTTATAATTGGAATTGTGTGGTACCTCTTGACTGCCCTCCCCCAACTCCCCCTCCTCTACCACGACCTCTGGTAAGCCCAAATCTGATCTCTTTTTCTTTGAGTTTGTTTATATGTTTCTTTGTTAGTTTTTGAAGTATAACTGACCTACAACACTGGGTTAGTTTCTGCTATGCGACATAGTGATTTGGTATTTCTATACATTTCAAAAGGATAGGTGTTAACTCTTCTCTAAATGTTTGGTAGCATTCCCCTGTGAAGCCATCTGGTCTTAGATATTTGTTTGGGGGAGTTGTTTTAGTACTGATTCAAGTTCATTACAGTAGTTGGTCTGTTCATATTTTCTATTTCGTCCTGGTTCAGGCTTGGGAGATTGTCCCTTTCTAGGAATTTGTCCATTTCTTCTAGGTTGTCCATTTTATTGGCGTATGATTGTTCATAGTTATCACTTATGATCCTTTGTTAAAAGGTGTTTGCTATATGATTATTTTGTCCAGAAGTACTAGGTGTTCTGTATCTGGTCAGCTCTACTGCTGAAAATAAACACCTGTTCACATGTTATTTCATTTTATTCTCATATTTTTCTTAGAGTGGCTAGCGTTAAAGTGAGGAAACTTAGGCGCAAAATCTAAGCAGATTAACCACTCTGACCAGTGTGGCGGATCATGAGTCATGGTTCTAAATATTTACAGCCGCACATTCTCGGCCCTTGTTTCGTTCTGCCATGTTCTAGAGTTGAACGTCGCTCTTTCTTCTCCAGATGTTAAAGTTTAGGAGGGTAGAGACATGGACAGCTCTTCTTCTTGGAATCTGTAAATATTTGTTGGATGGAGTCAAACTCTTTGGCATAGTGGCCTCCATCTCCCCTCAGGTCATTATCAGTAAATTTTAATAAGTTAGGGTTGGATCAAATTGAAACAGAAATCACTACGGCTCACCAGAGTGTTTAGCACTTTTCTTCTTTGAATTTTAAAACATCAGCAGTTTGTTTCTTCTTTGCATCAATCAAGTACATTTCCTTGGTACAAGACAGAGGTAAGGAACAGTCATGACTTTTCTAAGCCTGACAGTTACTGGTTTTAATAGTTCCAGAATTTGATTGCTAAATCATATAAAAATTGTACTGACGGTTTAAAGTATTTGACTTTTCAGTGATCATATTTGCTTCTCATATAGCTGTTTCTCCTGCTAAATGCAATATTAATAATGTAAACTTCTTAATTGGTACTTTATTTTCATTAATCATAAAAAATTATGCCATAAGAATGAGAAGAAGGTAGTGGAATTTTTATTGTGGATTTCAGTAGCTTGATTTTACAGCAACACTAAAGAATGAAATATTTAAATAGGTCTGAAGGCACTGCTGTTCCTTCACAGGTGGTTTGTGGAAAATTTTATTATATCTTACACAGAAGTGAGAGAGCACAGAGCATTAATAGCTCTTTGAAAGACCTGGAAGTATATTTCAAACCTTAGTCTTTCAGAAGTGAAAGTATACATCTATGTCAGGTGCCAAAATTATACAGATTTTAACTCGACATTTATCATTTCTATTTGTAATAGAAATGTCTCCAAGGTTCACCTCCTTCCATGTCAGCATGCAACAACGTGACCTGCCCTGTAAATTCAAATGGTCAACGACATACGGTATACATACAGGATTTACACATATGTTCAAAGAGCACACTGAAATAATAGACAAAAAGAATAATCGGGATTCCTAATGAAGTGGTCACACAATTTCATGTGAAATTTTGGTGGGAGAGAGAATCAAGTCTGTAAGTCATTACTAAGAAGCCTCATCAGTTAAGTGCAATACAACATGAACATAAGCAAACGGGAAACTTGGAATAAACGAAGTTGGTAGAGCAATTTGAGAGAAGAAAGAAGCATGTTCCACACCCTCGCCCTATCTGCACGTTGCTCAACGGCCCCAAAATAGGAGGAAAACACCATGAAGCGGAAAAAGAAACTTTACAAGAAGTTCCAAAAAACCATGATACAAAGAGGTTCTCTCCAACTCAGAGCCCCTTTTCCAGGTGAACCCAATCGGTTTTATTTTCCCTATCTCATCTCAAGGAATATACCTTTGAACCATCAAGTAAACTCTCTCAGCCCCCAGTTCTGCCTGGAGTTCATTGGACCAGAAAACTCAAAATCTGGATATTTATAAGCTGTCCATATGCTCTGGGCCACAAGGGGGAGGCACCTGTTAGGTTCCTGGAAGCAAGAGGTTCCTTGGTCCATTTGCGCTAGACCCTGGTTCTGAGATTCTTGACAACCATCCTTCCACATCTGTCTGTCTTGAGTCTCCATCTCCTTCTACCACGACCATTCTTGCCCTTCTTATCTTGTCTGTTACATTCCTGAACTTGCTTCCTAATCCTCCATCCAGCCAAAAGCCATGGCACTATTTTATGGTGGAGTAGGATCCCATTCCAGGTTCTGACTGGTGAAAATACACTGATGCTCATTTCATCAGGAACACATGAGCTCAGTAGATGTGCCAGTGCAAGCAGAGAACTGGCAGATCTCCTCCAAATTGCTTTGTTCATCACCATCTTCTGTGCTGGAGGTTCCCACAGAGCACAGAGTACCAGGCAGGTGCTAAGATATGTGTAACGAGAGCCTGAACTTCGGGGCTGGAGGGTGGGAACAGAAAGTCAAAGGAAAAATGAGAAAACCGTAAGGTTTACAAAGGATGATAAGCAAAAAAGGTAAACAGGAAGATATCTAAATAACTATACTGTTTGGTTAATAGTATTTTCTAACGACATAGAAATATTTAACAAACCAAGAAAGCCACGAAAAATTTAATAAACCAAAATATCACATGTAATTTCCTTTTATATTAAAAAGGTATCTAAATTAAAAACTTCTATGACTTTACCAAAGTTCCAGACAGTTTTAATGATAGAAGCTATAAATCTAAAAATATATATAAATCAGACTTGCTGATTTTATGCTATAAATAAAAAGTTAAAAGTAAAGGTAATGTACCAAAATGTACATTTTTTAATAAAAAGGACAAAGTGTGACTGTAGGCGCAATCCTTTGTGAAAAATAAGACAAAAGGCCACCTTATAATGACTAGAAAAGAGAGAAGATCAGATAATTCTTGAATTATTTTACTCATTTAAAATTTCATATTGCTTCTTCAAACCGTGGCATGGTTTCTCCAGACGTAAAAATTCAAACCAAGTCCTTAAGAATTCAAAGCTCACAGCGTGTCCATCCGTCCTGCCCCCTAGTTTTGTCACTTCAATGTGACTTTGACTTTCCCCCTACTAACAATGTATATATCTGTCATCTATTCCATTGCCAAATGGTTCTCATTTAAATTTCACTCATTTTCCTGTGTAACGATAGTAGTAGCCAGCTGTCACTTAGCGATCGTTGTGTATCAACCACTTTAGTATGTCAGTTTTTTTATGTGAGTTGGTAAATAAAATCATATTTTGCAGATGGGCAAGATAGACCTGTGCAGGACATTGGTAACCTGTCCGAGGTACCATAGCTTAGCGAGTTGTACAGTTGGGAGTCTAAGACACCTGTCTGGATAGGAACACGGGTTTTGGTGTCAGACAGGTGGAATGGAACATCGGAAAACTAGCTTACTTGTCTAAGCCTAACTAGTACTTCCCGTTTCCAAAGTTTATAGCTCTTTGTTCATAGCTCTTTTCTTACAATGATGTATGATCGAAATGGATTTGTTGACACATCAGTTTCCCACAACTAGATTATGAGCATCCCAAGGGCACGAAACTGAGCCCTACTGGTCATTATCCCAAGAACAAGCACCGGTTCTGGTTTGGCGTAAGGGCTCATTAACTACTTTTCCTCCTTTTTTTGGGAATTCCTTTTCCTTTTCTTTCCCCTCTCGCCTGTGTGAACGATACATGCTTCTTCCTTTCTCTTCTGAATGCCCCTTACCCTGTGGAAGCTCTCTGCTCTCCATGACCACCTTGTCTCCATTTGCATCCTCTATACCACTGCTTTGTCTTGTGTGATTGAACCTTACTTCCAGCTACACAGCACAGAGATATCTGCATATCTGGTTTATGCCTCTCAGTTGATAAAGTTTTTTTTTTTTTTTTTGGTACGTGAGCCTCTCACTGCTGTGGCCTCTCCCGTTGCCGAGCACAGGCTCCGGACGCGCAGGCTCAGCGGCCATGGCTCACGGGCCCAGCCGCTCCGCGGCACGTGGGATCCTCCCAGACCGGGGAACGAACCCCTGTCCCCTGCATAGGCAGGTGGACTCTCAACCACTGCGCCACCAGGGAAGCTCCGGTAAACTTTCTGAATGCAAAAATAAAATCTTTCTCTTTTACCTTGTTCAGTGTATCTGTATCCCCTATAGAGTAAAGTCCAAAGCTTGACATGCACTTTTTTTGTCCAGCACCATCCTTACCTCTCACTCTGTTCTGTACCCTCCTCCAGATGTTTACAACTTCCTCAACAGGTATTGTAGGATATGCTTCCATGCCCCTAGGATCGTGAAAAACCATGACCTGTGGAGTCTAACAGACCTATCTTGGAATCTCACATCCACCCCTCCTGTGTGTTCTCCTCATTAGCAAAGTGAGCCTGATAATTCCTACATCAAGGGACACTGTGAAGATTGAATGAAGTAATTTATGTACAATCATGAAGCATCGCTTCTGGGATGAGTGAGTAATCAGAAATGAGAGTCCCCTTCCTTTCCTCTTCAAGATTCAGATCACGCGTCTCCTTCTATCTGATGTCATCCCTGAATCTCTAAGGAAAATTCTCTCTCCCTTTGTGCATTTGTCCACCCTATGCATATTCATGCCAGGCGTCCCCAAGATCACTTCAGGTCTGATGATTCGCATAGCAGGAGTCAGAGAAGCTGATGTCGTCGTGGTCATGGTTTCTTACAGTGAAAGGATACAGGTTAAAATCAGCTACGGGAAGAGGCGCACGGGAAAGGCCCAGGAGAGACCAGGCGCTGACGTCCTGGCCTCCTCTCCAGGGAAGTCCTGCAGGTGCATCAGGCTTTATTCCCTCAGCAACGAGGACACAGCACCTATGAAATGGTGCCCCCGAGGGAAGCCACCCAGCCTTGGGGTCAGGGTTTTATTTCGGGCTAGTCACATAGGCACATGGGACAGAAGTGACTGACCTTAGCTACATAGCCTCCAGCCTCCTAGAGGTCAAACCACTGATACAGGGTGGCCCTGGGTCCTCAGGGATACCCAGACAACTGTTACCCAGCAGGACCTTCCAAAGGCTTAGAAGTTATGCCCCAGGAGCCTGTCAAGGGCCAGTCCTCCTGAAACAGACCTTTTTCTAGAAAGCGCAGGGCTCAGACCTCCTGAATTAAAACCTTCACTGCACACTGTGTTTTATTACAATAATTCCACATACCTCTTTTTTCTGTCTTCCCACTACTTAGTATTTTGTACTCAAGCAATCTTTGTCGAGTGGTTGCATAAATACATAAATGCATTTCTGAATCTCCTATCATGACCTATATGCAATATCCAATATATATTTATAGGTTCATAATTGATAATAATAATTCATAGATAAGTTTCTTTTGTTTTTCCTGTTGTTTTAGGGAACCAGGCAAAGTATGAACATTCTATTTGTTCAAGCTTCAAGCTTTGTATTTGTTTTTCTTTGGATTATCCGAGAGCCTTTCAAAGATTGTTGGTTGATTTGCAGTGATGGTAGAAAACAAGTCAACGTTGATCTTTCCTAACTTGGAGTACACAAAGTGGCAAAAGGCACACATTTACGGGTAAACAGAGAAAGCTTTCCTTGGAAGGGTCCACCTTCAACAGAAATACTAGAAAGATAAGGGAGAACCAACGTTTGCAAAGCCAAAGAAAACATCTAGATGTTAAATATGTGACGGCCTAAAGGCAGGAATAAGATAACCTACCGCCTTCGGGAACTCCGTCCTGGAGGTGGTGGGAGAGGGCTGGGAGCTGGGACAGGGCTGAGAGGAAGCAGAGCTGGTCCACGCTTCTTGACTCAGCTCAACTGAGTATTTCACTGGACCATAAAGGCAGCTTTCAAAGAGCTTGAAAGTTTTGAAAACTTGTAGACCATACTTAGTGACTGCTGTGGGTAAATAAAAAGAAAACATGCAGACACAGTTTCTTACAAATGTCTCTGACCTAGCTGGGGACAAAATACACATGCAAGAAAAGGATACATTTCTTCTTCTTCCTACCTCACAGAGAAGGTTGTTTAAAATGGTTTTATGTAGAATACAGGATTTTGGAAGTTCAGTATAGAAATAAAAGAATGTTTCTAAAAGCATTTTTAAAATCTCATTTTATCCAACTAGACAATGAGTCTAATATTCTCTACGTGAATGTTTATGCAAATTATAGCATGATTTCACCCAGTTTCATTTACTTCATGTTCATAATAGTTTTAATAAAAGGGCATTTACAATTTATATTTAATTTTTTTCTATCCTAACAGAAGACTCTAATTTTCTGAAAAATAATTTGATTAGATATAATTTTTTAAAAAGAAACATGAATTATTTCTACTTAAAAAATGTTAGCGGGAACTTCCCTGGCGGTCCAGTGGTTAAGACTCCACGCTTCCAATGCAGGGGACCCAGGTTTGATCCATGGTCAGGGAACCAAGATCCCATATGCCGCGCGGTGCAGCCGAAAGAGAAATGTTAATGGTAAATCAGAGACCTAGGGGCCTCCTCTATAGGTTTGGTCTTTATTGAGCCTTCAAGTTTTTGTGTTACGGTCCCTTTTAACAAAATATTTCTCTGAATTTTCGTCTTTCAGGTGGTCAGTTAAAATCAAGGCAGTATATTCAAATTTTACACTATATTGTCTTAAAGTCCCACATTAAATATTAAAAGATGTGTCCTCGTGTGCCAACTGATTCTTTTTAAGAAAAATAGGGTTACAGCAATCCCACTACTGGGCATATACCCTGAGAAAACCATAATTCAAAAAGAGTCATGTACCAAAATGTTCATTGCAGCTCTATTTACAATAGCCCGGAGATGGAAACAACCTAAGTGCCCATCATCGGATGAATGGATAAAGAAGATGTGGCACATATATACAATGGAATATTACTCAGCCATAAAAAGAAACGAAATTGAGCTATTTGTAATGAGGTGGATAGACCTAGAGTCTGTCATACAGAGTGAAGTAAGTCAGAAAGAAAAAGACAAATACCGTATGCTAACACATATATATGGAATTTAAGAAAAAAAAAATGTCATGAAGAACCTAGGGGTAAGGCAGGAATAAAGACGCAGACCTCCTAGAGAACGGACTAGAGGTTATGGGGAGGGGGAAGGGTGAGCTGTGACAGGGCGAGAGAGAGTCATGGACATATACACACTAACAAACGTAGTAAGGTAGATAGCTAGTGGGAAGCAGCCGCATGGCACAGGGAGATTGGCTTGGTGCTTTGTGACAGCCTGGAGGGGTGGGATAGGGAGGGTGGGAGGGAGGGAGACGCAAGAGGGAAGAGATATGGGAACATATGTATATGTATAACTGATTCACTTTGTTATAAAGCAGAAACTAACACACCATTGTAAAGCAATTATACCCCAATAAAGATGTTAAAAAAAAAAAAAAGAAAAAGAAAAATAGGGTTATACTGAAGACAACCTCAATATAGTGTATTTCCTTCTAATACCCATGATTAGATTATGCTGCCATTAGTCCAAGTGTTCTTACATTTTTTTTAAAAAAGATGGGATATAGTTGTTTTACAATGTTACGTTAATTTCTACTGTACAATGAAGTTCTCATTAAAGTGTTCTCACATTTCTTGCATTTAAAGGCTAAATTTGATACACTCCGTAAAGCATCTTTAGAAGAAAAATAATTTTTAGAAAGATTTTACCTTGAGAAATATGAGTTGGGAGAAAAGCAAAACCAAATTTAAAAACCTATGGTAACTTTTTTTTATCCATATACATAGTTTGGTGTATATATAATACCATATACAACTATAATATCTGTAAAATTTTCGACCTACAGTATATACCACCTTGCAAAGGTAGCAGTGCATGAAAATCTGTAGTGAGATTTGCTAGGTGCAAAACATATCAATGCTTTTCTTAACCACAGAATTCTGTGTACCTTTTGCAGAAGTTGAGTCTGATGCCCAGGAACATCTTTTATAGAACAAAAGGTCTAGAAAGAAAGTCAGCATATTGGGACAGAGCACACCTACTCCTAGCATAGAATAATACCCCGAATGTCAGTTGTTAGTTCATAATATTAGAGGTAGTTGTCAAGTCTCAGAATTTTTGAGATGTGTGTTAAATTAGAAAAATAATTGGATGTTATGTAAAGAGTCATAACCCTGGCTGCCAGTCCCTCATCTCCAGCCCCTCTGGGTGCACAGTTTCATTTGAGGGATACACAGCTCTGAGGCTTGGGGATAAATGTGGAGGTTGTAAATCCCTGGAGATGTCCGGGCTTCTGACTTTTTATCATCTTGTCACCTCCCACTCTCGCCTCTTTGGGCTTGAGATGAAAGAAGTGAGATATAAAGGGATATTCATTTCACTTTTTACTTAAACATTTGGTTTGGTTCCAAAATACAAGGCTTCAGTTTTCAGTTCACATGCACAGAAAAGATGCCAGAAAAATGGTAAAAAAAAAAAAAAAAAAAAGTTAAGCTTAGAAACGATATTCTTACACACAAGAGACTTTTACATACTTTGGCTACAGCAGAAAAAAAAAACTCAGCTTGCAGGGCCCAGATGGCGTTCATAGAGTGTAGTCTTAGAACATGGATATTTCTTGACCTCTGTCGGTGAAAATAAGTGCGACGTACCATAGAAATATACAGTATTATTGTGGCCTCTGATTTAAAAAATGTTTTCTATTTTAACATTTACGCACAAACGTTTTGCCAAAACTAACTAAAGCCGTAGACGCATGCTTGGAAAGTGTTTATTTGTTGGGCTTTCTTAACCCAAACAAATGTTAGAACATTTGTTTAAAAGACTATCTTAGGTTCCTGTTGGCAGTTGTTCTAAGCCTCTGCAATTGGCCGTTTAGCTTTGAGCAATAAATAAATCATAGATGCTCAGAGATGTGTACATGCTTTTATTTTATCTTAGCCTATAAAGATGCTGTTACCAGTTTAGCAGATGAAATATTAAGCATCCTCTAAGAGTCTAAACCAGTAAGGTTTTGTTCCAAGTTAAGGAAGAGGGTCCCTTCCTGTTTCCTACCTGCCATGGGTTCTTGGGTCTCAGCACAGTGTTCGTAGATGCAATTTCCCCCCCCCCAAAAAAAAGGATTTAAGAAGTATCTTATGAGTTACATCAATGCCAATATGAGTTCTGAGTGTCTGAGAGTCTCAAGGCTCTTTCAGTCTCCTGATCTCCTAAGCAGGGCTTCTCACTGGTCCAGTGGGGCCATCACTGGTTAATTGCATGTTTCAGCTTCCTCACTAGTAAAACAAGGGATTTAAATCAAACGCCTCGAATGTCCCTCCCAATACTAATCTTCCAGGGATATCTTTAATGTGTCAGTACCTCTTAGAGGGGTTTTACTTTAAATCACATCACAACTGTTGGGATGTAAACTTCTTTAGCATTAAAGCAGGACTTAGGCAACTTTAATGGAAAAATTAAATAAGGAAACACTCTTTCCATTGACTTGACTGAGTTTCTCTATGTGTCCCTTTCTTCTGATAGTGAGTGGCCTTAGGCTCTCACATCAACGGATACCATATAAATGCTGTCATTTGAAACATCGGAACTAAATAAAGATAGTACTTTATACAGCTCCCAGTAGGGGCAGGGAACAAATCTAATCCCCCTTTTAATGGCATCTGTGGAGGAAGGTTCACCTATATCACCTCATCTCTTTTTTTTTTTTTTTTTTATGGCACGCGGTCCTCTCACTGTTGTGGCCTCCCCCGTTGCGGAGCACAGGCTCCGGACGCGCAGGCTCAACAGCCATGGCTCACGGGCCCAGCCGCTCCGCGGCATGTGGGATCTTCCCGGAACGGGGCACGAACCCGTGTCCCCTGCATCGGCAGGCGGACTCTCAACCACTGCGCCACCAGGGAAGCCCACCTCATCTCTTTAATGAGATGATATCCTTTTCTGAAGTTTATTGTGATTTTAAATATTATTTTTTGAAAAAATCCACATGAGAGTAGACTTTTTACATGCCACCCACTTAGACTTTTCCTAGAGTTAAACGAGTACTGAACACGGAAAAGTTCTGGTTCATCTTTCTGAAATAAAACCAGCATGAAATCTGAAACTGCAGAAGGAGATCAAAGCTCAAAAGACATTATATATCATCACTAAAAGTAAAACTCCTGCTGTGAAAACCACAAATGGTAGAAGGGGTGTCTCCATTTGTACACTAAGTAGTATAATTTTGATGCAGAGCCAGGAAATATTGTTTAGAATTCCTACATATTCTACTCAACGTAATGGGCCAAGTAGAGAGTATGATTTTTTTGGGTGATCCTTACTGGTCCCAAGTTAAGGGTTCCTTGAGTCTTTAGAGAGGAGATTATTCAAATAAGAAAAAACTTCTGAAAAATTAATGATAAATGTCATGGACAACATAAATCTGGGTAGCAGGGTGTTCTGAATGTTCACCTTTGCTTTCACTTTTATGTGGTTGCACTTTACTGGAAAAATATCTTGTGTTCCGGTTCTGAATTAAACAGGGACTGGGTGTCAGAGGAGAGAGACTCTGACATGGGTTTTTTTTTTTACTATCTGTGTCGATGAAGAAGATCCCCATGGCTCCCCTGCTCCCCTGTGTTGCCTTTGGCATTCCTGCAGTCAACAAGAGAGCACTGAAAAAAATAAGGTGAAACAATCTTCAGTTGTGCTCCTGGGTATTTTCCCAAATGAACTGAAAGCTTACGTCCACACAAAAACCTGCACACGGGTATTTATAGAAACTTTATTCATAATTGTCAAAACTTGGAAGCAGCCAAGGTGTCCTTCAGGGCGTGAGTGGATAAATAAACATCAAGACAATGGAATATTATTCAGTGTTAAAAAGAAATCAGTGTGAAGCCATGATAAGAGGTGGAGGGATCTTACATGCCTATTACCAGATGAAAGAAGTCAGTCTTGCATAGGGCAGTTTCTGTGTGATTACAGCTTTGTGCCTTTCTGGAAAAGGCAAAACCATGGAGACAGTAAAAGGATCAGTGGTTGCGGGGGGTTAGGAGGGATAAAGGGATGAATAGAGCACAGGAGATTTTTAGGGCAGTGAAATTATTCTGTATGACACTGTGATGGTGGACACATGCCATTATACATTTGACAAAACCCAGTGGAACATATAACATCAAGAGTGAACCCTGACGTAGAGCACAGGCTTTGGGTGACGGTGACGTGTCAGCGTCCCATCACAGGTTGTACCTGCTGTCCTACTCTGATGAGGGCGTGTCACAGTAGGGGAGACTGTGCATGTGTGTGAGCATGAAATCCCTGTACTTCTCACTCAACTTTGTTGTGAACCTCAAACTCCTCTAAAAATGTCTCCTTACAAGTCAATAGTTACGTTCAATTATAGAATTTTGAGGTTATTTTATGTTACTTGTGATTCTTAATACGCATTAACATGTAAGTAATTTAACTAGAATGCAATATGTTCTGTTGCTGAGTAAAACAAAAAAAAATGGGTCGTTAAAGACACTCTCTTTACACTAATTTAATACGAAAATTTTACTGGACAGACCTAATACATAAGCCTCTTTCGTCTGGCTAATGGCAAAAAAGATTGAACTCCTAGCAAACAACAATGGTAGTCATGAAAAAGCTTCCGTGAGCCCCAGGAAAACGGTCTGAATGGTGGGAAGCCTCCAGGCGTAGCCTCTGGGGTGAGCCATCGACCTGTGGTCCATCTAGAAGAATATTGTTCAGCTGGGTGTCAGGTAGAAATATTTCCAGATTTTTCAAGTTTTCAATAGAAACCAGAGTGTTCAAATCTCCGAGTGTAAAAATCATGCCCCAGTGTTAAGTAAAACATAGCAAATGAAGACAGGCATATGTGCAAGAGCAGTGTGGCCTGTGGGTCAGCAGTGCTGTACCTTCTAGAGCAAGAGAAATGGGCTGGAGAAAGAGACAGGCCTGCGGTGTCCTGGGCTAAGAGCAAAAGAACTGACCTAGGAGAAGTGGGAAAAGAAAGATGGGGGAGGCAGCAAGGAGGTCAGCGAAATCAAATACATCAATGCATGACAGGCAGAAAGATAGACACGGACAGGCAGGAGAGACAGGAAAGAAGGAAGTGTGAAATCAGGGAAAGCAATAAAGTGGAAGACAAGGCAAGCAGGATGGGGTGGAATCCATACTCTGTGTCTGGAATTCACATCCCAACACCTAAGGCTGAAGACAGTCCACTGGGCTTATTAGCCAGTGGGGTTGTGTCTGGCCTTTGACACTATGAAGTTAGCTGAGCATCAGGGTCACAGATGCCATCTGAGGGGAGAAAAGACAAAACTGGTGGAAAATTGGAAGGAGTTGTGCACAATTTATTTAGTTAAGAAGTCTGATAGTTAGAGGAAAGAAATTGATCAGAAACCAGGGAGACGAAGTGAAGCCAGGAGAGAAATAATCTTTCTGGGTAAAGGAGATCAGTTCAAGTGTAAAGCAGAAGTGTGAAAAACAGTGAGGAGGACAGTGAATAAAAATGCTGCAGGAAAAGAGAAAAGGAGCTAAAAAACCTGAAGGATTTGTTCACATACGCTCCTCGTTGTACCTATTTTTAAAATGACGTTACGCCCTGTCATTTCGTAAGCTCGTGTTATTTCACACACTCGTGGCTTAGTAGGTGCTGTTTGTTCTGAGGATTGTAACCCCTAAGTGATGAGGACACAATAGGTTATTGTAAAGCTTTAAATTCATCCAGTCTAGAATGTGTGCTTCAAAAGATGCTTTCTTTAGACACCCACAGTGCAATAAATAGGAGGGGAGATCAGGAGAGCTAATAAACTCAGCCGCACCAGGCCCCCTCCCTGACGAGTCTGCGCAGTTACGTATGCCTCTCTCTCTGGGATGGGTCTTCATATCTGGCATCTGCACCCTGGTGTGAGAGAAGCAGACATCTCCACCCGCCAGCGTGCTGGCAGGACCCTGTCCTCCTCGGTGTCCTGCCATGGAGCTCTGACCCAGCGTCGCATGGTCTGCTCAGCGGAGCACAGTCATCCTAGTTGCCTCTCTTTGCGTTTTCATTTCATCTACAGGGCAACAGCTTTCGGAAGGTCCACATCCTTTGTGTAAGCAACATAATACGAAATCCAGTGTTACTTCCTGTGCCGTGTGTGACTCACACCCCATCTGGCACAGCCAGGGACTGAAACATCAGCTCCAGGGCACAAAGTATTTAAAACATAGCTCGTCGTTGGAGACTTTCACAGCCAATGCAAAGCCTATATTTTCCATTAGTTAAATATTTAGGATTGGCAACATGAATTTGGATTCTTTCATCTTCTTGCAAATTATCTGTTTATAACTATTACTGATGCCTAATGAGGTTGGCAGTAAATAGGGCTCCCCTCCACTACCAACTCCATCTCACTTCTTGGGTTTAAACCAGTTCGGGCCACAGAGCTTGAGGAATTCACCCAGCGCGTCCCCGAGACACCTTAGACCTGGCAGTCTTTCCACTTTGTGTCCCCCTCTCCCTGCGTTAAAAATGCTTCTGTCTCCTAATCATTCCCACAGCCCAAATTACTCTGGGAAGCGGTCTAAACTCAGTGCTTCCGTTTTCTCATCTTGCTGTCATGTTCCATCCCCTTGCAGTTGGGTTTCCTGAATCACTGCAATAAAACGGCTCTATTATAATCTCCGTCTTCAAGCTCAACAACTCTTTGAAGCGCATGTGTTCTGTTCTCGTGTTGGTCCTCCCCACACCCTCTTGCTTCTCTCTCCCACACTGGCCAGAAGCCACCTTCTCCTCCTGGGCCCTCTCCATCTCCAGGCTCTGTGAGGGCTCTTTCTTGTTTCCCCACATCCCTTCTGATTATCCCTCCTCTGTCTTTCTCATTTGGTACTTTTGCTTCCCCCAGTCCTTCAGTTGTAGGTGTTCTTCAAGGTTTATCTTTTGGCTGCACTCTAGCTCCTATTGGGGGCACTAAGTAGAACGCAGAATGGGTTCCCAGGGGAGCAAATGGTAGAAGGCTTATTAGGGAGTCTGGGATTGACACATACACGCTGTTATATTTAAAACAGATAAACAACAAGGACCTACTGTGGAGCACAGGGAGCTCTGCTCAATATTCTGTAACGACCTAATTGGGAAAAGAATTTGAAAAAGAATAGATACATGTATATGGATGAATATGACTGAATCACTTTGTTGTCTACCTGAAACTAACACAACACTGTTAATCAACTCTACTGTAATATAAAATAAAAAGTTAAAAAAAAAAACATACAAACACACGCAAAAACCAAACGGTAGAAGGCAGGTCATTCCTTATGTCATCCTGTAAGCTCTTTTTGCCTTGTTTACGTCACCCTTCCATCACCTTCTCTCAGCCCCACCTCCTCCTGGACAAATACTTTGAAGAAAACTGCTGGTGCCAGAAGTGGCCGCTGCACCTTAGTGAATGAGGGTGTGGTCACAGGAGATGATCTGCTTTGCTGACATTTCTAGCTGCCTAGGAATTCTAGGCAAGGTATCCAACTTCTATGTGCTTCTCTTTCTTTATCTCTAAATTTTGGAATATTAGTGAGACCCCTAGGTTGTTGTGATGGTAAAATTAGTTACTGTACTTAAAGAACTGAAAATAGCATCGAAGGGCTGTGTAGACGTTGGCTATTGTTGTTAAACACAGCTCTGTTCGGTAACCTACATTTCCAGCGCCCGGCTCTCTTCCAAGCTGCGGGACCAGATTGATGTCTTGATCTCCGTGTTCCCCAGGCTCCTGGCAACAGGTTCAAAATCAAGTTTCTCTTCACCTACTTCTTCTACAAACCCGTTTGACAGTATCTTCCTAGACTTAAAAAAAATCATCATTCTATTTTATCAGTCCTCTTGCTTCAAACTCCGCAGTCACTGTAATTCCCTTGTCTCTTTTGCCCTCCTCTACACTCTGCAGTGTTACCTATTCCGTTTTCATCCATTTCATTCTTTATGTTGCATTGTCAATAATCTAGGTCAGTCTTTCTTCCCCAGTTTGGACAATGAGGAAGTTCTTGTTCCAGTTTTACACACCACCCAACCCATTCTCCGGGTCCTGCCCGTGGCAGCCCGAGTGGTGTTCTGACAGCATAGCTCTGCTCTGCAGGTGGTAACGCAGCGGCGTTCAGAGGACAGTCAGGAAGAGCCTGGGGCCCCATCACATCAGCTTGAGAAAGGCAGCACCCAACGTGAACCATAACTAGGGCATGATGATATCATTATTTCCTTGGGACTCTTTCGGACACTTAACTTTCAAAAGCAATTCCAGGGCTGCTTGCTTACACAAGTAAGGGTCCATTATTGAGTCCTAAAACCATGTCACCTAAAACAGCTCCAGGCACATAGTAGGTGCTCACTGTATGTTTCTCCAACGATTGAATGAATCCGTCATGCTTACAACAACACATAAAGAAAATGCAGATGCTATGCACGTGTGTGACCACCCATCTGGGACCTGATCCATCCTCGACACTATCCCTCCCGTTCTTCCATATAAATATTACATAAATATTCTGTTTCTCCATTCCCAGGGACAAGGCCGACCCCATGGTAACGTAGGGTGAAAGGATCCAATGTGCCAGCAGTCAGAAATGATCTCCTCCACCTGCACGCCATGTGAGGGAAATTCTTATTACTGGCATTTCTTCTTAAAGTACTAGAAACAGAAGACTTCGGTTAAAAATTCAAATTATTGCTTTACTATATCTGCGTGATGTTTTGCTCAAGCCTGGGGGGATTGGCTTGTTACCTGTGCAGTAGCAAGAGCCCAGCTGATCCCTGAAAACCTTACAGATAGTCACAAGTAGTACTGGGGGTACACATACAGTTAGAGAAGCCAGCACATTGGCGAGGCTGGTCTTTCTCTTGCTCTGCTTTTTTTAGCTCATTTATTCAAAAAAAATTTACAGAACAATTATGTATTTAGGTGCTAGCTCTATAGTCGTGAACCAAATGGATAGAATTCCTGGTTCCTGTCTACAGTCTAGTTTCTGCTCAAACACAAATCCTGCTGGGTGCTCTCAGCCCCAAGAGAACAAGACTCATGTTTTCTCTCTCTCCACCTGTCTCTCTCTCTCTCTCTCTCTCTCTCTCTCCCCCTCTGTCCCTCTCTCTCTCTCCCTCTGTCCCTCTCTCTCTCTCTCCCTCTGTCCCTCTCTCTCTCTCTCCCTCTGTCCCTCTCTCTCTCTCTCTGTCTCTCTCTCTCTCCCTCTGTCCCTCTCTCTCTCTCCCTCTGTCTCTCTCTCTCTCCCTCTGTCCCTCTCTCTCTCTCTCTGTCTCTCTCTGTCTCCCTCTGTCCCTCTCTCTCTCTCTCCCTCTGTCTCTGTCTCTCTCCGTCTCTCTCTCTCTCTCTCTCTCTCTGTCTCCACCTCTCTCTCTCTCTCTCCCACCCTCTCTCTGTCTCTCTGTCTCTCTCTCTCCCCACCTCTCTCTCTCTCCCTCTGTCCCTCTCTCTCTCTCCCCCTCTCTCTGTCTCTCTGTCTCTCTCTCTCTCCACCTCTCTCTCTCAGACGTTTGTTCAGTCACCACTCTATTCCTGCCTTCCTTTCTCTCTGCAGTACTCACCACTCACTTAAAGGCTCCATTTCAAATCCCACCTTCCAGAAATATTCCCCAAAATAGCACTTTGGGGAGAATTTGTCCTATTTCAGCTTTCCTAAATGATCTCTTGGTTTTGAATAATTTAACTTTGAGCTCATACTTTAACTGCTATTTTTCCCATTATGTTTATACTTTGTTCATCTCCTCAGCTTTCTTCTACACGTTTTCCTTTATTACCGTATTTTCCCTCATACGTTAATCTGTATCATCAAACCTACTGATTGGACGTGAAGCAGCTGGAGCCGTCTCAGATGGCCGCCACTAGCGCGGTGGGTAGCTTACTAAGTCACATCTGTTCTCTGTGCACGTACGCCCAGCTCCTGGGGGCACTGGCTGGAATAACCTCTGCCTGTCACCCTCTACATTTCTCCAGTTCCAAGGTCTCACTGCCTGTTGACCCTTCCTTCCTGAATGCACTGTTGGTATGTCACATTCAGTAAAGGTGAGATCATAACTGTTCCTTCTCGTCCCCTTGCTGAAATGCCTAGTCTTTCCGCTTCTGTGTGCGGCAGTCCTATGTTCCCAGTCACTCCCACGAGGGCTGAGTCTTTGACCTTTCCCTTGCTCTGTTTTTCTCTCATGGCTCACTTTTCCTGCTTCTTCAGTATCCCTCATGTGGGACTCTCTCTCCCTGGTATTGTCCAAGAGCCTGGGATAGACCCTTATTGCCTGTGTGATGAAAATGGTCTGCCCGTGGATTTCTGCTTCCTTTTAACCATCCTACCCAGCACTGGGAGGGCAATCCGCTCGAAAGCTTAGCCCCTCTCCTGTTGCAGTAATGGATTTCCACCGTAAGCTCCAGGGTCCCCCATACCCGTCTTGGACTCTGCACTGGGATGTAAGGATTTGTGAGTAGGAGCCATGTCCTCTTCTGGTTTTCACCCTTGTGCTTAGTAAATGTTATGCATTCAGTAAATATGAACTGAGAGAACTGGTTAATGTCCATTCACCAGCAAGAGAGCAGTAGAGAATATATGTTTTCTTTTATTCCAAATGAAGACTTTAAAGTTATTATGAATATCCTCTAAATTTATTTTGTTCCTAGTAGTGTAGCACACAAACTACGTGGAATAATTTCTCAGTCTTTTTCACTAGCATTTTAAGTATTGAGGGACGACTTTAAAAAATCATCTCAACTAGAAAATAAACTTACAGCAAACATCGTTATGTCCTTTCATAATTATACTTTTCCATAATTAGACAATAAGCCTTCCTGTAATACCTTTGTTTACATTCTCGAATCATTACATTACCTATGTTTATCCAGCACTGAAAGTACCAAAATGAATAGTAAGCATTCATTATTGATGAGAGCTGTACAGAACTATTAGAAATGTAAGAAAAAGAACATTTACAGAACATCAGTCCAATTCATGAAGCAATTTAAGATTGTAAAAACTTGTTACTAATTAGGAATAGCACTCTTAAAATTTTAAAGATCTCAAAAAAATTTATGCAGTATCTTTCCAGCTGAAAGAAATAAAAGCTTAAGAATGTTGCTGATTTGCATATAAGATCTAGTTCAGAAAACTAATTTTATCAGTTCTATCTTTGTGTGTACATAATAAAGTACACACAAATAAAAATTCAAAAATCAAAAGCATCTTCAACGGATGCTTCAGTTCAGGATTATCGCCACGACTGAGGGTCCTTTCCTTAGTTAAAATAGTTTGGGTTGGTTCTGTGCTCATGGAGTATCCTCTTCCCCTCTATCTTCATACCAGAGACCAGGGCCTCTCCCTGGATCATAGCCCTTCGCGCCCAGTTGTACTTTCTGAATGTTTCCCTTTGATGGTATATTGGGGCCAAGGCTGTACGATCTTCAATGATACATATTTAGAAAACTTTCTTACTTACATTACATTTCAGCTCCTTGTGAGGTGATGTTCTCGGTACTTCATGTAATCCCCAGTCAGAAGAATGACAGACTGTGAATTTACCCTTTTTTCTATAAAACAACCTCTCAGCTGATAGCCATTAAAATTTTTCACATAATGTGAAATAAAATACGTTGTTTGGTATCTTATTCACCAGAACGATTGTTTTTTGTTTGGGGGGTTTGTTTTGCCATTTTCCTGGAATGTAGATAACAATAATAAGTAAAGTTTTTTGGATATTTATTAACGTGTGTATGGTAGACACACATATCATCCAGTCTTCATGACAGCCTGTGAGCATTGGGTGTAATCCCTCCCTTACAGGTGAGAAAGCTGAGTTCTAAGCCGTCACAGAGTGAGTGAGCTGCGCTCATACGGATGATTGCACGCTGGTCCACAGTTGAGTATCAGTGAGCTAAGGTGGATTTGGGAGAGAGTACTGCTTCGGCGGACGTATCTTGATGCCTTGATTTTGAAATAAAACGTTGAGGGAAATTACTGGGTGGCCTTAAGGCTCTTTCGGTAAAGAGACAGGGTCAGTAAGAAGTGGCTTAGGCAGCAGAGGAAGACAGGCGGCGCCGGGTGTGTGTGTGTGTGTGTGTGTGTGTGTGTGTGTGTGTGTCCCTAGGGCGGCAACAGCAACAGGATCTGACGGCAGAGTCCTAGTTCGCCAGCAGACGGGAAAGAGAATTGGAAATCGTGGATGAGGACTCTTTAGTGCCAATAGGATGGAAAAACTACTTAACACTGTGCTTCTGCTCTCTTCATTTCTGCTTCCTGCTTTTCAACCCAAGTGTGCCGCGTGTTCTGGCGGCTGTCTTATGGTTTTTTGTACAAGCGGCACAATGCTCACACTGTGGCCCAGTGACTCAGGAAGGTTTGTGTCAGTCCTAAGGGCTGAATCCCAACCCGAGGTTGGTTTTCTTGGTCAAGGTGGCCCGTTCATCTTCTTGCCTGACATTGTTGGCGGCAAGCAATTTGCACAGGAGATGAGGCTATGTTACCAGTGTTTGCTGACCAGTGTTTTGTGTCCTCTATCTTCCAGGATTGCCCGGTGCATAGGTAGCCCCCTCTAACCAGAGAAACGTAGAACAAACCCAGAAAACAGAGTGCTGACCCATTTGAGGCAGGACCACACATACTATAACATCTCCATACGTGGGCACGCGTATCGTGGAAACGTATTTTGATCAGTGGTTTGCATATGTCTTTTAGTGGTGGGTTTCTTCCTTCAAATAAATATTAAACTGACGCCCAGTAATTAAAACAGATAAAAAGTAGAGCTGATGATTCTTAGGTGTAAATGAAACTGTGTAAGGAACAGCAATTGCTAACAGAAAAAAAAAAAGTCAGAGAGGTAGGAAGTGGGGTTTCCTAAAACCAGGCCTGGACCTAGAACTGCCCCAGATGCTCCAGCCAGCACTCCTCTCTGGGGACCTGAAGACACAGCTCTCATTAATCGTTAAACTACAGATATCATCAGTACATAATTAGTCAGAGCCAGGAGTTTCAAAATTGCCTTTAAAAAAATGTCCCTAGACCAATAAGACTTTACTTTTACCAGATTGAAAACAAAATGAAAGCGTTAATTAGAAGGATTGGTTAGCCAGAAAACTTAGTACAATGAGAATCACAGAAAAAACAAACAAACAAACAAACATAAACATTGGCAGTATCCATCAGAACATGGTCAGGACAGAAGCTGACCAGGATTATGAATCTATAATCATAACACTGTAAAAAGAACAACAAGAACAACTGATATATTATTATTACTATGTGCCAGATTTTGTGCTAAGTACTTTCGTACATTAACTCATTTAATCTTCCTGATAACCCTATGAAGTAGATTATTATCCCCACTTCACATGCGAGAAAACCGAGGCACAGAGAAGTTAAGTGAGTTATTCCAGGTCACACAGGAATAGAATTGGAGCCAGAATTTCAAGACAGGAAATCTGCTCCACAGTCTGTGCTCTACCTGAGCAACAGGGGCACACCAGACACTCCCACCTGATGCCCTAAATATTCTCACCCTCGTAAACAGCTTTACTTGTTCTGTGTTCTAAGTGCAACCTTGTAATTATGATAAACCTTATCATGTAGTTGTGCCTGCAGAGGTCATGTTGGTTATTGACAGTTTTATTTGTAATGGTAAAATACTAAATCAGCATTTTGGTTTAAATTATCAATCTTTCTTAATGTAATCCCTCGAAACCATTCCCCTTTGATTTGCTGAAAGGTTAGTTTGTAGACCTGCAAATAGCCCTGTGGTGAATTCCCTGTTGGGAATGCAGACTCAGGGGAAGCAGCAGAGTGAGCAGGAAATGCCCTGTCTCCCAAGGCCCTGCAAGTGGCTGAAGGTTGCCACATATCTTCTTCTTGCCAATGAAATCCCACGTCCACTCTGCTCTTCTCATCTGCTACTGGCGTACACAGCTCTTGACCTGCCCTGCCTCCATTATGGGGCTCAGTCCCTAGTCAATCCTACTTTTCCCCCTTCTGGCTCAGAAATGGAAGCCAATCCAGAACTGATCCTGCTTCCTTGAGATCCTCCTCTGAGTCCTTCCCCTTCCCCTTCCCCTGAACTTTATAGAAGAGGCTTCCTGCAAGGCTCACGTGGAGTGCTGTCCCACGGTTCTTCCTGAGGGCCCTCTGTCTTTGCCTCAAGTCAGTAATCCTGATTTCGTCAGACTGCTGGCTCGTACCTGGTGGCCTTTGGGCATCAATAGTCCCTGGTCTCCTAGCCTAGGTTAACTTCTCAGGGCCTCAACTCGCTGCCCTAATTTAAACCAGCCTGTGCTTTCGATCTTCAGGATGTGATCTCTGGCTCATCTGCCAGTTCACCGGTCTCTTCTATCAACTTCGATTCCCATGTTTTTGAGAAAGGCAATAATGAACACTATGTAGAGAAAGGGTTCCGTATTCACACAAGCCTGATTATAAAATGTACAATGTGAGTGTGGACAAGTTACTTAAAGTCTTAGAGTCTCATTTTCCTCATTGGTCAAATGAGAATAATGTTTACCTCATCAAGTGATGTAAGAATTGAATAAATTGTATTAAGTGTCTTAAAAATAATAGAGGTTTTTATTTTTTAATTTTTGCGGTACGCGGGCCTCTCACTGTTGTGGCCTCTCCCTTTTGCGGAGCACAGGCTCCGGACTCGCAGGCTCAGCGGCCATGGCTCACGGGCCCAGCCGCTCCGCGGCATGTGGGATCTTCCCGGACCGGGGCACGAACCCGTGTCCCCTGCATCGCCAGGCGGACTCCCAACCACTGTGCCACCAGGGAAGCCCAATAGAGGTTTTAAAAATGTTTATTCCTTCCCATGAGGCTGCTTACCCTCCTGACCCCAAACTGCAAACTCCAGTAGCAGCCCAGTTCCAACCATAGTGTTTGTCCTGTATATAATGATAATAATAATAAAAACAATAGTACTGATTTGATAGTTAACACTTAGTGACTGTTTTGTTAGGTGTAGGCAGTATTCCAAGCAATTTGAATATATTTAATGTCTTCAACACCTCTATAAAGTAGGCCCCATGAAAAACCTTACTTTATAGATGAGAAAACAGAGACACAGGGAGATTGAATAAGTTGCCCAGAGTCACACAGCTTGGTAGAAGAGGAATTTAAACCAAGAGTGTCTGCTTCTAGACCCGGTATGCCTAACCCATTCTGTGCATTCATTGATACTATAAGGTGAGACTTTATTGTAGAGATTACAAAATAGCATTCTAAATGCTGAACCTGGTCCGTGGGAATGTAATGTTTGATCATCGTGGTGTTTAAACAGTTGAATTACTGGGCAATATCTTTCTAAATGAAAAAAAAAATTACGTAAAATTTCAGATGCTCAGCTTCTTTTGAAAAAGTAGAAACTGCGGCAATACGTGGCCTGGATACCCACATGGCAAGACCGTCTTTAGATGGATGTGTGCCTTCAGGTGGCCCATCTCTCCACCACTGTACACCGGGCTGCTTTGCTCCCTTATGTAGGCACCTGGGCCCTGTCACTGCTGGGATTCGCAAACCCTGCGTGAATAAAACAGGACTGTCCTTCTAAGTGAGAAACGCAGTCTGGTGCTGTGAGGAGAAAGATGTTTCAGCATTTGGAGCCTAAGCGTTGGCAAAGAGTGGAGCTCTGCCATAGTTATTTGTGTTTAGCTTTTTCAGAATTAAATTACAGACTCGAATAAATCGATAGTGTTTCTGCTCATTCCAGCGTCGGGCTTCCTTTCTATGACATTTAAAGATGATTTAAACTCATGCATCACGAGAGAAAACTGATTAATGTCAATTATGTCACATATGTTCAAAAAAAGTGATTTTTTTAGTCATGTGTTCTAAGGGAAAGAAACATTTATATTTGAAAATTTCAAGTCCTTTATCATTTTTAAATGTTAGCTATATTTTGATTAAACAAAATAAATACATATTTTCAAACCACCCCCAAAGAATCCTCTTAAGAAGAAAAGATAAGCACATTTTGAAGAAAAGTGAATAACTTGTAGAAAGGATCAAAGGCATAGCCTGGAAAAGATGTGACTGTCTTGCTTAATCTAAACAATTGTTAGAATGAAACTTACAATGTAGATTCACTCAATTTCCTTCAAGTTAAGTCTGGAATAGCTAGGGGATCCACTGGTGTCAGCTACGATAGTAGAGTTTTAATGCAAAAACATATAAAGATAGAAATTAGTCAACATTTCTTGTGCTTCAAAATCTATTTCGAAAGCCTCTGTGTAACTGGAGGATGTTAATCCAGAAAACCTTTTCTATCTTCTCCTTAATTTACCTCAGGTTAAATTTCTCCCCAGATCTAACCTAATTGTAAAGAAGAACAGTTTCATAATAACTGACTTATTTACTTCAGGCAAATCAGTTTTTGTTGTTGTTGAACCAATGATGAAATGTATCAATACTGTCAGATACCAAATACTGTCACATTTTTCTGTCTCTGACAGAAATGATTTCCAGAGCAAGAGGTGCAAGGAGTCTCATATTTTTTAATAGACTGAATTTCCTGGGACCTGGTCAAAATGTCAAATTATACAGAACCAGATACTTGAAGTGAATCCTAACAGACTCCCCAGCACAATTTTTAAGAACTTCGCTTTGGGGGTTGGGAAGGGACCTTTCAGGTACCATCTACCTGCGGTCAGATGACGCGTTGTCATCTGGTGACCTCGTTGCATTGGTTGAAGAGAGGGGCAGTCTTTTGTTTATTTTAAGCAAAAGCAGCCCAAAGGAAACTATAACTGAAAGGTTGTCTGGGATTTACATAAGGTCGCATGAAGGAGCTCCTTGCACAGCACAAGAATTAGGAAACAAGCGCAATCTGATGACACAAATTGGCTTAAACACCTAGATTTTAAATTTAATAGAATTGGGTTAGTGCCCTAAAATCCAATTCCAAGCAAGACTCCCTGTTACCTTCCTCGCAAATAAGAGTCAATTGCAATAAATATACAGACTCACAAATGCTCCATTTTGGGCGTTTGCTCGTCCTTCACACGTTGTGCAGCAGACCTACTGGTACTTCCTAGAACACACCACCCTGCTCTCTTCCTCTCGACACTCAGTCCGAACACTATCACTGACTTTAAAAAAGATGTTTTCTGCTCTTTCTCCAGCACTTGGAACAGAATGCATGGTACAAGTTAAATAAACATTTGTTGAGTAAATGAAGACAGGTGACGCAGCCTTTGACGTCTTCAGGCTCGACTCCCCTGATTGTAACACGCCCCAACTAAACAGCTACACTGACCTGACGTTATTTTGATGTATCGACTCCTCACTTTGCCCCCATTCCCCCACCACCCGCCCGTATTGATATATTCCACAAGACCCTTTCCTCCACTCAGGTAGCTAAGGTAATCCACCACAGTCAGCAAAAGGTAGGGTTTTAATGCAAAAACAGAGAGAGATAGAAATTAGCTCAATGTTTCTTAGAGTTTCAAAATATATTTCTAAATCCTCATCTGTAATCAAGGTTATTAAATTAGAAAACCTCTTGTATCTTTTTTCCATGACTCTCTGATTCTGCTTAACTACAGTGATAATGGATAAAGTCAGATATTCTGAAATGTTAAGTGGAAGCATTTCTTTTTGAAAGTTCAAATATTAAGACATACATATAATTAAAGCACATATAATTTGTCCTCTTAAATTGTCAGTGATCTGTAATTTGCTTTGCAATTTCAGTCACAGTTGAAGGATAACCCAGTCAAGGGTAAGAGGTCTTCCTCTCTCTCCTTCTCCTTCTGCTCTCCCCTGCCCGGGATCATCTGAGACCATTTCCAGGCAAACTCATTTACTTTGGCAGCAAAGATCTGGGCCTCGCTATGAACGTAGCTTATTGAGCTTAGATCCAGGGGACAAAGAAATACTGAAACCATGAAGTATACTCTGGAAGTGAAGGAACTCTGGTTTAACTCCATCCAGCTGAAAACAAAGTTTCCCAACACGTTTGAGAGTTGTGGGGATTAATGCACGTGGAGAATGAGGTAATTAGAGGAAGATGATACAGATAATACCGGGGGAGGGGGGTAAGGAACGTGGAAAAGGACTGGGGCCACGTTGCAGTGGGAGGAGAGAGCTTATCCAGGCATGTAGTTGTCTTTTCTTCTAAAATCACAACCCAAGGGCATGTGGGATTTCCTTTAGATATCCAAGGAGCACTGTCATTCTCTACTGTGAAGACACAGCCACAGAATGAGCACAAGGCCGTGAACTGGATCCTGGTGAAAACCAGCTGTGAAGGGGAGACAAAGGAAGGTTGTTAGTGTTTGTCCTAGTAGCCCTGAGTGTTCTCAATGGCTTCCTTCCAAGAAATTGATATGTACGTATTTCCCTTCAGTAACTATAATTCCCCTATCAGCCACATGGGCATGATAGCTAAGTGCCCCGGGTGAGAATCACAGAATATGCCAAAAATATAGTCTCTGTCTTCAGGCTCTTGATACTAAATTAACACGTAAGACTATATTAGAATAAGGGCACCAATCACTCAGCACTGTGATTGACAAGCATTAAATATGCTTAATTAAGAATTCAAATATTTGTGAATTTAATAAAAGGCCTTTGCATTTTAGCTCATGGGTGGCGTGAACTCTCTTTCCTTCAACTCTTATTATAATAGATGCCATCTCTGAATTTAAATACAAATACCAAAAACATAACGATATGTTTTAAAATGAATGAGCACCGGGTGTAAAAGATTATGTTGCAGGTATACCTTATTTAAGAGGTCTTTCTTATAAAACAAACACAGACACTCGTTGCACTATTATTAAATTCTACTCTGCAAATTTCGAACAGCCCGAGTCAGATTGTAACCTAAGAGCTTCTTTTTCTGCCTACTTCTGTTTCTAAAACAGTGTCAGCAGGCATTGTAGAAGTTATATTCCAATCAAGTTTCTAATCCCTAATTTTACAAAACCAGCAAGTCTCAACTTCAGTGAGATCATATAAACTTTTAAATGTTCTTGTCCAGAAAATAGTAAGTATACTTTTTTCCTTTCAAACTATGATATCTAGGTCATATCTGGAAGAGATTTGAAATTTATTTCCTTCTCAAAGATGAATTTTCTTTCCCAAGGAATATTTGACTTATATTAACCTTGGTGAATATTTCTAGAATCCTATGTCTATAATAAATTCATGCAATTTAAAAACACATTTCAACGTGTGTGTATATATATATTCAGATCGCTTTCAAACACATAGAAAAGTTGAAAAGTTATATATAGGACATCCATATACCCACCATTTGTATTCTACAATTAATATTTTACTATATTTGCTTTATCACAAAAGTATCCATCAATTTGTTCTTGTATCAATTTTGATGGATTTCAGAGTAAGTTGAAGGTATCAGCACACTTCCCTACTAAACACTTCAGTATACACACCACTAACCAAAGGTCAATATTTTTTTTCTTTAGAGAAAATGGTAAAAAACCATAAAATGGTGCACTGCACAGATCTTAAGTTCCCACTCCATGAGTGTTGACAAATGCACACACCTGAGTGATACAAACACCTACGATTTTTAGAATATGACCATCACCCAGGAAAAGTTGCTCATGGCTCTTTCTAGACAATCATCATTCCCACTGCCCCATGGGCCACCACACATTAGCTCTGCCTGTTCTAGAACTTCATGTAAGTTGAGTTATAGACTGCGTACTCTTCTGTATAAAGCATTTTGCACTCATAACGTCTGTAAGATACACCTGTGTGGTTGCATGCATTGAAAGTTGCTCTTTTTTACTTCTGAGTAGCATTTCTGTGTAAATACACCACAATTTCTTCAGCCATTCACCCGGTGATGGACACCTAGGTGGTTTCTAGGTTGACAATTATGAATAATATGAATGATACTCGATGAACATTTTTGTACCAGTTTTATGGTTGTCCTTTTCTGTCTCTTGGGGACATACTTAAGTATGGAAAGACTGCATCACAGGATAGGTGTCTGTGTGGTTTCATAAGAAACCAACAGGCTGCTTTGCAAAGCGGTTGGCCTATTTTATACACCCAGCAGCAGTACGAGAGAGTCAGCTAGCCCCTGCCCGTGGAGCGAAGTTGGCCGTTATCAGCTTTTTGGCTTTTAAAATAATAGTCTTTCTGCTGAGTGTGTGATGGTATTTCATTGTTCTTTTATTTTTTTTATTTTTATGTGTGTGATTTATTTATTTTTTAACATCTTTATTGGAATATAATTGCTTTACAATGGTGTGTTAGTTTCTGCTTTATAACAAAGTGAATCAGCTATACATATACATGTATCCCCGTATCTACTCCCTCTCACATCTCCCTCCCACCCTCGCTATCCCACCCCTCTAGGTGGTCACAAAGCACCCAGCTGATCTCCCTGTGCTATGCGGCTGCTTCCCACTAGCTATCTGTTTTACATTTGGTAGTGTATATATGTCCATGCCACTCTCTCACTTCGTCCCAGCTAACTGGCTGTTCTTGGATAACTAATGACGCTGGAAACTTCTTTATGTGTTCCCTTGACATTTGTATCTCCTCCTTTATGAAATATCTGAATCTTTTGCCTTTTTAAAACATTCTTGGTTGGCTTGTCTTCTTTAACTTGAATTGTGGAAGTTTTTTATATACTTTTGAGATCAGCTCTTTGTCAGATAACATGTTTTGTAAATATTTTTCCAAGACATGTCTTGGCTATTTCTGTTCTTAATGGAGTCTTTGATGAGCAAAAGTTTGTTGTTAGTACATAAAAAGAAAATTGATTTTTGCTTACTGACCTTGTATCCAGTATTAATTCCAGTAGTTGTTTTATAAACTCCTTAGGATTTTCTACATAAACAGCCTGGTTACCTGCTAGGGAAGACGGTTTTTCTTCTTCCTGTCTCAATTTCATGCTCTTGTATTTTCTTGCTTTATTGTACCAGTTAGGACCTCTACTACAGTGTTAAATAAAAGTGATGAGAGTATATACCCATGCCTTGTCCTCCATCTGAGGGGGAAAACCTTCAAGATTTCACTAGCTATGATGTTAGTTTTTCATAGGTGTTCATTATCAGAGAAAGTTCCCTTTTAGTTTTTGTTGACCGTTTTTATCATGAAGGGGTGTTGAATTTTATCAAATGCTTTTTCTGCATTCATTAAAATGATCACAGGCTTTTCTTTTTCCCCTGTTATTATGCTAATACAGTGAGTGATGTGGATTTGTTTTCAAATACTGAGGCAGTCACGTTGTGTGGGATAATCCCCACTTGGTCGGAATGTATTTTCTGTCTTATTTACTGCTAGATTCTGCCTTTTATTGAAATTTCTAGATTCAAGGAGATGTTTTTGAATTGTTTGCTTACTTTTTTTCCAACAAAATAAATTTTCTATTTAGATAATGTTCTGAGCTAATTCTAATTACCTAAGATAATTTTACTGCAAGAGTTATTTCTGAGAATAGGTTTAAGCAGTTATTCAAAAATATATTAGGAGGACACTATAAATCACAGAACAGATTTATTAAAAAATGAACAAAGTTCACTGACCAAATTAGTTTATTTACTATTATCATTGGTGTTTCTTGTTCTCTAAGATAAAGTTTTGCTCTAGTTTTGATTTTAGAAATGGGTCCAGTGCTTCTTACTCGGAGCTCTTGGAAAAGAAGTGGCCATTTTCTCATTGGATGCTTGCTCTGTTTACACAATCTCTCTCTCTCTCCCTCTCTCTCTCTCTCTCTCTCTTGCGCGCACGTGCTCTTTCTCCCCTTTCTCCTCCTCTCTGCACCCCTCCCTCACTCTCAGTCTCATTCTTTTTCACTCTTTCTTCAGTCATATTGTGAAGATGTGACTATTAGTTAAACTAGGTCATAAGCGTGGCCCCTAATCCAATATGATTGGTGTCCTTATAAAAAGGGGAAATTTGGAGACAGACAGGGTTACCTGGAAGAAAACATGTGAACATGAAGATGGCTACGTACAAGCCAAGGAAAGAGGCCTGGAACAGCTCCTTCCCTCACACCCTCAGAAGGAACCAACCCTGCCTACACTGTGATTTCAGACTTCTAGCCTCCAGGACTGTGAGACAATACATTTCTGTTGTTTAAGCCAAAGAAAAATTAAAAAAAAAAAGAAGATGTGAATATTTATCAAAGGCTCCTATATCTCAGACATCAGACTGTTACCCATTTCCCATCACTTCTTTTCATAGGTAAGAACACTGTCCCATCAGCCTGTTTGGATACAGTAAAAGCCCAAGTACTTCTGCAGTTTTCTTCAGGTAGCAAATGACTCGGTTAATAGCTACGTTGAAACCGCTAGATCTGTCAGCAAGTGAACACAAAACGTAGTCACTTCATGAGTGGAAGATAAGCCTTCCTATCCCTATATAATCATGCAGAAGACATTTAAGACACTAACAGATTCATCAGTCAGAAAAGCAGGTAAAACTGCTGCCTGCATTTATTAATTTAATGAAGAAAAACACCCAAAATGCGTCTGCTAACAACATTTTGAGCTAACTTGACTTTTGATTTTTTTAATCAGCCTCTAAGGTGCCGTTACTTTTAATATCATCTCAACTCCACAGCTAGGAAAGATCTTCAGAAACCCTTGGAGTGTCTTGATGATGTGTTTCAGGGCCAAAACTAGAGGAACATGCCTGTTTTGTTGTTCTCTCACGACTGGAGTTCTCCTTGTCGCCTTGGGCTTTTTGTCCACACATTTCTCACAGAGGCCAAATTATACATGGTAATAAGTTGCCGAAGTTACCTCCGCAAATCCTACTATAACCCCATCAGGGAAGCGAGGACCCTAGGGAGGAAAACCTCTTTTAAACACACCCGATGTCTCCAGAAACCGCCACTTATTTGGCAGCTGTCACCATTTTGAAGCCAACTGGGAGACGTTTGCTGTCACAGAAGAAAGGGTACGGCAGGCAGGGTCTACACCTCTCTTCACGTGTCTGTGCACCCCAGTCCCCTGCGAAGACTGATGATGGGGACTGCATTTACTGAGCACTCTCCACATTTTAGGTCCTCTGCTAAGCTCTTTATTTTCACCATCATATTAAAATCCTGCAAGAATTCTTTAAGACATACTATCCTCTGCATTTGCAAAATAGGGAAACTGTATCTTGGAGAGGATATCCCCATCCTGGAGGTCATGCTAGTAGGCAGCGGAGCTAGAATGTCGAGTAAGATTCATCTCGCTCCCAACCCCGTGCTCTCAGACGCTGAATGCTGCCCTCCTGAGTAGCTCTACTCCCGTAGGTTGGGTCCAATGACTCAAGTTGTACTGTATCTGTGAGCTTTTATTATTGTTTATTTTTGGAAAGGCATAAATCATCTGGGGCTTCCAGAGTCAACTGGCAGAACAGTTCAGGAGAGCTGAGCTGGCAAAATGAATGGAGAGAAAAATCTAATTAAAGAGGCTCGTGTGAATTGCATGGTCTTCTTTCACAACTCTGGTTAGTGTGAGTTTCATCATCTTTATGATGATGGATCTTTCTGGATAGATGAAGAGACGATCCAATTTCTCTTTACCTACTGAGAAAGGAGTAAAAGAGAGCATTCACTTTGTGTCAGTGAAAACCAGCACACAGTAAATTGGTATAAAGTTTCTAATTTCATAAATATAGAACTCAGAATAGAGGAGTTCATTGACTGCTCTAGATGTCTTCGCATGTGAACAAAATAATCTTCCACTCAGGTTAGGATGGGATTATATGACACTGAAACCAGACCTCTTATTCAGAAAGTGACATAGTTCTAAATTTATAAAATTGGATGTGCAGTTGGTCAGTTTACTTTGCATTGTAGTATTTTAGTAGGGCGGGAATGTCAGGCTTCTGATTCTCACTCAGCAGTTTCTTGATATTCTAACACACGCTCCTCATTCAATGGACGAGGAATTCGCTCACATTTCCTAGTGGCATATAGTCTTAAGTGGACAAGGCTTGTTAACCTCGAGATCATACGTCTTCCTCACGCAGAGAGAGCTGCCAGCTTCCGGGCGCTTGCTTTCCCATCTGCTGGCAAATTGGCTGCTTGAACGTTTCTTGAGATGCATCTCTCTGTCTCAGCAGAGCATCTGGGAGTCTATTTAACCTTATACACTAAATGAAAAATGATCTCCAGGGAAATCTTCTCCTTTCACTTCTCCCCGAATTTTTGATAGTATATAATCAGTGATCACAGTACTTCCATCATGACACGAAGTGAACCATTTTTAACTGAAGAAATGGGAAGTGTTCTTCTAGGAATAAAAGAGAACTAATTATCTCTTTAATCTCCTCTCCATAATCTGTAACTCTAGTGGCAGAGTAATTTGGGATAGGATGGGCAAATTACCCTCAAAGCCAAGTCTCTGACCAATGAAGATGTGACGCAGACAATTTAAGATATTTATATTTTTAGAAGAAATAGTTAATCTAACTTCAGAATAGTTTCAGTCATCATTATGTAGGAACTGGTCTCTTTTCCAGCCTAAAGTTATTATAATGTACAATAATAAAGTAAATTTATTCCATTTTTTCATTTATTTAGTAGGTATAACAAAATGAGCATTCTTATCATCCCAGAGTTCTCCTTAGGGTCAGGCTGTTTTTGAGAAAATACCTCCATAATTTGCTTAAAAGTGAAGGTAGAACACTGGGGAATGGATGTCTACTTGTGGCCCAGACAATAAGATAATAGGTTTCTCTGTAAGACCAAACATAAAAGTGTATCTTGAGATGGGAATGAAAGAAAAGATCAAGAGGTGAATGAGGGGGAAGAGTGAGTAAGAGGGTGTAAGGTTGAGGGCTCCATGGGGTAAGTGCACTGTCTTTGTGGTGGGGTGACTTAAGGATATTTTAGGGGATGGATGTCTAATTCGAATCACATATATTTGCCTCCATAAATGTAAATCCCTCCTCTATTGCTCAAAATAATATGTAAAAGCAATCATAATCTGAAATTATTTGAATGGGCAAATTATCGAATCCCAAAGAAAAACTGAAAACAGCAAAAGCAGATGACCGAGCCTGGGGACAGAGGTCCCAACAAGAACATGAGGCCCCACGGGAGTTGAAGCACCTTGTTGAGGGTTTTGAATTTACATGGGCAGGGAATCTTATCTAGGGGTGTAAGGTCGGGGTGCAGCTGACAACTCGCCTCCTCACACGTTTGTTTATTCACAGAAGTACATCTCAACCTTGACTGCATGTTGGAATATCCTCGGGGAGCTTTTAACATTTACTAATGCCTGGACCGCACCCCAGAGAGTCTGAATTTTTTGGGTGGAGCCTGCACATCATTATAATTTTAAAGCTCCTCAGATACTTCTAGCATGAAGCCAAGATAGGGAAGCACTGAGCTTTGTGACAATGGAGTATATGATGCTGAAAATCTCATGCAAGCAAGGGTTTGGAATGGCCCGCTTTCTTAAATGAGGTGCCTCATTTGTACCACAGCACATCCGAAATTATTTTAGTAACTACATTTTTTAGGCCCTCCTGGGATTCCTATAACTACTGCTATTCCTAAAGGCATATGGCAGTCTTAGGGCAGGAAGGCATAATTCTCTCAGAACCTTACTTGGATATCTGGTAGACAGAAGGTGGGGATGTTACAGAGGCATAAATATTTGGGGGTACATTACATGGTCTTGTGATAGTCTCTCCTGTGCTCACTAAGGACATAGCCAAGTATTCATGGCACTCCTGCATGGTGTCAAGCCTCTAGCCCCACAAACCTAATTCACATTTGCCCCTGTGAGCAGCAAACACCCAACCGGTTTAAGCTGTGTTATGCATTTAGCCTAATGGCATCATAGAGCTCATCAAACTATTCACGTTGTACAAACCGGGACAGCCTGTGCAGATGTGTGTTTAGGAAGCGCTGTTGATGGTTAAGCTGCAGCGTGGGCCATTGATCAGGGCCTCTTCAACACACCAAAAGGCAGACGGTTATTGGGAGGGGGGTTCACTTGCCCAACTGGAAGAGGGTTGTTTGATTAAGAGCAAAGTAGTAGAGTGGCTAAAACATGTGATCTGGCGTCAGAGTGTAGTTTGTTTGATTAGGAACTACGGTATCTGTTAGCTCTATAGCTTTGCTATGTCCAAGGCTGGCTACTTGAATTATCTGTCTTGATTACTGTTATATTCCAACTTCCTTTTATGGAATAGCTTTTCAATAAGTACACTTGAATGTGGACAAGTGAGTAAAGAATACATATTCAAACCTCTCTCTTCATTTGAGATTCCCTGCTGTGAAGGTATTCTGTAGAAACTGACATCTCTCTTAATACTTTAAAGCTCAGAACCAAACACCTGAAGCCAAATATGATCTCTCCTTTCTGATATAGGAGGGTCCGCAGTCTGATATTTAACATAGTTAACAGCTTTGTCAGATGTTCTTATTAAGCTGGGGGTATATAAGGGCCTCCCTGGTGGCGCAGTGGTTAAGAACCGCCTGCCAATGCAGGGGACACGGGTTCGAGCCCTGGTCCGGGAAGATCCCACATGCCGCGGAGAAACTAAGCCCGAGTGCCACAACTACTGAACCCACGCTCTAGAGCCCGGGAGCCACAACTACTGAGCCTGTGTGCCACAACTACTGAAGCCCACGCGCCTAGGGCCCGTGCTCTGCAACAAAGAGTAGCCTCGCAGTGAGAAGCCCACACACTGCAGTGAAGAGTAGCCCCCGCTCACCACAACTAGAGAAAGCCCGCGCGCAGCAACAAAGACCCAACGCAGCCAAAAAATAAATAAATAAATTTACTAAAAAAAAAGCTGGGGGGCTTCCCTGGTGGCGCAGTGGTTGAGAATCCACCTGCCGATGCAGGGGACACGGGTTCGTGCCCCGGTCCGGGAGGATCCCACATGCCGCAGAGCGGCTGGGCCCGTGAGCCATGGCCACTGAGCCTGCGTATCCGGAGCCTGCGCTCCGCAACGGGAGGGGCCACAGCAGTGAGAGGCCTGCGTACCAAAAAAAAAAAAAAAAAAAAAAAAGCTGGGGCATATAAAAAAAAACAAGTATTTGTACATCAAACTGCTTTAATAATGCCTGCAAAACTGAATAGTGTATTTGATAGGTTGATTTTAGGAGTTTTACATTTATCCCTGTTAAATTTATCTCAAATGTCCCAGTTCTGTGTTTCCCCTCCATTTGTTTGCTTTACATTTTGATTCTATTTTTATCATCTTACTGTTTCTTACCAGCTTGGAAGCACTGAAAAGTAATCTTGCATGATTGATAACAATATTGCATAAGAAGGGAAGAAGAACGCAGTGCCTCCACTACAGACTCTTTTCTCTTTGACGTTATTTAGTTTATGAACACTAATGAGTATGGTTCTCTGGCTGGTAACACATCAACCCAATGGTGTTATAACGCCACACTGATTTTATTGCTTTATCCAAACAGAATGTTAGGGAGGCATGAGGTGCCCTCAGCTTTCTCCCTCAGTTATTTCAGCAATCGGTTCTCTACCTAGACATGATATTAATTTATATTTGGCAGGTAAGCGTAATTAACACATGGAAAACATTTTGATTACTTTATAATACTTTTCTTTAAAAGATCTGAACAATTCAGATAGCAAGCATTTCAAAGACATAGATGATTAGGACCCCGTAGAGCACCTGGTCCATATTAAGCACTCAGTAACCATGCTGGAGAATTTACCTTTAAATGTGTAATGATTTACTTAAACCCTTGTTAGAAGGGTTCTTTCAGGGTGTAAAGGTTGGAGGATTGTTATTAGTAGAACTCATGTTAAGTTACAGCAAAATGTACATAGTTTGTTAACATAAGATACCAAGAAGTCACCATAAACAATTAGTTAACAATGAAATATTTAACTTAAAACATCCTCCAAAGCACTGAAGTTTGAGTAGCTAAAGATGTTCTTTAAAAACATATTTGCTTAGATATTTCAGGGTCCAGAATTCAGCAGTATACTTCTTGGCACTCTCCATTCTAACAGTTCCTATTATTTTGTTGCTCAGTGCCTTTTGTTGGGCTACTTCCTGATTCTGGGAGGTTTGGTCCTCAGAATTTCAGAGCAGGAAAGGAGCCTAAAAAAATAATCCAACCTCAAATAACTCTCAAATTTTAGGGAAAAAATGAGATCCAGAAAATGACTTTTGACATGAAGCTCTCAGCAGTCCCCATTTCCTGATTTCCAAGTCGGTAGGCAGCAGATGGTGGTAAAGATCCCGGAATCTTGGGTGCAAATTGTACCAGAGTTCCCGTCCTAGGTAAGTCATTTACAGAAAGTGTGAGCACCACGAAGTTACTTATCACTTCTGAACTTCAGTTTCCTCACCCCTAAAATGGGATAATAATCATCCTGGACCCCATCAGGCTGCTACAAGTAGCCTGAGTTAGTAGATGTGAAAGGCTTAGAAGATGGCCCAGCTCCTGGGAAGCACTATGTATTAGCTGGAGTCAACTCTATTTATTAATAGTATTCTGCCACACTCGTTCAAGGGTCAGCTCGTACAACCCCTCTTCTAAGAAATCTTTCCCACCAGTTTCGCTATTTCCTCCCCAGTCATTCTGTTTCGGCAGTCACTGCTTTAGAGAACTGCACGCTCTTCTCCCCAGGTGAGGCTGTTTGTCCAATAAGCACCATAGGGTATTTCAAATTCAATACACGCTTGTTGAATAGAAGTACATTTTCCTGTAGGGTCCTGAATTTTCAGGATCGCTTTATCTTTTTTTTCCGCCCTTAATAGTGTTTAGATGGAGAATTTGTATTCCTGGAACAGAGCTCTCAGCCAGCTTATGAACAGCTCCTGTTAGGCCACTCCACAGAGGAAGTTCCTAATTGGATTTGAGAAGGAAATCCGTTCCCTTGTCTAACAGCCCCAGTCCTTAGCTGGCCCCAGAGAAAGCACAAGGCAGGGTTTTTGTTTTTAATTAAAAAGAACAAAGATGTCATAAAACGTTTTTCAAATTTCTCTTTTTTATCTTTTTTTCTTTCTTCTCATCTGAAGTTAACTGATTTGAAGCATCATTTAAGAACTTATCTAAAGCTGACAGCTCTGCTCTAGTTCTCTGAATATTCCTTCTGTTTCTTAAGAAGTTTACCTTTCAGGAAGTGAAATTCAAAGAAATGTATATTTTTATACTTCCAGTAGTATGTTTCTTGGAAAAATAAAATAAAATTCCCCAGTCAAAATGACTATGATCATTTTTTCCCAAATTCTGTTGATTGCTTTTTAAAATTTAAAACAAAATGTTCTGCGGTTACGTTCCAGGGCTAAAAAATATTTTGGCTAAAATGCAGTAAGAGTATAAAAAGTGAACAGAAAAACACAAGTATGTAGGTTGTGTTCTAAAAACAATGGAAAATAGTATAATTATGTATAGGAAATGGAATAAAATATTTACTTAGTGAAAAAAGAAATTTCAGCTCCCTCATTTGTGTGTATTTATCTATTTGAAATATCAATATCCTCATTTTTTGAATTATAATAAAAGTATCCATTAACACACCATCCTGACTCATTACACAATTTTAGTTTTGCATATTAATTTTCTCTATATGTAAATTAGAATATATAATAATAATTAGGATAATTGGCTGACATTATATATAATGTATAATGTGCTAGGTACTTGTGTTATATAATATGAGAGGTATTATCTTAGTTTTATAGTCTTTACTATGATCAGTTTTAGAAACTATTATATTTCATTTTGTTTTATCAAGAGCCTAAAATCTGAACTATTTTATGACTCAAGGTAGCAGGATATCATTGAGCAAGTTTTTTCAAGAAGCAAGCAGCTGTGGGGTAAAGAATATGAGAAACAATGTTTCTGGAAGCAATCTGATGAAACCCTCTGGCGTGTGTGCTTGAAGATAGCGCTTATTTGGTTGGCAAAAATTAGAAATTCTGAAGCAACATTACCACTTCCAGGACAGAACCCGGTTATACAGAGGCAGTTATGGAGGCAACACTCCAGTATCTCTCAAATTATATTGGATCGGACCATTTACAAGTTCCCTTTTTTTTTTTTTTTTTTTGTATATTCAATGATTCGTTGTGAAAATATGAGGGGAAGAATTCCCAAACACGCTTCTGGATCTCAAAGATGGTGGAGGAGGCTGAACGTTCATATGCAATGAAAATCCCATGGACCCTAGTGTCACTCAGGCGAAGGTTCAAGTATCTGTTCTGTCTGTACGTTTCTTCCATTTTCTAAAATGTTGCACCACATTTATTCACTTATTCAACGATCCCTGGTCTCTTGGAGCTTACCGCGGAACACAGGGGACAGATACCAATCAATCCCTGACACCATGGGAGGTACGAGAATTGATACACATATGTGTATAACTGAATCACTTTGTTTTACACCTGAAACCAACACAACATTGTTAAACAACTCTACTCCAATGTAAAATAAAAATAAAATAAAATTTAAAAAGATAAAAGTGGAAAAGAAAGAAGAGACAAAAAAAAGGGAGAGAAATTCTGTTCTACAACCACAGGTGATAAAGACCCTTGCCTGGCTTGAAAAGCCAAGGACGTCGTCCCTGAGGGCGTGATCTTAAAATGGGAGTGATAGTAAGAGTAAAGTTGGGGTGTGGGGTGGAAACAACCCACTGGGAGCATTTCATACAGAAGAAACAAAGGCCACCCATTTCCTGGAGTCGGGGAGAACATGCCTTTTCCAGGAAGAAGAGGAGGTTGTATGGTTGACAAGACGGACCAAGAGATTGAATAAGAAAATGTCTAACGGAGTTTCTGGTACCGAGCTACTTAATATGTTCTTTTAAAGAATAATAAATCAATAAAATCTGAGTTAGTAGGAAGTCAAACTTTTCCTAACAACTTATTCTGAACTTGGCCATTCTCTCTTCTCCTTCTGCATTTTTATATCGAATATCTGCTCTCTCTGTGCCATTTTGGAACTTATATAAATGTTTTAGGTCAGATTTTCCGATGAGGTTTTTCTCTTTAGAATTGCACCTGGTTTATGGTGAATTATGGATCAAGCACGTGTCCACATTTTCACCCACATTTGATCTGTGGTTGTGCATATTGCTTCAACCAGTACAGCTCCGAAGTTCTCTGCCTTTGGCAAAAAGCATTCGTTTCCCAAAGTTTAATCCTAACTGCCAGTTTGGACTTTGTTCCCATCGACTTTCTTCCTTAATGCTGCCAGTAGAGGAAACTAGGAGCAAACTGCAACTTTCATTTGCTAGAAGAGGTTTGGTTCTAACAAAGGTTTGCTCTAACGGAGCAAGGTTCTGAGACCAGATACTTCTCTCTTACCCGACAGGTGAAATGAAGAACTTTGTCACTGGTATATATTTTATGTCCCACTTCCAGGGAAATCGTAAAGAACAGAGAGATGTATCTCTGGCAAAGTCTCATTTCTTCACGTAGAACACGAAAGCACTTGTAAAAGAACTTTTTAGTGACCTGCTGTTAACCTATTACATGGGAAATCTTCAAATTCACTGAAGAAGTTCTGAAAATCAAGTGACCTTTTAAAGAAATCACAAAAGTTGAGATCTACAGGACTTGAACAGAAAGATGACATTATCAGTGGTACACGTCTAAGGAAAATCTGAAGTGTTAGAATGTCTCTCCCCATCAATGACATATATTATACAAAAAAGTTTTTAAGTGAGATAGATAAATTAGCTTTTATAGGGTCATCAGCAGTCACTTGAATTAAAATACTATTCTGTTAATCAGATGTAAAAGCAATCTACAAGTGCATGGTACATCAGAACTTCCTATATGCGTATGAGAAGGCGGCTTATTTCCAGATGGAGCAAAGAATCTCAGATCACTTTGGAAAGTTATCCAGGCGTTAGCTATACCAGTTCACTTGACGTGTGGCTAGTACTGGTTGAGATCTGGTAGTACGTTTGAAAAACTTGAAATTTGAAGCAATGAAAGAATTATATTAGAATTAGAAACACTATTTCTTAAGCTCTAGATGAATGCTGGCAGGTAGAACTGATTCAGTTCAATTAATAATTTGCTGTCCTTTAAAAATAACTTGCTAAATCACATGGCATATACACTCACTCATCTAAGATTGGTAGCCTCAGGAAATTGGCAAACAAAAGAAGTTTGCAGTGAGTTTCTGGAGGCATCAATGTATTTGTGTGTTTGTGTTTGCTTCCTGGTTATTGAGATAGTCCAGTTCTGGTTTTGGAGTCAGTGAAGATCAAGTGTTTCTTTCTCTAGTTTATTAATGCTTTGTTTTTATTAATTCTGATAAACCTCCAAAGAAAATGCTTATTAGTCAGTATAGTAAAATGATTAGAAACAGAATTTTGGAATAAGTAATTCTGGGATCAATCAAGTCCTGGCTTGACCCCTTAAATATACCTATTATTTTGGGGAAATTATCTTAGAACTTTAAGCCACAGCCTATTTGCAAAGTAGAGACAATACACTCTTCACTGGCTGGATGTGAGTATTCAATGCTCAAACCGAGTTTATTATTGAAAACCGTGCAATAAACAGGTACTGTTTTTATGATCATAAAGGAAGATGTGAGAATGCTCTTTTTAGCCCTTTTGTGATATTTTTTAACATTCTGATGAGTGAAAAATAGTTCTTAAAAAATGGATGATGATACTTGAAAGGCTGCAGAGATTGCCTTCCCCACTGGTTGGCTTTCTTATCAGGGAGCCGTATGGACAGCGGTAAGGAGGTGGGTTCTGGAGTCAGTTTGCTTTGACGGTTAACGACCTGTAAGAACTTATGTAGGTTCCTAAAAATTGTGTTCTCTCATCATACTCATCTGAATAGTGGGATATGCCTACCTCACACTGTGTTGGAGGTTTAAGTGAAATACTGGATAGTACAGCCACAAGAGGACCCATGGTATGTAGTGGGCACCCATACACGTTCGCGATTATTATCCACAAGAAAAAGCATCTGTCAGACGAGAGAGAAAAGGTGGCCAGGCTTACTGCCTATTGAGTGTGGGTGAGCAGGGTGAAAACTCTTCACCCAGCAACGTAAGCCTGTAGGGGGTGTGTGGGTCCATGGAAAGAATAGTGCTTTCAAATTTGTTTTTCCCTTTCCAGAGGAGTTTTCTTTTGTTTATCTGTAGCGAGAGATGAAGAAAGTTTAATCTGTGCCAATATTTTGTGTCTGAAGTATTAAGAGAGGATCAGAGGAGGAAGAAAGAAAGGGTGTGGGTAAATTGTGTGGGCGAAGGTAGATAAATAGGACCAATGATGTTGCATGGACCTGAGTCGAAATGATAAATCCCAGTATCTCTCCAGAGCGGGTTTTAAGTTAGCCGGTTTCTCAAGTAGGAAATCGAGATGTGTCTGTTTCCCATGTGGCGCTACTGCTCTGCTTCTTTCTCTTTTTCTTCACCTTCCCTTTCTTGTCCTCCTCCTGTATCATCTTCTATCATCTTCTTTTGTTCTTATGTACACTGTTGTCATGATTTGTAACAGCAGAGGGAGGTACATCCGGCTACTATGTTTGGAAGTAGAAATGCCAGTATCCCTAGCCCTGCCCCATGACATCAGGCTTTTTAAGGAGTATTAACAGCTGTGTCTTCTGCATTACAGTAGAATTACAGTTAATGCATACAGAAGGGATGATTGAAATAGAAAATCACCATTTAGCAACACCCCAGTAATAATCATTTCAGACAATTAACACCAATGAATGTTAAATCTACAGCGTAATGAGAAAGGAGATAGTTGCATAGCCTCAGCGTGTCTTTCCATAAGATATTTATTAACTGCAATGGATAAAATAATAACTTTACAGTGGAGAAACCTGGCAGATATCGCATTAACGAAGTAATCAAAATGAATATCACCAGTAATGAGACACGTCACCGTCATGCATCCCCTGATGTGATGCAGAGAGCAGGGCACCATTTCTGTGGCATTGTTGTCCAAAAAAGGCATCTCCTGATTTTAATCTTGATGAAACATTAGACGAACCCAAATTGAGGGACATTCTAAAAGTAAAAATAATTGTTCTAGGGACTATGTAAACACATCATCTCGATCATGTAATGCAGTCTTGCTTTGCACTAAAAACATCTTGGAAGTAAATAACTTGAAGATTTATGTTCAGCACATGGAATTATTCTAAAGCTTTTGGTGGAGCTACCGGATTATCCGTACGTCTTAATTAGATTCATAATAATAATGCATTGCCTTTCCAGAGCAGTCCCAAAGCTAGAAATGCTATTAGGGCTCCAGGATTTATTTTATCTTTCACGCGAGCTGGAAATACTTAATATGAGAATATTACCGAATTTTCAGTCACAAGCAGCTGCAGCGAGGTATACCAGGAACACTTAACGCAGGATTTATTGGCACATTTTCTCTCTCTTGTGTTTTTCCCCTTCCGCCCTGTGAGAGGAAAATAAAGAAAAATGTACTTTCTTCAAGTTGTTTCTTTCCTCTTTTGGAAATAATATTTGCTGTTTGTGCAAGAGTCTTCTCTTTTGGAGCATTGGTTTTCCAACCAGTGGAGATGGAACATTCTACAAAAATGACCAGTGGCAGCAGCCAGGATTGCAAGAAAACGAGCAATGAGCTCCTCCGTTCAGAGCTCCTCTCCCTGCTTCTGGGTCTTTGTTCCACCAGCCACGTCCTGGACTTCTGAGAAGCAGGGACATTTGCTCTGAATGATCTGCTCTTTCTCCTCTTTCCTATGTTTCCTGAACTCTGCTGGTCAGAGTTGAAACCCAAACTGGGTTTCCCTTATGAAACTAATAATGAAAAGAAGCGCATCAGATGTTGCCGCTTCCCAAGGCAGGAGCTGACATACTCACATCCTGGATGTGAGCAAACCTGATGTGTTTCAGAGTCAACACAACATACATTTATGAGTTTCTTCTCACTGCTGTAGCAAATCACGACTAATTTAGCGGCTTAAAACCACACCATTTTATCTTACAGTTCTGGAGGTTGGAAGACCAAAATAGGCTTCACTAAGCTACAATCAAGATGCCAACAGGATTACGTTCCTCCTGGAGGCTCTAGGGAAACATTCACCTCATTCCCTTTCCAGTTCCTAGCGGCCGGCCGGTCCCCTGCTTCCTGTTCCAGGAAGCAGTCCCATCACTCCGACCTCAGCTTTCCTAGTCACAACTCCTCTCACACTCTGACCTCTCTCTTTCCCTTATAAGGACCCTTGTTATTCCCTTGGGTCCATGCAGAGAATCCAGAATGATCTCCATCTCCAGGGCTCTAACTTAGCCATATCTGCAAAGTCCCTTCTGCCATGTAGAATAACGTATTCACAGGTTCTGAGGATTAGGAGGTGGGCATTTGGAAGCCAGTACTCTGCTTATCACCCTCAACTTGCCATCATTATGCAGTGAGGACAACCTGAAAGCAGGACTTTGAAGCTATTTTGAAGGAATACATTTATTATAATGTCAAGAGAGCCATCTACCCGACTAGGGCTCATTGATGTGCAGAGTGTGATTATTATTCGTGCAGTAGTTTTTAAGCTTTATTTCATGAGATGCTAAGGTGTCATGGAATAGCTCTCCAGCTAGTTTAAAATAAAGTATGGTCTACTCTGTAATGACCTATATGGGAAAAGAATCTAAAAAAGAGTGGAGATATATATATGTATAACTGATTCACTTTGCTGCACAGCAGAAACTAACACAACATTGTAAATCAACTATACGCCAGTAAAATACAATACAATACAATACAGTAAAAGTATGGTGGGTGGATGGCTTGTTGACTTAAGCGTTTCTTCACCATATTGATGTGGTAAGGTAAAAAGCATGGCAACATTTGAGATCCTGAGGCTTAGAAACCTCAGAATACATTTTCACGTCAGTAGGATGGGCATCGAATAGCAAACTCCTAATGGGGAGGAAAATATGAGTTTCATTTTTGGTGTGATGTGTGGTACAGTCATGTATAGAGAGAAATTGGATAAGCGTGTTTCCTAAGAGTGATTGTAACCACCATGATGAGTGGAATAGCGGTCCTTCCCATAACAAGTGATCTATAAAATACACACAGTACGTTTCATGGGTAGGAATCTAATAGTGACAAGGAGAGAGCCACCACCTCCCAAGGAATAGGATACCAAAGGAGAATAAATCCATGCCTCCTGGACCATCGCCTTCAGAAAACGCGATTCCTGTTGCTCTGCTCCTCAATCCCCAGAATTGGCAGTTTGCCTTCTCCATAGTTGTGTATTAGTCAGGGCTCTGGTTAAGCCTGCACTGAAAACCAGCAACACACGGACCTTTTCTAGCACCCAGCACCATTCTTTCAATGTTTACAGATGCTGCAGAATGAACAGGGCCAGCTTGCCACCAGAAGGGCCTCCTGACGCCGCCTCAGCCCCCCTCCTAGTCTACTGGGGAGGTGGCGTTGAGCTCCCCCTGCTGCACCCGTGACATCCATCAGGGAGAGACACAGCTCAAGGGTGCATCGCTGTATGAAACTAGCCTCATGTCTATCTTTCTGGCTTTTTAAGTTTAGGGAATGAAGTAAGATACACCTGGCACAATCTGTTTTCTCTCTCATTTAGAATTTACTCTTTTCCATAGCAGAGTTACAATACCCTATTTTACTAAAGAGCTACTTGACATCCCTAAATAGCACAATATACCACCAGTAACCAAATAGCAGGCTGTGACTATCTGGCAAGTAACACGTACCCGAGCAGTTAAAATTCTCCTTTTGTGTGAGAAGTGGGATATAAGTGAAGAGGAGGCACCAAAGAAAATGCCAAACAAACCTGCGCTTGTAAATCATCAGAGCTCAAAAAGACTACTGTTTAAGACCTCAACTCTAATTATGAAGTTATGTGACATTAAATTTCTCTTTTCTATGCTTAGAGTAGAGAGTATGCATTGCTGAAAGGTGGGTGTTTTGAGATAAGAATGGTGTTTCCTCCCACATTTAAAGCCACTGTAATGGTATATGTTGATGACATAAAAACCTATCACATCTCCCCTTTATGACCTCTTATTTGTGTTGCTTAGTAAAAGTCGTCAAGGCAGCCCGCATGATAAAAATAAGGAAACAACAGGGAGATATTGGATGACATGCCTGGAGAAGTGCACAAAAACACACAAAAAAGGGGAGGTTATACAGTGTTTCCTAGCCAATGATAAAATAGGGCCCATAAAAATGCAAATGTACCTGGTATGCCTGTATGTGTGGCTGACTCTCTCTAGATTAATATGTTGAGTGGATTCCGTTAGAAACCCTTAGGCGACGGTATGATTTCTGGAATGAAAGCCATATACGTAGCTGTCACCTCTTTCCGGCGATTGCCACTAAGCTCTCGTTTCTCAGCACTAACTTCTCTAGGAATTGCCTCAGGCACACGAGCCTCAAAAGAATTCTATCAGCTAAAGATGGATGATATCTGACTTAATTTAAAAAATTAGGGCTTCCCTGGTGGCGCAGTGGTTGAGAGTCCGCCTGCCGATGCAGGGGACACGGTCCGGGAAGATCCCACATGTGGGCCCATGAGCCATGGCCGCTGAGCCTGCGCGTCCGGAGCCTGCGCGTCCGGAGCCTGTGCTCCACAACGGGAGAGGCCACAACAGTGAGAGGCCCACGTACCGCAAAAAAATAAATAAATAATAAATAAATAAAACATATAATTTTCCCCTTATGCATAGTTATTATTTTATTAATTTTCCTCAGGCAAAGAAGGAATACATTTATTATAATGTCAAGTGATCAGCATATGAAAATTTTTAGTAGGGAAACCCTCTAAATAAAGTAAATGTGACTTTAAAACAGTTCAGTGATTGCACTTTTGGTTTTTTTCTGAATTGAAAAAAAATTTTTTTTTACTTTTTCTGATGATAAAAAGGTGCAAGTAATTGAAAGCAGTGTAATTTTGAAATGTTATTCATCTTTTAATTCTCTTTGGGGAACACTGAAATTGAATTCTATAACTATAGTGTCCTAAGAGCAGTTGAAAATGGATATAGAAAATGCCTCTCTAGAGTATAAACTGAAACACACTTCCACTGCTTTACTTGTCTTTTCAGTTTTTGCACCAGACATGCAACACGTCAGTAAATTATTATCCCAACACGCCATAGCAAACTGACTTCTGATTTTTTTCACATATTTTTAGAGTTAACTAAAGAGCAGTTGTACTTGCAGATAACAACAAAAGCTATAAATTGTCACTGACACTAAAAATAGAAATACTTCAATTATTACCTTATTTTATTTGCCAATGTGATTGATTCCTCCACAGTATTTTATACTTCTGACTCTTCTTAAGGAAATATGTCATACGTAGTATTTCTTAAGTTTGAAAAGAATGGATTTAGAAGGAGAAATAAAGAAATTAAAAGTATTGTGCTATGTAATTATTTCATTAGAATGTAGTTTTAAAGTTGGAAGTGATCTCAAAATTCAACCCCCCTCTGCCTTAGTATCCTCACCTAGTAGTTTTCCAGTCTATGCTTGAAGCTCTTCAAGGATGTGAAACTTACTTCCTACAAGAGCCAATTCTATTTGTGTTCAACTCCATTCTTTCTTATACAAGACTTTGATCTCTTTTTCTGTATCCCTGAGGACTAGCTTTACAGCTAATTACTCATATGCAGAAAACGGCCTGATTTTAGATATAAGGATGTGTGATGTACCCAATAACTGATATTATCTTAGAGTATTTTCACTGTCAAATGAAGCTTCAAATTTCTAGAATTTTTTAGAAATCATGTAACTTTGTTTTTATTTGATTAATGTTTAATTGGATGATCAACTTTTAACAAATCGTATAGGCATCTACAAACCAAAATTAAAAACAACCATAAAAGCCTGTGAAGAAAAAACTCTGCTCAGAACATATGCAGTTTAATGAATATCCACTTTGCATATGGGGCCAATTAACCTTAAAAGACAATAAATTCTACTGATGCTGTCATATTATTTATTTATTGGATTTAAGCAGAGCTGGTTTTGATCCTCAGTGCCACTCTTGCTATCTACTTTTCTTCTGCATCGTAGGCAATGGAAGATAAAATTTAGCATCTATCAAACAGTTCTTTGGAACAAAATTAAGAATTCTGGTACTAGATCACTGATTTTTCATTTCTAGAGTAGATATAAACAATCTGTATGTCAGTGGTATTACATACATACCTACTAGTTATCTCCGCACACAAATTAATCCCCAAACTTAACAACTGAGGAAAACAAATGTATATTATCTCAACAGTTTATGTGGCTCTGCAATTCAGCAGTAGCTTAGCTGGGTGGTTGTGCCTCGGGGTTTCCTTGGCGGTGGCACTTGTGGGTTTGTGGTGCTGCTGGGTTTGCAGCCCTATCAGGGCTCCACCAGGAAGATGCGTGCTTCCAGCCTCACAGGGCTCTTTCCATATGGCCCCCTCCTGACTTTCCCAAGAATTAAGTGATCTAAGAGAAAGACAGAGAAACAGAGAGACAGAGAGAGATCCAAGCCACAAGCCTCTATCTTTTTCTAACCTAATCTTGTAAATGGCATCTCATCACTTCTGCCATATTGTCCTCATTAGAAAGTAATCAGTCAGTTCTACCCACATCCCAGAGCAGGAGGGTGCACAGGGCATGGATACCAGGAGGAGGGAATCATCCAGGACCATCTTCAAGGCTGCCTCCCACGGGGATCTTCTCTAAAGAACACAGAAAGGCCAGATGACTGAAGACTGTAACTTATCTTTACTGGGCCAAGCAACTAGAGAACATTTAGCACCAATGTGAATGGAAATTTCTTTTCCCTTTATTTAAGTCCATGTATTCTTTTTTTTTTTTTTTTTTTTTCCAGTACGCGGGCCTCTCACTGTTGTGGCCTCTCCCGTTGCGGAGCATAGGCTCCGGACGCACAGGCTCAGCGGCCATGGCTCACGGGTCCAGCCGCTCCGCGGCATGTGGGATCTTCCCGGACCGGAGCACGAACCCGTGTCCCCTGCATCGGCAGGCGGACTCTCAACCACTGCGCCACCAGGGAAGCCCCCAAGTCCATGTATTCTTAAAAATAATAGGGAAGTGGTGGATCAAGAGAGCCATATTTAAATTCTTTAAAATTCTTCAGCCTTTTTGACATCTTGGTGACATTACTAGGGAGGAAGTAGGAAGGACAAGACACAGTAAGACGGGGATAGGGTTGTTAAGTCCATGTACCCACCACTGCCGTTGAGAGAAGTAAGCACAACATGCTCCCTCCTGGATCTCACGGTCAAGTCAGGACAACACAAACACAAAGGGTTAAATAAGTATATGGAAGCATTAAGTTAAATATTAAAATTGAATGGCACAGATGTTAAATAGGGTAGGAATCCAGATATAATGAAATGGTAAGGTGCACCTGATCTTGTCCAGGTAAGTTTGGGGTTGTTAGATGAAGATGATAGATATTTACTTTGATGAAGCTCTGATACACCTCTTGGGAAGATGTGATTTATATCTGGGGCTTGAGCAAGATCAATAACCTGATAGACGGGAAAAGAACTTGCTCTTGGAAATTAGAATCAGTGTTCCAAAGCACAGACAATGGTTAGAGGTGCAACACCAGGATATTTTGAGTACAATATGGACAGGTTCCTCAGAATGTCTTCCAGCCACAGTCCCAGTAAATACATTCTCCATGGTTAGGGAGGATGACTTAGACACAAGGGCTTTAAAAGGAGTTGAATAAAGCAAAGCATCGCATCGCGGATCCATTGTAAGAAATTGAGTGATAAAGTAATTATAATGGAAGGTGTCAGGGATGGGAGGAAAGTTTCCCCACGCTGGCTGGTGAAAGTTGGAGGAAGCTGCACCCCTGAACACCAGTGTGATGGGGACCCAAGGGTCCTGGGGAGGTGGGATCAGTTCACCAACAGGTCCTCAGAGGCAGGGAGGAGTGATTGCTTCCTTCAAGGGTGTGTTGAATAAAGTCGAGACAAGACAGTGCAAGCATGGCAAATAGTAAATACGCAAACAGTGGCATAAAGAACATGTATTTGGGCTGGTGAATAGATGAGTTCAAGTGCGAAGTGGCTTCAGAAAACACTGGAAAGTCAGGCTTTAACTTCAGGTGGGTCTTAGATGTCAGATAATAAATCTCTCCTACACTCTGGAGTTTATGTGCCCGGTAGGAGTTTTCAATGTTATAGAGAGGAACTAGAAAACCTAAGGTGCCAGGTCATATTGGAACACATAATTTGGATATGTCTTTTCTTGGGAAAAGGTTACAGATGATTCTGAGTGGAAAGTAAAATGCAAAATTGGATTACCTAATTTCCTCCACATTTACAGTTAGAGGAAAAGTAAACTACGACACCACACGATGCTATTGTACGATTTAAATTTCTACAGCTTCAGAGTGAAGTGCTTGTCATGGTAGCAATAATTAATTCGGGTGAAGAGTCATATTACTTTTCTATTGCTTTGGAAAGTTTGGGGCTTTTTTTTTTTTCAGGATAATGAAATCTGCAATGTCATCAGCAAGATCCATGTGAAGGAAAACTCGCCAGTTTTCACCCACCACTAATCCTAGGTCTGTTTCTATATAGGTAGTGCATTGGTACTGTTATTTCCGACCAGGGGAGCTCTTGTTTTGCACTGAAAAAATTTCTCATTTGGTCCTTGTTTTTTTTTTCCTTAGGCTGTTGGGCATCTGGCAGTGGATATAAAGTCCAATAAAATTTTACTCTCTCAGAGTTAATATATGCTTTGGTTAATCTTTTTATTCTTTTAATTTACTGGTCCCTCACCCTCATAATAAAAAAGACAAGACGGTTGTGTTTTATGAAGATAGGACATGTACTAGGCAGAGAGAATTTCATAGATACATTTCCTGTGTACAGATATGTAGTAAAATCAGTTAACTTTGTGTCTTGTTTACTAATCTATATGTTTTCAAAATAAGCTTGCAAAATTAAGTTTAAAGAAGTATGTCAAGTTAGACCTAGTGAAATGTCCTATGAAAGTTTATTTTGAAAATGATACTTTTACTAGGCTATTAATTTTCTTATGTGGGTTTTATCTTCTGTTAGATATTATAATTCATCACTTGGATTTTTATCTGGCAGTGACAATTTTGATTTTATCTTTATGTATGCTGAAGTTATGAAACACTTGCTTCTAGAATACTGGGCAAGGGTAAAAACATCTACAACTCTTAATCAAAATGAAAATTTAGTAGCCTGATGATTTGTGATTTTCACTTCTTAAGAATTGCTCGGAAAAGAACATATATACAACCACGATTTTACAGAGAATTTATGGTCAAGATTGAGAAGTAAAATTTAAATTAATAATCTGTATATTGAAAAAAGAAATAAAAACAGTTCACTGGGAGCAAGTAATGCATTTGATAATATTTGTCACCATTCTTTTTAATTGGAAAGAAGAAAAAATGTCATTATTTAGGAATGATACGATTTTTATCCTTGGAAAACTCAAGGTAATTTAATAAAAATCTTTTTGAAAAAAATTGAATGGTCCGTGAGGGGACTGACTGCATAATTGTATATATAATTATATATATATATTATATATATTATATATAAATATATATAATTATGTATATATAATATATATAATTATGTATATTATAATATATAATTATATATATTATATATAATATAATTATGTATATATAATATATATAATTATATATTATATATTATATATAATATATAATAATATAATATATATTATATATATAATTATGTATATATAATATATATATTATATATTATATTATAATTGTATATAATAAATTGTATATATGAATATATGTAATGGAAGAAAAATGGCTTACAAATTTAATTTAAAAACAATAGTAATTGCTCATAAAACACATAGGTATAAATTTAACAGCAAATACCCAGACTCTATAAAAAGAAAACTATTTAACTATTGGGGTGAGCACAAGAAAAAGAATAAGTGCAGAAACACTGCCTTCTTGATGTGAAGCTCAATTTACAAACACATGAATTAATCTGAAATGTAATATATACACACCACATTTAAGTTCAGTCTAAATCCTCAAAGCCTTTTTGTTTTCAACTCAGAAAACGATTCTGAATTGTATGTGGGAAATAAGCATGAGAAAATGATCAGCAAAATCTCTGGAAAGCAGAGAAGAGTGAAAGGTCTGAGGAGAAGCTTGATTCACGGGCGGTTATTTTGGGGAAACATAATTAAAAACAAAAACTTCTCCCAACCCAGGAAACCTCTCCACCAAGGTAGTAGAAAAAGAAAACACTTTTATTACCAAATAGGTATTAACCAGCCAGTGGGAAGGTTGAGCAGAGAGGGGAGGAACCTGATAAAGAAAGGCGAGGACCTCCTGTAGCCCTGGCCCTGGGTCCACAGAGCCTACCGAGGACCCCTCTCCAAGAAACACATCCAGTTTTAGTAAATTGTCAATTAAGTGACTCTGTCCTTTGGCAAATGCACCGTTCAGTGAGTCGGCTTCTGGTGGTGGTGTCTTAAGCAAGTCGCGTAGAGTGACAGTGATACTGGCACTGGGATCAGCAGGAAGGTCCTGCAACGCAATGGAGAGCTCGTAAAAACAACCATAAAGTGGAGTTTCAAGTAAATAAAGAAATGCTGATTGTTTAATAAATGCACTTAGGATGATGGGGTAAGCCATTTAAATAAAAGTTTAAAGGAAGAAAGAAAAAGGGAAGAAAAAAGAAAAGAAGGAAGAATGGAAGGAAGAAAATTGGATTGTACCTCATACTTTGTACCAAATTAATAATCATATTTAAATATTAAAAGCAATATCATAAAAATACAATAAATATTCATATTGGGTTTTAAAAATAATTTTGAGTAAGGGAAGACTTTTTAAAGCATATGATTATTACATGAAATTATTTTAATATATAATTTTACTATATAAAATTTTTAAAATGTATTTAAAATATTTAAATATTAAAAACAATATTCCCATTTGAATGAATGAAAGGTGAATGGAGGCATGAGGAAAAGGTTTTTGCAATATATATGACACAGTTTTTATATTTTTAATATATGATCAATGTGAAAAAAACTTGAAGTAGAAAAATTAGTAAAATACACAGAATTGATTCACAAAAGGAGAAAAATAAATGGTCAATATATAAATGAGATATTAACTTTTTTAATTATCATGTAATTTTAATTTAATTAATTAGTATCTACAATTCAGTTACATCATTCCTATTTTTTAAACATATATAATCTAAAAATTGTACAGAGATGATTTAAGAAGATTGATGAGTTTGCTTTTGCCATTTTCCTCTTTACTTATCTTTTGGCTGTAATATGCAAATAGGCCTTGCTAATGGATGAGACTTAAATGCAGAAATTTTGTTTCTTGTACTCAAAGTATAATTGAAGACTATTTGCAGTTAACCTTTTTATCATTGCAAATAACATGCACTTAGACTTATGTGGTAATTAATTATTCTCCTCAAGTTTATTTATTCAGACCCATTTGCTAAAATATGATATTAATACATAAACATAAAATGTACTTTAATAAATGTTAAGTATTTCCCATACAAGCAAAAGACTTATTTTCAATTTGACAGATAGAAACGGGGATTGTTCTTTTCATAATCTGTGTTCCCTTCTGACTGGTTTTAGAAAAGATGTTCCTCCTTTTGGCAAGAAGACAACTATTAATATATTCAACAAATCCAGGTTAAGTTTTTAAAAATCTCACGTGGCTTTCATAAGTCACACACGATGGAAAATTCTTCTCGAAATATTTTCCTAATAAGAAAAATTGATGTTTTCACTGGGAAAGAAAGTGATACTCTACCCCGACAAAAGCAGATTTCTTTCGCTATTAAACATGAAGATTCTGTGAGTTCAAATAGCATAAAATCCGTTACTTCCCTTTTGTGAAGACATTATTATGCCAGGTGCTCTCTTGTGGTAAAGCTGGAACTTCAGTCCTAACTGTGCTGCGTTAGTTAATGAGTTCATGGGTGAATCTGCATTTTTTTTTTGATATCACAGTCTTGTAAGTATTCTCCAGGCGACGTCTGACTGAACAATCATCTTATGCTTTGTTGCAGCCATGATATTATGTGACAGTGATGTGCAAAGCACATGAAACACAATATGAACTCAGCAATCGTGACTTGCTGCAGGGGACACAAACAGAGCAGGCAATAGCCCCCTGCTATCCTTTGTGAAAATATATGGCCCTAGTGAAGACGGTATATTTTAGCAATCTGTGAGTTCAATACTAGTACTGCAATGGCAGCTACAAGAAGTTGATATTATAATATGAATGGCCATCCTAGAGGCAGCTGATGTAGTACTTACAAAAACAGCTTGATCAGTTACTAATTTTTCTTCAATTTGGACACTTTTTTTAATATCATTAATATTCAAGTTTTATCGATTAAATGAAAATAATAAGAGAACCTCATCCGTAGCACAATGCCAGCTTAAATGAGACGAGTTTGGGGACGTGTTTACCATGGGGCTTAATATAAATAAATCTTCATTAAGCTTTAGCTATTACTTTCGTTGCTGCTGCTTCCGAGAAAACTGAGGTTCATCTAGGAAGCTATCATTTAAGTGTCTGGAAATCTGGACCATATGGTGTTTCTGTCTCCGTCACTTGGTGTCACAGCTCATCTAGCTGTGAAATTGTGAGTTGGACAGATTCTAATAATGTGTGGACTGTCAGGCTTTTGAAAGTCCAAATCAGATCGTGTCAGTGGCTTCCCAGTATTCTTAGGATAAAATAGAAAAGAGGTGGACCTTTGCCAACCTCGCTGGCCTCAACTCCATCCGTTCCCTTCTCCACACCGCTATTCCCCTCACACCCCTGAATCTGCGAAGGTGTCCCGAGGAGCTTCTTGCCCACATTCTGCTGTTTTCTGCCCAGACCTTCTCCCAGGCTGTCGCTTCCGGTCCCATTTACCTGGCTGGCTGTTTTTATCCTTTAAAAGTGGCTTCTGGAAAGCTACCCCCGCTGTCCACCCCATTTCAATGCAGGATATCGTTGAGCTTAAGGCAGTCATGTGGGGACTGGTGGCAGGGTTGGGCGCCCATAGCTCACCTTAAGGGATCAGTGGATATAGCTAGTCTTCCTTTCTTTTGGTCCCCTAATGTCCTGCTCTTCTTGGTGACTGTCATCATCTTCACGATCACTTCCATTGGTCCGTCTGCAGGGCCTTGCACAGAAGTAGCCTACAGTCAGAGCTGAATACCTGAGTGTCTGAATGAAGGATAAATCCATGAGTTTAAGTCAACTTCACATTTTTTATTTTACCTTCAGCCTGTGGGCAGGAGAGCAACCAAGCATTCCCAGAAGAAGCGTGTCATAAGCCCTGCAGCAAAGGAAAATCCACAACCTTCCTTAACTGTCTTTATGTTTCCTTGAATTTCACAACCTTTCCAGCAATTCCTTGTTCACGAGACTTAGCTCAAATCGTCCCTAGGGCCTTAAAAGCTGAGATGTAACTTTACTGTTAGAGGAAATATATTTCTCCCACCTTCTAAAAGTGCAGCCTAAACAAATTGGATGCCCAGCTCCAAGCATTTCTGTTGGGAGTTTTCTGACTCTCAATTTTCTGTACCACCTCCCACCTCCACATCTTATAGTTGAAAATCTGATGACTTTGGAGCTCCTTTGGACTGGGTATTTTAAAGTCCCTTCCAGGACAAATGCCTTAAATCGGGCGGAAGTTGTAGCCCTGCATAGATATTTTTCAGAATAATTGCAGAATTGCTATGATTTGCCCTGTGTCTTTTACACTCACCCCTTTACAATTTTGAGTAAGAAATATTGGACACAGCTGAAGTATATATTCTGAAACTGAATGACACAAAATCCAGGTTGTCTGCACCTAAGTGTCATACAGAGTCTGGTTTACTGTCTCTTCTAAGACATGTACAGTCTTTCTCCCTACTCTGTACCCAGAAAAAATTTCAAGTGTTTTAGCAGCTTTAATTGGTGTGTGTGTGTGTGTGTGTGTGTGTGTGTGTGTGTGTGTGTTTGATTCCTTGATCATTTCCAAAGTAACTATTTCAATTAGTAAGGGCCAGGTCCTCATAAATGGCCCTCCAGGGCAGTGCGACGTTGCCTGTTTCTCCCGAATGGAGCGGATGCAGTTAGCTTGACGGATCTCCGTCCACATTTCAGTCTCAGTTTGGGTCATATTTGTCAGGGGATTCTCTCAGTAGATTTTATTCAGATTGCTTTTCCATTTTTCACTCTTAAACTTTGGAGAGGGACCGATAGTGCTGGAAATCAGAAAATAACAACAGGAAAATCTACATGTTTAGCAATGCTAATACTGAAAGTATGTCAGTAAAAAGGAGACGATTTGAATATTGTATCGGTTGCTCATTAGACATGGTGAGCATTAAATTTGTATCCTTCGCCTCTCCCTGGGTGCTATAATTCTGCCTTTCCTGGTCTGCCCATCATTTCGGATTTACCTCAATTCCTTTCTCTCTATGATAACTACACCGAATATTTCAGCTTCCTGTATCTCTTTCTTCTCTCAACTTTTAATTAAACTTTTTACATTTTATTATAAATTGCTTCTCAACATTTTTTTTTTTTTACCAATTTCAATTTGAGTCTAATCTTCCTGATTCTTGGAAAAGCCATATAATTTAAGAGTTCAGGGCTTCTCTGGTGGCGCAGCGGTTGAGAGTCCGCCTGCTGATGCAGGGGACACGGGTTCGTGCCCCGGTCCGGGAAGATCCCACATGCCGCGGATAGGCTGGGCCCGTGAGCCATGGCCGCTGAGCCTGCGAGTCCGGAGCCTGTGCTCCGCAACAGGAGAGGCCACTACAGTGAGAGGCCCGCGTACCGCAAAAACAAACAAGCAAACAAACAAAACTATTGACCACTTTTTTCCCCCTGCTTTGCAGATCGATTTAGCAACTTGCTTAAGTATTACATTGGGCATGTCATATAAGCTATGAAAAATGCATTCTCTTTCATCTTCAGAGTACATTTAAAATGTTGAATTACACATTTTAAAGACCAAATAAACAGAGTAATGGAGTACGCTGAACATCTCATCGCTTCAGACATGCTACATTTTCCGAGCCCAGACTTGTCGGCAGAGCAGATTCTTAATAGGCGGGCTTCCCACCAGTTGCGTCTGTGCTCTGTTACAGCAGGCACATTCATTACACAGGTAATAAAAATATGGTGTAAGAGAATTTTCAATGCAAGAATTAGAAACTTTACTCGTTTCCATGATCACCCTTCTCTGCTTTCAAACTACAAGAGAGTATGGGAACAGGGTGCAAAGCCAAAGCAGGATGAAAAAGCAAAGGTGAGAAGCTAACTGTGAGGTCAGACATGGAGCGCCAGCCCCGTGTGTGCCAAGAGGCTGCAATCAGTCAACTCCCAAGACTAAGTCATCAGGCCTGCAGGCACCCAAGCCTGGACGTCTTGATGGTGAGAAAACTCTGACCTTCAGTAGGACACCTCTTACAAAATTTTTGCTGAGGCCTGACAGCTGGGGCAATAGATTGTGATGAAAAGGGGATGAGTCGTCAAAGCAGAATGGCAGAGTGGCCAGAAATAAGGAAAAAAATCCTAAAAGTCATAGATTATAAAGTTTTCTTTAGAATTTTCATAGTAGTAATTCCAGATGACCTGTTCAGTGAACACACTTATACTTCCTACAACCGTCTGAAGTAAGAATAACATAATGCCTCTTAGAGGTGAGAAAACTGAGGCCGAGAGAGTTTAAATACTTTGCATAAACACACGGATTACACATGCAACTCCATCTGACTTCAAAGCCTATATTCTCTGTGTCTCTCAATGAAAACTGTGGTTGTAGCATGATACATATGTATTAGTAGAAACCATTAATGACTTATGTAACCCAAATAAAACCAGGGCATGGTATCAAGTATTGTATTAGTTATCTATTGTTATATAATGAATTACTACATATTTAAAGGCTTAAGCCAACACTCATTTATGTTCTTACAGTGTCTGTGGACCAGGAGTCCAGACGCAGCTTAGCTCTCCAGGACTGAATTCAAGGTGTTGGGTGGGGGTGAGGTCTCATCTGAAGACTTGACTATGGAAGGGTCCATCTCCAAGCTTGTGTGGTTGTCGGTAGGTTGTTCACAAGTTCTGAGAGTTAGAGTTAGACTAAAGACTTCAGCTTCCTGCTGTCTGTTGGCTGGAGGCCCTGCTCCGTTTCCGACTACATGGGCCTCTCTAGCGCATGGCTTCTTGCTTCATCAAGGTCAACAAAGAAGAGTCTGTTTGTAAGGGTGAAATCACTGCCTTGTAAAACCTTGGCGTGGAAAGGACATCCCATCAGCTTTGCTGGGTCAGCCCACATGCAGGAAGAGGGGATTATGCATGGGCATGAATACCAGGAGGGGAGGATGACTGGGGGCCATCTGAGAGTCTGCCCTCCACAGGTATGGAGGTCTAAATGCCTTTTATAAGAAATGATAAGGCTGTAATCTCAGTATTCAGCTGAACACTAAAATAAACAAATTAAATTAAATAATTCAGAAACAATTAAAAAGTCAAATTGCTTGTGTAAAAAGTCCTCGCTAATTCCAGGCTGTCCAGTGTGGGTTTGGCTCTGACTCTACCCTATCCTAAATGCTGTATGCAGTCATTTATCTCCAGTCACATGCCATTAGAGCAGACTGCCAATTATTACAGCAGGAAAAGAAGCTCAACATTTTTTTTTAAAGTGACAATTCTTTCAGTAGGGTGAGGATAATTTAAAAATCGTCTGTTTATTTTAGAGATGCACAATATTTTTTTCCCTTTGACATGGAAATGAGCAACTCCAGAGGAAAGCCTGTCATACAAAAAACAGTCGACAAAATGATAATTTGCTTTAATTTTTCTCCAGTGTTTGTGGTGATGAAGATACCTCAGCTTTGATTTTAAAAGAGACGGCGTAGTCACTAGTAGACTGCTTGACTAGAAAACAAAATCCTGTTACCATCACAGGTTTGACTTCAGATTCCCTGTGTTCAACAAGGATTTACATGTTGGCCAAGTCAGAATACACACATGATTAAGACTTCATTTATTCTTTGCACCTATCTCAATAGGATTGAGTGAATCGGGTATCTAGAGAACTTCATCAGGGAAGGAGTGTCTATATGGGGTCTTACCTAAACTGGTCCGCTCAATTACTTTTTTTTTTTTGCGGTACGCGGGCCTCTCATTGTCGTGGCCTCTCCCGTTGCGGAGCACAGGCTCCGGACGCGCAGGCTCAGCGGCCATGGCTCACGGGCCCAGCCACTCCGCGGCATGTGGGATCTTCCCGAACTGGGGCACGAACCCGTGTCCCCTGCATCGGCAGGTGAACTCTCAACCACTGCGCCACCAGGGAAGCCCCACTCAATTACTTTTGATCACAGTGATAGATCAAGGTCTGCTTTATAAACTATGTCATTGCAAAAGACTGTAAGAGATTCTTAAAGACAGAAGAGTGAAATTGATCATGTTAAGGCATGTTAATGAAAGCAAATTTAAATTTGTGTTATATTTTTACCAGAGTTCTAAGAGAGGACAGTAAAACACAGGGAGGAGATAAAACACATTTTAGAAAAATCAAAGAGAGACAAAGTGAAATTTGATCAACCGTATAATTTGCTCCCAATTGGAGACAATTTTGAGATGGAAAGAGGGTGTTAGAAATATGCAATTTTAAAAAGCACATCTTAATCAACAAAATGTTTCATTATATTGGTGAACTTATAAAAAGTTGTATACAAAAATTGTTTTTAATGAAATTCTTTTCAAAAATAAAAAAACAATAAAATCTATGCATGTTAAACTCCCCCTGCCAAAAAAATATATGAATTATTTGAACATTAAATACGAACACAAACAGGATGACTATTCTTGATACATTTCACATACTTTTCATTGGTATATTGGCCACCTCTCCCCCAAATACTGTGCCTCTAGTATTTTCCTGAAGAATGCTTTTTAAAATATGGTCTTAATTTTTTTAAATATAATTGCCTGCAATCTTCATCAAAGATGTATTTTATACTTTGTTGTTTTATGTTCACAATACATCAGCATGTTCAGTTAACTCTGACCATGCTATACTATTTTTAATTGAGGAAAAATTGTCTTTACAGTTGCTAAGGTATCTTGTAAATTCAGAGAATTTAGTAATTGGAGCTTATTCTCAGTATAACTTTGTTTATATTTAAATGGATAAATATTTGAATGCAAACATTACCACATTTTTTGGGTTAAAGTCATACTACCTTTGTTTGAAAAGTATTTTTGTGACATAACTTAACAATTTGTTTTTATTTATTATTATTGTAAATATTTCACCACTTTTAGATACTTCAAAAAGGCAGCCTTTCCAAATGTCATGCAATTCTGGCACAGATTATAAATTTACCCAATTAAAACAGGAGTTCCTTCCAAAGATACTCCCATGAGTGGAGAGATACTCCCATGAGTGGATGCTTCAAGGGTCACCACTAGAATATCAAAATTAAATTAAATCTTGAACATGGGTTGAACTCTTATCACATTATTGTGTTCAGGTTAATTTATTCTGTTCCTTCCTTGCTTTTATAAAGATATAGTTCTATTTCTTTACACACTGTTTTCAATTGCTAAAATAACTAAATAGCACTAAAGAAAACAAAAGCTGAAGTGTTTGGATGCTTTATTTATCAAATATTTTGATTAAAAATTTCCACTTTATTTTGAACAAATATAGCAAAAATGTATAGGCTTTATTTTCAAAACAGTTATATAACAGTTAGTACTATACTTGGAATAATTTACAAAGTAGTTCTTCAAAAGTTAAAACATTTCTAAGATCTTGTCTTTAGGTAACTTTCCATAAAGTACCTTAAAATTGGAATTGAAAAATGGGTGTACTTAATTTAAAAGAAAAAGAAGAGCAGATGTTTCACTATTAACAAAATTTATCTCCAAAAACTTTACTTTGATTTCATGACTTGGCTGAAAAAATTTGAAGTTACTGGAATTAACGGATTTTTAATTTGAAACATCTGATGATACTGGTTATCTGCATCTATCAATGTTAACTGCTGACGCTCTGTACCATGAAATTTCAGCATTAGCAATTACCTTGAGCGTAACCTTGTCCTAAAGCAGCTTTTCAAAGTGTGGATCCCAGACCACCAGTGTCAGTATCAACCAGAAACTTGTGAGGAAAATAGTTTCTCAGGCTCCTCCTTCTGAGTCGAGTCTAGCAATCATGTTATTATAAGCCTTCCAGACGCTTCTCATGTTTGAGAACCACCGCCAAAAAGCATAGTTGAAGGCCATCTTCTCTCTGTTGATATCTTAAGCTTACCTAAGGTAAGCATAATCATATATATTAAAAACGGAGTAAATTGTTTATTATTAATAAAAAACTTAGCTACTCTAAGTTGAATAAACTGAATAATCCATGCCTCAATTTGAATAACTAATTGATAATAGGCTAAATTCACACATGTTAATATGCCTAATTATGTTTTAAAAGTTAGAAAATTAGATGATTTGTGAATCATTTATTAAGCAATTACATGCATAAAACATAGTATGCAATTCTGAGGTAGAGGTATAAAGTAAATGTGGTATTGAATGATTGTCATTGCAGACAATTAGCACATTTTTAATTCTAGTGTCATTTTTAGTATACATTAGGGTCTTGTAAAATTGTTTAAAATGAAACATAGTCTTAAAAGGAGCATCATTATGCAATGACTTTAGTCAACAGATCATTTTATATAAATAATTCACCTTTGCAACAATAAGATACAGAGAATGGTACTATTATTGCATACCTTTTTGTCCTTTTCTGCTTTTGATGTTTGTTTTCGTTTGGTCTTTTTATGACAGGTTTATAAAGGAAAATCAAAGCAATTATGTAGACATTTTAATAGAAATTGAAGCTGGGGTTAGGGCATTCTGCTACTTCTTTTCCGCTTGGTAATGCGTCTCAGGATTTCCCTATTACTTTATACTCTGAGGGTGTTGGTGGGTGTGAAGAGGATCTGAACTCTTCCAGGAAGTGGCAAGCCAGGGAATTTGCTTAAGCGGGTTCTGCAGGCAAAGACTCAGGGCGGATGTGTTATGATGGTGACATGGCTGGGGCCACAGTGTTGTGAGGAACACTGGGGCTGAGCAGACAGGAGAGAGGACCTTTCTCTTTCATCGGCTGGACTGATTTCTTCTCTCCTAGGCAGTGTGTGTGTGTTTTGTTTTGCTGTAATTTTGGGTTATTTATTTTAGGGAAGTACAGTGCAGGTTAGGTGATTATGAATGTTGAACATCTCACTATATTGTGGGTATTCTGTTGTATAAGCCAAAGGAAGTGCTCATTTATATGAAGACACACACATACACACACGCCCCTTTTCACACACACAAATACACATGCACACACTTATGCATGTTTGCACACACACTTGCAAACACACATACACTCATGTATGTATTTTATATGTATATCTCCATACAAATGAGCACTTATACCATATATAAGCAAATATGGTTATATTATATATTAAAATAGATAATATATACAATTATATATACATATATGTTTATGTAAAAGGTTCAACATAATTTTTCTTCTTCCTTGAGTATAACGTAATTCATATCCCTCTTAGGTCTATAAATGTTGTATTTAACCCTCCACATCCATTTCTTCCCATTAAGCAAATAATCATAGAGCTGCTTTTGAAATTTTTATTGCAAGCCCTATGTGTCTAGCCACATCACTGAGTCTGCAGCTTCTATAGTAAACATGATGCATACGATCTGTAGCTGTATTGGTTTTATGGGAACTTTGGTAGAAGGAACTATACATCCTACAACCTGTGACCATGCCACTCACAAAGATGGTCGGCACCACTGTGACCTTCTGCTCTAATGTGGAAGTTTTCTACCACCCTTCAGCCTCCTTCCCACAGAGAAATGCTCAGGGCCAACAGTGAGGACATGGATTTTGTAATTGGTAAAAAGTCTGAAGAGAATGATTTTGTTTCTGTCATCTCTTGAAGTTGGAAGAAAGTGTTGCTTATGTTTTCCTAACTATCAATTCATTCCTTTATTCATATAACAAATATCTAAGTACCAACTCTATATACTGGATATTGTACTACGTGTTGAAGAGTGTGTCAGCGATCGAGACCCTCATGGGCATCAAATCATTGACTCTGTGTTAACAGGTCAAGTTTGCTCATCAATAACAGGTGGACATAATTGTATTGGGAACAGCAATAAGTAAAGAAAAATAAATGAATTTCCAACCTAGTACAACCTGCTGCAATATTTACTTATTCCAAACAAGAAGAATAACAGTAAGAACTACCACTTTAAAACACTTCCACTCAGTTTCAAGAAGTATCCATGAGAGAGCGTATAAGTTATTAAACATTACTGTTCGTTCACATTGTCTGTTTCTTTGTACTGTTTGGGATTTATTTTGAATGTTTGTTTATGTTGCAGACATTTAAGATTCCATGTCCCTGTTTCTGGGTTGAGGGTAAAATCTCTCTCCTCTGAATCCATTGGATAACGGGGAGAAATCTTAATCTTAACCAATGTTAAACATTTGTGTGTATTGTTTGGAGAGCCAAAGTAATAAGAAAATATGTACAAAGATAATCATTTTGCAAGGAGATGCATTCCACACTTCAAAATGGATTTTTAAAGGTGTGAATTATAATCTTAACCATGGAGTTTAGAGAAAAGCTATCAAATTCTTTTTTTGAAAAGGACAACCTGGGTGAAATATGAATTACCCATTATTTCTCTGCTTCTGGAACATTGTCATGCTGATGGAAGGGAGAATGAATAAATATCAGTCAAGTTCATCTGTAAAGGGATCAATTATGTAACAGAGTATTAGCCACTCCAATTGTAACTGCTTTTCAGGATGGCCATCATTTATATCATAAGCCTTCTATGCTATTTTTAGGATGTTGGAATTTTCTATACATAGGAAGACATATTAATATTAAACATCAAAGTAACTTTTTGATTGCCCTCTTTTCCACGACCACTACTTTAAATGGACTAGAGCCAGGGATTAGCTTCCTAGGGTCTAAAATAGGACACTGCCATAGGTTATTCTAATTGACAAATACGGAGCAAAGGGATGAGCCTAAGGCCGTGTCTTTGGGCAGCTCCAAAAATCAAATTTAGGAAGCCAAGTGTTTATACCAAGTAATGCTTAACTACAGACAGAAACTTGGGCAGACCAGAGAGCAACTTTTACACATAAAGAGAATGCAGTCCTGGGGGGCTTTCCTCCAGTGATAGGAGTGCCCGAGAATCCTTTGGGATAGTTGATGTGTGCATGCAATTAACGCACATGCCAGCCTAAGTTAGAAGTACCAGGTGGGGACAGTGTGTTTGCAAAGCCTTGCAAAGTCCTCCTCAGAGCTCCTTGGCATCCCACAGCTGACGGCGACACCTTAATGTTAGGAACACACAGATCACAGGTAGAGCCCTGGAGCATCTCTCAGTAGTTTCCTCCTCTCACCATCTCTCAGGAGTAGAGAGAGAGAAGGGAAACGTAAGGAACAGGAAGAAGGCAATCAGCTACAGGCCCTGCATGGAGTAGCAAGAGAAGTGGACACCTGTGGACGGACTCCAGAGCAGCCAACTTCAGGATGGTTTTCATGGCGCTCCTTGAAGTAGTTTCCCTACTGAGATGACTGGCCTGGTGCTTAGAGCCAGTCAACTGATGTTTGTGGTCTAGAGGGCGATGCAAACTGAAACTTAACCTGGCGTCCCAGGTGGTCCACCTTCCACAAAGGGTAGTGTTCTATCCTCCAAATATGCCCCTGTGACCCCCTTGCTTCCTTTTGCGTCTGCCATTATCTTAAGTTATTCTATGTATACTTAAATGAACACATACTCACACATACATCTGCAGTCTGATTAATATCAATCAACCCATTAGTATTCATAATTTCCTACTGTACACTCTTCACCCAGAAGGCATTTTTCACACACACACAGACTCCACAGCGCTCCTGGAGTGATGGTTTAACCAGGATAGACTCTGCTGGAAACCCGTCTCCACTATGGTGTAAAACTGCTCTGCCTCTTGTGTTGTAGTACATAACTTCAAAGAACAAGGGTGGCACCAGAGCATTTTACCCCAGTTCTTCCATTAAGTAGTAGTTCCTGGGAAGCTTACTATGGCCTTCAGTCTGCCACCTTCAGTGAGGCAGTTATCGACCTAAGTGCTAGGAAGGTCTTGACCTTCCCCAGCATCACCCCAGGGCTGACCCAGTGACCATGGTCATCAGGCAGTTCATCCGCCACCACAGAAGCTAAAAGTGTAACCAATGGACTGAGCTCATTTAGTGTGGTCAGTAGATGCTCTCAGCTTTAAAAGATGGCTTTTCAGCTGCCTGCTGCCATGAGCATCAAGGCAACCAATTTGACTAATTAGTTTTTCTTGTCATATACAAGCTGGTCTTCTTTGAAGGCATTAACATTCTCATTTCTCACAGAGCTCCTCAAGAGCCTATGAGTTTATTTAGTGGTGGAGGGGGAGTGGATTCTATGCCTTATATTTTTGTATCTTTCATAGCATCCGGCACATATGGGAACTCAAAAATATGTTGTATAATTTAATGAAGAAGGACATCATTGGATGTCCCCATTGGAATGTCCCGCTTGTACCATCTCTGCACTTTGCTGCCCCCTCCTTGCGGCCATGACTCCCCCATGGCCTGTTCATCTGCTCACTCTGGCTAGGTCCTTCTCACAGCCTTGGTATGAGAGAATGTTAAAATGGAACCGTTTCGCTCTAGAGTCTGCCCAGGCCCAAGACAATAGGTGTATAGAGACACGCAGAGAAGCACTGCTGTCTCCTCCCCCTGGAAAATCTGGACAGTGAGAGCCTCTCCAGCCACTGCCAGAAACAGAGCCAAAGAGAAAAATCTCTGCATGAGGGGCAGACTCTACCCGATGTTAATCGTGAGGGCTTGACGGGAAGAAGGATGATTGTTTAGCCTGGGGCTTGTACAGAAGACAGCAAGCAAGGGATCGCTTTAGAGCCTGTCAAACAGAGCAGCTGAAGGGACGGAGCGGGAGGTGCAGAGGTCCTGCTGGATGCCTGGGATGGAGGAAAGACCGACAGCCAACCAGCTGGACAGATAATACACTGGCCTGGATGTGAGGCAGTCTGGGAGCGAATCCCCAGGGAGTTGTCACTCCAGGGAGTCGGAAGGAAGGGGGAGAGTCTCTGAAGATTCCACAGAGGCAAGAGTTAACAAGGAGGGAGGGCAGGAAACAGGAGAGGGAGAAGAAGCCAGTGATGAGAGGCAGGGGAGCAGTGGATGTCAAAGTTTTGGTAATTTTTATTGTTACCCTGAACTGGGTACTTTAGTTCCTGCTCTGAGACCATGACTTGAAGTGACGATATGTCTCAAGTACTCTGTTATCATCTGATGGCCAGGAGACACTTCCTGGAATCCGTCCTGATTTCATCCACAGAGGTGGGAAGAAACCACCCACCCGGAGGAGATTGAAATGGACCATGAAGAGAAGGAAAAGAGTTGCTTTCCGATGATACCCCCAAATATCCTACCTGTTCAGGGTGGTGGTTACATCAGCTTCAGTGTTCCTTCTTCCACATTCTATACCCAGAGCGGTTGTGTTGTGTTGTGCTAACACATATTAAATGCTGAATAATTTCTTAAAAAATAAATGTTGAATGCAGTGAGCAATCTCTGTCTTTCCCTCCATTCTCTAAAGAAGAGCCTCTGTTATTACTACTTCTACTACTACTACTACTTTTATTATTGCTGGTTCTTCTGCCCCACTCCACCTGGCCAAATATATCTTGGCTTCTGGATTTGGGGATTTACAAAAGGGATGGTATTGCAAGTGCCCTATTGCTATTTTAGCTTCATGCAATCCACTCAAAATCTGGCCTCCACTTTCTTGTGGGATTTGACCATTTCTTTCATCTCTCTGTGCCTTTGCTCTCTCATCTGTAAAGCGATAGCATTGCCCAAGGTTGGTCTTGGATAGTCAGTGACGTCCATGAATCAACCTTTTCTCATGTAAATTCTAAAGCACTGGGTTTTAAATATTACTGCTTTTCATTACTGTTCTAATTGGGTTTTTGCATCTTCCTTATGCTTCAAGATGCTTAATTTATTCAGGAATTTAAAGCTTGTAAGCTCTCCAGGATCAAATTCTGTTTTGGTCAAAAGGAAAGTTGTTTTGCATCTTCTACTAAGGGATATGTTTTGACTACCAAAGTGGTCCAGCCACTAACTTTATCCAGAAATTGTGAGATAAGTAGAGGTATGGTTAGAAAAAAATCAAACCTAGGAAGTTTTACTTTCATGCTTAAACAACTGGCAAGGCACATTTTTAGAGGCTATATTAAGTAATTATTGGGCTATTAAATCCAAGTTCTTTTCCTTAGCTTTTAGCCCCAGCTGTCACATCAAATTACATATGAATATGATAGATTTGGCACCTTGAAATGATTTATTTATTCAGTAAGTGTTCATTGAACAGTGCTGAATGCCAGGTGCTGTTCTAAGCAGTTATGGTACTTAGATTAATGAACAAAACAGACCAAACTTGGCCTTCGTGAACTTAACACACTAGCCTGTGTGTGGGGGTGGGCATTCAATAATCACGAGACAATGGACAGCTAAATAAGGTAGATAGTAGGTGTATATAAGTTTGGTGGGGCGGCCACAATGAAGTACCGCCATCTGGGTGGCTTAAACAATGAAAATTTATTATCTCACCGTCTGGAAGCTGTTAAGTCCAAAATCAAGGTGTCAGCAAGGTTTGGTCGTTCTGAGGCCGTGAGGGAGAGTCTGCTCCAGGCCTCTCTCCTTGGTTCGCCGATGGCCGTCTTCTCCCTGTATCTCTCCACATGGCTTTTACTTCTTTGCGTGTGTTCAAATAGCCCCTTTTTCATGAGGACACCTACCATATTGGATTAGGGTCCGCCCTAATGGCCTCATTTTAAGTTGATTTTCCCTGTAAAGACAATCTCCAAATAAGGTCCATTCGGAGCTACTTACTGGGAGTTAGGACTCCACCTTGTATTTTCAGGGTGACACAAGTCAACCCCTACCATGTGGTGAAGGTGTTAGGAGGTGTGTTAGAAGGTGATAAGTATTTGGACAAGTGCCCGGTGTGGGGAAGTAAGCCACTTGACTGCCTGCAGAGGAAGCAGCCTGGTAACATGGCAAATTAGAGGCGCTGTCATACCGCCTCACTGCCGCAGCCTGTCTCTGAATGTCCAGTATGGGGAAAGCACAGGAGGGCGGGGGTATGCAAGTGTGGCCAGGACTTGGCTCTCATCCCCCGAAGCTGCAGCAGTGCACTGTGCCGACACGTCCCTGTATCCAGGGAGCTGAGATCTTTGAAGGATATTTACAGCTGTAAGGAGTTAAGAAGAGCTAACATGATTGTTTCATGGATGTATAGTATATTCTTGCATTTTTTGCTACCTGGCAGTTCCCGAGACGCCTTCTCCTGTGGACTAGTATGATCTTGCTGTCCCTGCACAGTGTTTTCCTGGGTGGTAGCGTTTCATAGGCTCTGATGCCTGGGCTTCTTTCTTTCCTTCACAATGTGCTGTATGCACTAGGATGAAGGGGTGGAAAAGCAGGCCCCATTCCCTCTTAATACATTTTACTTGGTGAAGTGCATTTTATTTAAAAGGAGTTCATTGTAAAACCTACCGTTTCTCCCTCCAGGGCACGAGTTTCTCCCCCAGGCTGTAAAATCTTGTGTCCGACTACACCTAATTTGTTTTGCATGGTACCGAGGTCTTGTTTCTTGTGAGATGCTGACTTTGTCTCAGATTATAGGGTCATTCTTTCCAAAGTCTTAAGTATTTGAAAAGAGGTAGTGTTCAGACAGACACGCGGACAAGAGTGTAACAGACTTACACGTGAGCACTGTGCCGTAGTCCCCTTAGTTTTACAGTTTTCAAAGTATTTGAGAATAAAGCCTTTGGCGTAGAGCTTTTGAAAAATAGAGACATCTACACTTTTGTATCTTGGTACAGTACACTAGACAAAGGATTCTGGGTAACAAAATATGCATGAGGGCTTCTCTCTTGTTTGAGATGAAAACCTATTCTGATTAGAATTAAAATGGCCTATGTTATGAATGATTAAGCACAGTAAGAGGAATTCCAGGAACATTATGTCTCTGATTCTTTAATTACTAGACCAAAGATTAGTCACCTGTTTATTTCTAAGAGTAGGTAGAGGGGGACAGAGGCTAGTGCTGCCGACATGGTACAGGCATTAACAGAAGGGCGAGGCCGGCAAGAGAAAGGGTATGGTGAGGGCTTGCTCTACAGACTTTTATTTATTTATTTATTTATTAATTATTTTTTGGCTGCAATGAGTCTTCGTGGCTGAGTGCAGGCTTTCTCTAGTTGCGGCGAGCAGGGCCTGCTCCTCATTGTGGTGCGCGGGCTCTAGGCACGCAGGCTTCAGTAATTGTGGCTCGCAGGCTCAGTAGTTGTGGCTCGCGGGCTCTAGAGCACAGGTTCAGTTGTTGTGGCGCACGGGCTTAGTTGCTCCGCAGCATGTGGGATCTTCCCGGACCAGGGCTCAAACCCGTGTCCCCTGCGTTGGCAGGCAGGTTCTTAACCACTGTGCCACCAGGGAAGCCTCACAGATGCCTTTTAAATGCACAGAGGAGAGAAAAAGAAGGACCAGAAGAGACAAGCTCTGGTGAGAAGATCAGTGAAGATTCCTCCACCATGAGTTAGGGGCACCAAGACCTCTCTTAAAATCATGCTAAAGAATGACTTAGCTTTAAAAGAAAAAGTGCAAATACCTATGAATTTCAACCAACTTTATTCAAAATTTGGGCTGTTGCCTAACCAGACTTGCAACTGTTAACTTGCCAGACTTGCAAACGTGACACCTTTTCTCCTGCACACATTCTGAGTCTATAATTCTGCTGTCAGTTTTGGGGACGGATTGATCTCTTATGACACCGCAGTCATGAAAATCTCATCTCAGGTCGGAACTGATCTTTGGAATTGGATCATATGCAGGTGGGGGCCAGGTTCGTTTTCCTGACACTGAGCAGATCCAGTGTACAACCCCAGAAAACTTTTTAATCTAATACTGTGCTTTCAATTGAACAAGACAGCAGTAGACAGGCAAGCAGCGAACCCCAATCAGTCGGGGTTGCCAGTAGCCCATTAAAGGTGTGAAGATAAGTCATGTCTTGTCCAGAGACTTCAGCTCCGTGAAGTAAGGCAGGGACCTGCTGCTCGGCATTGCCTGTTGGGGGTTGAACCTGGAACAGAAACTCTCTGTCAAATATCATCCTGCCTGTGGTCACAGAACTAGACAAATTAATTCCTACAGGAGGAACACAGATTCTGAAATGTCTCTGAGTTTTGAAAGTTCACATTTGGATCACTTCCAAAAAATAATTTAATTTCTGTCAGACTTGTCCAAATTTCTAAGACACTTTAGATGGCCAAAATGCCCTTGATCGAGCTTTTTATTCTTTCTACCCAAGGATGTGTCTGTTTATCAATGTCCTCTTTATTTTAAGCAGCTACCGATGCTGTGGTCAAAGGTGTTTTTTTCGGGGGGAGAGGACTAATACATGAACTACAGTCCTTCTAGATTCAGAAAATGTGTCATTCTTTGGTCTGTGATGCCAGCTATGACATGAAGAGCCTGTTTGCAGCTCGTTTTAATGTGTCACTTTTACTTGAAAGATGATAACTTTGCTCTTATCCCTTCTCTGGAATATTCATCATCTTATGTTACTTCCTTTTGATCTCTAAGCTCTCCGCACAGAAACCGTAGTGCTTTCTGAGGTACAGGTGCCAGCCCTTGGATGGAATGTCTCTGATAACATCTCAGTGGCCAGGGAAACAGTTGTGGCCATATTTGCAGACAGAGTCATTAGAATTTCAGCACAATGTTAAAGCTTTGAGGTCAGCAAGCCATTTGCCTTTTCATAGAATTCAGATGATTGTCAAGGGTCACACAGTTAGCTACTACGAAATAAGTAGGGCAAGGACTGGAGTACTTATCTCAAAATCAACAGCCAGTTAGACTTGGGGATTCAAGAAGATTTGCCCAGAGAAGGTGACAGTTCAGTGGCATATAGCCAATGATCAGGATAATGTTCTGGACTGAATGTCTATGTTCCCCGTGTGCATTGAAATCCTAATCCCCGTGTATCACTATTAGGAGGTGGGGCCTTTGGGAGGTTACTTGGGTGGAGCCCTCATGAGTGGGATTTGTGCCCTTATAAAAGGGACCTCAAAGGGATCCTTCACCCCTTCTGCCATGTGAGGACAACCTTGTGAGGTCACCTTCTGCAACCAGGAAGGGGGCTCTCACCAGAAAGTGACCATCCTGGTACACTGATCTCACACTTGCATCCTCCAGAACTGTGAGAAATAACTGTCTGTTGTTTATAAGCTACCCAGTCTGTGGTACTTTGTTTTAGGAGGCACAGTGGACTAAGACAGAGAAGAAATAGGCAAAGACTTTCCAAGCAGTGGAATAGTAGTATGAAAGCCCAGTTAGGAGAGAGCAAATTGCTCACAAACTTAAGAAATATCATGGCCACAATCATTTCACTCTTAGACCACAAGTGGCTAAACATTAATCAAGATATCGATTTGACTTACAGAGAGCCAACCAAGGAGGTTTTGTGTGTAGATACTGCCTTCAGGTACTTCAATTTATAAAGTGTCTAGAAATTACATTAACGTTATTTTGAAGAAAACATACCTTGAGTGAAGATATCTATCTTTGAATTAGTCATTCGTTAGCCTCAATGCCAAGCTTCCTAATCAAGTTCTCATTGAGAAGACAGAATAAAGACACACCTATCTTATGTTCAATAGTGCTTAATAAAAAGGTGTGATTTTATGTCATTTAAGATGAAAGCTGTTCTCTATTTCAAAGCTAAAAATTGGAAAGTGTCTGGTTTTCATAGAATTTAAGGCATCCTCACCCGTCTCAGGGCCCCATGTTGGAACACACTGTTTTAATTCTGCAGTTGTGAGCTAGTGGACTGCTCACATTCCAAGAGGTATTATTTCTTTCTCATTCTGTGTCTGGATTGAACTAAGAAAAGTCTTTTCTGTTTAACTTACATATCAGTAATGAGTGAGAACAAAATTTTAAAATACACTGTGAAATATCACTTTCTATAAATGGGACAAGAGTGTGGAAATGTGGAATTTGCTCCTTTGACACTATTTTCTAAGGATCGGCATAAACAGATTGCAAACTATTGAAGAAAACAATATCTTGTCCTCCAAGTAGCATGAAAACCTGTTATTTTAAGATACTCTTAGTGCAATTAATTTCTAAGAACTTAAGAATGTTGGCTTTACCTCTCCTCCTCATAGAGTTAAATAAAGGAATTCCTTATTTAGAAAAGAAAACAAGAGAGGGGGAGATACTTTTTATTTCAACTGAACATGAAGAAATATGGTATTCTTGTAAACTTTAGAGATTTTTGAAATAATAATGATGGAAAAAACGGCTAACGTTTAATTACCCTTTAACATGTTCCAGAACTATGCTCACCGCTTTACTTTGATTATATAATTGAACTTTTATGGCCATATAAGGTAGGTATGGGTGTTACCGTTTGCTTTCTACAGATGGAGAGAGGTTTACAGGGAATAATTTGCTTTCCTGCAGACCCACAGCAGGGTATAGATCTGAGATTCAAACCCAGGCAGCCTGACTTCGCATCTTAAAGGCGTAATAATCAGGAGAGAAACTACCTGTTCCTTCAGACCTTAGAAAGCAAGATCAACACATTTTCCATATGAACCTATTTACTAACTTATTTGATTTCCCCTTTTGTATCACACACATGAAGACAGGTCTTAACCTTTTCTCTCACCACTGTGAGCTGCTCTGTTTTTAATATGCTGACGCTTAAAGGAGGAAGTTCATTGAAAAGTCAGTATAGGATGTTGACAAACAAAGGTTCTTTTATTATCTGTCTGATTTTTTAAAATAATATGCCTTGCCTGGTTTCACTTATTTAAATTCTAATGGATTCACTCTTCATTGGGAGAAAAATATTATTTCATTTTAGTCACTGTAAAGGGATATAAATTATAGGAAAAAAATTGCTCCCACTCAAAATAAAATTTCAGAAGAGTATCTTGCCTCTCCAAAATTAAGTAATTATATAATAGCTCTGGTACTAAATTCCTAGACTTCTTGGAAGGTAAAATGAGAGACCAAACTTGTCTTCTGTGGAGGCACACAGATGTTAGAGTTATAGATGCACTTGGCTCAATGCATTTAATTTTTAATTGCATCTAACTGAAATTTATAAGGGAAATAATACCTCCTTGCACTAAGAGAGTGCATTAAAAATGAACCAACCGGGCTTCCCTGGTGGCGCAGTGGTTGAGAGTCCGCCTGCCGATGCAGGGGACAGGGTTCGTGCCCTGGTCCGGGAAGATCCCACATGCCACGGAGCGGCTGGGCCCGTGAGCCATGGCCGCTGAGCCTGCGCGTCCGGAGCCTGTTGCTCCGCAACGGGAGAGGCCACAACAGTGGGAGGCCCGCGTACCGCAAAAAAAAAAAAAAATGAACCAACCAATTTATCTTTCAGGTAACTAATCTATTTGCAGTTTTTAAAATTGCTCCTTAATTTTCCAAGTTACTTATTCTTCAGTCTATTTTTTTCTTCTTTATAAACTTGACTTCACTTTTTTTTTTTTTTTTTTTTTTTTGCGGTACGCGGGCCTCCCACTGTTGTGGCCTCTCCCGTTGCGGAGCACAGGCTCCGGACGTGCAGGCTCAGCGGCCATGGCTCACGGGCCCAGCCGCTCCGCGGCATGTGGGATCTTCCCGGACCGGGGCACGAACCCATGTCCCCTGCATCGGCAGGCGGACTCTCAACCACTGCGCCACCAGGGAAGCCCTGACTTCACTTTTATATCATACGTTTGTTGCTATTGTCTCAGGATAAAAGAGCAAATGTTGTCAGGTGAATTGTTTTCCTAGAGCAATGGGAATTATCCCCAAAATATGATTTTTATTCCCTCAAAATATTTTTTTTTTAATTTATTTATTTTATTTATTTTTATTTTTTGCTGTGTTGGGTCTTTGTTTCTGCGTGAGGGCTTTCTCTAGTTAAGGCGAGCAGGGGCCACTCCTCATTGAGGTGCGCGGGCCACTCACTGTCGTGCCCTCTCCTGTTGCGGAGCACAGGCTCCAGACACGCATGCTCAGTAGTTATGGCTCACGGGCCCAGCTGCTCCGCGGCATGTGGGATCTTCCCAGACCGGGGCACGAACCCGTGTCCCCTGCATCGGCAGGCGGACTCTCAACCACTGCGCCACCAGGGAAGCCCCTCAAAATATTTTTTAAGCATAACAATGGAATAAACATCAATTATTACCCACAAAGAAACAGAGACTTTTTTTTTTAACGTGTAGAGCTTTTGAGGATATGGAACTTCAAAGTTTGATAGTTTTAGGAGAATGAAAAGAAAAAAGATCAAAAAATTAATCTTACACGTTAAATACACAAAGTGAATATGTACACAGAGACTGATGTTTATGTAGTTTGAATAAGCATGTCAAATGCTAACCAGGTTAGTAGAACACCACCAGATGGAGTTTTCGTTTGCAAATGAGGTGAAATCATATCATAGGTATTATTAATAGGCTAAATTGTACTAGCTCAATTACATGTTAATTAAAGCAATGACTATAGTTTTAGAAGAAAAGGGTCACAAAATTATTTTGCCATTTATTCCTAAAGTTGTGTGTTAAATAAATAGCAGGGAATACATAATACCCTCAACAGTAGTTGCTTATTGAAGTAGATGCATGTTTTTTGAAGCTTCAGACATCTTACAGACACATACTGAAAAGAATCCTTACAATTTAATGAGGTCACAGAACGTTCAAAATGTACCCAACTACTAAGGTGTGGTATTTAAACACAGGAAATGCACAAAGAGCTCAGATATGCCATATAAAGTCCTGGTGTTGCCTCTTGCCTCTCAGTGGTGGCTGCAGCCTGGAGTTTCTGGTCTGCCATCTCTGGGTATCTTATAATCACTTCTTCAAGCTGCCCAGCTCTCTGCTGTCAGTTTCACACCTGTGTTTATTCCCTAAAGCAGAGCTACAACTAGCCATTTATCCAAAAGCTGATCATGTAAGGGCAGAACAGTTCAGGGAAAAAAGATCAAACTCAACAACAGATGACACTGCTCTTAGTGTCCACGGGCAAACTGGGGGACATTCTACAAAACAATTGACCAGTTCTCTCCACAAGTGTCAAGGTCATCGAGACAAGGAAAGACAGAGGAATGGTCACAGATTGGAGGACAAAGGGAGTGGGACAATGAAAACAATGTAGGATCTTGAATTTCTTCCTGACATAACAAAGGTATGGGGAGGAAGGATCATAGTATAGCATTGTACCCATGTTAATTTTTTAGTTCTGAAATTTACACCATTATTATGTAAGATGTTGATATTAGGAGAAGCTGGGTGAATGCTATACAGGAATTCTTTGTACTATTTTTGCAACTCTTCTGTAAGTCTAAAATTATTTCAAAATAAGAACTATAAAATAAATAAGTAAAACACATTAAAGGAGATAAGGTCGTATGATTACAGAATATTAATAAGTGCTATAGGTTGAATGTTTGTGTCTCCTCAAAATTCATATGTTAAAATCCTAACCCCCAGTGTGATGATATTAGGAAGTGGGGCCTTGGTGAGGTCATGAGGGTGGAGCCCTCATGATGAGATTAGTGCCCTTATAGAAGAGACCCACAGAGAGAGCCCTCACCCTTTCTGCCATGTGAGGACACAGTGAGAGATGGTGGTCTATGGACCAGGAAGTGGGCTCTCACCAGACACAGAGTCTGCCAGTGCCTTAGTCTTGGACTTCCAGCCTCCAGAACTTTAAGAAACAAATGTCTGTTGTTTATAATCCACCCAGTCTATGATATTTTGTTATAGTAACCTGAACGGATTAAGACAGTAAGAATATTTGGCCAAACCCCTCTTCTGTACTGGGTTGTTACTACAATTATTCAAACGTGATTTTTCCTTTTAAGCCAATTCAAGATCCTCTTCCTTTTTTCTGGGAACATATAGGTTAAAAAACTTTTAGAACACTAGTCAACCAAATAGACCAACAATTCTGAGTTCATCTAACATACCTAAGGACTACCTCATTTCTTATGTAATTAGCTAATCTTCTCAAGAACACAAGATTATAAACCATTAATTACAAGTTATAAAAAGTGACTTAATGTTGTCACATGAATTTATTTTAGTGGCAAGAAATAGTATTGGCATTATTGTTTCATAACTCACAAAGTTACTAATATTTTAGCCCCCCAAGATTGCTAAATTATTTTATGAATACAACTGTTAAGTTGCAGTTCTATTCATTAAATTATCTTTAATTATTATAAAATTCCAATTGTGTGTAATTCATTTGACAGGGTTCCATTTTTTTAAATTTCTAATTATTCAGATCGACTCTGAATTAAGATTAACTAGCTGTATAGTCATCCAGTTTGTTTTTGCATTATGAACAGTGACTGACCAGATAGAAAATCTTTCTTTTTCAGGGTCAGGCGAGGATCAGAAGCGCTGCTCATGCCTAGAGGTGCCACAAAGATTATTTCATTTTTATTCATCTGCCCAACAGCTATTTGTGACACTCCTACTTTGTTCCAGGCACTGTTCTAGATGCTGAGTATATACTTGGAAAAAAGATACGGTTCCTGCCCTTTTTGATCTTATATTCCTATAGAAGAGACAGACAATTAACAAGTAAATGAATATATACCCAGTGAAATTTCAAAGAGTGATAAGAACTATGAAGTGAAATAGGCTAAGCTAGTTGTGAGGAAGGGCAGGTCACTTTAAGTAGTGGCCAAAGACGGCCTCTTTGAGGAAATGACATTTGCATAAAGATCTAAATGTACAAATAATCGCAGGTGGTGAGAAAGGAGAGGGCAGTGACTTTGAGAAAGGAAGGCACAGGCTGGACTGTTTGAGAACCAGCAAGAAGACCAATGTGGCTCCAGGGTAATGGGCAAGGCAGAGATAAGCTGGAGATGATGAGGAAGAATCAGGAGGGATCTAGATTATGAGGACCTCATAACCTTTGTTCAAGAGGTTGCCTTAATTCTGAATGGAACGGAAGATTATTAGGACCTCATAACCTTTGTTCAAGAGGTTGCCTTAATTCTGAATGGAATGGAAGCCATTGGCAGACATTGGGAGGAGGTGTAACATGATCTGAGCGTGTAGGTTTGGGACAGGTCACCCAGGCTGCTTCAGGAAGCAAATACTCTGGATGGAATAGAGTGGAGGGAGTTGAGTGAGTAGTGGAGGGAACAGGCTGTTACAGCAGCTCAGCAGGAGATGATATGGTTTGTAGAAGCAGCACTGTGAGAAGCCAAAGTAATTTGCTAATGGATTAGGCGAGAAGAATTGAAGAGACAGATGTCTCTACGGCTCCTACTTTCTTTTGCCCGTGCAATACAGTGAACGGTAGTGCTGTGTTCTGAGAAGCAAAATGCAAGAGGAGAATCAGCCGCCAGCTGCCTACTTACTCGGATAGAAAGCAGCCCTGGAGGCTGGGGAAGAGCTCAAGAATGGGGATATGCGGGGTACTCATCTTCCAGAGATAGCTTAGGGAGATGGATGTGGTATTGAGCAGAGGTACCAAAAGGAACTAAGCCCTGGGAAGGGAAGAAGGACCATTCTCCTTCAGGTATCATCAGCAGGAACATGGCTGGGAAACAGCCTATGAAAGGCCCCTACTCTGATGCCCCGTAAACCACTAGGAGGTCCCCATGTCTATCATTCCCAGACGTTCCACTCAGAACTTGGTCCTGGAAAGGCAGAAAGAGCTAAGATTTCCTTTCTCTTTCTTTATTGTTCTCTTCTTCAACCACCACTTCCCTCTCTAACAAAACATTTAAAAAAATAATGTAAAGGAAATGGAAACAAAGCAGTACTACCAACACGTGTGCACTTTTTAATCTCCATCTTTTGACAAAATACTTTCTCTTTTCCTCAGAGATGCAATATTTTCTGTTTTCTTTTCCTGTTTCTGGAAAATAATCCCTCAAGAAAAATCCCTTTTTTGTACTGAAAGGGGCGTGGGGGGAATTTCAGGGGAGGAGATCAGAACGGTCATTCTGTTTGATGTCTTAGAACTGCCTTAAATGAGTTCTTGTACATCTCCTTGCTACACAAATCTGTACCCAAATTTTGTTTCATTGGTTAAGGCTGTCAATTCAAACTCCTCCTTTACTCCATCCTCATACAAGATTTTTCCATAAAGCAGTTTGTTTATATAACTTTACATTTTCTTGTTTTTGTAATTACTATCACATACAAAAATGATGAGAGTGTTTTAAAAAAATAGTACTATAAAGGAAACAGCATTCAAGTATGCAAAAATCTGGTAAAGGCTGGGAAATTGGAATTTTTCAGGCTATGCTGATTTAAATTTCAGAACTGGAAACATTAAAAATACTAATGCTTTTCAGAAATTGTTATTTTAGTAGGCATATTCAGTAATGACTCAGAAATACCACAAATAATGACAACAAATTATTACTGAATGTACGGATATAATTATGAAAGAATCTGTTACTTTCTCAGTATCTTAGATGAAAAACAGGCCATATCCGTCATTAAAAAATTCTTGACACGTGTATGACTTTATTTTCTTGAAACTTGAAAGGAATTTATAATAAATTCCCAAGTGAGTGTGGGTCTTTATAATGGAGCTCGTATTCACATCCGTCTTGGCGTTTGGGCGTCTCCATGTGCTACTGATTTAACAGAGAGACTTTGAATCTCAGCCTTGAGTCTAAACCCCAGATGATCTACTCAGTTGCTCATTTCTCTCTAAATAGAAGCGTATTCTCTTATAGGTGGTCTGAAGGCGTGTCGTTTGTCTGAAGCTTAATTAGTTCTGAGCAGGTGTTGGATGAAGTGCTCAGGCTGGGGTGCAGTTAATCAGATGAGGTTTCTTGCATGAGAGGTGGTGAAGAGGAAGGAGAAAATTCTGCGGGTGGGTTACAGCGAGTCCGGAGTGAAATTGACTAACAGATGGCAAGGCTGCGCTGGCGGTGGGCCCTCTTCCTAAGAAGGGCAGGCTTCCGTGATGATCCCGGTGTGGGCGTGCAACTCCCCTTCCCTCCGTTCGTAGTCCTTTTGCTTTTCCCCCAGCGGGATTCTCAGACCTGAAATCCTCAGAGCATCCTCGAACTCTGAAATGCACTGGGAGTGGGAAACATCATATCATTTGAACTTTGTGGAAACAGAAATATTAGACCGTTTTAAGAAACTAATGGAGAGTTACTAGAGCAATAACAAAATCAGGCCTGGGTTGGGACTATGACACGTTGCGATTTGTTTTTTGTCGTTTCCTTGGTGATAAGAGAAGCTATAATTAATTAACAGCCCACTACTCTGGTTATTTCTGGGTTATCACTAAAGAGAACATGAAGTGATTTTTTTTGAGCTGCATAAGATATGGAACATTCCAATTCTATTTTAAATGATTTCTAACTTGCAAGGTGGTCTATAAAGATAAAATAATTCCTTCTTGGAAGAGGTCCTGTAAGTCACCTAGGAAAGCAATTATTTTTTCATGATACAATAAGGAGTTGCGTTAGCAATGACTTATCATCCTACAATGGTGATCATTGGTCAAAATGCTACCAAGAATAAAAGCATCCTAAATTAATGTGATCTCGGTTTTATTTTCATTTAAAATATCTAGTCCTGATTTTCCTGTGTTTCAAGATAATCAATACACCATTTGTTTTCCTATCCAAAAACCTGCATTAAAAAAAAAGAGTAAATGCCTGTGTATTTTATTTTTCAACAATAATATTAAAAATTTTGGAAAAAATCTGCTGTATTACCTAAAATTTCATGCAGGGTTAGCTATGTATTTTCAAGTTCTTTCTGACCTATATTTTCAACAAGAGTGCTGACAATAATTCAGATAAATTTTCCGATTTTCAGACACTCAGCTACATGTTTTTTCACTTGGAACCAGAATTTGTAGTAATTTCTCATAGTATTTATGGATAGAAAAAGTGAAGCAGTCCTCAGAGAACATTTATTCTCAGGGTTAGCTTATAAATGAATTTTTCTTTCAGAATATGCAAAAGCACTTGGTGAGGTATGTGCATGTGTGTTGAATCTGAAGATGTAGCCAACCATCAAAATTGGCCATATTATAAGTATATATTTAAATCACTAACCTGCTGGGGAGCAGTTACATGGTAACAACCACCATACACTGCTCATATATATCTCAAGTATACACACCGAATTCTTCTGCATGATTCAAATTGTAAGAACTGCTTGGTTTACTCCTGGGAGAAAGTTGTTTCTGTTTTCTCTGTAGCATTGCAGAGAATATAAAACAAAAGCGGTTTTAACTTTGACCTTTCAGGCGACTCCTGTGCACAGCAGCACAGGATTTACTGTGCATTTTGTTTTAAGTCCCAACTCTGTTTAAACTCTGAGGGGGGCCACCAAAAAAAGAAAAAAAAAAAGGCGAGAAGAGTGAAGAGACGGATTTTAAGTAAAGAAATGATATCTGATAAAAGCTGGAACAGGACAGAGAACAAGGGGAAAGAAGAAAAGACTGTTTTAGGAAAGGAATGTTATTAACACTTCATCATTTTGTAAATTGGAGACACAAGAGAATAAGGGCCGGGTCCAAGGCCTTGAGGCAGGGAAACGACCTTGGCATTCTCCCAGTCCATTTCTGTCTCCTCCTATCCTGTCTTTGTGAACCTCTGAAATTCCTTTGATGTCTATGACCCACTGATGAGACTCTGTCAAGGGAAGAAGCAAAATGCGTCCCTTCAGATTCGCCACCACCCCTTTTGGGATGCAGGCACGGGGCTGAGGACACAGAGCTGTCTCCTGTGGTCCTTGAATCCATGACCTCCCCTCCCTCCCTGGTGCCAGGGCTCATCCAAGCTTTCCTAGGAGGAAGGGTACTTCCTAGGAGGTCAGGAGACAGTAACCAGTCCTGGCTTCTGCTCAGCCCTGGGTCCTGAGGAGGTGAGAGCTGGTGGACAGCAGTGCCGGGCAGGGCTGCTTCCCCACCAGGGCAGGGAGGGACCGTGCATGGGCTTTACTGCAGGAAGGGTGAGCTACCTTCTATGGTTTTTATCTCTTCTGCTGAACAGGAGCCAAAGTAACCTAATTGACTGGGGGTGGAGAGATGGGGGGCGAGGCGGGAATAGAGAGATTGGCTTGTATTGAGGCCGTGAGAGTAGAGAAGGTCTCACAGCTTCACTGTGCTGAACAGGAGGGAGCTGACAAGAGAAACACAGAGCAATGCCTGCACATTTGGAGGCCCTGGCTGTGGCCAGTGACCGCGAATTCCCAGAGCAATCAATCTTTGTGGTGCAATTCTCTCCACTTTTGTCTAGACCATATGTGATAAAGTAGGTAAATTTTCATCGTCCTTTCCACTGTGGCAGATATGGAAAGGAGCAGCGCTCTCACTGGAAATGGACTCTCTTTTTCAGGGTTTTGAAACATGTGATGTATTTATAGCCCACCTCATTGCACATAGAAGCTAAGGTGTCTTTGAAATATTGGGCATAATTTGTGGACTCTGTTACATTACAGTCTTCAGAAACTCCCTGAAGAGAGAAGGTGGCTGATTGATTATATTTGCAGGATCTTCTGGTCATTTTCATATCAGACCAGCAGTATACTTTTAATAGAAGACATTGAATTTATTCAGCAAACATTTATTATTTATTTACCTGTGCCAGGTACTTTACCAGGCATGGGGGCACAGGGATAAACAAGATAGAGAAAGTTGCTGCTTTTGCGATGCTTATATGAACGCATGCTAACTGTCTAAAAAAGTAGAAAATGCTAAGAAGAGAAAGTGGAAGTTCCTCTATGTGTGCGTGGAAGGGGGCTCAGCAGAGAGGACCATTGGGGTCATCTTGGAGCCTGGCCACCACCGCCATTTCCCACTTCCCCAGTTCCACTCTCTACCCCAGTTTGATATATGCTTTCTGAATCTTTTAGAAGAAGAATGTTCGAGGACATTCTTTTCTTTTCTTTTTTGCTGTGAATGTTTATCAGGATAAGGGAGTAACGTTCTGTGTTAATCCTTTCCTCAGACTTGGAGCTACTTTGTCATTCTATTCTTTCTTTTCTTTATAGAGTTCTTATGTTATTTTTTTAAATCATTAAAATATTAAACTTTTAAAAATTCAAAATTGAAGCTTACATCAATTTGCATGTATTTCTGTTCTATATTTTTTTTCTCAACTGATAGTAAAAATATGCACTATGAAGCAGTTCATCACTGAAATTGGACAAAGCACACAGATGAGATATTTCCTATTTATCTACGTGATAGATATTTTCTGGAATGTTTTCTCTTCTTTAATATACATTTTCATAAATAGTGTATTCTGTGGAATATGAGCAAGCATTTCCCAGAGAGTTACTCTTTGAGAACATGAAGAATATTAAAAGAATTTCCAATTTGTCTTCGTTGGCTTGGTTGAATAGAAAATGTCAAGTCCAGCTTTCGCATGTTAAATGGAGTATGATTAGGTAGGAAGAATGTATTTTGAAACCACATACCTGGAAGCTAAATACACATACACATACATAGACACGTGGTATCACAGCCCATTCCGCTCATGTGGTTTACTCACTTATACTCCTTGAATCATAATTGTTAAGATTCTAAGTGTGCTATATTTATCCTATCAAAATGAATGCAATTGGGTACATGCACATACTTTTTTCCTGTACAACTAGAGAAAACCTAATTGAGCCATTTATATAGTTCAAAGGTATGTGAAGGTGAATTTTAAAAAACCAGTGGATGGTACCATTTTAAGTTACAAAAGTATACCTCTGTGCCAAGGCTAGATAAAAAATAATCATATGATGTGTCTCATCTCATAAAAATGTGTCGTCGATCGAGGAGAGAATAAATTAGCAAAAACTTGAGACAATGTATTCTCTTTCTTGGTTTGCTATTGACCTTGTGAGACTGGGGGCAGAGTCTATCCTACCTCTGTGACTGAGGTAATTCTTAGCATCTCACTCAGTATTTCTTTGAGCAATTCCATGATGATTACAAAATACTTTTCTCAAGTGAAAGCTGCTTAATGATATTTAAGTTGTCATTTTTAAATACAGCTTAGCCTGTAATATGAAACCTGAAACGTTAATAAGGTATATTCCAGAACTGTAAAGGCAATCTACTTGTTAATCTCTTACTGAATTGAAAACTAGCCCAATAAAGATGCTCTGATGTAGTCATGTGCTGAATCAGAGTAGAAAAAATTTCCTCTGAAAATAATTCCACGTTCTTGATAGTGTATTGTTCCACACAGAATGTATGGGTGGCTTGGAGGGTCGATTCAAGCAAAGGTATGTTGGGGAATTGTGTTGCATTTATGGGATGATAACTGGTCCAGAGTGACTAAAGCAGAGAAGGATTTGCATGGGAAAGCAGGAGGAAACAGAGGACACTGACAAATTTTGTAATATACATTCTTTATAATTATAAAATAGCATGGAAAACATGTTAAGTAAAGAAACATTGGAAAGGTCAGGAACATTCCAAATGCAATTTTAGGTGGTAAGAGGAAAAACAGTGTTTCATTTTTAAGGAATATTGTCTGGTGTTAAAAATATTGATCATCATGTACAATGTATTTTTCATAAATATTTTTTAAAAGAACGAAAATCACTGTAAATAAGGTAGGTTGTTCTGATGGATAATCTTAACCTTTTACCATGCTAAGCCAGATTTCCTCGACTTTTATCATTTGAAACTGTGAGATTTGTGTGGTGAATCAGACTAAATCTCAGGTCCAAAAAGAAGAAAAAGAAAAAAAAAAAGATGATCGTGTTGCCCTCTTGTGGCTGTTTGAAAGACCAGATGGATGCTTAGAGAGGTCAGATACAAGGGGATCTTCTACAGACAGAGGAGGGAGCCCTGGAAATCTGGAGGGCCCCTTTCATTTGGTCCAGTTTAGCAATGCCACTGGACCAGTACATTAGGACCCAGCTGAGGTCCCATCTTCCAGCAGCTGTAGGAGCTGCAGCGTAATACGAAGTCAGCTGAGGGGTTAAGTTCAGGATCCCCGGGCTCACTGTAATCTTGATCACATCACTGAACAGTCGCTCAAGTTGAAAGACTGTTAAAAATTGGGATTTTAATTCATTTACTCATATCCGTTCCATTTGGAATCTTCAGTCTGTCCTCAGGTCTTCCCTGCTCGAGGTCAGCATCACCTGTTCCTCAAAGTGAAATCGAGGACCCTGAACCAGCTACCAGGAGTGCCAGGTGCTGGTCTCAGGTCCACATTTCACTTATGATTCTCACAAAGTTACTTTCCTCTTAGGTCTCATCTCTCTTTAATAAGGACTAACAGGAAGAGAGAAGGGGAGCCCCCATTTATTGAATTCCCAGCTAGAACCTTGTTCTCTGGTAGGTGCTCTTCATGCCTTATGGGAAGGCGTTATCATCCGTATATTGATTATGTAACTCAGACAACTACAGGAACTCATCCCAAAGGAATCCGAGTGTGCATTAGTATCCCCAGTTTACAGATAAAGGATTTGAGGCTCAGGGAAGTTAAATGACTTCTCACAGAGGCTAGCAGTGGAGGAGATAGGATCCAATCCAGATGTATCTGATAGTATAGTAACAGCTGTCGCTGAGAGTGAACGAGTTAGATTGGCGACCACGTCGTTTTGAGAAATGCTGCACTGAACAAAATTAATCAGGTTTTCTTCTGAGTTTCTCCTGGCCTTTGAGATCTAAATGTCCACAGTCATGCATAGTTGCACCTTTCCAGACACCATCGCTCTGTAGCACACATTTTGATAGTACTGATCTGCCCACAAATTGTTTCCCCTCATCTCATCTAAGCAAAGATCTTCCCTGATTATTTCATCCTCATTTGTGTGTCTTTCCATGGTTGTTTCTAATGATATCTATCATATGATTTATTTTAGTGTTGTAATTTCATTAAACATTTCTTCTCTGCCAAATTTCAAATTCCTAGAGGGCAGAAATTAGTTTAGAGGTAACTGTAGTGCCTTTCAACGAACAGGCACTCAGTAAATAATTGTGTAATATGAGAATAGAATGATGTGGTTATGCAAATGACTGTTTATATTTAAAGTTTCCCTGGGAAGTTCATGGCTGGCATGTCATATGTCCCTAATGAGTTATTATTGTTTCAACAGAGGCCTGGTATATCCTACCCAGAAGGTTGTCTAAAATAGAAATTGCATGCATTGTGACACTGTCAGAGAAGGATTTGATCGAAAGGAGATTTCAAGGCCCTTTAAATCACATGCACATTGTTAAAACCTTAGCATTAGAAGGGATTACATAAGTCTGAAAGATGAAAGAAATTGGGACCTTAGTTCATCTGTAGTGGTTTATCCTTCCAGCATCTTTCTGTCTCTGAGGCTGCATATACAGCTGAAACTTCCCTGAGCTTTGCAGAGCCTCAAAGCAGGAGTTCAGTCCATAGTATCTTATTCAGCTCAAAGAACAAATACACAGTCACTGACTTTTGGGGCTGGAAGGACTCTCAGAGGCCATCTTGCCAGGTTATTTTCAAACTGTGTAGAATCCTGGGATGAGGGAGGGCTGGGAAAACTTGATTACATTTTTATTTCACAAGGTAAGTTTAAATATTTCTAAAACTTAATAAAATTTTAACACATCAGATGCCTCCTTCTTTCTGACTACTGCTGCCAGTTTTTAACTTCTGCTCTTTCTACCTGATTAAAGAATATCCTAGGGGCTTCCCTGGTGGCGCAGTGGTTGAGGGTCCGCCTGACGATGCAGGGGACACGGGTTCGTGCCCCGGTCCGGGAAGATCCCACATGCCGCGGAGCGGCTGGGCCTGTGAGCCATGGCCGCTGAGCCTGCGCGTCGGGAGCCTGTGCTCCGCAACGGGAGAGGCCTGCGTACCACAAAAAAAAAAAGAATATCCTAGATTGGGGTTAATTACTAATTTTTCTTTTTAAATTACGATTTCTCAGGGTCAGTACAATCACAAGAAAGTAAATTGGTTATGAAGACCTATATAAAATCACAACTCTCAGTCATAGCTACTCATTTCAAAATGTCATCTTTGTTCTGTCTGATGGACTTGATCATAATAAAAGTTGAAGGACAAGCTCATGAAGTATGCTTTTCTAATGAAGCACCACATTTGCTGTTTTATAATTTGGGTTTTTCCTGTGAATGTGTCTCAAAACTCTTGTGTCAGTGCTTTCCGATATGTTTGCAGCAGAGGAAACTCAGGGCCAGAGGAATAGCTAAAATCTGGGTCTCTTAATTCCTCATTTGCTGTTTTGCTTTTAGTAAACTCTGCCATGTTTCCGTTTAAAGCCAACCCTAGCTTGAGGGGTGAGAAGGAGGTAAGCCATTTAATGGATGAGAATTTTTAAATGATAAAGCCTTCACGTTTTTCCTTCCCATGAAGTTACTTTTGGATCAACATGCAGAACAGACTAAATCTGACTGAAGTCTATGACCAGCTGAGTTCATTGTCATCGCCGGGGGTAGATTTTCTCTCTCCAGTGGCCCGCCACCTACTGATTTGGCTTTTGTAAGTCCTCTAGATTCTTCATTTTGAGAACACAGGGTAATAAGCGGGCCTTTGCAGGAGCACGTTGGAATTCTCCTTAGGAACTCAGGAAACTCGAGTGTCTTCCAGAGTCCGAAGAAGACTATTTGGGAGGAGGCTGTGTGCCTCCCAGCCGGTACTGACTCATCTCACTGAATGTGGTGGACACCAAGCAGGGATTACTCAGTGATCACCTCCTGACGAGCACCTACGGGAGAGGTAACCTTCCACCAAACCACAATTTGGAAGGAAGAATCTGGGGTTTTTATTCTTTGTCAGGTTCACAGATTTGTACCTTCTGTGCCTCAGGCTAATAGACATTTAACTTCGGAAAGTAAATTTGTATGTTTCAGAAGGATGGCATTCTGTTTACAAGCTTCCCGTGATCACTTTTGCTCCTGCAGGGCACTTCATGGTAATTTGAATTCATAAAGAATAAAAACTCATGACAGCTTGTTTATTTTCTGTTCTTCCTTTGGTTTATTAAATGAGTGAACCAGATGTTTATCGTAAGACACCAATTACCATCTTCTCACGTTTGTCCAAGACCGTCTTTGGAAAGGCACTAAGGTCAAGAATGTGGAGAAAACATATCTTTTTCTATATGTTAGAGGATCATAAAGAAGAGACAACTTCAAGAATAAACTATCCAGAAGAAGAAAGTATCTTCACTATCTAGAAGAATTTCTTCTATTTCTAGTCTTAAAAACTGTATACAAGTAAGATAGTAATCAAACATCTTTTGATAAGATCTTAAAAATAAATCTTTAAGAACCCAAACAGAGGCTTATGTTTGGGTCAAAGTAATGACTTCTTCAGACCTTTTATTCTGTGACCATATTAGCTTTCTTTCAGTGGTAGTTTTTAATTCTTTGATTCATCAATTCATTAATTTATTCAACAAATATTCATTAAGTTTTGGGAAGACAAAACACATACAGAATGAGTTTAGTAACTTTTTATATACCCACAACTATGTACATACAATGAAATATACATAAATATTGGAAGATATTCATCAATTAAATGTTTCCTGTTTTTAACTTTTAATGGTAGGGTTATAGGCAATTCTATTTTTTGCCTTTTATGCTTATTCAAATAATCTAAATTTACTTGTAGTACAAAAAAGTTATTAAAAACATTATGAGGGGCTTCCCTGGTGGCGCAGTGGTTGAGAGTCCGCCTGCCAATGCAGGGGACACGGGTCCGTGCCCCGGTCCGGGGAGATCCCACATGCCGCGGAGCGGCTGGGCCCGTGAGCCACGGCCGCTGAGCCTGCGTGTCCGGAGCCTGTGCTCCACAACAGGAGAGGCCACAACAGTGAGAGGCCCACGTATCGCAAAAAAAAACAAAAAAATTATGAGAAACTAACACACCATTGTAAAGCAATTATGCTCCAGTAAAGATGTTTAAAAACAAATTATAGAACACCCGGGAAAAACTGTCATATCCCAAGTACTGAAACATACGCAAAGATGAATTTTTGCATTCTGTGGTAGAAGAGCCACAACCAGATGAGGGCATTTGTGAAGAATACCAGAATGCGTTGTAACAAGGGCTCTACTGTAGTTTTGCACTTGGTGCTAAGGAGGCTGAGAGGAAGAGCTCCAAACTTCCCCTGGAAGAAAGGGACATGGGGGCCATAACTGGGAATTTTTGGCAGACAATGAGGAGGAGATCACAAGCTGGACGAGAAAGAGAACCACATTTCTTGCAGAGGAGAGAGAATGTGCAAATGCACAAAGCTGTGTCAACAACTGACGTATGTGATAAGGGCGAACAGGTCAGAATATAAGGCATTTCAGGAGATGATGTTAAAATGTACATGGTGAGCTTGACCAGCATGGGTGTAGTGGGCCTCCCAAAGACATATCCACACCCAATCCCTGGATTGGTGTTACCTGATTTGGAAAAGTACCTTTATCAATATAATTAAGGATCTTAAGATAAAGAAATCATTCGGGATTGTCTGCATGAGCCCGAAATCCAATCCTTAGGAGACACATAGGAGAGAAGACACGGAAGAAGAGGCCGGATGAAGATGGAGACAGAGATGAGGGTGAAGTGGCTACAAGCCAATGGAGGCCGAGGATTTCCTTCAGCCACCAGACCAGAAGAGTCAAGGAGCAGAATCTCTCTTAGAGCCGCTGGAGGGAGCGTGGCCCGGCCAACACCTCAGTTTTAGGCTTCTTGCCTCCAGAACTGCAAGAGAACACATTCCTGTTGTTCTAAGCCACCAGGTTTGTGGTAATTTGTTACAGAAGCCACAGGAAACTAACACAAAGGGCATTGCGTGCCATATAATGAAGAGTTTTATGTGGATTTTAGCTGGGGGTAAAGCCACCATATTTGTGTTACAACTCTGAGTAGAGGAAAGTAACCCTTTGTGCTCTAGTTGCAAGGACTCGTGAGTTTTTCTAAGAATTACAGTGAGCCGTCAAAAGGCATTTTATGTCTAGTTATGAATGTACCTCAAGTACACAGAACCCTGTATTTCATGTACATAGGATTAAGTGCTCAACGATTTAGCGCTTTTCATAGGGAATCGGAGTGCTCAGTATAATGGCTGTACTGAAATCAAAGATAGCATCTTCAGAAAGATATCCTTTCAAAGATAAAGATTATTTGTATAAATGCATCTTTTTTTTTTGCACAGTGAAGTAGTCTCTCTGACTATTTAAGCCCAATCCTGATTTGGGCAATTTTCTTAGCCTGTGCAAATGTTTGCCTAGCAGTTTGTCAATGGACAGTGCTATTTCCCTCTTTGCCTCTTAGGACAGTTACGAATGTAAAGATGAACTACTACATGATTTGGCACAAGGGGATGTGTAACTGGATGTGAGACTGTGTAGCTGTCGGTACTTTCCTGCCAACGGTGATGAAATGGTATATGGGAATATACTAGGTAGCTCATCCTGCAGGCCTCGAGGCTCCCAATGAAGCCACGGCTTTGTGTGTGTTCTCCAGGTGGAGCAAAATTCAGGCTATCTTTGTAGTTAATTTCTTCCCACGTTGGGTTTTCTTCCATCAGCCAGGAGACATGCTAATCAGGTAGGAAACTCTTAATCAATATATCCAAACAGGAAATGAGGGCGAGACTGTCCTCCATCTCCTCTGTCTGAAATAAGACATCAGGACAGTGTGAATTCCACACCGCTATTCAGGTCAGTCTAATTCAGGACTGAGCTACCTGTGCAGACTTAATGAGCACCAGCTGATGAGGTGCAGACCTGGGTGACAGTAGAGTGCCTGGTGGCTCTTTCTAAGAGCTTGGCTTTCCCACCCAGTCTCTTCTCGTTATCATTCCTGAATTACATTTTTACGTTGGTGATGGAATGTGTGGTAAGAGGAATTATCCCTCCGTTTTTTAAAAAATTAATTTCCAAATTTACGCACATCCAGCTTAATTGTAGTGTTTCATTTCTTGCCTTAACTTTCACTTTCCCTCCTGCCTTTTCACTTTCATCCTTGAATAAGAGACTAGTTGTCCCCAATATTCCTTCTTCTCTTCCCCTGGAGGTTATTTGTTCCCAGAGGCAATCAGAATACAGACTTCATTTCCCACGTAGCAAAGTTCTGGCCAGCGGGATGTCAATAGGAGAGATTTATGGAATATCCAGGAAGTGTCTTAAAGGGAGGTCCATGTTTCTGTCGTGTCGTGGGCTCCGATATAGACGAGATGCTTCGATGTGGAACCTGTATACTGAGGGTAACAGATCAACAAGGGAGACAGAGCTGGGGTCCCCAAGAATGTGGGGTCTCTGACCAGCCCTGGATTGCTTACAATTAAGTGACAGAGATGTAAACTTCTACATTGCTCAAGTCACCGTCATTCCGGAATTTTTATGCCACGGTTCAACGTCTCTTCCAAAGCGAAAGTCTGTTGACAGAGTTGAAGCAGTGGTCCGGATTAGTGCCCTGGCAAGGTGTCATTGAGCGAATACAATAAAGGGGAAATAATGGCTACGTAAGAAGCTCTTGCCTCAAAAATAGGTTGGCCTGAGACCTTTTGTTGGTATGGTATATTTATTCTGAACTTACTCATTCCACATATGTAGACTTTCTGGATTGCAGGTTTAGAGCAGACGTTGCATTACAGAACTTAATAGCAGAAAGAGACTAAAAGGCAGAAAGTCAAGATGATTATAATTCCCACTTCAAGTTTAGATATTGAAACCGTTTCTCATAAGGAGCAATGAATCTCTGTGTATAACCTTTTTTTTTTTTTTTGCGGTACGCGGGCCTCTCACTGTCGTGGCCTCTCCCGTTGCGGGGCACAGGCTCCGCAGGCGCAGGCTCAGCGGCCATGGCTCACGGGCCCAGCCGCTCCGCGGCATGTGGGATCTTCCCGGACCAGGGCTCGAACCCGTGTCCCCTGTATCAGCAGACGGACTCTCAACCACTGTGCCAGCAGGGAAGCCCTAACCTAATTTTTTTTGTCATTAAAATCATAGCACAGTGAGTACCTTCTGCTTCACTCTCCTGTAGATAGGAATCTAGATTTCATAGAAATCATTTGTCCCAAAGAAGTTCTCCATGAATGAGGCTGTTACACCAACTCCCTTTCTGGACTGATCCTCTGCACATGCTAAGGGTGACTATCGTTTCCATCAAAATAAACCTTGATAGATTATCACTCTGTGTGTCTCCATGTGCTTTAGGATGATTTCTCTGTTTGTTGTGACTTATTTTGTTGCATTCAACAGGCAGGGAAATGTAGAACAGACCCACAATGGGCTTCATAATCTCATTGTTGCTTGGTAATTGAACTTCCAAATTTATTGCATTAGAACGAAACAGCAAGCCCCTGACATGTAGGGAACGTGTACACCATCTGGGGGGACTAGTAATGCTGAATAATGAACAAGAGTAGGAAAAAATATATACAAATGCATAGCTTGGGGGGTTATTGTTTAAGCAAATGAGATTGTCGCTCTGGGGAGCTATAAAATTAGTGATATTTTAGAGGAGGAGGGTATTTCTCTCTGCTTGGATTTAAACACTCGATTTACCATCTGATTCTGTCCACAAATGAGGCCACGAGAATATTTCATCCTCTTTGTTAGTCAGGATGCCTCTGCAGGAGGAGGTTAGTGTCTCCAGCAACCTGGCTGCAGCCCCAGACGTCAATAAGCACCGGCAGACAACAAAAGACCGTACATATGGCATCCATGCATCTGTTGTTCTTTGCTGCTTCTCCACTTTGGCCACATTTCCTCAGGTCACAAACTCTAGAGAGGGTTTCCCTGGTGGCGCAGTGGTTGAGAGTCCGCCTGCCGATGCAGGGGACACGGGTTCGTGCCCTGGTCCGGGAAGATCCCACAAGCCGCGGAGCGGCTAGGCCCGTGAGCCATGGCCGCTGAGCCTGCGCGTCCAGAGCCTGTGCCCCGCAACGGGAGAGGCCACGACAGTGAGAGGCCCGTGTACTGCAAAAAAAAAAAAAAAACTCTAGAGAGACAGTCCTAAAGTGGAAGACTGAACTGAGAGATGTGTGTTTGTGTGTGAAGCTCCTTTGTACCACCGCCAGAGGAAAAGTTTAGAGCAAAGAGAACTTGGAGAATAATTAAGGTTCTTTGGCAAGAGGAGAGCAGCAAAATGTTCCCTCGCGTCTGCCCTCACACTGGTAAACTACTGGCAGCTTGCAACGATGTGTTTTTTGCAGTTACGATTTTTCTGCACCTTTTCAAACTTGGTCTGATCACTTCCCAATAAAATTATATCCATCATAATATATGCGGAGCATTCTCAAGTGAATATGCTACTATTCTTATTTTTGAGGGAAAGATATGAAGAAAACATTTAAAACCCTTCACATGTTCAGATATAGACCTGAATAATGAAAAGTACCGTCTTTTTATCTCAGTGTCAAAAGCACATCATCCTGGGTCAGGCTGTCAGGCTTTTAGGAGCAGGTGTTTGTGAACTTGTAACCAAGGCTTGTGTCTGACCCTGTTTCCACATTTATCTTAAGGTCCTGACTACCTTTAACATGAAGTAGAAGGAGAACATTGACTCCTTTGCTTAAACCTTATTTTACTGTCTGATCACTTGTTCCTTTGATCAACAACACAACAGCATCTTGGATCTGGACGGGGCACTGTGCTCGGTACTGAGAATACAGCAGCCTGGCATATCCATCCTTAAGGAGAGTAAGGGCGAGCCCGATCCTCTGGTCTGGACGCATGGGCACTGAAGTGAGGATGGGTGGATGAGAGTCCACGTGATTGCCACGGGGTGTGTCAGCACTGCTAAATATGTTACTACGAACGTTTTCACACCTTATGCGTGTTACACCTGTGCGCAGGCTTAGGTCTGATGTATAGCAGCATACCCTGCATTCCACGTCCACACACTGTGTCTCCCCATCCTCTGTGCTTTTGGAAGATTCTGTAAAATGGAGTAGACGGCGCTTCCCATCCAAGATTAGTAACAAATGCTTGTATCAAAGACAAACTGGACCTCTCCGTGTCAAAATTACTTTAAGTAGCTGAAGGGACCCATGGTACAATGTTTTAAGCATTATGAGCTATAACAATTGTTTAATAAACCAAGATATCTTAGCATAGTACTAAGTAGCTTTGGTTTCTCAGCAAAAAGAGAAACATTCCAAATATGATGTTATGAATGGTACTCAAAACATAACTTATTACCTACTCATTAGAATGTTCAGAAAGTACAATGATGAAGAGTTTCATTTATGCCTGTTTATACCTATTTTATTTCATTTATGCTTATTTCTACTATTACTCAAGGACACTTGGTCACTACAAGAAGCCACTTGTCATTGGATTTCCAGGTTACCTACTGTCGCCCCAAGACTGAGATATGCAACATAAAATAGATTTCACTGCACCTTCTCTTTGAAATAAAATGAAATGTTTTACAATTTTATTTATAAACGCTATTGAGGAAATTCTGATCCAAGAAGTATTTAGACCCAATTTATTTATAATCCTGAAGCCCATGTTAGAACAAGTCAAAATGTCTCTCATTTATTGTTAATCTTCAACATAAGCAAGCCCAAAATAAAATCAGATATTATTCCAAAAAAAAATCACATAAACTATACTTACCCACCTCATCCAGGATAAACAGCACTCTGAGTATGACTGTATACAATCCTCTTTGACCATCTGTAAAGTACTAAGATTAGTACTTGGTAGGAATACTAAGATTTTTAGAGGAATATCTGACTATCTGATAGTTTAGATAGGAATGGACCAACTAAATAAAAATGCTTGACTTGAGGATTTTGAAACATACCCAGTATTAAAGGATTTCATTTATTCTAGTAGAGGGTCAAGTGTTACACATGTGATGTATCGTTTTCCGAATAAGATTTAGTTTTTCACTTTATGATTCCAATTGCAATATAAGACTTTGAATTTTTGGAACGTCACGATTCTATGAAAGAGGATATAAGATAGAATTTCGGCCTGCTGTGCTCCATATCTTTCACTCCACCTACTGCAGATATACCACACTCACACCCCACATGGTTGCTTCATGGGTGTGTGCCCACGTGGACGTTCACGTGAACACTCATGGGAATTCATAGCAGAACACATGGTGCTTTGCAGGGGTGTAGGAGCTCCACCTCCCTCCAAAAACTGTTGTTTGGGTTTGAATTGTGTTCCCCAAACAAGGTACTTTGAAATCCTCACACCAGAACCTATGAAAGTGACTGTACCTGCACATATTAATTCCTTCCCTTTTTACCTTATTCCTGCATCTTTATAAAACAAGCCTTCTGCTGCAGCATCCTCTGATTTGAACATTTTCCTTTAGTCCTATTTCTTCTTCTTCTTCCGATTCACCTGTTCCCATTCTCAGCCCTTATCTTTTTTTCTTGACTCATCTTCCTCTTTCAAATTCTTAAATCCTGGGTCTTTCCAAGGTCTTCTTTGTTCCCAAAGAAGACCTTGGAAAGGTTTCTTTGCTTTCTCCTGGGATGGTGCTTTCTCCTGGGATGGTCTCCTCATCTGTTGCTGCATCTGCTATCTTTAGGTCCATGTCTCTGGTCTTTAACTCTCCCTGAGCAGCAGATGTCCAACTATCTGATACTTATTTCCTGAACCAGTAACATTCTTGGCTCTTCCATGGACTTTTGCAGCAGCCTCAACCAGAAGGCTTCAAAGCTTCCATCAAAAGTCACTTCCTTTTGTAAGCATTCCCTGAATTCCTCCAGCTTACTCATTTGTGATATTTAAGTAATTAGTACTTTTTGTTTACCTAGTTTAGTACATACTCATGATAGTAGAGGGCTGGACCATGAATTGGTGAGTAAGAGAAGGAAGTTCTTGGTTGTTGATCTACAAAGTGAAATATTTCTATGTATATAAGTAAGACTTGGCTGAAAAAAAAAGGGATCTGAAACTGATCAAGCCTATAGATTTAATTAGTAATTTCCAGGAAATGTGGAAGAAAGAACACATTCAGTAACACCCCTGATAGGCAGTCAGTGAACTGAGACTATAGGAAACCCTACAGGAAAAAAAGACATGGCTTATTAACCAAAAATATTCTAAGAGAAAAAAGAGAGAAAGAGAGCAGAAGACAGAGAGAGAGAAAGAAAGGTAGCTGTAGATTAGAAAAACACTTTCAAAAATCAACCTGTTACAATTGTTGCATTCTGATTTGAACATACTACTAAAAATTATGAAGTAATAAGAGAAATTTGATTACACTGAGCTATTACTGTATTTTCTAGTCATGATAATTGATGATGCTGATGTTTTTAGAAATATGTTTAAAATGTTTTTTAAAATAAAATATATCAATATAATGTCCAGTATTTACTTCAGAATAATTCAGAGTGTGAAAAAGTGGGTGCTGGATATAGATCAGTTATAATTTGGTATGAGTTAAAATTGGGTGATGGGATGTGAGGCTTCCTTTATTATTCTCTTTTCTTTCTTTGTATTTGAAATTTTTCATAATTAAAAAAAAAAAATGGACTGAACTGGCCAAATAACAACTAAGCCTCCACCAATTCCAATTTTCCTGATGTGAAAAGGGTGAGATATTTCATTAGCAGTTCAGCTCCAAATGGATTTGATGATTCCAGTGGGGTTTTGATCTGGAAGTGAAGATGAAAGACCACTGAGGCCTGAATTCTTCTGAGATCTGAACACCATAGTTTAGTGGAAGTTGTGTTACAGTTCGAATCAAGTTTAGTCTCTGATACACTGTTGAGTCAGAAATAACTAGAACTCTACACAAACTTCCTTTGCCTCTGATTCATGTTACTTCCAAAACTATTTGTTGACTTGTGGACGCATACAAGTGCCTACTTTTATTGTCTTTTTATTAGTGCCCTAGCGCCCATCATCAGTGTAATTATTTCTATTGCCATGCATTTAATTTTACCTTGTCTTTCACATGTTGCTACAAGTCATTTGCAAATTCTCGCATCTATGCAATAGCATAACCACATTTGTGGTCAACTTTAAAAATCAATTTCTCCCTTGTGCCCATAGTGAAAATAATTACAGGTTATATAAATGCAAGTTTTATCATGACAGTGGAGCAGTACTGATGTGGCATACTAATTTATTCATTAAAGTGCAAATGAACAAATTATAGTAGAAGGTGGTTGCCTAGTTTCCTTCTGCCTCTGTTGTCCTAGAACACACACTCCATTCAGATGGGAGACTGACAAAGACAGGATCTTTGGAGCCCTTCAGGGCACTTTGATTCTGACCCCGCTTAAAAAGTGATTAGAATGCCACACTCCAGAGGCGGCCACATTTTTTATATGGTTCCTAGAGTGGAGAGATATTGACATTAAGGAAAAAGGAAGGAAGGGAGAAGATAAATTTTTAGGGAATAGAACTTAGAACCTTGTATCAACATTCTACTCAATGCTTCTTTAATATTTATAGAATTGGCCACTTGTAAAGGCATATTGTTTGTGTCTTTTATAAAGTGACACCACTGCACTTATTCTAACTGGATCACACATTCCTTCTAAACATGGGATGGGAGGGCAAAGACCAGACTACCTCAGACCTTTGAAGTCCAGCGGAAGAGGTAGGGCGATCACAAAATACATCAGTTAGCAATGCACAGCTGAGCAACAAAACAATATAGTTATGTGCCACTGGAAGAGGCTCACTGTGGGTTTGGGTGTCCAGGGAGAAACCCCGGCAAGAGAAAGGGACTGAGAGAAAGTGGGATCCAGTTGATCTGGAAGAAGAGAGAAGAAGGAATTATGAGAATGACAGGGCAGTGAACACAATTCCAGGGAAGGGAGTGTTCAGAGCGTGTCTGGGGGAGTTACTGGACCAGGCTGGCTGGAGCCGAGAAAGGACGATTAAAAGGAGATTCAGCAAAATTGTTCAGCGTCTCCAGTAATGTCCAGGACTTTAAGTAGTTTTTAAAATCAGGAATTAACACTAAGTGACACTTTAAGAACAACGTGCTCTTGTGGTTGACATGCTGATAAAAAGTCGCTGCAATGGTGGGCTTTCTCTCCAGCTACTTGTCTTTGCATCCAGTCCCAAAGAAGCCTGTATGTAAATTGAGAAAATATGTGTTACCCATCGAAATCAACATTTCAATTATGTACAATTGTCATGGTTTTCAAGCTTGCATATCAGCATGGATCCCTCTTTGGGGATGTTGACTAAATTCACTTGCATAATATACTGTGTTCAGTGGTGCAAGGGACGCACATATGGTTTATTTTCCTGGTGATAGCAGAAGACGTTGTATTTTCATTTGCAGCACTGTGTCTCTTTGGAGAGTTTGAAGGGACATGCTTTGGGGAGTATCTTCTTCAGGCCTCAAAGGAGGAGACCTGGTGTTCCAAACAGTTGAATTAGCTTTCCTTATCTCTTGGAGTGCGGTTGACAGACCTACACAGGCATTCACGTGGGTTAAACATACTGGGGAGGTGTGTTTCCCAGCATTTACCAAGTGCCACGCGCCGCTGAGCATTCCTCGTCTTCATCTCCCTGAAGCTCAAATGCCTTGTGTGGCAGTTTCCACTCTCCACTTCGTTTGGCAGCTGGGGAAACTAAGGCTCAGAGAAGTTAGGTAATTTTCTGATGGTGCCACAGCGAACAGGTGATGATGCCAGGAATCAAATTATACCAATATTAGTAGAAGTAAGTTAATAATAAATTTATTAAATTATTAATGCATTTATCAAATCATTAATAAATTTGTTTGAATTATATGATATATAATAAGTATATAAAATGGATAGATGGGTAGAAAGATGTGTATATGTGTATATAAAATAGATGGGTAGAAAGATGTTTATATATATATATACAGAAACATGTATATGTACCTATGTGTACAGACATGTATGCACCTGTGCATGGATAATACATATGTATATTCATGTGTGTACATGTATTCATTGTGTATATAATTCATTTGTTTGTTTCTTCATTTATTTCCTCATTGCAAATGCAGTAAGTGCACACCCCGAGTGGCCTGCTGACCTCATGAACTAAACTTGGCATTGTCCATGCAAATAACGGGCCAAGGGAGAGGCTCACAGTGACCCCTAAACTATAGTGAGCTGTGCTGAGGGGTTATCTGAAAACTCCTCCAGAAACGATCCATTAAACTAAGTTCTATAGTTTATGCCCATATGTTATTGCACTGCTCTCTGCAAGAAACTATGGCTTCATTTGCCGTTATTATCTCCAGATTATGTCTCAGCACTTTGGTGGTAGCATTTCTTTTTTATAGGAGTGAGTGAAGTACAGTGGAGAAAATAAAAGGGTCCTCCACTTGTAATGCCCTTCCTCTCCAGTCATCCGTTCAGATACTCCAAAGCTACTTCCCTGGGACGTTTTCCCTGGTCCCTCAACTGGAAATAATTTCTCTCTCTCTCTCTCTCTCTCTCTCTCTCTCCTCAAGACCTGCCATAACATCTTTTTTTTTTTTTTTTTTTTTGCGGTACGCGGGCCTCTCACTGTTGTGGCCTCTCCCGTTGCGGACACGCAGGCTCAGCAGCCATGGCTCACGGGCCCAGCCGCTCCGCGGCATGTGGGATCTTCCCGGACTGGGGCACGAACCCGTGTCCCCTGCATCGGCAGGCGGACTCTCAACCACTGCACCACCAGGGAAGCCCCCCATAACATCTTTTTACATCTCTCTACTTTCTACAGTGTATTGTTTATATCTCTTACTTTCTTTATTAGATTTCAGGCCACTTTATGTTTGATTCATCTTTCTGTCCCTCACCGTATCTATGTGACACAGGGCACTACGGGAGTCACAAATATTTATTTAAACAGTGAGATTCTAACGTAGAAAAGGCTTGAGTTAAGTAGAATCAGTGAATCTGGCATGGCTGGCATTTGTTTTTCAACTTGTTGTTCAAAGGCAAACTAAAAATTCTCTTGGTGAGTTCGACAATTTGTTTGAAATTTGTTTGGCCCTTGTTGATTTGACCACAGAATGTGTCCCTCTGCGGCATTACTAACAAGAGAATTTAATGAGTTAAATTTATTTTAGCAAGAGTTAAATTCTCTCTAACAATAGAATTTTATTTTAATGAGTTTTATTTACTGTTGTTTAGTGTTTAATCATGAACTTTTAAAAACACAGATGCCAGTTGTTATTGTTCGAAAGCTTTGCCCTGGTAGAGTCAATTTCACGATCTGCGTGTTTACATCACCTTTCCTGATCACAAGGGCTAAGCAATGAGCAAGGATAGGGGATGAATAGAGAGGACTATTGGTAGAATAGGGCAAATAGACCATTAACTTTGAAGTGATAAAGACAGCCCACTTGTAATTTTGCTTTCCAAGCAATTTAAGTTTCCTTGGTCGATATATAGCAATCTGAAAGAGTCTTAGTTTTGGGAAACCACTTTGGCACCAAGCTCACTAGAGACCTAAATTCCTGTTTTGTTGGAGACCCTTGACATTTTGAAACCTTAATTAACTGAGCATCCCTGTGGTGTCACCGAGTGCCACGCTTTCATTAAATCCACCCATGCCTAAAGTATCTAATGTAGATTATCTTTGAGGACTGAACTGCAGACATGAACCAGTACTGAAGTGTAGCTACTTTCAGATCAGTAGTCACATCTACAGAGCTTCACAGAAGATCCATGAAGTTTCTGAGGTTTTAGACTCTGCAGCTGTACCTGCCTGAGGAGCATCGCATCAGGCTGTGTGTTTGCTACAGGAAGGGGCACATGGAACACCATATCACAGGCTTTCAGGAAGGCAATACCGGCCACAGTAAAGAGGGCCTTTAGTTAGACAGAGGGGACGTAACCACCAATCCTAGAACTTCATCAGAATTTTTCAGGGCCGGGAATCTTGATGAAATGCACTAGCATACCTTGCTTAAGAAACAGATGTCCTACGATACTAAAATCGTTCATCTTTTACTTTTCTTTATTTCCAGTTAGCACTTTCTGCACAGGCAGTTTCTTTGGAAAAACCTAGAATAAATATATTCCAGAACTTATCGTCATTTTGCCAAAATTACTGATTGCCAAGACTTCAGTTTCTCAAACTGAAGTTAGAGACTTGGTCCCATACATAGCCTTGCTTGGAACATCTTGTAACTTAATTTATCCCCCTGACCTTGTGTTCTGGGAATTTTTTGTTTTGTTTTGCTTCTGCTTCAAAAACTCTCTTTTTGTGCCCGATTATTCTCTGTCCCCTGAGATGACATACCAATGAGTTTGACGTTACAAACCTAACTATACAGGGACTATTTTCTGTCCATCCCCAGCTGGACAATGACACCTTAGTTATCCACAAATTTAGTGAGCCACAGTCTCAGAAAACTAAGAACGGAGGTGGACGTTACCCACAAGCCTGCCGGGGCCTCCCTGCCATGATAATTGCCTTGGAGTCCTCAATTCTATGTCCTGCTGAAGCCCTTAGTCTCACTAGCTATCTGTGAGATAGTGGGGTTGGAGCTCCTAGCTGGGGTGGATGATGGTGTTCTCATATCTCTGCTTTCTGGAATCTTCCTTCTCCAGCAGAGTTGCTGTTGTGCCTGATGTCACTGCAGATGTGAAGCCCAGACTCTTTGATGGCAGGAACCCACCCTTACAAACACCTGTAAATACAAGATAAAGCATAGCTTCAAATACCTGTCAAGTTCACTGATGAATGAACAGGCAAACCCAGATTACACAGTATCCCACACAAGTCACTGGTGTGTGTGAGCATGCCAGCACTTGGATGAGTTCTCTATTGCAGCCGTGACAAATCATCACAAACAACGCAACACTAGCAAAGCGTGACAAAGCATCGCACCAGGCTAGAGGTCAGAAGTCCCGGTCGGCTCAGGTGTGCTCTCTGCCAGGAACGCCGCAGGCTGAAGCACAGGTGTGGGTTTGGACTGGCCTCTCCCGGAGGCTCTGGGACAAATCCCCAGTCAAGGGCACTCAGGATGTGGCAGAATACGGGCTCTCGGGGTTGTAGGACTGAGGTCCCCATTTCCTCACTGGCTGTCAGCTGGGGGTACTCTTTGATCCTGGAAGATTCTCTCCAGTCCTTGCATGCGGTCCCTACATCTCAGAGCCAGAAATGGTACCTGGAATTCTGCTCACACCTGGAGTTCCTCTGACTTTCCCTTCGGCTGCACTTTTCTGCCTCCAGTGGGGAAAAGTTTTCTGCTTTTCAGGATACATGCAGTTAGACTGGGACTAATTAGATAACCTAAACAATCTCCCTGTGTTAGGTGTCACCTTACTCACACCTGCTAAGTTCCCTGACTCAATTCACAGGCTCCTCTACTAGGGCGTGAACGTATTGTGGAAGCAGTATTCTGCTTGCGGCACACGAAATAACTTTTTATTTTCAAGAATAAAGACGGTAAGTCATCTAAACCATCTGAAATATTCATTAACGTCATCAAGTAAATCCAGATGAACTTTTCTCTCTCAGGTCGTAGAGCTGCATCAGAAGTCAAAGCTAAGTGCTCGAGTTTCCGTTCTTTCACGGTTTCCCAGCTGTGGGATTTCAAACTAGAATTTAACCTCCCCTCAGAGACAAGACATTGTTGTCTCTCTTTTGTGAATGAAAAGGTGATTTACCACACAGGTTAGCTGTGTGAAGGGCTATTCTCCTAACTTTTAAAAATGACATCACTTTCCCGTGAATCACTTAAAATATGCCCGTCATGGACTTTCCCAAGGGGATCAGTGGTTTTCATACACAAAGCTCTATTTATTTATTTATTTATTTTTACGGCAACTTACAGATAGCGTATCTTTGCATGCTTAGCTGTGTGAAAACGCACTCGGGTTTTAGTAAATGGATTTGTCTTGATGTTACAGCTCTCGATGCTATCACAAAACGGAGAACGTAAGCAAGGCGACACACGCTAACCTCGAACCTCAGAGAGGTCAGAGGGTCTACTTGCGGGTATTTGTCAAGAAGAAGGAAATAGATGAGCTAGCTCGATTTTCTTATCTCGTCTCACTAGCTTATCTTGCACAGAATGGTTACCCTCCTGGGGAACATGCCAGGGCACCGAGGACAGTTTTATTCGACTAGAGACATTCATGACTTCCATTTGTGAGCCACAGAGATAGGCCACGGGGCCAGAAGCTGTGAGTGGAGCAATCAGAACCCATTTTGTAAATTTCCGATCAGCTCAGCAGAGGAAACTAGCAGGGGAAGGGAGAGATGAAGAAGAAAGCAATTGTTCTCTTTTGAAATACCTGAAAATGCATAGACTAGAAAATATAAGATAGAATCAGGCTAATGGGAACGTCCCCAGGAACTCCTACTTCAGGATTATGATTCATAGCTATCCCTGAATGCCAAGAGCTCTGTATCTGACCAGTGTCCGCCACCGTGCTCCACAGGCAGTATTCCATTGGCCGTTTATACTACACCACCTGTCATCTCATTTAGCAAGGAACAGCGGAAACATTCTTAAAGAATGGGTGGGGTCTTGGTCCGGGCATCTCTGCTCTCTACCTCTTACAAAGGAAGAGTTAGCATCTGAAACAAAAGAGAGGCTTAATAAGAGGGAAATGGAAATGAGCAAGATATGAAGGGTGTATTATAGCTAATTTCATTGATTTTTGTCCTTCTGTTTTCAAATGATCTAAAAATAGCATTCCACACACGTCCCTCCCCCGAATCATTAAAATATTATATGCTTCCTCTGACAATATGACTTGTCACCAAATGAAATAAGTGCACACTTTTCATTAATGATTAAGAAAAGTATGTTTATCATATGCATTTTAAATTTCCTCAAATGATTTGAAACATTTATTGAAATTTGCTCAAGTATTAAATTTGCTTCTGAGTAAACTTACCCTTTTCATGCCAATGAAATGTTTCTTTAAAAAACCTGACCCTTCATGACACGTATGAATTAAATTATTAGATCCATAAAGTACACAAGTAATATTACTCTTTCTTCTAAAAATACCCCTGGCACAGCGATCAACCAATCAAATATTGAGAAGCTCTTTTATGTTTTCTATGGAAGTGAAATAAACAACATTCAAAGCTAGTTCCAGTGTACAAACGATTGAGAAATGTGTCCAGATAATTAAATGTAACCAATAGAATCACTGGAATCTTCTGAAATAGGAGTCGTAGGACGAATGGCAGTGGTATAACACTTCCTAGAATCAGAAGGGGTGGTGACGCTTGTTTCCCTTCTGCTGTGAGGTGTAACAGACAAGACCAAATCCAGCCTGGCAGCAGAGCACATTTGCGTCATAACAACCGTGCATCTGAAAAGCTTGGCACATTTCATGGACAAGAGCAATTAACTATCATCGTGGTGACACACTCAGAGGACACTGCTGAAGTTGAAGTTTAGATGTTGTTATTAACGCAAGGACAATATTTGCAGCCGCAGATAGAGGTATGGTTAGTAATTAGAAAGCCTGTTGCATTTCATTTGACTCAAACGCAGGCTTTTCCATTTGCACTCTGTATTATTACAAGGATCCAGAAATAAGGAGGGGCCTGTCGATTCAGGGCTGGGCATTTCATGCTCATCGTTGTTTGACTTGGCTAGATAGTCTGTCCCTGAAAGAGAGATGATGGAATTTTAAAGTAGATTGTGTTGTAACTGGATAAGCAGAGCCTGTCATAGGCTTGTAATAATTACACGGGCTATTTTGTGTGCCTTGTTTCATAACTCAGAATGTGTATTTGCTCTGCTGGGGTGGCATAGAGTTTAAACTTTGTGTCCACTTGAAATGTGATCTGCCAAAGGATGCTTGATTTAACAGGTAGATTGTGGTCCACGAAGGAAAGGTCATCAGATGGTTGGTGGTCCCCTAGGTGAACAGGCAGCCCCTGAGGTCCAGCACAGAGTGATGGGGTGACTCTACAGGCGGGGGGAGCAGGCTGTCCCCACAAGTCAGGGCAGTTACAGCCCTGAAGCCTGAGAGCAGAGCCATGGCCCAGCCACCAGTAGAGGCTCTTTGGAGAAGAGTCTGGGAAAATGAAAGAAATGTGTTCAGCCCCAAGTCCACGTTATGGCTCTTGTGGACCTTTTCCTCCATAAAAAATATGAAAAATTATACTTTATGGCTGCTTTACTATAATGACGAATGTAATCCAGGATGAATTAAATTCACTTTTCTTTCTGATTTTTTTTAAAAAGTGTGTGCCCCTAGTTGAAAAGGATTTAAGAAAACAATTAACCTAATCCTGAACTCCTGAATGTAAGTATAGCTTGTAAGACCCCACTGGCAAATCATGATCCCTTCCCCAGATTCCCAAAAGGGAGAAAAATGGGCAGTTGTCCCTAATTACATTACCTTAGAGAGAGTTGGCCGTGTTGTTTCTCACATTTGTCAGAATCCTAAATCTGTGTGAAATCAGAGGTTGTTCCTCAGTAGCAGCAATTTCAAAGAAAAACCATCAACATAAGACATTTTAACTATGCCCTAATATAGCAAATGTTCAACAATCTCCTTTCTGTTTGGTTTATTTTTTCCCAAGCACTCGAAGATCATTGCAAAATAAGAATGTCACTGTCAATTTCCATTTCAATTGTAAAGCCCCAATATATACATATACTTACTGTACACCATTTATAGTTTAGTTGATTTAGCAAACACGTCCTGCGGTGACATCTCTGTCTAAGCCTTTTACAAATATCAATCCCCATTGCGTCTTCATAACCATTCATTATGGGTTGAACTGAGTCTCCCCAAAAGATCTGTTGAAGTCCTAACCCCCTCAAGCCATGAATGTAACCATATTTGGAAATAAGGTCTTTGCAGATATAATCCTAAATTAAGATAAAGTCATACTGGAGGAGTATGTGCCCTAAGTGCAATATGGCTGGTATCCTTATAAAAAGAGGATATGTTATATTTTTTACCACAGTAAAATGTAATCCTCATATAGGTGGTAACTAATAAACAGATGTATCTATTTATCCATAGTCACATGAGAAAAATCTTAGTTATTATATGACTTCATAGAAAACAACATACAGAGAATTTTTTTGTTTTGTTTGTTTGTTTTTTCGGTACGCGGGCCTCTCACTGTTGTGGCCTCTCCCGTTGCGGAGCACAGGCTCCAGACGTGCAGGCTCAGCGGCCATGGCTCACGGGCCCAGCCGCTCCGCGGCACGTGGGATCCTCCCGGACTGGGGCACGAACCCGTGTCCCCTGCATCGGCAGGCGGACTCTCAACCACTGCGCCACCAGGGAAGCCCCATACAGAGAATTTTAAAAGTCATATCTCAATGAAACACTTCATAGAAATTGGGCTGTAATATCTCCCATGAAATTGAAACAGCAAGAGCTCTTGCTGAGAGAGGCCTTCTTGCAAAGTGAGCAATTCACTCCCATGCACATCCTCTTGCTGTCAGAATCATGCCTTTTCAGCCCAGCCTGCTCTAAGGGGGACTGTTTTGCTGGACAGTGCATTCTCTGCAAAAAATTTTGGGCTGTGAAGACCGAGTCTTATAAGTATGTGTCTGTAACAATATCTTAAGATGGCTTTCAACCAGATCTTAACAAGAACACAAAATTTTATGTGAAAAAAGACTAAATTCTGAACCTTAGGTGAAAAATACTTTCCCATCTATCATTTGTGTAGGCAGCAAACAGAGGAGTCAGAAGCACGATCTCTGTAGCATTTGAATTCCAGCTGTGCCGCTCGCCAGCCGTGAGACCTTGGGCAGGTCATCTACCGCTCAGTGTCTCAGTTTCCTCTCTGTAGGAGGGAGAAAATAACAGTTCCTCCCTCATGGATGGTGTACGTCTCTCCTAGAACTGCCATGATGAAGGACCACAGCTGGGGCTTAGAATGACAGAAATGTCAGGAAGCCTGGAGTCTCAGCATTGGTTCCTTCTTGGGGGCTCAGAGGGGGAGCCTATTCCGTGCCCCTGTCCTAGCTTCCGGTGCTTGCCTGTAATCCCCGGCACTTACTGGTTCCCAGCTACATCCCTCCAATCTTTCTGTCTATCGTTAGATGGGTGTCTTCCCTCTGTCTGTCTTTGTTTCTGTGTCACATATATGTGTAGGAAAATATATATATATTTGCAAAATGAAGGAAATCGTAGTACCCATGGATTGCAGTGAAGATTATAGTGCCAATATTTAATATTAGCACTATAATTTAACCGGTTGGCTTCCCGCTCTGTCTCTGTATATATATACACTCATGTATATACACACGCACTCAGTGTGTTTAGGTCAACCTGCACAAGCTACCTGTTCTCATCCATTGTGTCGTGTGTTCTCAACTACACCGAAAATGAAAAGTATCCTCTACGTAGGAGACCTGCTCCAAACATTTAAGAGCTTCTACAAAGGTAGGCTCTTGGGAAGTGTCTTTGTCAAGTCGAAAGACATTTCCTGTCTTTGACAGTGACGTGGCCTAGGCCGCCTTGTCGTCAGCACCAGGTGTGTTAGAAATCATGCCGTTATCTAGCACGCTGGGAGGACGGAGGACGGGTAGGTGTTCCAGGAAAGGCGATGCTCTAGGAGAAAGAAAAATGGGGCAGTAACAGACTTTTCCTGAATCCTTCCAGCTAATTTTCGTTCTATAAATCAGCTAGAGCCAAAAACTGTCACCAGAGTTCCTTCCCTGCAGGACGGTGATTGAGCCACTTGTCTAAGCCACACGGTCGCAATGGCTCTCGGGAGCTGCCCTGGCAGACCGTGATGAGGCAGAGACTATTTTAAACCGCAGACTTTATCGAAAGGAGATTTATAAGAAAGTAAACCAGAAATGTAAAGAAAGCATGGAAACTGAAAATGGACAAAACGTAGACTCTAGTGGCCACAGTGGACGTGGAAAGAGACGTCCGAGTTACACGCAGCCGTGTGGCCCTTGGCACAGTTCACACAATCAATCTGTCTGCAGTCTGCTGTCAGTGAAACGATCCCTCTCTCCAGAAATGCTCTCTCCCTTCCACGCTTTGGTTTCTAACTTAATAAATAAAAGGGAAAGAAACGAAAATGGGAAGCATGTAAAGGAACGCACGTGACAAGACTGCCGTGGAAGGGAGTAACAGACGGGGTGGGGGGCAGTGGTAAAGCCCACCCCTGAAGACGAGGTCTCTGAGGACATCCCGACATCTCTGAAGGAGATGGGGCAGGGCCGCCTTTCTCAGCAGCGTTCACGTGGCCAGTTGAGAGTTGTGTTTTAATGTTGGCTCAGCCTCAAGAATAGGAAATGTAATGAAAGAATTGAAAAGGAAAGCGTTTTTCTTAATTATGAGAAAAATTACAGTGGAACACAGAAAATGTGTGTATGTTCATATACTTGTATTGATATATATGCACATGTGGACACACACACACACATAAACACACACTTAAATACAACGAACCGGGTCCGTAGAACAGCATGTCTGTGGGTTGTATTACTTGTAAAGGATAAAATCACAATATATTCTTTTTTTTTTTTCAACCAACTCATTTAGTAAGAACAAAATCTTTACACACTCACGTACGGGTTGACACAACCACCATACACACATACAATCTATTCATGTGCTTTCCGGCCAACAAGTGTTGGGAAGTGTTAAGCTTTTCTCCATTTTTTTTTTTAAAGCACACGTCTGGCAGTTTGAAAAGTATGTGAAGCCAAATATATTCTGACCAGAGTGCAAATCGAGTTAGAGGTGACGCAGATTCCCAGACCCCAGTGCAGACCTGCCAGAGCAGAATGGGGTGGGGCAGGAATCTGTATTTTCACAAACCCTACAGGTGACTTGCACGCTCATTAAATTTGAGAAGCGCTGTCAAAGGAGGTAAATATGGTAATTTAATGACCCAGCATCTTTGCCTTCCCCCTGAGCGCCTAGTGGGAGTTTACCACGTTTTAAATAAACACAATGTATACATCTCTAGGCCACCAAAGACAAGCAAAAATAATCAGATCAAAAATCAGCGTGAAATTAATTATGTTATTTCATCATGGTTCGTTGATACCTTGTAGATTTATTGTTAGTTTCTATCTGTTAGGCTCCTCTACATATACATCTTTAGGAAAGACAAGGGGTAAAGAGGCCCAAAATTGCATAGCAGCAGATATTTCTACACAAAGTCTCCCTCAAACATCACAACCGTATTAGATAATAAAAATAGTAGCGGATCTTAACTAGTGCTTAGTAGGTGACAGGCATTTTTTGAGGAGCTTTGCAAATGTTAACTGACCTAATTCTGACAACCTACCCATGATGTGTTGTTTGATTTTTTAGCTCCGTTTTACCAATGGGAAAATCAAGACTCAGAGAGGATAGGTCAATGGCCAAGGTCACACATGTCATAAGTAGCAAAGCCAGAAACCAAAGGTAGGCAGCCCAGCTCCAGACATCATGTCTTAACCACTAAGTATGGTTTAAACATAATTATGTTATGTTACTGGTGCGAAAGCAGATAGGTTCAATGCCTTCTTAGGGTCATAGAGTCACTAATAGGCCGCCCAGTTCTACCTCACTCCCCGGACTGGTACCCAGTCCCCTATTCCAGCTCCTCCCTAAGTAGGGGGAGTACCAGCCACGTCCAATAGATTTAGACTTTTATATAAAGGGGTTCTGCCCCGTAGGGGTTGTTAGAAGAATTGGGCCAAATGATGCATGCAGAGAGTTCAGTGCTTAGCACACAGTAAGAGCTCAACTTTAGCAAAGATTATTCATTATTAAGTAGACAAAGATTATACTGTATTTCATAGAATTAAGTTGTTATAGCTAAGAAACATCCCCACCTCAGAGATGCTAAAATACGAAAATATATGCACCTTTATAATGGATGAAATATGACACTCTCTACATATTAGATTTTTAATCAGTGTTGAATGTTGGATTGTCCCAGAATAACCACATCTGCAACCATTTTTTTAAGTTACTAAGATGTGTGTGACAGGGTGGTAGGTATGTACATTCATTTTAAAATTTCTCAGCCATCTGCTAAGGGATTATTATTATTTCTTATTATTATTCATTGCACAGGCAAGACAACTGAGACTTAGAGAAATTAAGCAACTCCTTCAAAATCAAACCATTAAGTGGTGGAGTCAGGATAAATATTTGGTGCCTCTCATCCCAAAGTCTTTGTACTGTGCTGTGATGCAGCGAACGGCTCTAATCCCAGGACACTTTTCTTAACTCTTTTCTCTGCACTAGTCTTTCAGCTCCGGGATCTTGACTTTTTCACAGAGGAAAGAGCTGTAACAATAGCCTCAAAGAGCTTTCGCAAGATCAAGGGAGAGCAAGGACACAAACATTGAGGGATGGAGTCCTGGGCGTGATGCGAGGGCAAGGTGCCCCCTCTGCTCCTTTATCAGTACTGACCTTGCTTAGCAAATGCATTACAGATCTACAGACTTCAGCAGTTCACTGAGGAGTCCCCAGTACATCTCAAATCTCTCAAGGATCCAGATATGCAAGAAATTAAAAATGAAGAGGTTGCATTTGAAAACAATACAGATACTGCTCTGGGTTTTAGTCTTCAAACATTTACACGGCACATTTTGTTCTGCTGCAAAGTGATCACACTGCCATTAAGTTTCGAGAAATAATAGAATTGTGAATTTCCATATTGCACTGCAGTCTGAGAGAGGGACAACCAGTACTCAGCTTTTTAAAGGACCGGACCCAGGCTTTCTGATCTAGCAGAACAAACTTCTGACCATTCAGACCCTTACATTTTCCAAGGTGTGGGCCACACTATGAGAGGTGTCATGCCCATCATTGGCCTTTTCTTCTAACACATTTTTCATAGTTAACAAAAGGAGATACTTTATTTCCAGGACGACCTAATATTTGGTATAAAAAAAGAACGACACTGGTTTCTTTTAATTGATCATTATGCATGAATGTTTTAATATTGATTAGAAACAGCTGCACCAGAAGGTGTTCTTACTTTCCTAACTTGATTCTGTTGTCACTGTCAAACGGAGTAAGGGGAAAGAAAATGACTCGGAGACACTTCAAATCATGCTCAATTATACACCTAAAGTTATGTTTTCCATGCAGAAGAGTGTTGCTTGAATTAGACTGTGGGGAAGAAACTGTAAACCTGTTCAGTAATAGATTATTTTTAGGGTAGTTTCATAATAAGAAGGAAAAAAAGCTACTACTGATAACGAGCTCTGCTCACAGTTTTGTGCTGCGTGAAACGCATATTCAAGGGCATTAATACGAAGAGGCAGATGGGGCCTGGTAGGGTGATAGCGTGTAATGAGTTGTCCCAACTTGGCTTCCTGGCAGTGTGTTAGGAAGCAGAGTTGTGCTCTTCTCTATGTGATGTTAACAGATGACTTTACAACCTCAGTGGCTGCTGTACTAGTAGAAGCCAGCAAATTAAATATATATATATATGTATAAGAATTCAATTATTTTAATATTTGTGCTCTGAAGGTTCCGGAGTACAATGTCCCCATTCATGAATTTATTAACTTTTAAATACTAATAAGATACTAAGTTTGCAAGAAAGAGGAAGATTACAAGAAAAATCCATCACCACTGCCCAACCTTTCCATCACCCTTCTCTGCCACACTAGCTGACTGGTTTAACTGAAGGATGCAAGATGCATTTCCTAAAACTGAAAAAAAAGAAAAGTTAACATTTGGAAAGATGTAGTTTACAAAACTGAAAAAAGGAACTAGTTAAACTTTGCAAGTATATCTTTATTAATTAAGTAAAAAGTATATCAGTTGGTGGGAAGGAAAAAAATGAGCATAACTTGGGGAATCTAAAATATGACACAAACTTATCTATGAAACAGAAACAGACTCACAGACATAGAGAACAGACTTGTGGTTGCCAAGGGGGAGGGGGTGGGGGAGGGATGGAGTGGGAGTTCGGGATTAGAAGATGCATACTATTATATATAGAATGGATAAGCAACAAGGTCCTACCGTAGAGCACGGGGAACTATATTTAACATCCTGTGATAAACTATAATGGAAAAGAATATGAAAAAGAATATGTGTGCGTGTGTGTGTATATATATATATATATGTATATATCACTTTGTTGTACAGTAGAAATTAACACAACATTGTAAATCAACTATACTTCAGCAAAATAAATTAAAAGATGAGTATAACTTGCTTGAGGTTAAAAGAAATGCAGTCAATCATACTGAATATTTCTAAGTAGCTACAGATTTTGAGATAGCTGTGAAAAAGTCGCAAACATGCCTCACGGTTGGGATTTTAAAATCACTTTTAAAGTGGTAGAAAATTAAAAGGAGATGTTCAGTTGTAGATGAAAGGTAGGAAAAGGTCATTGCTCTGTGAGATTTAATAGGCGGGTCTTAAATGTGCTTCCTCCAGCACTTTCTGAAGACTTGTGAAGACGGGTGATAGCTTCAAAACACTTGGTCAGTTTTATTTGTAGTTCGTATAATACAGGAGATTCAGGAGCCGCTGTTTTAGTGACAGTGCCCAATAGAAGTCAGGTATCATTTAATGCAAAATCTTGAGGAATTGAATGTTCTCAGGTAGCCAAGGCCACAGTTTCTAATTTCCAGGAGATTTAAGATGAGATCATCTTGGTCCCATCTTACTCTCCCTCTCATTAGCAGAACAGTCTCTCTAACCTTTTGGGTGAGCGTTGATGCTGGCTTTAGGGCAGACTTGGGGAAAGCAGGATTCTCTCCAAATCCCTGCTTCCGGACCTCATCCTGACTCTGCCACTGCAGAGATTTATAAAGACTTGGGAAAGTGAGCCCTTTAGATTTTCCCATCTCCTCATCTTTAAATCTCCAAACCAAAACCACAAAAACATCACCACCAATAATAAGCAGTAATATAAGCCCCCATCACAAACTCTGCCTGAGCCTAGAATATTGCTTTTCATTTCACCCAGCAAAACAAAACACCACAAAATTGATAGGCTCAAGAGCTCAGTAAACAAACCTAGCGTTCTGTTCCTAAGTCATGCGTTTACGTCGCTTCATTATTTTTTCCCCTCAAATTGCTTTCAGTTTGTGTAAAGAGCCACTCAAAAGTAAAATACACATACATAGCCCTAGAGGTAAATAAAAGCTCCATCTCTAGTAAGAATTGCAAATTTTAACTACAATTTGTTTTCACTGCTTTTACTTGTCAAGGTTAAAAACATAATCTTACCTCTGGTCAACTCCTGAGGTCTTTCACTAAGGGGGTGACAGCTCCTTCTGGAAGAATGTGTAAATCAAGGGCACGCTTTAAAGGAACATTCTAGAGAAACAGAGCTCATTTGGCACCGTGCTTGTGTAGCAGGCATTGGACAAGGCTCCCAATAGAGAGGTGAGGGTGGAGCTAAGGTGTTGACCTTCGTCCTTGGTCCTGTGGGCCACATATTCTCAACTGAAAGATCAAATCAGATGACCAGGTTCACCAAAATCACATATTCTGAGGTTTCCATTTTGGAAAAATATCCCCAGATAATACTGATATCCCTCTATGCAAATCTTAGGATATTACTGCTATGTGAAATAAAGTATTGTTGAAGATGGATTTCCTTGAATTTGATCCACCATCGCATTAATTAAAATATAACAAGAATATTTAATTAATATTCAGTTTCCTTTTCAATGTGGGTTTTAAAATTTGCTGTTTCTTCTAAACATAACTTCATGAATGAAACAGTGATATGAATGAACAGAATACATTCCCTTTATTTAAGGGAAACTCGGAAGAAAATAAATATACAGAAATAGAGATACATCCTTTTCTCTGAATTATTCATCAGTGGGAAATTCTGAGACTTGCAAATTACAATAAGTTCTTGAATAGCAGGGAAAAATACAACCCAAATCAACCAACAGGAGCACCCCCTTCTCCAGATTGGAAGCATTCACTACCCTCTTGGGAAAATAAGGCAGGAGCAGTGATCGCTTCCATTTTTATTTTCACTTGCTCAGCATTTTAGCACACTGTGTATTAGTAAGCATTTTATAGGTATCTTTTGGAACATCTCACGTATTTGATTGAGTTTCATTTATTTTCTCAGCTTCTGCCAATCTTTTTTTAATTGAAGTATAATTGACATAAAATATCATATTAGTTTCAGGTGTACATCATAGTGGTTCAGCATTGACATACATTTTGAAATGGTCACCACAATAAGTCTAGACACCATCTGTCGCCATATGAAGTTATTACAATACTATTGACCATATCCCCTATGCTGCACGCAAACTTCCAGTTATAAAGTAAATAAGTCATGAGATGTGATGTACAGATTCTGCCATCTCAATTGTCCATTAATCCTGCATTTGCAAATTCACCTACTTGCTAAAATTTATCTGTAACCCCCAAATCAGTGCTTGGGTGCTTCAGTGCTCGTTCAGGGACATGCAGAGCAGTGAAAAGTTCGTCACCCATGGGCATGTTCGCAACTCAGAAGGTGATACTCTGCCTTCTTGTTTCATCTCTTATACTGTAAACAAGCACTCTCTTCGTAGTCTGTTTAGTGCCATGTCTTTCACATTTTTTATGCTTTTTGTTGGTGATTTCACTATTTCAAATGGCCCCTAAGCATAGTGCTGAAGGGGTGTCTTGTGTTCCTCAGTGCAAGAAGGCTGTGACGTGCCTTACGGAGAAAGGACATCTGTTAGAGCAGGTTCATTCAGGCACAAGTCACAGTGCTGCTGGTCTGGAGTTCAATGTTAATGCCTCAACATTATATATTAAATAAGGTGTCCTTAAACAGAAACACACATAAAACAAGGTTACATATTGATCGGTTGATGAAAGTATTGTGACCAGAAGCTTGCAGGAACCCAGTCCTGTGCTCCCCCAAGAGCCATGGTCAGTATTCACTACTTCAGTGTTTGTGGCGTCTGAATAGAACATAACTGCCATGAGTAAGGAGAATCTAATTTTTTCACTCTTCATTTAAATTTTTTATCGGGTATAGAACTGTGTTAATCTTTTGTTGTTTTAAAATCACTTTTGAAACTGAATTCAGTTTCAGCAGTGGGTTTCCTTAGAAATATGCTCACATCTTAGCTGTTCTTCAGTTTGACCTTGAACGGAAGACTCAGTATTTGTATTCTGGGAATCTGGCCTCTGGCGATGAAAGGGGTTTACTCCTCTGTGTAGCTCTGAGGAAGTCCATCTGTCACAGTAGGTTAAAATATACCCTCTGGGGCTTCCCCGGTGGCGCAGTGGTTGAGAGTCCGCCTGCCGATGCAGGGGACACGGGTTCGTGCCCCGGTCCGGGAAGATCCCACATGTCGCCGAGCGGCTGGGCCCGTGAGCCATGGCCGCTGAGCCTGCACGTCCGGAGCCTGTGCCCCGCAACAGGAGAGGCCACAGCAGTGGGAGGCCCGCATACAAAAAAAAAAAAAGAATTTGTGTATATATATATATCCTCTGGTTGTGTTTTTCTACTCCTGTTGCACCTCTGTAAAAATTTTTTTCACTGTTTTGATTTAATTCCCTTACATGTTTAAATTCTCTGTCTGAATGCCAGGTGGCATTACGGTTAAATGTAAGTGTTTTTGTCCCTTCTGCTAACCGGGCAATTTGTACAGTGTGGAAGGGATCATTCCAGAGTTGTTATGGAACCAATAAGTGAATATTTTTGAAAGTAGGCTGTTTACTGCCACTTTACAAAATCTGTGTATTCAAAAGCAGATTGTTTTATGTGCAGAATGTGAGTATTTGCAAAGGACCAATTCTAGGAACTAACCATTAATATCCATATTTAGGAATTGTTCTTTTATTGAAATTTAAATTTACTGGCAGTTTTCTTTGGAAAATAAATATTTTACAAGTAATTCTCTTCTGAAACAGACAATAGAAATGGGATACTTCATGAGTTCTACTCTTGTTTTTTCATTGACTATTTTGATGTCCTTGGAAATATGCATTGTTCTTCATCCCTAAGAGTTAATATTCTAGGATATATAAAATTGAAATGTCTTATGAAAATGTTTATAAACATTTTGATATTCTTTTTAAGTGTCTGACCCCTTCTGAATCTTTAAATTATGCATAGTAATTTCCCCTAATTATTAGTTGAAAGAAAATTGTATCTATCATGTAAAAATTGCTTCATGTTCTCATGAATAATTATCTAAAAGTTATTGTAATATTATGCTAAAGCTTAGAGGAAGAGCCTGGAACAAACATAAGGAAAATAAGATTTAGTACTGACTCTGCTACTAGTTAACTGTATAAACTTCTACAAGTTGCTTGATTTTTCTGGACCTCAGTTTCCCCAATTGTGAAATAAGGTGTTGAGACTGGGTTTCCTCTATGACTTATGTCATTGTGAGGGGAAATGTGGTCATATGCACACAGTAAACATTAATCATGCCGTAAGAACTTTGCCTTTATATCTTTTATCATTTTTATTATCTATGAACAAATCATTTCTCAGAATTCAGAATTGAACAATTGTTCCACAGCCTTCAAAATATTACATTACTGAAGAAGGTTAGATTTGAGATTCCTCTAAATACTAACAAAAATAAAATCAATATACAAGATATTTTTGTTCAGTATCATAAAGCTAGTCTCAAGATTACTATTGTATTACGATTGTTTTGTAAACCAGATTTCAGACACTTTAGAAAAAGTGAATATTTAAAACTGTTAGTATCTTCTTTTCTTCTATAGTTCTCTTTTCCTCTTATTCTATATCATTGCAATTATTACATATTTTATGTAATTTCTTTGCCATCTTCTGTGTTTCATGATACAGGTTATAGTCAGCTATTGAAAAGATTCACTATATAAGCAGAGAGGATAGATGTAGAGGTAGAAAAGGATATGAACACGAGGGCATAGGTTGATAGAAAGGTTTTCATATATTTGAAAGAATTTTATTAGCGTAAATCTTCCTTTTTATTCTTGTTTGGAGCAGTCTATGGCATTCTTCATGACAAGGCTTGAATTTAGACAGATTGCATTTGCAATTGAAAGGTGCAGTTCAGCTGTTAGTATACAAATATGAAACAATTACTGCTTGAAGCACATTTATTCCAGTATCCCTGTGTAACCATGGTGACACAGCCCTGTGGCTTGAAAGATGGCACAGGACGTGCATCTAAGGAAAAGCCTCACACTGTAATTCTGGATGTGAGAGACCAGTTGAGAGATGAGGGTAGAAGCAGGATGAACTGAAACCCCAGCATATGCAGCACCTTTGATTTTAGGCTTTTTCATTTGGGATTATAAATATAAACTACTCCTCTCATAGTTACCTTCATGTCTTTTTCACCCCAATTGAGAATCAATTGATAACTTTCTTGGTAATGAATTTGATTCCCTACAATTTCATATGTTTCATCATAATATGGAAAATAGAGATTAAAAACTGAAATATCATCATGTTGATATTTATAGGTACTCAGTATCAAACATCACAGAGATACTGTGTCCATATATTTGTCAACATCATTTCCCTTTTGACATCAAGTAGATGAAGTCTCAGATTCTTCATCATTAGAGTCAAAATAACCAGATCAGGGCTTCCCCAGTGGTGCAGTGGTTGAGAGTCCGCCTGCCAATGCAGGGGACACGGGTTCATGCCCCGGTCCGGGAAGATCCCACATGGTGTGGAGTGGCTGGGCCCGTGGGCCATGGCCGCTGAGCCTGCACATCCGGAGCCTGTGCTCCGCAACGGGAGAGGCCACAGCAGTGAGAGGCTCCTCTTGCTGGTTTACAGACAGCCACTTTCTTGCTTTATGCTCACATGGAAGGGAGAGAGAGAAAGAAAAAGAGAGAAAGCAAGCTCTCTGGTTTCTGTTGTGAAAAGGGCACTAATCCCATTTATTAGGACCACCCTCCATGACCTCATCTAAACCTCATCACCTCCTAAAGGCCCCATGTCCAAATACTATCACACTGAGGGGTTAGGGCTTCAACATATGAATTTTGGGGAGACACAAACATTCAGTTCATAATAAACCTGAAATAAATGGGGGGGCAGCGAAAAATGGCCCACAATTTTTAAAAGGTGAAGTTAGGCAATAAAACTTGTGGGGACAACTTCTCTCAAAAGTAATTTAAAGACTCAAGCCAGATTTTTTTAGGAGAGTAGCTGTTAGATAGTTGAAAATCAAGTCTGTTGGAAAACACTTACCTAGGTCAGGACCTGATGTTTCCATGATACTTGACATCAGATTGCATTCAATAAGGTGAAATGCTTTTTTCTACTCCATTTGGATTCCCAGAAAAATGCTTCAGACTTTCTTGAGTTGAAAATTTAAACTCTTTTATCAAAGCAAACTTTAATGTCTACTAAGATTTCATGCTTAAATTGTGCTTTTCTAAATTCCTCAAGACATATTATCAGTTCCTAACAAGCTTTATGTTTCAAACAATATTTTAAGGAAATACAGTCAGTTTGTATTTATGGTCTTGAATATTTCATAGCTCAAGATCTTGATAATTTGGCTCTATTGAGACCCCTCTCTTCATTTATAAAAGCTAGTCTGTTACAATATCATACTAATGAAACATCTCTAATTTACATCTCTAATTAAAAACCTAGCTAACAATATTTTCTGTAGACATACTGTATTGGCCTGTTTGTCCCTGAAATGCTTCGTGGTTGGCACTGGCGTTCTGTTTGCTTGAGATTCTGAAAAAGAGGTAAATTTTTGATGATTTAGACAACAGTGTGGATGAACACCATAAACATGAGTGCTTTTCATTTATTTCCTCCCTGTGGATGTAGAGGCTTAGGCTGTGGATTGCAAGTTTATCCCTCTATTTCTTCCTTTTAAAAATGAGATTAGAAAATTGTTTCCCTAGAACATGGGTAAAAAGATTTATGAGGCATTATACTGTTCCTTTAGAAATACATTTTGTTCCTCCAAACACCTGTGCATCTGTAGAAGCAAGACAGGCAGCAGAGAAACCAAAGGTTGTGTCAAACCATTCCTTTAAAGAGCCCTGTAAGAACCGATTGACAAAGGGAAAATGCGCTATGTGAGGGCTTCTGATATCCGGTTGGATTCTTGAGTTTAAGTTGAGATGAATTAGATAATTATAAAAAAAATTTGAACGAATGTCAAGAAAAGTTTGTTTTAAGCACCTAAAGCATGCTAGGTACTGGGAGTGAAGAATGACAAGTCTAGGGAGGAAAATTCCAAGTTGCTGGGAGATAATATACAATATAGCAGTGAGAGCTGAACCAAAATGTGTGTGTGTGTGTGTGTGTGTGTGTGTGTGTCGGGAGGGATGGGGAGAAAAGTCACTTTAGGCTAAGATCTGAAGGATGACCTGGAGTTGGGTGGATGGGTACCACACTAGCAAGAAGGACTGACAGGGACAATGGCGGGCACACAGTGCTCTGTACAGTCACTAGTCACGTAAAATTAACCATCACACCCTGAATATCTGATGGCTGTTGAAGCTTATTATCAAGTATTTAAGAAGAATCAATTAGCCATTTGAATCTAGTATTGCAACCCCAAATATGTAAAGAGGAGAGGAAGTGAAAAAGTCACCCACATTGAGATGCATTTGTGATCTGGTGGCTCAAGTCAGTGAAAGCTCTAAAAGTACTGCTATCGTCATGTTTCATCAACCTGAATGATATATTACCATATCTAGGGCACTCAGTGACATTTGATTAAGTGGTAATTATACCACAAGCTTGATAACAGGAAAGAATGTATTAAATATGTGAATGGCAGCCTATTAGAATATTACTCATTACAGAATAGTTGGGCCATGGTGATCTCATTCATATTGCATTCATTTCATAAAATGATTTCTCTTGAAGTAAGTATAATTCAAGAGAGCTTCGAGTCCCGACGCCTGTGGTTGGCAATATTCTCATAGACCAGGAATGTCTGTTCAGGTCAGCCGTGCTTGGACTGTCTGGTTTGTCTGAAGGAGAATGGAAGACAGTGTTTTTGTTGGATAAGCAGAGCTAACCCACCTTAAATTTTGCTTCAGGTGCACTGTTACGTAATGACTTGTGCTAATTTTCCTAGATGTTAGATGACTTAGATAAGCCTCAAATACCAACTTCCTGATTCCAGCTTCCTAGCTTTTCAGCCTTCAAAATTATCTCTACTACTACAAATTTTTTAAAAATTGTCTGAAATTTTGCGTATCCCTTTTTTCTGCTGATTTGATGCTAGTGAAATGATTTGATGAGAAATAGAATTATTTTCTTTAAAACTAGCAATTACTGGGGCTTCCCTGGTGGCGCAGTGGTTGAGAGTCCGCCTGCCGAGGCAGGGGACACGGGTTCGTGCCCCGGTCTGGGAAGATCCCACATGCCGCGGAGCAGCTGGGCCCGTGAGCCATGGCTGCTGAGCCTGCACGTCCAGAGCCTGTGCTCCGCAACGGGAGAGGCCACAACAGTGAGAGGCCCGCGTACCACAAAACAAAACAAAACAAACAAACAAAAAAAAACTAGCAATTACTATAGAATACAATGTTAGAAGTCAAAGGAAAGAAATTGATTTCCCACCTGTATTTTGCTCTCAGCTCTGAAACTGACAGATTTTGTACAAGTCATTATTTTCCATTAATTTCTTTTTCTTGGTCAAATCAGGACCGTAAAATATGTCTCACAGAATTTTCTGGAAGATTAATTAGGAAATAGACGTGAAAGAACTGGGAACATAAATAGAAAACGTAACTTGTTATTATGCATTCTATTATTAGGCCATTATGTTACATTACAGTATTTGGATTATTTTATTTTATTTTTATTTATTTATTTATTTATTTTTGCGGTACGCGGGCCTCTCACTGCTGTGGCCTCTCCCGTTGCGGAGCACAGGCTCCGGATGTGCAGGCTCAGCGGCCATGGCTCACAGGCCCAGCCGCTCCGCGGCATGTGGGATCTTCCCGGACTGGAGCACGAACCCGTGTCCCCTGCATCGGCAGGCGGACTCTCAACCACTGCGCCACCAGGGAAGCCCGGATTATTTTATTTTTATCTGTATGGTATTATATTATGCTGTTGTATATTATAATATGCACACTCTGCGTTTCAAATTATATAGTACTTGCTAAGTGCCATGAAACATTCAGAACATGAAAAATAACTCATGTGTCAACAGAGCACTTCCATATATTTAAAGAAGCCACTGAAGATTTCAAGATAGTGTTTGATTGAAGAGACTATCTGGCAGGACGGAGGGGCGTGCAGTGGTCATCTTTACAACTGATTCAATTGCTTCAGCAAATCCACTTTGTGGCAACAGACAAAATCATTTAAGATGGTTGAAGTAAGCAAATTGACTCGTCCAGGTTTTGTTTATATCATACTGTAGAAACAGTCTACTTGGTGTTGAATAACATACCTTGAGTTATTTGACAGTAGACTTTGTGGCATAACTTTCCTCTATCCATATCTTCTGCAATGAACAATGATTTCTTTAGAAGTGATATGAACTACTGAAAAATGGGAAATATTTCTGGAAAATCTAGGCACTGTTTCATGAGATTACATATACATCTACTAGATACAAACACACACACTTCCAACTCATACACAATATACCATGAGTTAATGTATATGTATGGTGAAGAAATGGAATGCTTTGATTAACCAACAATTATACCTCTATGCAATGTTATCATCTAGTATAAGGGTACTTTCTTGGAATTCAGGGATCTCCTTAAAGAAATTTGTCTCTGAATATGCACAGAGGGCCCTGAAGACTGTTTAAAACAGGGATTTTTAAAAAATGTAATACTTTAATCTGCTAATCTGAAAGTTAACTACAAGGTCAAGCACTTTAAAAGAGACCTCTGAAATGCAAATTTGAAAGAGTCTCTGTGGAGTTTAGGTAAACATATTAAACCTAGAGGAAGGAAAAGTTAAAATGAGTTTTAAAAAGCTATTTATGGATAAAAAGCAAAATGTTTTAAAATGACAAGATATTTGAAATAAATCTTTGATTAAAAATATCAGATACTATGAGTTAAAAAAATAATAGTCAGTCTTGGAAAACATTTGTCAAAGTGTTTGCCAATCATAAAAATGAACCTGCTATAAACTGCTTTTGTCTCTCCTACCGGTGACAAAATCCATACAGGATATAAAGGGCAGATACATACTAACAGTGTCTCTGATAAGTTCAAATTTAAAAGCAAAAATTAGGGGAAAATGTAAAGATAAACCAAAGACCAAGGAAGAACATAATGGTGTGTTTCATAATTCAGTGATTGGGCATTTATTTTATTCAACAAGTATTTATCGCAGGCTTGCCACAGTACAAGCACTGTAGCAGGCGCTCGGGCTGTTGATGAGGAGCAGATCTTCATCTCTTAAAATCTGATGTGAAAGAAAGATGAGTAATTAGGAGCCACTGGTAGATTTTAAGTAGAGGAAGCAATGATTACATTTACATTTTAAAATGATCCCTCCAGCGATAAAGTAGGGAAACAATTGGAAGGGGCAAAAATCAGAAAATAAAGGCTGATAAAGTAACCCTTCTCTGATCCGCCTGAAAAAGAGGAACAGAGGTGTAAGACTTTTCAAATGACAAAAGTAATGCAATTTAGTAACGAGTTTGATGTCCTTTATTCAACGGAAAGCAACCCTTGGATTGGGGCGTACAGTGGAAACTTCCTGTGCAAGAGCGAGTTTGGGCAAGAGGAATTTTACGGAGGGTTAGAAGAGGCAACTTGGAAATGGCGCTATGGAGTCGTGGATTTCCTTATAAGGTATCAGGCTCTGTTTCCCAGGGTCAGATAAGTTAGCTAAAGCTTATTTGGAGGATCGTGATTGGTTGCTTTGACAGTGAGGACCTTCCAGTAAGTGCAGGCTGACCTTGGTGTAAATTTGTGAGCTGCGCTGGGCCTCCATTTGGTGGGCCCCGATATACGGATTTCCTTTATCGGGAAATGAAAATCTGAAAAGGTAGAAGCAATGCAGATGAATCGTCGCAAAACTTTTTAAATGGTGATCTGAAGATTAAAGCCCTAAATGAAGTAAGATTGTTTAAGTGTTCTAAAATCAAATTGGAGCTTTGAAAGCTGTCCAAGAGACCCTGGGGATTTATAGATACAATATTCTTTAATAGAGCTGTTTTAAAGCTAATCAGATGTTGTGTAGCACAGAGGCAGTTGCAGTTCTGTTGGGAGGTAGATCTTAATCGTGCTGCTGGAAGTTTGGAAAGTAGGGAACCACAGTTCAGCTGTCACCTCTTATCAGGTCTTTGCTTGTCAGTACTCATCTGATGTATTGATAGAACCCTGAAAACAGAGAAACAGCTTATTTTAATGTTAGTTGAAAACAGCAAGTAAAGTCAGTGGTGGTAAAACCAGCCTTGGTGTTTTTCTAGAAACGAGAAGTTAGGGTGGAGCTACTGGAAAATTACAGATAAAATATTTTTCCAAAATTCAAAAAGGAGGAAAAAAGGAAAACAGGTAGCATAATAGTGATCCCTAGTTGATTTCTTGCCTTGAATGATAGGTTTGTGGTTACGTAAGAAACAAGAAGTCATCACAGGAATCCAAAATTAATTTATCCAATCTGAGGCATAGATTATTTATTTTCTAGGGAGTCTTAATTGTTTTCCAGGCGGCGTTTAACAAAATGTCTTATGACAGCCTTTTAGATACTATATAGACATGCAGGTTTCTTCTTACTACATATAGGTAGGTTTATAGCTGTTTGAAGTCTTATTCTAGAGAATATTGTTTAAGGGGGAGATGCCAATCTGAAGGCAGTAAGGTACTGCATACTGGGCTTAAACAGGGAGATTACATTAGCATGACCACGAAATAATGGTTATCTGGAGGTAAATATAGAGCTGCTATCAACATTCCAAAAAAATCTTCACAAACACAAGACAAGGAGACTTGTTTTAACAAAAACTCTGTATTCAGTATATAATTCAGTGTACAGCCACTCAATGGAGTGGGAGATATGGCTACTGAAAAATAACAGTAATTAGGGACAGGCTCCATTCATAAAGGAAAGGACATAAACATCTCACCCTGCCTGAATTGATTGAATATATCAGAAATATGTATTTTTTTTTAAGTTTTAGAAGTCACATTTTAAACAAGGATATTGATAGAAGTAGAATCAGCAAAGTGTTAACAGCAAGAAGGTCTGTGGAAGCACCTGAAATGGCGTTTTAATGAAATCGTGGATGAATTCTGTGTATTTCCAGATGCAGGACCAGGAATAACCCACAGAAATTACTGGAAACAGAGTTCGGTTCCAGATGAGAACAAGCTTTCTACCACATAGAGTTGTCTGAAAAGGTCATGGGTTGCTGTTCCAGAGAGAAGAAGTTGGCAAATGTCCTGATCCTCAGAAAGTCATCTCACTAATTATTCCTGAAATCAGCATTTAGACACTTAGAACACACTTGCTACGTGTAGCTTCTTCTTCAACTTACAAAGCAAATTTAATGTTTCCTGTGGAGTTTGAGATGTCCTTCTGCAGTGAAAATTGCACAAACTACAGGAAAAATGATAAATGCTCATTATCAGTCACTACAATGTTCTCATATTTTTGTCTCGATATTCAGAAAAATAAAATTGCTTGTTCTGTTCTTTAGCAGGGCTGTTCCCTTCAACTCATTAGTTTATCTTGGAAGCTCCACTTTTCAAATTTAAAGGCCCATAATTAGAATGTTTAAAATTGATGGAAAAAGTAAAATGAATACATTACCAACAAAAATAAAAACATTTGCCATCCTTTCAAATAAATGTCCTCTAGATTTGTTTACCTTAAAATTCAGTGTGCAACAATATTGTAAATTTCTCCAAGTTTTAAACATCCTTAACCTATAAACTCACATAAAATTTTTTATAAATATTGATAGGAAATAATATTCTTAAAGATGTAATAGTTCCTAAAACAATATGATTAATAAAAATTCATAGAGATTCACACCCAGAAGGAACGTGAGAGATCGTACAACCTAACCTCGTGTTGTAAGATGAAAACATGTAATCAATAAAGGGGGCCCAAATAAGCTAGTCACATCACCGATCAGGTGCCCAGGATACAGAACTTAGTAATTGCTCATTAAGCCACCGTTCTTTACTCAATGAAAGTGTGATTCTTGCAACATTAAATGATTATTTATTAATAATGGAAGACTTGTAGAAATAATTCCTGATTGTCTCAAGATTTGTTTTGTAGTACTGATTTTTTTTTTTTTATCCATCCCGAATCCTGCATGATTAACCATTTAACTCTGTTCTGGTCCCTTGGCTTCATTCTCTATAACTAAGGAGTCCGTGTGGGGAAGTAGTTCTATTAACTTATGCTATTGGGTTTTGCATGCTTTCTAAACACTTTTCATTCCAGAAATTCAATTTTTTTATGCTCTATGCAACTCTTTTGTTAGTCTCTGCTTCTTTTCTGTTATTACCTTAAAGAATTTCTATGACCTTTTTATTTTTTAAAAAATTGTAAAGTTAATATTTTAATGCTTTACTTTATCTAAATTTTATCTCTTGTTTAGTTTTCCTAGATTATGGTATGGAGGTTGTAGTCTAATATAATTATTGGTTAAGAGTCCAAAAACACATTCATATTTCTTTTTTTTAAATAGGTTATTTTGAACATATTATCAATATGCATGTTATATGCTATTATTTCATATAATCATCTAGTATATACTTTTTTTTTTTTTTTTTTTACGGTACGCGGGCCTCTCACTGTTGTGGCTTCTCCCGTTGCGGAGCACAGGCTCCGGACGCACAGGCTCAGCGGCCATGGCTCACGGGCCCAGCCGCTCTGCGGCATGTGGGATCTTCCTGGACCCGGGCACGAACCCGTGTCTCCTGCATCGGCAGGCAGACTCTCAACCACTGCGCCACCAGGGAAGCCCTAGTATATACTCTTAATATTGATAAGTCTTTAATGAAACTAGACATCCAATCTGTTCTGGACATAATGTTTCTTACCTTGTCTAAGCTAAGATTAAACTTTAAACTTTGTGTGTGTGATTAGAGAGTTTAAGAGCTGGATTGATTTTTGAACCTAAAGATGATTCCCAGAAATTCTACAATTTTTTCAAACCTCTAATTTGTTTAAACCTCACATATGCAAAATTGTTATCAACATCATAAAGAAAATGGATAAAATGGATAAAATTTTAGTCTCTCTTTTACTGAGATCTTAGAATGATTTTGTTAAAAAACAATGATTGTCATCCAAGTACATATACAGTGTAATGATGTTTATTAGAAATGTATTAAAAGATATACTTAAATAGACAAGTGTTCTTGTCTTGATGAAGAATTGTATGCATGGGCTGGCTAAATCTAGAAAATAGTTATATTATTGTCTTGATTATTAGCTTATCTACAAATAATCAAACTCTGCTCCCAAATAATCTTTTATTTTGCTGGATAAGTTTTGTCATAAATAATAAAAATTAAATGTAAAGCTGAGTATTATTCTAATAGCAAAATCCGAATCAGAGTCTTGGTTACTAATGTTTCTACTATAATGTTAGGTAAGTTCCATATCTACAAAACAATCTATTTTCTTTCTTCCTAGAAAATATATTTCATTTACATTTCTAAGAATAAAAGGAAGGTGTTTACTTTTGTAATTGTTACAGTACTTCCCGCTTATGGCTTGTTGTCATAGTTGCAATGATGACTTAACTAAAGATTTAGGTGCTATTCTTTGGCAACAGAGAATGTAAAATGAGGCTGTCAGTTGCAGATAAATCAGTAAAATGCAAATAAAGTGCATTTTTGAAAAGCAGAGAACTGTAGCTTAAGTTATAAGATTTTTTTACTTCAATTTTATTTATCATTTATATTAGGAAGTGAATATGCTTATTTCTAGTACTTTGGAAAGGATAAACCAAAAGAAAAAAAATAATTTTAAGCAAGGAGAGATGCTGTAAACTTTAAAAATTAAAAAAACACTAAGCAGAGGTACTCAACCTGAACATAGGAAGGAGCTGCAAAAATGTTCATAGACAACTTTTGATAAGTTTGGACGACCTACGAAAATCACATTTCAATTTCTAGAATAGAAAACACTTATTCAAATTTCTAAAAATCTTATATGTTCTGGTATAATGTTATAAGTCATAATCCTAGTTATTACTTTAAAATGTATATCTCAGAAATAACTGAAGAAAAAAAAAGAAAACACTTATTCAAAAGTAAATCTGAAAAGTACATTGGAAAATGCATTTGTTCAATAACAGTATGAAATTGCCTGTAATGTTTTATTTTACATTATGTGACAAAGTAAGTAACCAAGAGAAAGCAGTTAAGGTAAGAGTATGGAAGCCGTTTCAAGTCAGACAGAGGAAGATACACATGCAACCTGAAAACCTTGTAAACCTCAAGTGTGAAAAAGGCTCAGTGAAAATCAGTGTTTGGGCAAGGTGATTTCATCGGCGTCATTCACCATGGGCACGTGAAGTCGTGATGGCAGAAACACACGCTGCACAGAGCCTGGCTTAGCAGGGTAGTCCTGAAGCTGCATAAATCTGAGGCATTTTCAAGGAAACAAACAAAAACCAATGTGAATTCTTTCACATCTTCTCTTTTGATACACAAAAGGGTATTGAGAAAAGGGCCAATCTGAAAGAAAATGTCATACATGTAGTTTTGCTCAAGTTGATTTTAAGATGAGGAAGTGAACATTGGAAGTGTCCATTTAACCATCAGAGAGTGGGTGGCAATCCATGAATCATCACATCAAGAGTGTTTGGGTTGACATTGTTGACAAAATGAAGGCGTACAGAGAAGGTATTTTCAGACTAGATACCTTACTCCATCAGTTGGCAGTTGTATTGCTTTGATTCCATTATTTGAATTGCATGAGCTTTGTTTCATTTGTTTGTTTCTTAATTCAAGTGATATTTTTGAGTGTTTACTAAGTGTTTTGCATTGTTCTATTCACTGGGATGTTAATGGAGAAATGAACAGGGCTCCTTACGGGATGGACAGTCTATTAGGAAATATAAACAAGTAAAAGACAATAAAAATCCAGTGGGGTGAGTTCAATGTCAAATAAAGTGTATACCAACCAAGACTGGGCAGGGAGGAGGTCTTCAAGAGAAAAAGGTATTCATGTTGAGGTAACTCGGGTAAGACAGGGCAAAGGGGGGGGGGGGTCACGGGTGAAGGGATGGGAGTGGCAAAGGGGGAAATTGCTCAATTGCTCAGTGTGGGACTAAGGGAAAAACAGTGCTTCTGGAGAATTAAGATGAGGGTAGAACTAGGGGGAGAGAAAGGGAGTGTAGAGAGTGGCGCAAAAAAACCTAAAAAGTGCTAAGTGGGGTCACATCATGCAGAATCTCATTAAGGAATTAGTACATTATCCTGAGGCAAAGAGGAGATGAAAGGCTTTGCATTTGTGGAAGATTATTCAGACCATCAGGTGGAAAGTGGATTCCAGGAGGCCAGCTGGAGGCCGAAGCCTAATTAGAAGGCAGTCGTGGTGTTCTTGGACAGGAAGGATGGTGCCCTTATTGGGGTAGAGTCAGTGGGGCTCAAGAGGAAGTGAGTAGGTTTAAGAGTTATTTACAAAACTGTCAGACTTGGTAAAGGATGAGTACTTGGTGACTTGCAGTTGCACTTTCTTCTTTCATTGCTCTGTTTTTGTTTTAGAGTTCATTTAGGTTGTGCTTATGATCAGTCTTTTCAGTCTGGAAACTCATGAGACCTTGAAAATACTCATGAATAGTTGAAAAAAATTCCTGTCCCTTATTATCTATGGTCTGCATTTGGGGGCCTTTCATTGGATGTTTGTTTACACCTGTTCTTAAGGCTGCTCTTGGCCATTTCTCTATTTCTCTTCTTTTATTTTTTTCTCTATTATTTTCTGGAGATTCTTAAACTTTATTGTTCTATTAATAGTTTTATTCAAGCTACTGTATTTTAACTTTCAAAGAAGACTTTCTTTTTCTGTAGTTTCTATTCACAGTACTTAGTTTGTATGTCGTGAATGCAGGTTTTTTTCCTTTTATTTCTATGAGAATACAATTTTTTGTAGTACTGATATTTTCTTCTGCTCTTTGTATCATGACAGTGTTTCCAAGTTTTCTCTTTTGGTTTGTTTTGGTTTCATTTTTCTTAAGTAAGAAACATTCTCAAATATCTTGTGATTCCTTTGTGTGTGTGCGTGTGTACATGTGTGTGTGTGAGAGAGAGAGAGAGAGAGATTAGGAGCAAGACACTTACAAAGCTAACTGGATAATTTCTTATTGGACAGGAATGTTGGAGTCGGTGCAGAGTTCTCTGTGCTAATTCTCCAACGTGGGCAATTCATTTCTTACTAGGTCAGCCACCACTTCTCCATTGGCTTTCACTTTTTTTAGGGATTGTGATTCCAGGATTTAGGTGTCTCTGGGTTTCATAAAAGATTATATTTCTGTTCTGATTCTCCTTGATGTTATTTTAAGATTTCTAAGTGCAGAAAGCAGTTTTAGAAATGTCTGAATTTTGCCATCTTCAAACCAGAAGTCTGCCAGTTAATTATTTTTAGGTTTTTATTGAGCACTTTTTGGGAACTGAATTATGATGAATTTGCTTAGAGATTATCACATAATTATTATATAATTTAATGAACAATTAAATATAGTCTTAAGAAAACTCTTTTTTGACTAATGTGCCACAGTGTTCACTTCTAAGCCAGTAAACCTAATGAATACCACAAAAACAGATGTTTTAATAATTAGAAAGTCTATAAGTTCTGAAATATATGTTTTAAGATCTGACAGTTTTTAGATTAGAGAAACAGCACCAACCATTTTACTTTCCAGGTGGCTCTTTTAGTTTTTGTAAATTTTTTAATTTTTTGCTTTTTAACCCACAATTTTATTTTTTAATAACATCTTTATTGGAGTATAATTGCTTTACAATGTTGTGCTAGCTTCTGCTGTACAACAAAGTGAATCAACTATATGTATGCTCTTTTAAAATTGACATACGACTTCAATTACAGTTAAACTTGCATGGTAAACATATTTGTCTTTAAGAGAAGCATGCCGGGAGGTAACAGGAATTATTTTTCTGTACTAGACCTCTTTTACCACTTCTTTTTTCACTTACCCTATAGAGGAAGTATTTTCAAGCAAAAATAACACGCAGAGTACTGATAGCGGAGATGGGAACAGCTGAAGATCGAGCTCATTTCATAGAAAAAAAAGTTAGAACGTCATTCAGGATATCTGGCTCCCTCAGAGTTGTTTTCTTATCAGAATGATACCTTTGTTCGCCTCAGGCCACATTTTCTAATTTCTCACCAGGCTTTTCACTCATATACGGTCTTTAATAATCACAGACGATTTCACTGTGTTTTAGGATAAGGTGCTTGATATAGTTACAGAATTCAATATAAAAAGAAAATCAGGGGTTTTGCTGTTGCTGTTATTTCAGCATTATTTTCATAATGGAGAGCTACCATTGTCCTTTAAATTTGATTAAATGAAATTCATCATGATACTTTGATATAAAGAAACGTCACTGGTAAGAAGAAAAGAAAATCTGTCTCCTTTTTCAGTGTTTTAGGAGAAATCACATCTTGATCGATACTGAAGTACCAAGACATTAAAAGCAAAAAACAAAACAAAAAGTAGCACGCGTGCACGCACACACACACACACAGCACCACACACACACACACACACACACACACACACACACAAAACCCTAGCCTTGCGTTTGTATCCCTTGCTGGTAGCTCATGTCAATTCCAAAACCCATATGGAATTGACATCTGGAATGTTTGAGATAATCTGTCAGGTACTCTGCTCTTAAAATGAAGAAATAAAATGGATATAAGTGTTTACTTCAGAGGAATCCTCTCTACTATAAAACTCAGAGAATGAATATAATTGTAAAACAGAACCACTGCACCACAATGAATATGAAGCTGAAATTTGAGCCACAAGATGACCAAATCCATTAAACAAGCAACGTGCTTTTAAGAGGAGTATGTTAGCTGTTCCAATTATATTATAGTCAGTGCCCTGGTAAGTGAACTGAGACTCACAATTGGGAATGACCACACAAAAATAGGTCAGGGCTTCCCTGGTGGCGCAGTGGTTGAGAGTCCGCCTTACGATGCAGGGGACACGGGTTCATGCCCTGGTCCGGGAGGATCCCACATGCCGCAGAGCGGATGGGCCCGTGAGCCATGGCTGCTGAGGCTGCACGTCCGGAGCCTGTGCTCCGCAGCGGGAGAGGCCACAGCAGTGAGAGGCCCGCGTACCGCAAAAAAAAAAAAAAAAAAAAAGGCCAATCCTTTCTACCAAGCACCAGCTTCTGCATTAAATTTAAGCAACGCTGCCTCATAATTGACTATGTTCTCCAAATTCACCTTTTTGCACCTGTTCTTGCTGTGGACTTGTGTGTTGACCTCCTATCAGGGTGATGACAGTTGGTTAAATGTCAGCTCAAGCTTTCCTGAGTCAAATAAGCTCTCCCTTCTCTCATCAGTGTCTCTTCTTTGCCTCAGGATTTCTCTCAGAATTCTGAGAATCGTAAACTGATAGTGGTCACGCTCTTTGGCATTTAAAAGCAGGAATGTTTCTGGGCAGAATTCAAACAGTCAGGAACTCTGGACGCCAATGAATGGGAGGTGAAAATGAGAAAGGTTGAATGACATCATTCTGGAAAGCACTTTTTTCAAGTCTGTTGCTTTTAACCTTTTCTGTGTACAGAGAAAGCATTCGCCAAACACAAGAGTTTCTTTTGCTCGTCATTGTATTGCTTATTCACTCATCAACATTTTGATGAAACTACAAGATCTCAGGCAGATATGAAAATACATGGGTTGATGCCCTCACCATTAATAACTCCCCGGTTAAAGAGGAGAGTTAAGAAAATAGATTTTTATTGGAAAAATAAATATAGGCACATAGGCAGACAAGTCACACTTGGTCTGTAGCCTAAATGCCTTAAATTGAATTAGAAGTCAAATAAGTTCAGTACTTCAGAGAATTTATAGGGATTAAAAAATAGGCAGATAAGATGGAATTCAAGTCTGAAGAGGCTGGTGGCTAAGGAGGGGAAAAGAAGGGAGATATGAACTCCATGAATGGATATTAGCTTGAGTAAAACAGCGTATGGGTCATCCCTGTTCCAGTACGTCACTTCTTTGCTAATAATATATAAGTCATTTTGCAATAAATATGTTGGTTAATAAATGTTTTCCATATTTAAGATTGATTTTTTAGGAGAGACTTCCAAAAGTAGAATTAGTGGAAGGTATGAGCATTAAAAATTCCCTAATATATATTTCAAATTACTTTTTGAAAGAGTATGCCAGTTCACACTCATACCCACAACGTCTGAGAGTGCTGGTTTCACCAATACCTTGTTAGGATACATTTGTTTATTTTTGTAGCATTTTTGTAGGAGTAAAGATAACATGAGAATTGATTTTAAAAGCAATTGAGGGTGAATATTTTCTGTCAGTAGATGACTGGGTGTTTGTATTTCCTTTGCTTGAAATTATCATTTCACGTTCTGTACCCTCTAACTTTTGGAAACTTAGAGAGTCTCTTTGTTTGTAATTCATGGGAAATTACTGGTGGTATTTCATACTGTTACAAATATTTGTCAGTTTTTAAAAAATTTTTGGTTGTGATTCCTATGGACATTAAAAGAATAAAAGCAGGGATACAAAGAAGAGGAAAAAACAGAGGAAAAGTGTTGCAGAAATCTAATGAGACCCCTTGTGATTTCCTGGGTAGGAAATAATGTAGAAATACAGTGGTATAAGCAATACAAATGCTAAGTCCTCCACCCACAGATCCACCCCACACATACAATAGTATTATACTAAGGGTGTAACATATTTCATAATATTAATTGCTCCTTAGAAGATAATCATAATATCATTAATGATAGTTATAAATTGCATCATCGATTACAGTCTAAAACATCACTCCTAAGGAATTAACTGCCCACGATCATTAATCACGGCAAGTTTATTATGTCCATTCAAAACATTAGTATAAAGTGGATGAAGATTTCTCTTTTCTAAATGTCTCATAAGCATTATTTGGCAGTTAGACGGAAAACCATTCTATTTGTGTTTAAGGATACCTAATTCCCTCAGTTGTTCAAGGCTGAACATAGACACAGACAGAGAACGATACAGAGAACGATAAAGAACAGGGAGCTCCAAGGCTGATTCCACTCACTGGCTTAATTTTCTGACGTCGAATTAAGTGTCTGCCTTTATAGCTCCAACAACTTCTTCTTGTATTAAAAAAAATAAGTATCATGTAAATATGATTCGACTGAATCAATCACACTAATCTGGAAAAATGATTCTCCCTTCAAGTGACTGTGTTCCACCCAGTTCACGTCAGTGCCCGGCTGAATGGATTAAACCACTTCCTCTCTCTGTCCTCTCTTCTCTGTCCCAGGAAATATGCATCTTCTTAACGGAGGTAATAGTTTAGTTGTCACGGCAAAGAGAGTAGAAAACAAAACATTGTTTCTTACTATCAAGGGGAAAAGAGGCACAAGGTACAGCAGAAGCTCACCCCACTGGTTCTCCGACTTTACTTCGTATCGAGATGATCCTGGAGCTTTAACTACTTAGAGATCCCTGGTAATTCTAACGGCAGTAAAGGTTGAGAACAACTGGTCTGAGGCGCCTCACCTCATCACAGATGTGCACTCTGTCCATTGAAGCGACTAAGACCCCAGATGTAAGACGACTTTGATCAGGGGAGTGGGCATGTATACTTTGGAAGGAAATAGACATACATATGAAAAACACCTTATTTTATTTAGGAAAAATGTCATCAGGGCTTTCAGGTGTCAACATTGCAAAGACTTGGCATCTTGTAAACAGAAGTTGCTCTTAATTCTCATGGTAATATTATCAGGTGAGGAGGTTTTTCTAATCAGTCCTTGACTGAAAATGAAATGTCATTCATTGCTATTGTGGCAGTGGTGGTGGTGGTCGCTTTGTTGACACATCAGAGCCTCTTCCCGTAGCCCCCAAATTGTAAATGATAATCCATCCATCGAGTGTTTGCAAATCATTGGAATACCAGATTTTATCACTGATACCCAATCATCATTGATACTAAATAACAGAGTCGTTGCCATAAGTCACAATAAACATAACCGTGGCCATGGCAGTGGGCCTCGACTTTGAGTCCACTGTTGCTAAATGGTGCCCAAGTGTGTATGTTTGCTACAGAAGGGAGATGGAGAACAGCTTTGTGATTCGGTTCTGTAACCAAGGTCCAATATCGATCTTATGTTGGTGTGAGAGGTCACACCATGGGTTTTTTGTTTATTTTTGGTCCGTTTGGTAGCTTTTCTTGACTTTCAAAGACGTTAATTTAAAAAAAGGACTTTGGGACACAAGTAATTACTTTCAGATCACTTATAATTTATAATTTAAAAAATTTATTTGAGTTTTAATTGTACATTATTTTATACTTTTAAATTTTTTTAATTTGTAATTTTGGAAGACTTTAAACATATACAATAAGACTAGAATAGAATAAGAATAGAATAGGAATAGAACTAATGAATCCCCGTGCACACATCCCCCAACTTCTGCCGTAATCAACATTCTGTCATTCTCACGTCATCTATACCTCCGCCCACGCCCCATGCACCTGCTTGATTTATTGCTGCTTTTACCATTTTTAAGGTAAAAATTACAGACAAAATGCATACATCGTAGCAGTACAATTTTGACAAATGGCTATGCCTGGGTAGCCTATACCTCTTCACAGCGTAGAATATGTTCTCTTACAAAATGTTCCCTCTTATTACTTCCCAGTCAGTCCCCATCCTTCAGAAGGAACCACTTTTCTTATGTTATTCACCTTTGATTATTTCTGGCTTTTTCGAGAATTGCGGATGTAAGGAGATATGCGCTATGTATTCTTTTGTGTCTGGCTTCTTTTGCTCAGTGTAAAGTCTGTAAGTTTCATCCATGCTGCTCCATGGATCGGAACTCCATTCCTTTTCATTCCTATGTAGTATTCGAGGAGACTGTGTGGGTTGGTTTGGTAGCTCGGTGACATCATCAAGGATCCAGGCTCCTCTCTGCCAACCTCACTATGTCAGAGTTGTAATTTTTTTTTTTTTTTTTTTTTTTTTGCAGTAAGCAGGCCTCACTGTTGTGGCCTCTCCCGTTGCGGAGCGGAGCACAGGCTCCAGACGCGCAGGCTCAGCAGTCATGGCTCACGGTCCCAGCCGTTCTGCAGCATGTGGGATCCTCCCAGACCGGGGCATGAACCCGTGTTTTTTTTTTGTTTTTTTTTTTTTGTTTTTTGGAGGGTTTTTTTGGGGTTTTTTTGTTTTTTTTTAATTTTTTTTTTTAGAGTTGTCATTTTTCATGGACACATGCTTTGTCCTCTCACCACAACATCGAAAGCATAAGAAGGGCAAAGCTTAAAAGACTTGGAAAGTTTTGAACTTAACCCCCCAAAATAAAATTAGCATTTGGATAATAAATAAATGAAGGATGTGGATATAATAATGTCGTTCGTTTTAGAAATCTATTGGCAATCAGAATTTTAATTTCATTTTTATACCCAAACAATTGATACTCTGAAGTTCTTTCTAAATAAAGAGCAGATAAATACGAGATTTTATGATTTGTTATGTTGTTTTTCTTAATATAATCAACCTAAAGATAGTAAAGAAAAAAAATTCTTTATGCTTCTTTTTGGTCCCTAAAGCAAAGTGGTGGACACGTTACAGACACAATAAGTGTTTGTAACTTGACGATAAGAGGTGGTATGATTTGCTGACTTATGACCAGCTAACTGCTGAGTGTAAGGCTCTGACTTGGAGTAGTGGGCATAGGATTGAATGAGAGTGTTGTTTTGTTCAACCAGCTATTAGTTTGAAAACTACCGATTGCATTTCTTTTAATAGCTTATTAACATCGTGTTGCTGAAGGACCTCTTCTGAGTTCTTGTTATTGTGTATTCAGAAAAGGGCTCCAGTGAGACCTTGGAAGACTTCTGTATTTATTTTCCAGGAGTTAGCCTGCGCTCATAATTAACTAATGGTCTTTAATGCATTCATGGAATAATAGCCACAGTGATGAGTGCTAGAGAACATTTGCATAGGGCTACAAAGCTGACGAAACCCAGACCCCTCTCTGGCCATTGACATTCTTATCACCGCTGTCTCTTGACACCCGGTTCCCTTGGTTTGCCAGCACGTTGTGGGTCTCCTTTCTCACTGCACTCTGTCTTCTTTAATTGGATTTTCTCCTGCTCTTAAGCATAATTATTGTTCAAGGTTTTTAAGGAGCAGCGGACTAGAAATGAGAAAATAAGAACTCTAGTCTTGGATCCACATTTTAAACATTTATAGTAGATACCATGGAACCTCTTAAGCTGCAGTTTCTTCACCTATAAAATGGGCATTTTCACTTTTTCTTTGTTGATTCTCAGGGTTGTTGTCCCCACCAATTGAGATAACATGTGTCCAACATTCTGAACACAAAGTTTTTTTAAAGTACAGTGCAGGGCTTCCGTGGTGGCGCAGTGGTTGAGAGTCTGCCTGCTGATGCGGGGGACACGGGTTCCTGCCCCTGTCCGGGAGGATCCCACATGCCGCGGAGCGGCTGGACCCGTGAGCCATGGCCGCTGAGCCTGCGCGTCCGGAGCCTGTGCTCCGCAACGGGAGAGGCCACAGCGGTGAAAGGCCCGCGTACAGCAAAAAAAAAAAAAAAAGTACAGTGCAAATTCAAGGCACTGCAGCTACTGTGCTCCCTGTAGACTCTCAGCAAATAAGAGTCTTTAGTGTTTCCTCTGCTTCTCCACCCAGCCCACACATACACACACTTTGTTCTGTCTAAACTCCTGTGGTGTATAAATCATTTCCCCTGAAACCTTTCCAGTCCCAATGAAACTTCATTTCAGTGTGAGGTTCACATTAGTTTGTCTGATCTGCCTGATATACATAAATCTTTTAGGCTCAGTCTGAGACTTCCATTATATATTTATCTAGACGTAAAACTCTCTTGCTTCTCAAATACTAATAATATACTTATATTAAATAAATTTAATTAATTTAATATTAACTCAAAGCACAGTTGGTATCTAATTTGAGAGAAATTTTGTTTTAAAGGGGTTTGGTAACTATGTTGCTTTGAAATGTAAATTCTCATATTTACAATTCTTAATTGTAGTCTTTTTCTAAATACCCTTCTCTAAAAACAGGAACCAGGGCTCTTTGGAGAAATGGCTGAGTCTCAGTTTGGGGCAGAGGAAATACAAAAGAGCCTGAAACATTGAGCATGACAACACTTTTGTGGTCATGTTTTCCAACATCAATCTAAGCATGAGAAAATGTCAGGCAAACCCAAAATGAGAGACATTCTACAAAATAACTGACCAGTATTCATCCGAAGTGTCAGGATCATGAAAGATGACAAAGGACAGGAACTATCACATGTTGAAGGAGAATAAGAAGGGCCAGCAATTAATGTGGGACCGTGGATTGCATCCTAAAGCAGGAAAAGGAAGACAGGGAAAATCCTGGTAAAATTCAAATGAACTCTAATATTTATTTAAGAGTATCATACAAAGTTAATTACTTGGTTCTGAGACTCGTGCTATAGTTATGTAAGACTCTATCACTAAGGAAAGCTGGGTGAATAGCATATGGGAAATCTCTTGTACTATTTTTTTTTTTTTTTTTTTTTGCTGTACGCGGGCCTCTCACTGTTGTGGCCTCTCCCGTTGTGGAGCACAGGCTCCGGACACGCAGGCTCAGTGGCCATGGCTCACGGGCCCAGCCACTCGGCGGCATGTGGGATCTTCCCGGACCGGGGCACGAACCCGTGCCCCCTGCATCGGCAGGCGGACTCTCAACCACTTCGCCACCAGGGAAGACCTCTTGTACTATTTTTGTAATTATTTGTATAAGTTTAAAGTTCTTTCAAAGGAAACATATATGTCTGTGTGTGGTGTGTGGATATGTGTGTGTGTATACCTGTATATAATTTATGTTTCTTGACTCATTATAATTCAAACCTGATCTATCACACTTGCCCAAGCTTCAGTGCATAACTATAGAAAGATTTTGACTACCGTTTGGGACATATTTCAGTGGATAGCAGATGGCTTTTACTGTAATAAGTGCTCCCTTTGGTTCTGCAAAAATTCCTCATAGAATTGGAGAACATTATTTGACCTGTGTGGATCCATGGAAATATTTATAAATGTGCCCTGTTTCTTATTTTGCTCCTAATGTATGCACAGTTCACATCCATGTTGCTGTATTCTGTTCAACCATAATTCATTGAGTCAGCTCCATGTTGCCATCTGTTAAATAACTTTAAACGTTTTCATTAAAATATTAAAAGTAAGACTCATTATTAAGGTAGGAAATGATGCAGTAAATGAGTTTAACTCAAGTTAGAATTATCTCTGCCAGGCTGGAACTGCTCTCAATTTTTCTTCAGTTATTCTGTCAGTCATGCATTTTCCCAGAAGTCTGAGAGCCTTTCTGCCTGTAAGTTACATTTTCTGAAATCCAGCCTTTTGAAAATGACTGGCTGCCTTTTTGAGTCAAATGTAAAGGTAAAGTTGTCCCCCTCCTTTTAACATTCCTGAGGTCAGCTATGCATCTCTATAAGTTTTAGATACAGAGGTAATTTCAGTGATACACTTCATTTTAGAGGGAAAGCAATGAGACTCGGGTAAATGAATTGCATAAGATTGCAATTATTTTCCTGGTAAAATGAGAAAAACACTATTTTCATTATCGAAGTGGTCATTAATAGATTCAGCAAACATTCTTACTTGGTCCTCAACACTGGAGGAAAAACCAATGAAAAGACACGATTCTTTTCCCCAGAGAGCCCCCCATGTAGTGAGAAAGGGGAAAAAAGCAACAGTTATAATAGAGCCCAGAAGGAGATTCACAATAAAAGCCTTCAGGAGAGGTCCTTTGTGCAGAATGACTAGGTCAGGGAAATCCAACATGAATTTCATTTGTATTTTCTCTATTAATTACAGCTCTATTAATCAATGAAAAAAATAGTACTCTGGGCAACGTGGGTCCATGTGGTGACTGATAATGCGACATTAATTTTCTGACCTTTTTCCAGACAACTTTTGCTTGAATGCTAACCTAAGGTGACATCTGCCCTCCCCATCGTTTGTGTAGGTGGGTCCTCCCGGGTGTCGGAGCAGGGCCCTGGCTCTAAGGACCCCCATCGTCACATTGCCTCTTCTTGATCAGCTCTTGATACTCCCTAAAATGATAGTTTTACTCACTTTTTACCTGCCAATGTTCCCTGTCCCCTGATGTTTGTAAACTGCTGTGACCTGAAGATGGCCTGACTAGTGTCATCCCTTAGTAAATATTTGTTAAAATAATGAAACCTGGGTATCAGCTGATATCCATCATCTGTCAATTGAGAGTGAAATACTTTCTCTTAAAAACTTCCTCCATGGAGCTGAAACCAACAGCTTGAAGTAAGAGCTTTAATGAAATGATTTTTCAGGGGCAGCACCAGTTCCCAAGTTACCCTTCATCTTTGTTCTTCTTCCCTCCTGATCAACCTTGAGGCAGCAGATTAAACTTCCATAGATTTTGGGTTTCACTGATATTCACTAGATATTCTATTAAAAGGTAGCCCCACAAAAATCAGCAATGAACAAATTTAACTGTAGCTATTTTTTAATAGTACCAGGTAGTGTATCTTCCACTTACTCTTCTGATACATTACAAGAAAATACAAATAAACACTATAAAGGATTACAACTGAAAATGAATTGGATGCAGGACAAGTACTTGTTTGGCAGAGTTGGGGGCGTTTTTTTGGCAGAGAATATACAGTTTGCGGGACTGCTATTAATTTGATGATATTGGGCACATTTTTTGTTTTTTCGTTAATTCACATCTTATTAAATTAGATAAGGAGACGTACATATAATTGGAAATACAGCCGAATTGGCAATGGTTTGTTTTTTTTTAAAAAAATGTTTTGAATGTTCCCTGTATCTTGCTTAACAACTTTCAGAATGTACTTTGGCAAGCTTTTTTCTTTAGTTCTTTAAGCTCTTGCATTTCAGAGGAATTCAATCAAAGTTCATTTCAGAGTTTGCATTGACAGTTCAAAACACCAACTTTCAAGGGAACTGAGATAACCAGTACTTTTTGTGAACGCTTTAGAGAAACTGTTAAATAATCAGATCTTGACAGATGAGGTGAATTTTATGTCCGTAGGGTTTGGTTCTAAAAATAATAAAATTTAATTTCAAAAACCAATAGTTTAATTCAAAATCAAAGTAATCTGATGCTTCTGTTTCGAAGCCAGGCACACACGGGTCTTGATCTCGCATTGCCTCAGTTTCTACATCTTTAGAATGGGATGATAATAGTACCATCCTGATAGCATCACTGAGGATCCTATGAGTTAGGACATGGAAAGTGTTCAGAAGATTACCTGGCACATGTTAGGCAGTAAATAAATATTTGTGAAATGAATGGATTTTCCAATAAATTTTGCAATTATTTTTCTTGTTATTCTTATTTTCATTAAGTAGCTTCTCCAAAGTTTCACAGACACTATGTGATAAAGATCTAAGTTTGAATGTTGGATCTGCTGTTTTGTAACTGTGTGACCATGGGCAAATTACGTACAACAAAGTTCAGTTTGTCCATAGAGAATGGAAAAAACAACACTACCCTTCAAAGAGTATACAGATTAAATAAAATAATGAATGTCCAAAAGAAAGAAACAGTGACAGGGATCCAACGAGCTCTCCTATTTGTAGCATCCCCAGGGAGACTTTTCTTGCCCTCTCCTCCCTTATGTTCTGTGACTAGACGGTCCCTGGTGGGGTGAGATTCACAGTAGAATTTTCTCAATTTAGCCGGACAGCATGTACAACTGAGTAGCCATCTGCAGACACCATGAGAATGCGTTCCAAACATCTGCTGAGTTTACCTCTCAGTAAAACAAATTTAAAGAGGTTCTCTTGGCATCGAGGTGTGTAGCTAAAATGGTCTAAGAGGAGTTTAAATCCTCTTCAAAATGTTTGCTAAACTTGCTTCTTATGCCATAAAATATCACTGCTTATTTTTATAAAAAATAATATATATTGTATATATTTATATAATAATATATTTTTCCAAGTCTTTCAATGAAGACTTTATTTCCAACAAGACGCTTTATATTTTCTGGTTCTGTTCGGTTTGTCTCCCCTGAAGCCTATTTCTCTAAACAACCTTGGGTCCGTCTTACAAATGCATTTTCCTGGCTCCACTCCAGAAATTCTGAGGGCCTGGCCCAGGAATTTACATTTTTCAGAAGAATCCAAGGGAACACTAAATGAGGCCTAACTAAGGATGACTCAGTATTAATTACCATATTAATTACTACTGGATGTGTAAAGTTGAGTTTTTTCTTCCTGTAGCCTTTGCTGATGGCTAGGATGGCGACCAGTCAAATCCTAGTGAGTGAGAAGCTGGGAATGAGGCCTGGAGAGTTTTTTGTAGCCTTTGGTTTGTGGTGGAACAGCATAAAATACAAAGCCAGCGCACACTGTTCAAAGAGTCATACGCCGGTAGGAGCAGGGTAGCTGCGGTGAGATACTACGTCTCATTTAAATTTCAGTATCTTTACTTCCTGAATTACGTACGAAGTTAAAATGTTTCATGACTGTTTTCTACTTGGAAATTGAATCAATTTAGAATAGGTACTCATTGTTTAAAGGAAAATATCTGAAATATTTTGAGAGAAAACATTGCTTTGAAAAATATTTTCATTACTTTTCATGAAAAATAATTTATAGCTACCTCAAGGTTTGAGTAATTTTTTAAGTCTTTCGTTTTGGAGGTAACTTCAGATTACCAATATAAACCACATAGGGAAGGAGTTTTACTTCTTATTATCACTTAGTGCCTAAAATCTTCACCTAGAAAACACTGAATCAGAGCATAATTTGTCCTTTTTGTTCACATCCCTATAAATGGGTAAGGAATTGGCTTCCAGAATAAAGATGCACGTTTAGGAAGAGAATTTCACATATTTGATTGTAATTTGAGCTAGTTATTAAGCATAATGGAACTACAAAACATAATGGAACTACAAAAGCAGAGATGAATGGTAGAATACGGTATAGTTAGTTAAGAGTCAGCCTTAATCAGCTAAGAGTGAGAAACAGCCTTTTTTCCTGAAATTGCCTCACAGTCTCCAGTGAGGACTCCAGGACCCTCTACTCCTTCAATTAATAACTTGTTTTCTGAATGTGTCAGTTCAGTGGCACTATTTTTTCTTTAATTCAATGAGATACAAATTTGAAGTTAAACTCAGAAATCTATGCCAGCCTATACAAAGCTATAGATGATATATTTAAGTAGCACGTAAAGGTATGTCTCAATATCAATTTGTTTTTCTAAATCGCAGTAAGTTCTTTCTGAAAAATAATGTTCATTCAAGAAGTACCTTTTCTTCCCTTTTATCCCTATTTTTTAAGGGAGGAGGGAATTACACGGGTTCCTTAAATCACTAAAATAAGTTTCCTGATATGAAATCATTCACCGTAATTTGTAGCAAAATGTATTTCAGTTTCCTGCCTCTTCAGGAGAGTGAGAGGGTGAGGTTTCTGAGGTAGAAGATACTTAGCAAATTCAAAAACTTAATAAATTTTACCAGTGAAGTCTACTGGAGTCCAAGCATCCTCTGAATATAGGATAATTCTACCAATATCCTATCAGAACACGGAGATGCCGGTATCCTGTTACCTGCCACCCTTGTTCTCCTGGAAGTTCCTGAAAAGGATCAGTCAACACTTTCCCACACTCGAAAAGGCTCGTTACTGTTACTGCTGGTCCTAGGGAATGGCTTGTCTTTTGAATTCATTTATTCTTTGAATTCATCTATTCACTTACACTTTGTGACTCATAGGAATGACCATATTTTTTAATGTTCTTTTAGTCATTGAAACATCTATATTCCAAGCTATTCTGGTAGAGAGTTGGTGACGAATTCATCCAGGAAATAGCTCGTTTTCTTTCCAAATGGCTCTCAGCTGGATGAGTGCAGATGGAGGCTGATGGGTTTGCATGTGTGCACTCAGATGTCCACACGCCCCGAAAGGATCAGCAGATTTGGATCTGATTATCCTCTAATTCATTGAACTCTAAACCATCAGTAAACAGTTTTGAACACACCTCCCCAACAGGTGTGTGTGTATGTGTGTGTGTGAACATACGTATATAGTATAGTATAGCGTAACATGCATATGTTATAAATGCATACCATGGTACACCTTGATAATGTATTACATTACAAAACAAAAAGAACAAAAAAATAGAATATTTAAAAGAAATAACTTATCACCTCTTTTAGTGAGTAATTGTTGAGCACCTGTTTTGTGCCAGGTACTGTCCTAAGTGATGAGGATTCAACAGTGAACAGGACAAACTTTTGTATTTCATGGAGCGTGTATTTCAGTGGGTAGATAAACAGCAAATATGTAATATAGTGCCAGTGATAAGTATTTTGAGGAAAAATCATGGTATGTTATTCAGAGAGTGATGGGAACAGAAGTATTATTTACGCTAAGGTGTGCAGGAACACTGGACAAAGGCCTCAGTAATCAGAGGGAACGAAGAAAAGTATTTGATGTTACAGAAGGGAAAAAAGTGCAATGTCTTGAGACAATGGCAATGGGGTGAAGATAAAACCAGCAGAATTTATTTATTAACAGTTAATGAGGCACCATTAAGGAGAATGAGGGCATATCTGTATTTCACATAGTCTTTTAATACCTTTGAGTTTTTTTGACCTAACCTCTTGCCTTATCCGATGGGCTTGTCATTGTTTTAACTTTAAAATATAGCTAACAGAGAACTTGTACCAGAAATAAGAGAGACTATCAGCTGTGCCACTGTTTTATTCTATTCACACATTTAAAGAAATGTTTTCAGATCATATATATTTCCTACCAAGACGTAAGACTTGTCTGCTCTTAAATACACTATGTACTGGTCAGGTGAGGTATGGTCAGTTGAAATGACAGCCGTGAATTTTGATTAGGCACGATTATTTTATGATAAAAGCACAGAGTTAGTTATTAAAGTTTTATATTTGGTATTTTATTATATGATATTAATAGAGAAAGACCTAGAAGGCAAGGATCAAGTCTCTTGAAGTATCTGTGTATCACAGTGAAAACACAGAACCCAAAACGCACAGGAGCTTAAACTTGTTAATAATGACCATGTACAGTTCAAGCAAATGTCAGGAGATCATTTAGGTCATGTACAAATCTCATATTAGGTCATCAGAATTCCACGCAATGTAACAAACCTTTCTTCAAAAAGAGCCCTGTGAATTCTGCAAGAAACCTGAATTGCTTACTACTTACTTGACCTATTCAGAGTATCAGAGCGACCCTAACAAAATAAAAACAGCCCAGACTTCGAAGACGACTATCGAGAAATATAGTAACACACTGGCTTGCGTTGTGTATGATTTGTGTAGGTCGCTGCAGAATGGGAAAAGTCTGAACTAAGAAGTGTTTACCAAGCACACTCATAATAATGGGGCCCAGATTGATTTCTAGATGGTGTTGTGGTTTCTGTAATGTTCCACTGATAAGTCAGAATCTTTTTGTACCAGAATCGTTTTCTGAATAGTGTATGTTGATGGATGGTAGTGGAGATGGAGTGAAGACTACAGTTACCATTTGTTTTTAATCACTAACAGCTCTTACCGATTCTTTATTTTTCATTTCAGTTATTGTACTTTTGAGCTCCAGAATTTCTAGTTGGTTACTGTCTTAGTTATCTCGGGCTACCATAAAAAATACTATAGACTGAGTGACTGAACACAATTTTATTTCTCACCGTTCTGGAGCCTGGCGAGTCAAAGATCAAGGTGAGAAAAAGGTAGGTTTTATTCCCCAGCCTCCTGGCTTGTAGACAGTGCTCTTTCTAAGGGTTCACATGACCTCTCCTTTGTGCCCAACTGGAGAGCAAAAGAGAGAGAGAACGTTCTGGTTTCTTTTCACACCAAGAGGCCAGAATCACTAGGGGCCTTGGAGCCTGGCTACCGAATCAAGTGTCTGACTAGTGACAAGTTCACCAGCTCTGCCTCTTCCAGTCCATTTGTCCTCTGTTACAGCCCTAAGCCAGGCCTTACGTAGGTGACGCCATTATGTATTTTACTTAAAGCACTAAGCACTTTGGCTTTGGTAGCAAGCACTCAGTAACAGCTAGCATCAGACACTCCCTTGTTTCCCATGTGATTTCAACCTGACCTCAAAAGGTTTGTCTGGGATGGGATATTGGTGTTAATGATGACAACTTGGAGTTCAGACAGGGCTGCTCAAACCGGCAGTGTCAGGTCTGTAGTACACCGGGTAAGATCACACCGAGATTGCACTTTCCCGATTCCTCCCCGGTCTTCCATTGAGGGGCTGCCCCCCAGCTGACAGTGCGTCAGTGCAGAGGGAGAGCCTGTGGGTTAGAAGAGGTCGGGACTGTGGACCCACTGCTTCACACAGGCAGGCTGGGAGGGATGTCTCACCACCACTCGAGTGTTCAGTTCCTCTCACTTTCATCAATCCTTGCTGTCCATCTGGGTTCTGTCTCTTTCTGCATCATCAGGCTTATAGCAGGACCATAGATAGTGAAACATTCTTCTTTTCCCATTTTATCTCCTCTAATTGAAATATATTCCTCCTATGTCCAGCTTACACCACTTGCTAAAGGATCAGCTTACGTTCTACATTTTCTGTGGTGCCTTTCCTGCTGGGGAGAGAACATCCCTTATTTCAAGGACTCCCATGGCATTTCATCTGTAATGTAATGTTCTTATGGGACATATCACTGTTGACCTTGTACCACAGTTATTTGTGTATATTTCTATGTTCCCTATTATATTAGCAGTCCCTGAGGAGCCGGATTTTTGTCTAATTTATCTTTATATCCCCACAGCACCCCACTGTACCTTGCGTGCAGCAGGCAATCAGTAGGTGTTTTCAGAATAAATTAGTCACCAATGAGTATTTGTAGGGGTACAGCCCCTACATAGATATATATCTTTATATTTGCATATGTAAAAGGATATAAAAAGAGGGACATGCATCATAGAACATTTCATAGAAAATATTAAATTAATTAAGCAAATTTAAAGCTCTGCCGAACTGTCAGACACAAAGAACTACAATACTGTTTCTGACGAATGCCTTCTCTTAGCCAGTTAGAAAAACTGGGACATAGTTTTAGTTGTGAGACTTTCTAGTTTGGTTTGGTGCACGACTTCGTATTTTCGTAGTCTCCGTAGACAAGTGATACAAAAGACAAGCACACAGATTGCTTTTATTTACTTATTTATTTTTTAGTATTTGACCTTTAGTTTGATCTAGATAGCCACAATTTACGTAAAGGTGGCAATTCAGAGTATAAAGTCTCTTATGTTTCTTCAGTTTGTATCAAAACAAAGGCACGCTGGAGCTAGTTTGAACAAATTTTAAGTTAAAGATAGTTTGCCATCAAACATAAAGGCATTTAAACTGTAGGTTACATTCTGGTTGTACCTTCTGTGATTATATTCTGGAAGTTAATCAGTCAACGAATGTTTGCGTGTATCATTTATTCAGTCAGTAAGTCAGTAACATCTTCATGGTTCAACATGGGGCACTCCTGGGTGATTGATGGAACCCCAATTATCATACTATTGGTGCAAAGATAAAAAAGATATAAAGCTTACCAGCCCTCATTCAGTTTACTATATAAATGAGGTGTAGCATTTACACAAGTAACTAGTAACACAATTGAAGTTTTTAAAGACACATACGAAGAAGAGCCTTGAAATTTCAGAGTAGTAAGAGATCATTTTCATAGAAATAAAAGCTGGACCTTACGTGGTAAAGAGGGAAATTTGACAGTTGGAAGTTGTCAGTGGGAGAATTCCAAGGTTCAGAGGCATAAAATGCAATATTGATCATGTAATATTCAGTCTGATGAAGAATGGAAAATGTATAGAGGGCTAAACTAGTTGAGGTGCTATAGAAGACAGCAAAATAAGAATTGAGAAACTGCAATCTTTTTCTTTTCTTAACATCTTTATTGGAGTATAATTGCTTTACAATGGTGTATTCGTTTCTGCTTTATAACAAAGTGAATCAGCTATACATATACATATGTCCCCATATCTCTTCCCTCCTGCGTCTCCCTCCCTCCCACCCTCCCTATCCCACCCCTCTACGTGGTCACAAAGCACCGAGCTGATCTCCCTGTGCTATGCAGCTGCTTCCCACTAGCTATCTATTTTACATTTGGGAGTGTATATATGTCCATGCTACTCTCTCACTTCGTCCCAGCTTACCCTTCCCCCTCCCCGTGTCCTCAAGTCCATTCTCTACATCTGCTTCTTTATTCCTGTTCTGCCCCTAGGTTCTTCAGAGCCAATTTTTTTTTTTTTAGATTCCATATATATGTGTTAGCATAAGGTATTTGTTTTTCTCTTTCTGACTTACTTCACTCTGTATGACAGACTCTAGGTCCATCCACCTCACTACAAATAACTCAGTTTCATTCCTTTTTATGGCTGAGTAATATTCCATTGTATATATGTGCCACATCTTCTTTATCCATTCATCTGTCAATGGACACTTAGGTTGCTTCCATGTTCTGGCTATTGTAAATAGTGCTGAAATGAACATTGTGGTACATGACTCTTTTTGAATTATGGTTTTCTCCGGGTATATGCCCAGTAGTGGGATTGTTGGGTGGTATGGTAGTTCTATTTTTATAGAAAAACTGCAATCTTAATTGGCATTTAAAAGGTAACTGTTGGACTTGGGAAGCAGTTATTTCTATTAAATTGTAGGAGTCCACTGCAAGTCATTATTGAGCCGGTGGAGAGGAAATGAAGGTAGCAAGTGGAGATTGTGGAGACTGATGATAAAAAAGGGGAAAGAGATAAGACTGCATGCAGCAAAGACTCAGGATTGAGGGTCGGGCTTTTTAGAACAAGGAAGCATTTTGTAGGCAGAGTTGAGTGGGTAGAGATGGACAGATTAAAGACAGAGAGATAACAGGATAATTGATGGTGCAAGGTCTGGGAAGAGGAGATTTCAGGAGCATCTCTGGAGGATTTTAGGTTACAAAGGGTGGAGGAATGGGGCAGCCATTTATTCCTCATGTCTGGGGAAGTAGAGAGTAGATGACCGTTTTGAGAAAAAAAGGAAGAAAATTGAGACAGCTCAAATTAAGATTGCCTTGATCTCAACTGAGTTAGAGGCTGACGTAGAAATCAGCAGGAGAGAGAGTGAAGATGACTTGTAGAAAAATGTCCTGCAAAAACAAACAAGCAGGTAAACCGCTGAGGATAGATGACATTCAATTACCTTGAATCCAATCAGCATTATTTCCTGACTTGCTCTAGCAGCCTTGCTGCAGTGTGGAAAGGAGAACTTTGCATAACATGAGGAGTTGAGCACAATCTTTAAAGCAGGTAGCAAATTCCAATGTACTGTGGAAAACATTATTCAAAATGTTCAAAAGCTAATTGTCTCCTGCTTCATAGTCAGTCGTTTGTAGCTTAATAGGATCAGGTAAAAGTACTAGCATTATCAGATTATTTAAAACAAACAAACAAAGAAAAAAACTCGTGTCTTACAATTAGCTGGTAATTGGTTTCACTTTTCCATAAACAGACTATTGGGCATCCAGAATTAACCAATCTGGTCAGAATATATGGCGTGCTTTTTGCTCTAAGCTCTTAGATTGTGAACTCATTTATTCATTTGTTCATTTATTCATCACATTGGTGGTGCTATTGAGTGTCAGAGAGTATGGCAGGAGCGTGATAGAGAAAGAGGAGGAGAAAACCCACATAATCCCCGATTCCAGGGAGTTTACCGTATGCTGTCTTATATTATCTTCTTTATTAGTTGGCTGCACAAACAAGTATCAAATAACATGGATGTATTAGGAGTGACTTTCATTTTTTAAAAGTCCTGCTTTGGCAGATGATAAACAGAAGAACATTAGACCAGGAGTTTAGGAAAGGCAGAGAGCAACAGTGAGTCCAGATCTATTCTGAGTATGCATGGGGCTAAAAAGCATATAAAACAATCCAGCTAGTGACCGACTCTCCCTCTACTGAATTCTCTCAAAATCGTGAGTGTGCCTGAATGGCGAGTTGATCATTAACGTGACCAGCGATTAACTGGGTGACCAATATTTTGTGAAACATTTTTAAACACTTTGTAAAAACTGTTGTTCTTACCTGTAAATCATGGTATACAATGGAAACACTTTGGCTGCTTTGGGCCAGTTTTTCCCTTCAATCATTAAATCGACAAAGTCAAAAGGCACAGAGACAGTCAAACTATACAGTAAAAATTTTACACACTGAGAATGGGACCAACAACATCTCCTTAAGGGACTGATGGGACGGCTGCATGAGGATGGCGTGGGGCAGAGTTACGTCCAACCCTTACCCAGTGCCCAGCTTGCTTGTTCCTTTAAAGCCATTTTGATTTGATGCTTATAGTTTTCAATCATTCCCACCAGTTCTCTCACTGATGCTTTGTTAAGCAACAGGTGAGTAGAAGAAATGCCAGGAATTGGTGGATGGTATGTGGCTGGGGACACAGAGAAAGAGAGAGCTGGAAACAGGAAACATGGTTCCATCTTTTAGGCACTGGCTTTAAAAGCGAATTTCATTACTGGGATGAGTGACTTCAAGTAGCCATTTGCCAGTGCCATGCTAATGAGAACCTGACAGTCAAGACCCACATTTAGGTACTGATAATGGCTCTTCTTGGCCTGTAGATAACTTGGAACAGCTCAGTCTTGACCAAGGGAAGGAACAGAAAGCTGCCCTTCTGGGTAACTGAGTTTTTAGAGGAAACTGCCTAAAGCAGAGATGAACTTGTCATTCTTCCTTTCCTGAGAGAAGGAAACTGAGGCAAAGCTAAGAATAATACCTATTATCTAACTCTTAAAGTTGTATGGTATTTGCTAACTGAAATGATAGCTGTATTAATAACGAGGATAATTATTTGTGTAAAGAAAGAGACTGGCACAAATAATTAAGGCATCTTTTAACGACAGCGCTCAAAATGCCTGTAAGACATGAAGGAAAAAATACCTCTGTAATTTTAAAGAAATAAATTGGAAGTTTTCTGGCTGATACCCCCTCTCCCTTATTTCCAGATCACAGCAGAAGAAAGCAATTATCTAATTACCAGAAAGTTCACATAATTTCCTAGAACCCAGTGAAAAACTACAAATTGAATACAATGTTCTGTATCTTGCATAACTTATTTAGGAGAAAAATAATTTAATTTTGAAATGTTTCTTGAAGAATTTTCTTTTACAGTTTCTCTTTATTGTTTTTTGATTAAAACATACTTGTTAGGGTCATCAATACAGAATCAACATTTTTAGAAAAAATTGTAAGGAGTTAAAATTCTTATATATATGATTAGCTAAGTTAAAAGATGGCTTTCAGATTATAGAATGCTTTTAATTTTTTTTAAATTTATTTATTTATTTTTGGCTGTGTTCGGTCTTCATTTCTGTGCGAGGACTTTCTCCAGTTGCGGCGAGTGGGGGCCGGCCACTCTTCATCTCGGTGCGCGGGCCTCTCACTGTCACGGCCTCTCCCGTTGTGAAGCACAGGCTCCAGACACGCAGGCTCAGTAGTTGTGGTGCACGGGCTTAGCTACTCCGCGGCACGTGGGATCTTCCCATACCAGGGTTCGAACCCGTGTCCCCTGCATTGGCAGGCAGATTCTTAACCCTGCGCCACCAGGGAAGCCCTAGAATGCTTTTAATTTTAAATATAAATGCATAATTTTAGACTTTTTTTTATGTTGGGGGTAGGAGTTTATTAATTAATTAATTTATTTTTGCTGTGTTGGGTCTTCGTTTCTGTGCGAGGACTTTCTTTAGTTGTGGCAAGCCGGGGCCACTCTTCATCGCGGTGCGCGGGCCTCTCACTATCGCGGCTTCTCTTGTTCCGCAGCACACGCTCCAGACGCGCAGGCTCAGTAGTTGTGGCTCACGGGCCTAGTAACTCCGCGGCATGTGGGATCCTCCTAGACCAGGGCTCGAACCCGTGTCCCCTGCATTAGCAGGCAGATTCACAACCACTGCGGCACCAGGGAAGCCCTAATTTTAGACTTTTTAATTTATAAATGATGTATTTATCTCTTGATGCAGTTTGGGAAAAAAGTTTAATTTTCTGTCATAACCTATACAAAGATGGAATGGAGTATGTTGGTTTTCTTAACACTCATCAAAAGGGGAGGCATGTAAAAATCTCTCTATGTTGAACTAGGTCTATAGAAAGGTAGCCTTAAAATAACTTTTATTAGATCCAGAATTCATGTGTATGAGTTTCCGTGTCATTTATTCTTGCCGTTCTTTATGATTAATCCTACAAAATGCACTTAGCTGATTATGTGCTAAATCCATTATGGTCACGTAGCCTATTATTTCTTATTTTGGACATGTTTTGAGGGGAGAGAGGAATAACCCACGGAAGAATGTGAGCTATGTGTTTCAGTGTTGTTCTGAGCTTAGAAACGTTAATTCATTGGGAATACGCCCATGGTGTGCTGCTTCCATGGTGTCTCCATTGACCCCTGCTTCTTAGTATTCATACCCTCCTTTAACACCTCCCCTGGATGTGAGCTGGACTTACTGACTTCTTTCTAATGAGTAGAATATAACAGAAAGAATGGGTTGTCCCTTATGAGATTTGGATAGAACAGACAGTAGCTCCCATTTGAACCATCTCTTGGATCTCACACTGGGGAAAGCAAGACCATACGTTGTGAGCAGCCCTATGGAGGGGCCCATGTGGTGCGGCCAGAAACTAAGACCCTCCGTCCAACAGCTCCCAAAGAAGTGAGGACCTCAGCTCACAAGACACTGCAGCCCACCAACAACCGCGTAGGTGAGCTCAGAAGGGGCTCTCTCGGCCTCAGTCGAGTCTTGAGACACAGTAGACCCGGCCAACGCTTCACTGTAATCTCACGGGTAATGTGTTCAGATGTGGCAGGTAAAAATACAAGATGCTCTGATAAATCAGAATCTCAGATAAACAACGATAAGTTTTTTAGTATAATTATGTCCCATGCAATGTTTAGCACACTTATACTGAGAACTTATTTGTTGTTCATCCAACATTCAAATTTAATCTGCATTTTATCTGGCAGCACTAGAAATGAGATGCCTTGAGCTGGAGGCATAGCTAAGCCATGATCAGATTCTGACCGATAGAAACTGTGAGGTTCAAAACGTTTGCCATTTTAAGGTGTGAAGTTTGGGGATAATTTGTCTGCAACGATAGAGGACGAATACATTACCTAATACTTGGATGAGGGTCCAGACAAGCCTGCAATTTGACTGACACATGTTTTGATTGGTCTCAGAAGTGCAGAACCAATAATGATGCTTTTATTTGCCTATCTCCCTAGAATAGAACACGGTTTATTGCTTTGGAGACAGGAAAGATATATCGTTTGCATTTAAACACTACTGACTGGAACACAACTTTTGAGAGACAACCTTTCTAGGCCCATTAGAGAGATGTTGGAAAAAATGTATACATAATTTTGAAACTTTAATTTTTAAAATAATTTACCTCTAAAATATTATGGTCAACAAAAGTTAATAGAATGATGCCTAGAGAGGGTTTGTTGGTAAAACAAAAACTATATACAAAATAAAACCCCAAAAAACTATTTTATACAACTTTTGAAACTATATGCATGTTGTATACCCATAACCATACTATACTATGTATAAGGCACTTTATCCATCAGTTACACAGGTGCATCGGGGAGCCTCTGATTTGAATTTTCTCTTTTCCCTCGGCCACATTTAACCAATCACTCATTACTATCCTGCCATTTTTTGCAACATTTCTCAAACGCTTTCCTTCCTTCTCTTCTCATTTTTTCCCTTCCAACCCCACAAGGCCTCTATCAGTTCTACCTGTTCCACCACCATGGTCTTCTAACTGATCACTTTGCCGGTGTCCTCTTACATGTCCAGTGTTCCCCTACAATGCCAGAGTCCACCTTTCCAAAATATTTCAATCATCATACCAGGTCCACATCCTAAAAGTTCTACTCATGTTCTATAACCCAGAGAATGGGCAGAAAAGATTTGGATTGGAAGTAACGTCTCCTAAAAATATGACTCTAACCTTTGTTTCGTTTTGTTCTTCTATATTGTCCTGTTCCGTTGCATTAGCATGACCAAGTCATTCACGATTCGCTAGGTGTAGGTGTTCCAGAGGAAACGGCTCTGCTGTTACCTAGTGTGTGAAACGTAGCGCTTCGACTCCCACGGGGATCTTCATGATGTGCAGTAGCAAGGGCAGATCCGGGCTTTGTGGGCATCTATTTAAAAAACACAGCTTCACCAGTACAAAATTTTGTATGAAAGTGCAATATTGGTTAAAATTTAGAAAAAGAAATGTTGCTAGACCTCTGGAGATTCAGGTCCTTTTCTTCTGAAACCTCTCTAGGGTGGTAGTGTTGAACTTTTGTGCGATCACAGATGCCGTTGAGAAGCTAATGAGCATAAAGATTCCTCTTCCCAGCACAAGGCAGAGGAACTCCCACACCCACAGGAACTTGCAAACAGTTAATGGTATTCTTAGAACATTTCACTCCACCTCTGTGATCCTGGGAGGTTACAGGATGTCTGCTCATCATCTGTGCTTTGCGAAATGTCCTGTTCTCTCACAGAGAGGCCAGCTCTGTTCTGTACCATGGACTGCAGCTAAAAGGAGGTTATTTCCCTAGGAAATCTGCTTATAATTCTTCTCTTTCAGAATTCTTGTTTCTTTTATGATATCATTTTTCTTTCTCTTAGGCTCTGTCACTTTGCATCCCAGAAGACAGTAAACATGTTAGGTGTCCCATCTCAATATTTGCAGTTCTACTTTGTAACCAAATTGACTGTCTATCGTAATATATTATCTTAATGACATATCTTAATTATGTTAAATTTTCAGGTGGAAAACAAAACCTTAGTAGGATATGGAAATAAATCCTTTTTATTTTTTTTAATTTTTTAACATCTTTATTGGAGTATAATTGCTTTACAATGTTGTGTTAGTTTCTGCTGTATAACAAAGTGAATCAGCTATACGTATACGTATATCCCCACATCTCCTCCCTCTTGCGTCTCCCTCCCATCTTCCCTATCCCACCCCTCTAGGTGGACACAAAGCACCGAGCTGATCTCCCTGTGCTATGCGGCTGCTTCCCACTAGCCATCTATTTTACATTTGGTAGTGTGTATATGTCCATGCCACTCTCTCACTTCGTCCCAGCTTACCCTTCCCCCTCCCGTGTCCTCAAGTCCATTCTCTACATCTGTGTCTTTATTCCTGTCCTGCCCCTAGTTTCTTCAGAACCTTTTTTTTTTTTAGATTCCATATGTATGTGTTAGCATAGAGTATTTGTTTTTCTCTTTCTGACTTACTTCACTCTGTATGACAGACTCTAGGTCCATCCACCTCACTACAAATAACTCAATTTCGTTTCTTTTTATGGCTGAGTAATATTCCACTGTATATATGTGCCACATCTTCTTTATCCATTCATCTGTCGATGGACACTTAGGTTGCTTCCATGTACTGGCTATTGTAAATAGTGCTGCAATGAACATTGTGGTACATGACTCTTTCTGAATTATGGTTTTCTCAGGGTATATGCCCAGTAGTGGAATTGCTGGATCATATGGTAGGTCTATTTTTATTTTTTGAGGAACCTCCATACTGTTCTCCATAGTGGCTGTATCAATTTATATTCCCACCAACAGTGAAAGAGTGTTCCCTTTTCTCCACACCTGCTCCAGCATTTATTGTTTCTAGATTTTTTGATGATGGCCATTCTGCCCGGTGTGAGACGATACCTCATTGCAGTTTTGATTTGCATTTCTCTAATGATTAGTGATGTTGAGCATCCGTTCATGTGTTTGTTGGCAATCTGTATATCTTCTTTGGAGAAATGTCTATTTAGGTCTTCTGCCCATTTTTGGATTGGGTTGTTTGTTTCTTTAATATTGAGCTGCATGAGCTGCTTGTGTATTTTGGAGATTAATACTTCGTCAGTTGTTTCGTTTGCAAATATTTTCTCCCATTCTGAGGGTTGTGTTTTTGTCTTGTTTTTGGTTTCCCTTGCTGTGCTGTGGAAAAGTTTTTAAGTTTCATTAGGTCCCATTTGTTTATTTCTGTTTTTATCTTCATTTCTCTAGGAGGTGGGTCAAAAAGGATCTTGCTGTGATTTATGTCATAGAGTGTTCTGCCTATGTTTTCCTCTAAGAGTTTGATAGTGTCTGGCCTTACATCTAGGTCTTTAATCCATTTTGAGTTTATTTTTGTGTATGGTGCTAGGGAGTGTTCTAATATCATTCTTTTACATGTAGCTGTCCAGTTTTCCCAGCACCACTTATTGAAGAGGCTGTCTTTTCTCCATTGTATATTCTTGCTTCCTTTATCAAAGGTAAGGCGACCATATGTTTGTGGGTTTATCTCTGGGCTTTCTATCCTGTTTCATTGTAAATCCTTTTTAGATGGGCAGATAAATGTATCAGTGGCTTCTTTTTTCTTGTTTAGTGACTAAAAATATACAAAGGATAATACTGTCCCATCTAAATTTTATTTTTGCATGGTGCTGTAAGACTGATTTATTGGTCCAATGGTAGAAGTTTTCAGTAAATATAATAACCTGCATTAATAAAAATCTGCATAAATAAAAAGACACTTTAAACCTATTGAAAACAAGAATATTATATTTATTCACAAAGTTATTTCCACTCATTAATTAGTTTTTTATTTCAAGTCATCAGGTCCTGATGTTCGATTAATTAGAATTATATTTGGCAACAAGTGACAGAGACCTAAACCACAGGACCTTAAGCAAAATAGAAATTTCTTACTCTCTCAGTTAAATAAAGTAGACATAGGCAATTAGAACTGGGAGGGCAGCTTTATGGTATCAGAGACCCAGCTTCCCCTGTGCCCCATATGTGGTTTCCAAGATGCTCATGTTCCAAGATGGTGCCAGTAGTTCAGCTGTCGTATCCACCTGCAAAGCAGACAGAAAAAGGCAAAGGCAAAGAAGCCACATCCTATTCCTATAAGGACACTGCGATTTTTTCTGCCTGTTTCTCATTGGGTAATACTTAGACCCATGATAAGTCTGGCTGCAAGGAATGACAGAGAATGTGACCTTTTAGCTGGAAAAGAATGTCCCAGTTAAAATTTGATGATGTCATAACATATTATATGTATGAGCATAATGATTGTTTATTTAACATCTTTATCTTAAGATCAATTCATTATAGATTTTTAAAAAAAATATTCTACGACTAAGAAAAGGAATGCAGCTGAAGCAATGAACTACTAAAAGAGATGCTCCTGGTGTGTGTGTGTGTGTGTGTGTGTGTGTGTGTGTGTGTGTGTGTGTCTGACAAATTCATAAATATTTTGTAGAAGAGAAAGGTTACAAACACAACATAGCCAATAAATGGTTGAGCAAAATCAAAGGGACATAACACACCAGGAACTCACCCAAGAACAGAGTAGCTCTGGCTGTCAAGTGACCAAGCAAACAATATTTGAACCCATTGCTGAGTTGTTCATAATTAAATTTAATTCAAAATTAATGTAAAATCAGTGTATATTTCCCATTCATGAGAAAAACAAGCTCTTAGAAAATTTACACACCAATGCTATGAAATCCTAAACTAAGCTTTTAATCATAATGCTGCAAAACATTTTATTAACACAGCAGTCAGTTAAGAAAACTTCCTGATACCTAATCATCTATCACAAAGCTAAATTAGCGCCAGCCAAACAGGCAAGCACTTCCTGCTCCTTTGTACAATATATTGAAAATTTGGTCAAAACTTTGGATATAATTTGTTTAGAAGAACTGAAAGATGACTGTAATTTAAAAGCCCAATAAGGCAGAAAGTTCCATTTTGTTATCCAGAAAATCAATATATGAAAAGAAGGAATGAAGGACCTCTCTAAAAAAGTCACAACCTTACTGAATCAAGACTTTGTGGCTCAGTTATTCTCCGGTAGCACACAAGACCACATGTGGGTGGTTATTGTGAGTGACCGTAGGATGTTTGCAAAGTTAGCTCTCCAAGACACACCGCCATCTAAAGGAATTGTTATGGCTCAGAATAACTCTGTGTTGTGTTGTGTTGTAAGAGCCTACTTCCGTTTTCTGTTTACTGGATGTAAGTACTGTTGGTAGACATTGCTGCTACTTTCATTTCTCCATGCTTGTCTCAGGGCGTGCTCAGTGCCCTTCTCAATATCAGTATTCCATTTCTGATTACTGCCTGCCAATTTGTTCCTTAAAATGCTATGTAGCTGAATAATCTGCAGAAATGCAGTATTTTTCTGTCTCTCATTGTTCTAACGTCTTCAACTCACTTTTTCTGCACAGTATTCCTTCTCATGATCTAAAGACAGCTCCTTTTCTGTTGTTTCTCTCCCCCATCTACCTCTTCGTTATATATGCTACAGATCATTCTATCTGTTAAAAAATGCTTATTCAATTATCAAGGACAACAATAAGTACATGTTCTGAGTCTCTCCTCTGGGATAGCTCTTGTAACGGATCTTCTGATTCTTGACACCATTGCTGATAATCTTTGGCCATCATTTGGGAATAGAATTTGAAAGAGAATAGATACATGTATATGTATAACTGAATCACTTTGCTGTACACCTGAAACTTTCACAACATTGTTTATCAACTATACGCCAATGTAGAATAAAAAGTTTTAAAAGAGGAAGTTAAATTTAAGAATCATATTAATAAAAAAGCTACAACATGGAGCATGGTCTGGGTAAACAACCCAAAGCGGCTTGAGAAAATGTTACACGAAGCCACGAACTCATAACTTTGCAAGACCGTGAAGGCACGTTAGTGCCGTACACTTCCTCATTGACAGAATCCTATATATGCCTTCCCTATTCTTATTTCTGTATGGTAGCTAACACAGTTTAAAGCGTGTTACTTAGATACCTTACGTAGCAAAGTAAATGTTTGTCTCTGAATGGGTGACGGTCTTTCTCTGTCAGCTATGAGAGGATTTTCTTAGCTACGGCAGCCCGTTGCCCTCAGCTTCCTCAGTTCTAACAGGTTGACATATGTGTGTACATTTCAAAGCCACCAGTGATTTACAGCATTTGCTTCTTCGCCTGACACTTTTCTCAAGGGCTTTTGTTGGTTTTGATAGCCTATGAAATGGATATAACTCCTGGAGGACTGAAAATATACTTTAACACTGAGTTATAGTTTCCTGAGTTTTCAACATCATTGGACAAAGTATATTATCCAAGGCAGGAATCATTAAGCAAACTAACATCTGTACTACAGTTGTTAAAAAAAAAATACAGAATTGTATAAGGAATCATCAAATGTTACTGAACAGATAGCCTAAAAAATACTGACAATTCTTTTCATGGAAATTTGCGGGTCTGCTTATTTTTGTCAGAATACTTGTCATATATGTATGTATACCTGCATATGTGTACACATTTGTGTGCATGTGTATGCTCTATGCATGTATAAATATGACATTATTATATTGAGAGATGTGTGTTTGCTGCATGTACTTTCGAAGTTATTTCATTACAAAGCATGAGCAAATGTAGGGAAGTTGCTCTCTGAAACCCAAGCACTGGATTAGGAGATAGGAGATGTGCCCAAATGTGAGTCTGGAAGTCTCATTACTATTCTTTTTTATAAAGTATAGACAATTACATCTGTCCTCCTATGTGCTCATATAAGTCCTCATTTCCTAAAGTTCATTGACAAAGCATAACTTGCCATAAAGCATAGGTTTGACATTGGAGTGTGATGTCTGCGAGGTTTATGAAATTGCGAAATAATGGTCCAGCGGCAGGAGAGGGGCAGGAACTGCATTTATTATTTATTTATTTATTTATTTATTTATTTATTTATTTTGCGGTACGCGGGCCTCTCACTGTTGTGGCCTCTCCCGTTGCGGAGCACAGGCTCTAGACGCGCAGGCTCAGCGGCCATGGCTCACGGGCCCAGCCGCTCCGCGGCATGTGGGATCTTCCCGGACCGGGGCACGAACCCGTGTCCCCTGCATCGGCAGGTGGACTCTCAACCACTGCGCCACCAGGGAAGCCCAGGAACTGCATTTATTAAGCACTCGCTCAGGCAGGCACTGGGCTGGTATCTTCCTCATCTGGATCATCTTTCTTTTCTTTTCTTCTTTATTGAGGTATAGTTGGTTTACAGTGTTGTGTTAGTTTCTGGTGCCAAGCAAAGTGATTCAGTTATACACATATATATATACTTTTTCATATTCTTTACCATTATGGTTTACTACAGGATACTGAATGTAGTTCCTTGTCAGATCATCTTTAAAACAGTATCTTCATTTTCATTCGCTGACTAACAAATCACACCAACGTAGCCACTGAAAACAGCACCACTCACTGACCTACAACTCGAGTAGGCTGGGCCCCTGGCGCAGCAGGGAGACTCCGCTTAGTCTCCCAAGGTCTTAGGTGTCGGCCAGGCTGAATTCTCGTCCACAGTGTGAGGCCTCTTCTGAACTCACGCAGGTTGTTGAACAAATTCAGGGCCTTGTGACTCTTTCCTCCTGGGCTGTCAGCCAAGAGCTCCCCTCAGCTCCTTGAGGCCTCCCACATTTCTCGCCATGTGGCCATGTTTATAAAAACGTAGCTGTCAACAAAATCTCCAGTTTTCCTTATTTCTCTCCTTGACTAAAACATCGAAGAAATCCATTGCATCAAAATAATTTAATGTTACCTTCAAACTTAGACTTAAATATAAACTTCCATATTTAAACTTAAAATCATACTAACAGTTCTTGAAAAATCAAGACTCTAAACCCTTCTCTCATTGATCTGTTCAATAAATTACTTATTGATCAACTTCTGCATATCGGTACTAAATCCAGAGGATACGATGATGATAAACAAGATGGTCCCTCTGCTGTTATAGGTAGAAGAAAATAAACCAACAGATAGTTAAATAGATGACAGATAGATATTTGATAGATGATAGATAGATAATAGATAGATGATAGATAGGTAATAGATAGATGATAGACGATAGATAGATGATAGATAGTTGGATAGATAGATAATAGATAGGTGATAGATTAATAGATAATAGATAGATGATAGATAGCTGATAGATGATAGGTAGATAGATAGATAGATGATAGATAGATAGATAAATGTTAACTAGATAGGTAGATAGAACTTCTGGTAATTGCAATAAAGAAAATCAACTGGTATGCTGACTTATTAGACCTGATTCAGATCTGATTTAGATCAGGAATGTCTTATAATTTGAGGCCTAAAAGATCAAGAGGAATTGGCTCTGCCTCGGGAAGGAGCAGGAATCAGGTATAGGAAGGACTTTACAAGTTACGGAACTGAAAGAAGGTCAGAGTCCCTGAAAAGTGTTCAGCGAGGGTGAAAGTGGCAAGAAATAGAAGCGATAGACAGGGACCACATCAGTGGGCTTCTCTTCTGATCATAAGAAATCATAGCTCATTTTTTTGTGGCTAGTTTATAAATCATAAAGGATATGTAGTTGCATGTAGAGCGATTAGTGATATCTTGTTATTTAAAAGTTCATAACAATGGAAGTGATAGCTTTGGGTGAACATTTATAAAAATCTATGCAATATTTTCCTATAAGTATTAAAAATGCTTTGAGCCTCACTTAAGAAATTAGCCTGGTATATATTGCATGTATTGCCTCAAGAAATAAAATTGCAATTAGATTGACCTTTGGAAAATCGTTCTTGGAAAACATTAATAATTCAGTTGAAGGAATGACCAAAAATTTGAGATAGAAAGAAATTGAATTTTTAATATTCTGAAAGAAGCTTGATTATTCACGTAGTAGGATCTTTCAAATTTTTGTGACGTTGTATTTCAAATACATCGTTCACAATTAGAAATGATATTTTGAAAAAAACATATTTTTTCCCTATATAAAAAAATTAAATTGCCTTTTACATCACAAGTGCCGTCCACCTTCTCTCATTCTGCAGGTGTCTCTTCTCTCTTGTACCTGTTGCCTGACATAAACCAATATGGCACCTGCTGTTACACCTTTGAGATGTGATATTGCCTCTCTGCAGTGCACCATATAGTGAAAAAGAAAAAGGGATACTCTTAGTTATTATGTGTCTGAACACAACTCTAAGAACTGTGGAATGATTAGCTACACAGAAATTCACCTACAGAAATAAAAATAAATTCAAACTTTTACACGGAGACCTGCTGTAAAATACTATAAACACCATTACCTTCGAAGCCTTTGCAATATCAATCTTGCTGTCTGAATGCTTGACCCCAGCCTTTCTTCAGGTGCTTCTTTTTTTCCGGGGGCTGGGGTTCTTTTTTATATAATTTGTTTTGGAGTATAGTCGATTTACAATGTTGTGTAAGTTTCAGGTGAACAGCAAAGTGAATCAGTTATACAGAGTTTCTGACTTCAGTAAATAACATTACTGTCCATTAGCAAGACTTAAATTTATCCAATCAGTTACCAAGTCCATTCCTTTTAGTTCCTAAATACCTTCTGAGTCCATCCGTTTTCTCCAGCCATGTTACCGTCAGTTTGTTTGGTACTTGTGGTCTTGCGTAGCTATTGTGATAGATTCTAAAGTACTCTCCCCCCGACTCACCATTTCCCTGATTTCTAATCCAATTCCACTCCACAGCCAGAGAGGTAATAGACAAACACTCATCTAAACATATCACTCTTCTCCTTAAAACAGTTTACCCTTGAAAAGTGAAAAAGAAAAACAAAACAAAAGCAAAACAAAACATATTATGACAAAAATGTCCCTCAAAATCTAGCTCCTTGTTCACTCTTGAGATTCACGATGAGACCCCTTCTCGCTCTCGCTGCTTTAGCCGGACTGGCCCTTTTGTAATGTCTTCAAGCAGTCGAGCTTTCCTGCCTCAGGACCTTTGAACACACTGCTTCTTTTGTCTGGAAAACCATCCTCGTGGCCCCTGCTTCTCCTCGTCCACCTAACTTGTATTCTGGGTCTTAGCTTAGACAGGACTTCTTTAAGAAGATTGTTTGATTCACCAGTCTAAATTAGTAAATGCCTCCCCCCATTTTTTAATTTAACTTTGTATTGAGAAAACTGTAGGTTGACATGCAGTTGTCAGTCATACAGAGAGATCCCATGTACCCTTTACCCAGTTTCCCCCGATGGTATTATCTTGCAAAAGTAAAGTACAAGATCACAACCAGGAAATTGACAATGATGCAATCCATCCATCCATCAATCCATCCATCCATCAATCCTACTTGCTTCTCTCTTTTTTTAAGTCCGGCAAGGATTTCTTAGGAAGCTTACTAGTCACAGTGAACTAAAAAGCCATGAACGGAAGAACCAAGATCTCCAAATTCTGCCACTGGGCTTGCAACACTAGTTAGAAGCTAATAAGAATAAAGGATGTTCCAAGGGGAATCTTACCCAAGTCCCAATCTTAACCCAGTCAGGATACCCACAGACCCAGAGGCACACTCATTTGTGTGCGCCTGTGTGTGTTTATTTGTATATTATTTTATTGCATGTGTGAGCTTGCAATAAAAAACCACAGTTCCATCACTGTAAGAATCCCTCACATGGCGTGGCCTTTTTATAGCCATGCCCACCTCCCTCCTCCTCTCTCTGTAAGTCCTGGCGACCACTCATGCAGTTCCCCTTTTTATTCCCTCATTTATCAGTTTGTATTTCTGGCATCACTTTCCATGACTGCATCTTAATTGTCAATTTTTATGTAATATCTACATTCCCAGCTAGACTGTAAGCTCTGTGTTGACCTCTGTATTTCCAGCTTCTATCACATGGCTTGGCACAAAATAGGTGATCAATAGAATTTCTTGATCAACTGATGCATTCTAAAGAAAAATGAAATAAAGCATAGCGGAGGGAGCCTTGGCCAGGAGACAAGTGATTTGGGGGAAACCTAGATTCTAGGACTGGCCCCATAGTGAAGTATTTGTGGACCTCAGTCAACCTTTGTGTAAAAGGAGGAGGAACAGGGCTTGAAGCAGCACTTTGTTCAGTCAACATTGTGAGGGAAGTTGAATCAGCTGGGCTCTCAGGTCACCACCAGCTGTGCGGGAATTTGAATCAGCTGGGCTCTCAGGTCACCACCAGCTGGGTATACCGCACACACCACGTCAGAAACAGGAGCCTGAGGCTGTTGTCATCATCTCTCTGGGAAACGATGTTCAGAGTCTAGAATCTAACCTGAAAATAAAAGTCCTATCATTGAGCAGTAGAAAGGAGTTTTGTCAGTCAGTCACATAGCTGACCTTGTGCATAACCATGCTTCATGTTCTATCTTTTTCTGCAGGGGAGAGGGACAGTTAGAAATTGCATTGTGATAGGTTGCGACTTTGTTTAACTTCTGTGATGTGCCTTCCCCATGACACTATATTCCTGTATTTATAGTTTAAAAATAGATATATAAGTCTTAGGTATTGGATTCTTCCTCTTCCACAGATGAAGAGCGAAAACAAGAGGCTGGGAAACTTGGAGCAACATGAGAAGAAGGAATCAATGCCAACAAAGAAAACAGACGTTCGTACAGCAGTGTGAATCTAGTTCATTAGTAATAGAAGTAGCCACCTATTTACCAGGATTGGTGCAGGCAAAGTGCTGTGTTCATTTATAACGTGCAACATTGTACAGCAAAAGTGTTCATTTTTCACTTAAGCAAAAGACGCAAAACACATATGAGTATTTTATACACATGGCAGAGTCACCCAGGCACTAAGCAGGGGGCTAAAAGTCTGTCAGTGTGACAGAAAGCAGACGGTGAATGGGAGGAAGGAAGGGGTAGACCATATTTCCAGCTTGCTTACAGAGTGGGTACGTCACCCTGCCTAGGTCACTGGACCTTTAATTTTGCTGGATTGCTTTTCAAGAGTGTTTCTTTGTCTCACTTGCTGATTTTAGGAACAGAGATTATAACCCTTGATACTGCTTCCAGGAAGCTTGAGAGCATAAATGAGAGAAAATCTGAAATAATGATCTCTCAGCACCTTACAGAAAACCCAAATATTATCCATTCTATATTTTTCTAATTCCCTATGCTGAAGCTGCCCTGCTGATCTCTTTCTTAATATATACTTTGGAAATACTAAATTACTTAGTCTGCACTTATATAATTTCTTTGTAAAAAAAAATGACAAGATTTCCAAGATAGTCATTACATGGGAAAAATAATCTCATATTCATAGACCAGAGTAATTGTGATAATTTCCCTAAATATGGTTCATTTTAGAAAGTGTAAGGTCTATGGCATGCCTTAAAGTTAATGTCTAAAGTGAACTTTGACATTTAGTAGTTGAATTAATGTTTTAAAGAATACAGTGAACTAAAGAGAATCAAGTAATATATGAATGTTAATAATAATGAAATTCAGTAATGTGGCTTGATGGAGAATAAAAAAGAAATTCAACAAATCAATGAGGAAAAGACAAGCAACCCAAAAGAAAGTTGGAAAAAGTGCAAACGGTTCATGGAAGAAAAATAATTGGTCAAAAAATAAGGTATTTAATCTCTATAATCAGAGAAATATGTATTATAGCCAGAATCAAATCACATTTTTCAAAACAAGCAATTGGCAAATTAAGAAGGTGGGTGATATCTAGCTTTCATAAAGATGTGTTTGACAACATTTCTCAGAAGGTAAAATAATGCCTTCTTATCTGGTAGGTAATCTTGAAGGACTCTCTCCTGTAGAAATACTTCCTGAAGTGCACAGAAACTTACATGCACAACTATTCAGTACAACAATGTTTGAAACAGTGAGAAATTAGAAACTACCTAAATTCCCAGCAGTCAGGAGATGGTTAGTTAAATTACAAAGCATCTATACAACCATTACAATGAGCATTATATGATCATATCAATCTCTAAGAAGGAGTTAATCAAAAATTGAATCAGGGACTTCCCTGATGGTTCAGTGGCTAAGACGCCACACTCCCAATGCAGTGAGCCTGGGTTCAGTCCCTGGTCAGGGAACTAGATCCCACATGCCACAACTAAAAAATGATCCGGCATGCCACAACTAAGACCCAACACAACCAAATAAATAAATATTTGAAAAAGAAATTAAATCAAACAGTAGAATAGTAACACAATGTGATTCTATTTATATATTAAAAAACTGTAATTGCAAAATATTTCAGTAGCCACACATGCATATAAATATAAATGCATAAAAAAAACAACAGGAAAGATAAACATCAAACTACTCACAGCTGTTCCCTTTAGAGCAGGAAGTGGGAATGGACATTGGGTCCAGGAAGAGGCTGTCACAAAGGGCATTTTTGTTCTTTTTTTAAATCAATATATTTCCATATTTATAAAAAATATTTAAAATGAGGGTGGCCTCATGTACTAATTATGCAATTAACAAATAAAAGAAAGCTACACTGGTCCACTTGATGATTGATAGAATGTATAAAGTTTGCCGTAGCGCTAGCAATGGTCGAGAGCAAAATGAAACAACAAAGTATTTCCCCATCTCTCCACCTGGTAAGTTGCCTCCCTTGGGCAAGATTGGCCCTTAGTTTTACCTAACTTGGCTAACTAGTTTATAAACAAAATTGAGATAATTATTTCAATTTAGTCAAAAACGCTATGCTTTTCCCAATGGGTTTCCAATAGAAACCCATTAAATGGGTTAAATGGTTAAATGAATTCAATCTTTAAAGTGTGATGAGAACCAAATCATTTGTGTGCATAAACTAATGATTATAAACCACTATTGTGAATTGATTTTTAATCTAAAATGACCTCAAGAATTACTTAAAAATCGGCAACATAGTTGATGACAAAGAATTAATTCACCACAACCAAGAAAAGTCTACTAAGTCATTACAGAAAATAAAGATTACAACATTAAAAACAATGGCATGTTTCTCACATTCAGGGGTTTTAATATCATGAAAGGAGAAAAAATTTAGACACACGTTTCCTCTTAAACCTACTTTGTATTTGAATCCACCAAATGTACTTTGTGCGTTACTCAGATGAAATCTGGCCACAATTTCATAAGGAATGACCAACCATGTTCCTAACTCAACCAAAGGATTTGCATCACCTACTGCCGTGAGGGGACTGTGAATACCTGTTAGACGTAAAAGGAAGTTTTAAGCCCTGCTCACGTGGTTCCAATCTAAGGAAAGGTCTAGAATAATTTTCACAGTAGAGAGATATAATAGGATGGAGTCTACGGATGATTGACAAATAAATGGAGTATAGCAGCCATAAAAATAGGAATCAAGATGATTTTGTAATAAGAGTTACGTACACATTTGCTGTGAGTCCATTGTTGAGTGTGTGCATGTAAGTATATGTACACGCACATATTTACGTATACAAGTATACAAGTATAAATGTGTGTGTGTCTGCTGTTATTATTATTTTGTGGGGTGTTGGGAGGCTATATGTCTACACACAGAATATGGAACTTAGCTGCTGGATTAAGGAGTGTCCTCTGAGGGTAGGAATGATTTTCTGGGATGTGGGACTTTCCTAAAGTCCCTGGCAAAGCAGGATGTTGGTTTTTCCTCACCTTTGCTACTCGTGTAAGATTGTTCCTACTACTAAACATCTGATGGAAGAGGCTTGCATTCTCCCTGTATGAGCACCAGGCCTATAATTCTCTTTATTTGGCCCAAATACTCATACATTGGGCACTGCGTGCAGACAGTCCAGTTACGGCAGATATGGTAAAGTGACTTGTCACTTTGATTACTGTGGTATATAGAGGTCACCTGTGTACAAGGAAGTGATCTTGCCCAGCAGTAAGAGTGATGGGATTTGGAGATATTATCCATGGCATATTTTTTGCCCTGATAATGTTGGAAATACTTGTGAGTCGGGAGTGTCCACCCAGTTAGCCTGAGTGAGACAGTTTTATAAACAGTACTTGTTCCTATCATAATGTAAAATTTCAGCATGTGAAAAATTCTGGTTTGATGGGGGAGACAGTTGATTTATGTGTCTACGTGAGGTACCTGTTGGAAGTGAATGCATTCTTTGGGGGAAACAGATCCCATGGAAAGGACTGCTGTTCTGGTTTGATGTACAGTGTTAGCGTCGTCTGAAAGAAATCCTGCAACCTTCATATGTTCCTCCTGACAGCTTGCTTTATTTGCGATAATAACATGTAGAAGCCTTGCTCAGTTTTATTTATTTATTCCTTAATGTGAGTCCTAAGCATGTAAGCAAATAAAGGAAGAAAGAACAAATGTGATCTGCTCTTAGGTCACACTATTAGTGCACTGAAATAAACAAATACTACTTTTTGCTTTATTTTAAAATTCGTTTATAAAATGCGAAGCCAGATCTGACACCGTGAGTATAAAATGAGTTAAGTGGGATATAATGTTGAAGTCCGGGGAGCATTAATCTAGGTTTCAGAAGTTAATGATCTAGCGGCCGACAAATGATCCTAGAAATGCTTTTGAAAGATACATGTGGCCTAGATAGATTTTCAGGCCTGGATACTTTGTTGAAATGGAGAGAAAAAAAGGAAAAGTCTTATGCTTGTCATAGGCGGCCTTGAAATGTACGTTTTGAAACTGCAGTAGTTGAGACATGTTTTCCTCTGGTATATGTATTAACATCTTGTTAAATAATAAGGAATTTATTTACCCAAGTAACTGATGGTAGTTCAGTCTCTGGGGTCAACGTAACCTGGGGTTCCTGCTCACATTCTCTGTTTTCTCTGTCACTTTCTGGACTGTGACCTCCATACATGTTGGCCCAGGGACATCTCGTTTTCTCTTAATTCTAGATTCCCTCTTCTTATTCCCTTGTATCCTCTAAGTCTGGTTCTTAACATTGACTTATGGTATCTGACCACATTTGTTTCATCATTACTTTGGCCTCCTTTTTACCCACTCTCTGTTTCTGTTGTTTGTTTTTTTTGTTTGTTTCAAAAACTTCCTCTCCTGGCTTCCTGATCTCAACTTTTCCCATAACGTGGATTAGAACCCAGTTCTTTTGCTATGATTATCTCTGGGTCTCCACATGTGGATAAGGTTTTACAGGATTACAGACTTGATATTTGGAAAGGAACTAAATGCTTTCTACTCCAGATCTCAAGCTCTAAGTTCCTACATGAACTGATCATCTAGTTTCTGCCTAAATCCTTTAACGATGGAGACCTCAGAGCCACATAGAGCAGCCCTTTATTTTAACTTCGTATCATGGAGCCACGCATCCTGTTTCACTGAGAATATCCTTCAAATATTGAAAAGTAGCTTAAAGGTCTTTCTGTGTCCATGCCATTTAATATTCTTGATTCCTTCCGCAAGCTATCCATAAACGTATTTCCTTTTATGGACGATTCACCATTCCAGTCCACTTACTTTTGCAGGCTTTTCAAGTTTGTCAATATGTAGGATAAGAATTGAACACAGCACTCTTTGTGTGTCATCAACTAGTGCAAAATAAACCTATACTATTCTCCCACCCTGGTAAAGCCCTCCTCCCAAGAACTCCAAGATCAGGCTGGTATATTGGTGTTCATATCATCCCGATGGATAATATCAAGCTTAGGTTAATTAGCTATGGATAAAGCACACCTCAAGTAACTACACAGTTAGGTTTTAGAGTCACAAGAGGACTTTGTATTTATCCTAATTAAGTTTACCACTGTAGATCTGACCAATCTTTCAAGCTAATTATGACCTTTTGAGTCAGAAGCTATAAACCTTCTACTTAGCCAGAGGAGTAAGACAGGGCAGGGTGAAACGTTTTGCTTTACCTTGGATTTCAAATGTTTGGCAAGACAATGGGAGTGAGATTCTGTATCGTAGAACCAAAAGAAACAAACAGAGACAATGACCCTCTTACTTGAAGTACTGATTTAGTAACCTAAAATTTTCTTTAAAAAAGCTAAAATTAAAAAATAATGCTCACATTTAAATCATTAGAAGCTATTAAAATATTTAATTTCTGTAGATTTTACCTAAGATAAGAACCAAATTTTCTTTGCATTTTGTTGCTATTACCAAATGGTATGCCAGGTTGTTTCACAGAAGTATATTCTTATGGGAAGCAAGGCATCTCACTCAGAAACTACTCCAGTTCAATATGAACTAGGTTGGACTCATTTATATATTTGCTGTATATATAAGCTGTGCTCCTTCCCTGTTTATTGACTGCTACAGAGGTAGATTTTCCCTTTAAAAGGAGCTCTGTAACTTGCTAAATGCTTCCAGCAAAGCATGACTTACTTCGAGTTCTTCCTCCTATTCCAGCCCTGGAAGGAGAAAGAGTTGCAGAAGCCGTGGGTAGGGCGCCAAAGCTCTTTGTGGTATTGCATTATCCCTCCCCCACCCTCGCCATCCCTGCGACCCCCAAAGCTGGCGTTTCTGCACAGTCACGTGACTCAGCTGCAGAGGTTCCATCTGCAGAGATGGCCCAGGCCTCTGGCCACCTCAGGGCATCAGGCGGTGGGAAATAGGTCACTGGCCTCTTCACAGAAGGGAGAGTTCCCTGCTGCAATTTCTTAAGATCAAAGAGAAAAATCCATCAGAGTGATGCTCTGAGGCTCTTTATCCCAGTGGTTTCTACTGGAGCCTCTAGGAGATTAAATCTAAATCAAGAAAAAATAAAGTAGAAAGAATGATTTGAGTCTCATGAGCGTTCATAGCTGTTTTTACACACTGATGTTTTCTCTGAACATTAAACGTAGGTTAGATCAAGTACTTTACACTTCCTGTCATTAGTTGAACGATTCTGTTCTCCGTGAGAGGCGAGATCATGACAGCCTTATTTACTGCCGTACCCTGGGGTGTTTGGGTAGACGGTCAACAACAGATCCAAGGGGTATTCATGGGTGAAAGTCCCTAAGTTATTATACATTTTACTGACATAGAGGATGGGTAGCACACAGTTTACAAAAATAGAAACATAAAATACTCTTTGTTGTAAATTCTATTTAGCCAACCAATTCTCGCAGAATACTTTTGTTGATTTTTGCAAACTCGTGTACGGGTAGCCAAACTATGGTTGCGACTGACAGGCTGACAAACGAGTGTAACCGAACATGAATGTTGGTTGACATTTTTAGTTACATTAACTAGTAAGAAGACAGTGATACAGTGAAGACATATATTAAAACTTCACTCATTTGTCAATGCAGTAACGTGAGAGCAGCTTCTCTTCTGGATTGGGCGATAGTTGTTGAACGTTGGAAGAATATTCCCTCAATTTTTGTGCTATTCACAGTGTGACAGTTGTGTACATGAAGCACTTTTACATTTAGTTTGGTTTACTAACATTTTCTCCATCACTCTCTTAGGACTAGATAATCAACAAAGCAATAAGTCAAGCTGTGGCTTACATTGTTTACCTATTTCTATCGTGTAAACACATCCATCATGGCAGAACTGGAGCTACCGGTGTGACACCACCGAACGCATCACTGTATGCAGTGCCCCAGGATGCGGTATTTCCACCATCCAAATATACTCAATATAAAGAACTTCAAGAACACAGATAATAGTAAAATTTAGTAAATTAAGAAGTAATGCATCTTGGACATATATTACCTTTGTTTCTAATATAATGTATTTAATTGTAAATTTATATAATTTAATTTTTAATTATGTCTGCTTAGACAACTGGTTTGCAAACAAAAATTTAAATTTAACAATGGACTTTCCCAGTCAGGGCAAAGTGGCGCCACCCACCACTGAATATCCCTGTTGTCTGATGCGCCTGTTTCGGCGCTGAGGATACATGGTCCAGTAATGCTGGTTCTCATTGCCTGTGCCAATATCTGATTTCTCAAATTTCTTAACACATTGATAGTACCTTCCTATACTAGGTGGCCGCGAAGTGCATTGATCAAGCGATAAGCCTCACTTTATTAGCAGAAAATCCATAGAGAAAAGTGATTAAAAGGATAGTTTCAGAGGCAGACAAACTATGTTTAAGTCTTGAGTCCGTGACTTACTAGGTGTGCAGAACCAAAGAAGTGACCCAAGCTGCTTCCATTATAAAATGATGATAATAGTGATAATAGTAATAACATCAATAACAGTAATGATGATAATATAATAATAGTAATAACAATAGTAATAAATGATGATAAAAGTAATAATAGTAATATCATCATAATAAAATGATGATATAGTAATAACATGAGAACACATTATGTGTTGTGAGCATTAAATTAGACACTGTATATAATACATGTGCTTGCCAGATATTAAGAACTTGAAAAATGTTAATTATTGTAAATTTTGTATTAGTCCCTCCCAATTATGTGTATGCACCAATTGAATTTCTGTATCTATACAGAAATTCAAAGTAGAGTTGATCCTTCCGGTCTTTCCCAAACCTTGTAAGGATGTCGGCCAATGACTTGATAAGACTGTGAAAATTATTGCTACTCAGAGAGTGAGGCGCCCCCACGGATCTGAGTCTTTTTTGTGTAGCACCCCCGTGCGGCTTCAGAGAAGTTGAAGACTAACGAACACTCTTACTTAAAATTTACTTTAGTACTTGGAAATATAAAACATAAAGGGCTGAACGGAGAAGTAAACATGAAAAATCTTTCTTGGTGAGAATGAAGAAAGACAAAAACTTCTTGCCAATCAAAGAGCAAAGACTAGGAAGGGATGAGAGAATTAATTGTTTTCTGCCAGTATGCCCCCATTCAGGGAGCAAACGTGCAATCTTTGAAAGATTTGTCTATTTCTCCTGGTTTAAAATAGTAACTGCAGGTCTGTGAATGAAATAGCCAGCTATTTCCCAAGCACTGCTTATAATCCTTTTCCCTGTGGGGTAGAGGATTGGAAACCGTATTTGCAAAATCTGTGAATGAGAAAGCTCATATAAACTGAGTATGTCCTGAGTTTAGTAACCTATTTTTTGAGAACTAAACCAACTTTGAAAAAGGAAAGGTTAAGTAAATATGGACTTTCATAGGTCCAATGCTATTTATTAACAACTACTGTGTGTTTTCCTTGAGTTAATATCATTAAATTGGACATGTTATGGTTATAAGCCAATACGCTAATGACGATAACTAGAATTATAGTATTTGCGTGATTGACTGATACAAGACTGTAATATAATTTCCCCCAAATTCTTGATGCAAAAGCCTTGTCAGTGATGACTAGAATCTGAAAGGAAAAGTCTCATTCTTCAGGTCATGTCATGACTTTCTTAGATGGCTTCCTCACTTTAGAAGTCTTTTATCAATGGAAGTAGTGGCAGCAGAAACCACAGTTCCCCTGACTCTGATGATGATAATTTGTAGTCCTTGGTGTTAGAAAATTTCACAAAGCCTTCCCTACGGCTCACCTGTCCTCATTCTTCCCCCATCCCCGCCTTGTAACATGGCTTCAGCTCCTTGGTCTGTCAACTTCTGCTGAGTCTTCAACACCCAACATGTCTTACTTCTCATGTGATGCCTTTCAGTATGGTGTAAGCTGAAAGTGTGAGCTTCGCATGACCTGAGTTCAGATTCTGACTCTGTTCATCGCTAGCGGTGTTCCCTGTCTCTGTTCTGTAAGACGAGGATAACAGGATCTCCTGCAGAAGACTGCCGGAGGATTAAGCGGCCAGAACACAGGGAGTGTCCCAGGTCTTGCCTGCAGACACATGGCCTCATATTCTTACCAAGCTCCTGTGTGCTTACTGTTTAGATAAACACATTTCATCCTTATTGATGAAACGCCTGTCATACGCAGATACTATTGGGCGCACTGGGAACACAGTGGTGACCAAGACAGAGCCCTCGCTATCATCAAGCTTACATCCTAGTGGAGATACACAATAATCAGGTAAACACGTGAATATGATGGCAGGTGATGCAAGCAGCGGGAGTAAAGATACCATGAGGGGTGTTGAGAGGGAAGGCTCCTTGAAGAGGTGTCATTTGAGCAGAAAATTAGGTGACAGACAAAGACCTTGGAGGGGGAATGATGATGTGAAGGGAGTCACATGCCCCAAGGTGTTGAGTCAGGAATGCACTGGGTATATCCAGAGAGATGCAAAGAGAACTATGTGGCTGCAGAGAAATAGTCAATATAGTGACAGGAGGTTAGGTCACAGAAATGGGCAGCAGTCATGCTAAGGACTACTTAGTGTTGCATAAGTCGGCGTGTAAGCTATAGAATTAGTATTTTAGAGTGATCTGCTCTGATTATATTATGTAAACCAGCATTAGAGATGCTGAGAACACAGACTCCTAGTTAAAAAGGGGTAGGATGAGGTGAATTCCCCTACTTCATGGTGAAACTTAGGAACTTACTGAAGGCAGCAAGATGGCTTTCTGCTGGTGTGGGCGATATCCCGGGGAGAAAATGTGAGCGTCTGCAAAACAGTCTCAATTGTGCCTGTCATCTGGAGACGCACTAGCCATCAGTCACTTAGTGTCTCTTTTGATTTATGGGCAAATGGGTTTAGAAACAACCTGCTGGGTGTATAACTTGTTGCTAAAGAGATGGGCTTCCGTGCTACAAAAACAAAGTAATCACTTGATAAATGGAAGTAAATGATTCTGAAAGTATCTGAGAAAGAAATACCAAACAAGAGGAGAAGGGATTGGTACAAAAGGAGAACAAAAGACTCATTATTTCAAATGTCTTAGCAAATATGAATTGGTTCAAATCTTCTTTTAAAATTTCTATGTACTGATTTTGAAAAGTCATACAATAGAATTAAGATATTTCCAGGAGATCAAAACCTACACATCCTAAACAATCTTGCTTTCCTCTCAAAATCCAACTGTGTGACTCCCAAATAGTTGTGACTAGACAAAGTCCTTCTTGGCATCAGAATACAGATAAATCAATACGTCTTCCCAGCGTATTTTAACGTACGTTGCATCCATTACCCCACGTTCTTCGGCGTTTCCATAATTAAATGCCAGTGATCGCCTATCTGCAGTGTGCAGTGTTCTTTGAAGCCACATCACAGTTTGCAACCTCTTATTACAGATCGGGTCTTTTTTTTTTTTTAACATCTTTATTGGAGTATAATTGCTTTACAATGATGTGTTAGTTTCTGCTTTATAACAAAGTGAATCAGTTATACATATACATATATCCCCATATCTCCTCCCTCTTGCGTCTCCCTCCCTCCCACCCTCCCTATCCCACCCCTCTAGGTGAGGCCGCTGCCATTGGCTGTAGCTGCCGGCAGGTGTGTCTGTAATGAGGGCACTTAGTCATAATTGGGGACGGCTACTGGTCTGCCTCGGCTGTCAGCAGAAGCAAAATCTTCTGTTCCACTTTTACCAAACATATGTCTTTTGAAACTGAAACAAAATGGAGAAGTGTCTTGTATTATTCTTCTAATTCTGTGAATTCTTTTCTGATCAGTCAGAAATAGGACTTTCTTGGATTTTTTGGGTTTGCTGCTTCCTGAACTTACTCCATCCTAATGAAGTTGAAGTGGAGGCATTCACTGGAGAACTAATTTAGCTGCACAATGTGCCTAAACTAATGAACAACGGTACTTCCCACCTTCCTATCCTCTCTGAAAACTATAGCACAAGATGTTAGTGAAAATAAAAATGGATAATATTTCTGTCAGATGAATGTTAATGTCTAATGTCACTATTATCATAACTGCTGTATAAGATCCCATATGAGGTAAGATACGGTCATTCTCATTCTTTTGGCATTCTCTTCTAGAATGCCGAAATGCATTTTTTAAACAAGGGAGAATGCTCCCTTGTTTAAAAAAAAAAAAAGGTATTTTAAAATTCTTGTAACTATTGCCGAGGGTCATATTCTGAATTCTTTTTTTCTGATATGAATACAATAGATACAGTAAATACCTTTTTTGTTTGATTAATAACAAAGTATTCTTTAGCTGATTTCAATTATGTCAATATTTTCCTCTGGTATTTTCCTCTTGGTGATAATGTCTCTTACATAAATAGATGATTTTCTTTCTGATGTGTAATCAGCATTGCCTGAAATTGTAATTTAGGGCTCCAGTAGTGGTGAGGAAGGAGAGGGAGGAAGGGAGGAAGGAAGGAATGAAGGAGAGAAAGAAGGAAGATGATCACAGTACAGAATAAAAGTATCCTTTATCTATGGCATAATAAAAAGTAAAGTTTTAACCATGTCCCTACATCTATATTCAAAACTGATATAGTTTGCCTCTTCTGAATCTAAGTGGAAAAGCAAAGCAATTGTGCATGAAGAGCTATTTGAGAGGGAGGCTGGTTACCCTTCAGGATGTGTCCTGAGTACCCGAGCCCATTTTATACAGAGCTGTCCAACCTACAGCCCCTCACCAAATATCTTTTGGCTCCCCCAAACTGGCATTTTTATTGGAATAAGAGCATGAATTGAAATCAGCTCAATTCCCTAGCATTCTCCTGGGCAATTTAATTTTTCTGAATTTTAGAGACCACTTAGGATGTAATTTTTTTCGTATTCCTCTAGATCCATTCCTCAATGAGAACATAAGATTCTCAATGGACTCCATTTAATTGAGACTTCCTTGCCATGAGTCATCATGGTGATATCTGACTGTAAACCTATGACTGAAAATAAAATTATCTCCTTATCATGTCTTTGTCATTAAAACCCCAGAAGATAAATTTTGCTTTGATAGTAATCTGAGTGGCTCTCTGACAGTTTTTTTACATGTGATATTAAATATGGTAGAAATCTTACTCTGAATGAGTTGAAGACTATTGGGGAAGATGCAAATTCTCAAATCAGGAAATGTTCTGAGATGTCTTCTGACATGTTTCAACTCGCACCATGCCACTATTGTTTTAGAAATGCAACAAATAGAAAACATGTTAAAATCTTTTCAGAAGTCTGATGAAAGATGACAAATATATATACACAAATAAGTCTTTTGCTCCAGAGAGCACCTGTGTATTGTACATTAAAAGCTTTTCCGTAAAATTTCTTTCCAGATTTCGCTGAATACTTGGGTCTTTCTCCCTGCAATCCATGCCCTTTGGTTTTTGACAGTCCTGTCCCCGATTCTCTTGTGAAGAGCCCACATTCTTCTGTCTTCATGTTCTTTCTGTCTTTACCTTTCTAAATAATTTCCCCACCCATTCATTTTTGCTACGGCAAAGTGGTGGTAATATTAATAATAATTTTAAGATACGTGATCGGGTACCTCGTTATCTGAGGTGTTTAAAGCTCTCCTGTCGATGTGAATATCCTCCAAGATGCCTGATCGTTGTTAGTGATCTTTTCTACTCCTTTCACCTCTTCACTAAGCTACTGTCTTGTGCTGGTTGAGCAAAATGCCCAGATGTGGCCTCTTCAGACACTACATAATGACACACTGATTTATATTCAGCCCGGCTCTGTTCCAGGAGTCAGACAGATTGAGCCAATGGAGGGGTTTTGTTTTTTTGATTTGCTTCTTTCTCTGTGAATTCAAAATCCCACAGTCATTTCTTAAGATCCGTGCTTTCCCTTCTATTCTAATCTCATTCCATCATCATTACGTTTTGTTTCCTACATTGAACTTATTAAATTCAATTCCCTTTCAGTCAAAATAACAGATAACCTCATGTCTCCCTGGAGAAGTAGAGAGCTCTTTCAAGCACATGTGATTCGACTGTACGTTTAGCTTGTGATCTTAGTGTATAATATTCTTTTCTTTTCTAGTCTATGAGGCAGCTCTTTCATTTTCCCATTAAACATCTTTTCACCAAGGGCTCTTGTAAGGTTGTTTTTGTATCTGTATTTGTGAAAATAGGCAAATTGAACTGTCTTTTTCTCACTCGCGTTGATCACTTACGCAAATCAAATTCATTTTGGGGTATCTCATGAAGAACACTGATTATCCGTGTCTGTCAGGATCATGGAAGTAAACAGATTTATCTGTCACCGTCTTTCCAGAAATTATATTTAAATGGCTGACACTAGAAAAACTTTGAAGATAAGTGGACTGTTCATTCTTGAGTCTTAAAGTTTGCCTCTGTCAATACTGAAGAAGAAAAAGGAATCACACCTTTTGAAGCGACTTACATAATACTTTGCCCTTACGTGTCTCAACCAATAGATTATTGGTAGCCTTAATCTGGACTCACTGTAGCATTTCCAACTGTTTTCTTTTTCTCCTTCATGTTAATCCAAGGAGATTAAAAGACCAAACTAATCAAAAATTAAATTGGGGGAGAAGAACTTATTCCCTGTCTAGGAAATGTTTAGTTGCAACTCTGAGTAAATTTTTAGAGATGAGAAATAAATCCTTACAAATAGGTCTCATAATGGGAACACTAGAATTCTTAAAATACCTCAGTGGAAAATGTCATAAATGTGTGCAAGGACTGTCACAGAAATGCACTTCTTAATCCAGAAAGTTACCATTTAATTAGTCGTCTTATTATAATTTTGGAAAATATCATTGAAAGATGAAACTTTCTCCTCTCCTCTTTCCTCCATCCAAACATAAGCATGATGTTTCATAATTTATCCTAAAGGATAATCTCCAAAGTGGCATTTTCTCCCAGAGAAAACATAAACCATAATTTTCTTATATTTAAATTCTCTTGGTAGGTTTTCAGTGACAAAAGATTCTGGCAAAAACATTCTGAATGGAGAAATGTTCTTTGATCTGATATTATAATCTTCAGAGATACTCATGAGGAATCAGAATAAATAAATACGGTTGCACGACCTTTTTGAAAGCCATACCTTTGACCCCATGAGAATTCTATGTGACATTTCACCGTGCTCTGAAAAACAAAACAAGGATTTAAAAAAACAGCTTGATTTTTGAAAGCGACAACAAAGAAGATGAAAGAATAAAAAACATCCTACATTCTCTAACAGGATTTCAAGCTTTAATTTTCGATATTCAGATAGGATTCTAACTCTGCCTGCTCTGTCCTCGTTAACAAAAAAAAAAAAAAAAAAAAGATTGCTAAATATAATAAAAGCACAACTTAATGTATGGTAAAAAAAAAACTAGTTCTGTGGTATGGGTTGAAGATAAGCCGGGAAACAGCTGAGGCTTGAAGGGGGAAGAAAATGATTTTTGTCTTTCTTGTTGCAAGAATATGTACAACCTGAAAATCTACAAGAAAGGCTGTTTTATACTGCTTGAAGCGTGTCTTCAAATGAATTTTTTTCAATGCACCGAAGAAGAGAGTACAAAGTGCTCTGGCTTTCGGTGGAGTGGAATATTGCTGTTTGTGCAGAATGAGATAAAGGCATGTGGATGGAATGAGAGAACCCTCCAGGTACCAGCGAAGTCAGTAGAGCTGAGGGGAGAGATGCTGGCTTGGGGGGAAGGTGGTGGATCCTGTCTTCCACGTGCTGAGCTGGAGTTTGACGGGATAATTTCTCCTCCAGGAGGCAACGCCATTCAGCATGCGGGCTGGACCTCCAGAGCAAGGTAGTGTCGGGCGTAAACGCAGGGATTAGGGAACCATCCACACTGAAGCGAAAATCTCTAAACTGGAGGAGGGGCTTAATTGGGGCTAAATATCCAAGGAAGAATTCCCTTATTTTAAGTTTTTTGAGAGGGAAAATATATTGAAAATATGACTTCTTCCTGCATGGGTTGATAGGCAAACAGTATATTATTTTTCCTCTTTGATGTGATTTCAGCTTTGTACTGCAAACATTTCTAGGCAAAAATACAAAGGAGCAAATGAGCAAAATGAGTATGTCAATGCATAAAATGATTTAAGTGGTTTTCTTAGGATTTATTTTACTGTAAATTTATATTATTAGACAAAAGTATTATTCATAGGTGTTGACTTGGAAACCAGAGTTATACCTGGTGAGATGTAAGTGTGCAATCACGTCAATTACAGGAGGCCTAAACGCAGGCGGCCATTATGATCTAGGGCACAAGCATTTTCTGTGTCTAACTTTTTACAAAGCAAATAAAATAAAACTTTAGACTGGATTTCACTCTATACTAGAAATATACTGAAAAGTAAATTTTAAAATTTCAACACATTCATGACTTTACGGATCAACATGAAAACTGCCTTTTTCTTTGGCATAACTCCTCTCGGGTGAAAACAATAGCTATCGCTCATTGAACGGGCACTGGGTAATTCGTTTCCAATTTTAGAAACAGACTTTTAGTGTCACAAAGTCATAACGAATAGCAAAATTATCCCATGCTGACATCTTCCACAGGTCTCTTTGATTCTGGTAACTCAAAATTAAATAGCGATCTCCAGCTATTTTAATAGCTGCTTTATAAATTAAAGTTAGTGTTAAGTTGCAAAATGATCATGGTCTTGCTAAGCTAACACATTAAAAAGTGCTGATGGTGTACTAATTTTTTTTTTTGTGGTACGCGGGCCTCTCACTGTTGTGGCCTTTCCCGTTGCAGAGCACAGGCTCTGGACGCGCAGGCTCAGTGGCCATGGCTCACGGGCCCAGCCGCTCCGCGGCATGTGGGATCTTCCCGGACCGGGGCACGAATTCGTGTCCCCTGCATCGGCAGGCGGACTCTCAATCACTGCACCACCAGGGAAGCCCTGGTGTACTTCTTTGACCACCAGAAATTACAAGAAGCATCTTTTCGCCTCGGTGAGGCCCTGGGTCTTTGTTAAATGAAAAATAGGAAAAGCATACTTATTATCTGCTATCAGTTAGGATCAGATGGTAATTCTTAGCAGCTACTGAAGCTAAACAAACACAGGCAAACACAAGTATGTCTTTCCTTTGTCTTTATAACATGCAATTGGAAATAGATTTATAATTTATTAATTGGCCTCCCATATACTGCCCATATTCTGTATTTCAGTATTTTCATCACAGCACTATGAGGTAGGCAGGGAGATATTCTTTTCTTCCATGAGGACTTTGTTTGAGTCAACTATGGAAATAAGACTGCTGAGACCAAAGGAATGGAGAAATGAGAGTTAAACTTCAAGAGACGTGTAAAACCCAGATCATGGATGTTCCCAAAACACTGGCTGTGTTTGCCCTTTGACGTGAAGAGTCCGTGTCAGCGGAACAAACACATCTACCCATGAAGACAAACAAATAAGTCTTCGTAAGACTACAATTCCTATTCATCTTCTCTTTCAGAGGGAAAAAAATGGATCTATTCTCATAAGATGCTAGGTCACCATGATAAAGCTCACATAATATTTACATAATAAATAAATAGTGGCATGAATACACAACTCTTAAGAGTGACAATATGTCCTATACTGTATTGACGGTGTTCTTCTTTGACCATCAGAAATTACAAGAAGCCTCTTTTCTCCAGCAGAATCACCATAGCAATTAATATTTATTTTATCAACATCACAACCTTGTTCTGACTCAGGTTTTTGCAGTGTCATTGCAAGACTCAGTATGAACAGTGGAATCATTTACTGCAGGATTTGAAATGACTTCCTTCTGAGGGAAAATTATAGAGCAAATTTTGACACAAAAGGATGGCACAGATTGTTGCAAAGTCCTTGATACGCCTTTTCATTGATGAGCTCACTGCAAAAGGCAACTTTCCTGCAGTCCCCCAGGATAACCTGATTTCTGTGACTTCTAAAGCTATTGACACTGCTTTATGCAGTAGTTTTCCTCAGTGATTGGATTAGGGAAGAGGGGACGGGGCGGGGGACAAATGGGACATTCCTCCAGCCACACAGTGTGTGTCCTCAGCAGAACTGAGTGCCTCACAGGACCCACAGCATGGAAATCAAGCAGGGATGTCACATCTCTTCACCTCCCTTTCAGCTGCTTCCTGGAGCCGTGACAGAGTATCCTTCAGTTTCCCGATCCCTGACCGTCAGCCCGCTTACATACACAGTGCTGGCTGTTCATCTAATACTGTAGGTAAAAGAAATAAAACTAAAGCTTTAAAACAAATAAGGAGACTGGAAGGGAAGGTGGCATTAAATATCAGAAGGCCCTTCTCTAGCTCTTTCTTTTTTTTTAACAAAATTGTATCCTTTAACTGATTTCATGAGATGTCTTTATCTCTAGAGCAATCATGTCTTCAGTGTTTTAACATTAAAATGGATTTCCCAAATCATATGACAAGAAGAAGAAAAATAACAGAGGCTGACAAGTGAGTCCTTGATACTCCCCCCCTTCGACCATTTTTCTCTTTGTGTTTCCTCATAGGTCTGGCCCACAGGAAGATATTATTTTTATCTACCTGTGTATCCTTCGCAGAGCTATGAGGTTCAGCCATGTGGAATTTTCAATATTTGACCATGTATTCCTACAAAAATAATCGTTTCATATGGTTCAAGCTAATATGTTTCAGCTTAAATTTAAATTTAAAATCTAGCTCTTTCTGTACATACAGATGTCCAGCATGTTTATTTGTCCGTTCATTTCTTTAAAAAATGCTTAGTGAGGGCCTACCGTCCTCCAAGTCGGATGCTGGGCAACCAGTGAAGACAGGTTCAGTCCCGGGCTGACATCTGGGTCGTAGAGGCTCGGGATCTGGATGAGGATAGACGGTAATCAAGTACATGAAGGCATAACCTGCACACATTATGAGAAGTGCAGTCAGGGAAACCAGCTGGGGCTGTGACAGGAAGCAAGGGCAGTGAGGGTCGGGGCCAAGCTGAAATCACCCCAGTGGTCTGGGAGCCCTCTCCCAGGAGATGGCATTTACACTGAAATCTGAAGAAGGAGAAGGAAGAGGTGGGGGACAGAGCAGGTTGCATCCAGCAAACAAAGTGAATAAGATTCAGGAAGAGCTCAGCCTGTTGGGAGAAATGAAGCCCAGGGTGGCAGCCAGGGGAGAGAGACCGAAGGAAAAAATGGCGGAAAGCAAGGCGGTGGTCAGATGATGCCAAGGCCTCAGAGGCGGGACTTGGGCTGTAGGTTCCAGTGCAATGAGAGGACAGCAAAGGCTCGAAAGCAGAGAGCGAGGAAATGTGGATCCCACTCCCTGCCCGTCCTGTGAAGATGTCTTGCATTGGGACCAGAGGACCAGAGTGTGCGTGAGTGGCTGAGAGGGGGTGGCGTGGCCTCAAGCTGGTAGTGGTGATGGAGGGAAGGAACAACTTGGAGATATTTTAAATATTCTTATTCTTTGGAGGTATGATTGATGACAGGGAGAAACAGTAGTCTTTTTGCTAATAGAGCAAAAGTAGGAAGATAATTGACAGATCATCTGTCTGACGCATTCAGTGTTTTTAGGAGATGACCCAGGGAGTTCTAGAACCCACTCAAGTCTCACATCTAAAGACTGACAGAATCCATAAACCAAACCTTCTTCCTGTGGGACCACTCTGCAAGAGGGATCTTTAAATAACAGAGACACCAATAAAGTGCACACGGCTCTAACTTTGAATTATTTATGCATTCTTTGTTAATTAATGTTGATCAGTTAATTAAAATAAATGTAAATTTGTTCAAAACATATCATTCATAACATGTTCAAATATTATGAAAGAAATCTACTGCTGACCGAAAACAAAATGCAACTTTTTCTGGAAGATAAGTCCAAGAAAACTTATTGAAGGTGTCTGGCTGTTCCTCCGTATTTCCCTTTCTTTCCTCCTTGCTGTCAGAGCCTGACAGCTCCTGCCGGGCGCCCACCTGGAACAGGGCCTGGAAGAGGGGGACCGACGGACCTTCCCAGCAAGGGTCCTCCACGGTGAGGACACCAGGTTTCTGCAGGAATGTGTGCGGACCAGTGGTGGCGAGGGGAGTGTGGTCAGTTCCATTTTCTGCTTAGAGCCAGAAAATCTTTCATCAAGGATCATTCACTGGTCGTGCTGGACCCTGTTTGAAGCTATGTTTCTGTACTTTTCTGAGCTGGGAATGTAAGCTAGGGAATGGACTTGAAAGGCCAATTTGAAGCAATTTAAAAAGCAGGGGTGAGCGACTAAATGTTCTGTTCATCCAAGGGTTTAAGAATTTGGAGGGTTTTCAATAGCAAGAACAGTGCTAATTGGAAAATAAGATTTCTCAAGAGCTCAGGAGCCGGCAGGCCCTCCCACACGTCCCAGCCAGGGTGCTTTTTTGGACATGTTTGACTACTTCTGCCAGGGCCTCCCTCGGGGAGAGTTACACGTAGTGAGTTTTCTGGGAAAAGGGAGGGTCCCTCTCCCTGCCAACTCTCCGCTCATCGCTGTGCGGCAGCCCTTCAGCTTCAAGGTTTTCACATCACCGATTGCAGTGAAACCTGTGAAATAGACATTCCCATCTTGCAGGCAAGTGTCAGAATAATTCAATGACTTTTAGAGGAGCCTACATTCAGTAACAGAGCCCAGATTTGTGTCAGCTTTCCAAAGAACAGCACAACAGATGCCTATTGGACGTCAGACACAGTCTTAAGGACTTTTCTTGTATTCGTCATAAAATCCTCACAACCAATGAGCAGCACGCCACTAATAACCCATTTTGTACATGGGAAGAAACCAAGGCATGGAGACACTCAGTAACACACGTGCTCGTGTCACAGAGATAGCGAGCGGCCGAGGCAGGAGCTGAGGGGGATTCCTGTTCTCATTGAGAAGGCGCCACTGTGTTTCATGAAAACTGCAGGTACTTATTCCAAGCCAATATCAAGTGTTCCAGTTGCCTCTGTTATCTCATACCAACCTGCTGGAGATGTTATAGCTGGATGGTATCAGCCAGGACTCCAGTGGCACTTTGAAGCTCAGCCGGTCTTCACATCTGATATCAAAATCGTTGAGAATTACCATAGTTTAGGAGAACCACGCTTTTGGCTCTGCTGACCGTGTACTTCAATCAACCGTAGAATATCAGAGTTGGAAGAATCTCAAGACAGCAGGAGAAATGTTAACTTCTCTGGTGCCGGCAACTTAAGTCCCAGAGAATTAATCCACGTGTTCAATCTAAAATGGAGAGTAAGCACCAACTGACAAGGACATTAAGGGGGAAACCCAAGGGTTCTGACCTATAACCCTGCTTTCCCTAGAGCCTCTTCCAGCTCCAAACTTCTGTAACCTGTGCTAATCGTAGGACAAAACCAAAAATGAAATCAGGATCATTCAGCAAAATGCCATGTTGGTGTAGAGGAGGAATGGTATTGAAGTACCATTATAGTCTAATTAAATTCTGAGGAAATCAGGTTGGACCCATAACGATGCCCTGAAAATTTATTTAGCCACATTTTATATTTGTTTTTAAGCTTCAAGATAAAAGGCATATCAGCTCTTCTTTTTTCTGCCATGACAAATAAACATATTTGTGGTTTGTGTTTTCTCTACAAAATTCATAAGCTGTTATTCATAAATGAATATCCAGGTTATCTATATAAGCGGATTGTATCCCTTACTGAGAGGATTAAAGCCTGCAGCTCCACTCCTAAATAGCAATAGATCGTGTGTTCACACTACTTGAATACATTTAGGTTGATAGTTTTATCGCTGATAAAATAAAGGGCCATCTATAAAGGATTTCTGTGTTGAGTAAAACTCATAGGTAGGTGTGAAGATGATGAACTAAAGCAAGATGGGGTGGGTGAGAACTCAACGTGCAGTGATCACAGAGCCGGGAAGAGTGATTCATGTGGGAATAGTCTCATGGTGGCTTCATCAGCAGAGGAAGATTTGAGAAAGAGAGAGCTTTTCCTAGCCATTCGGAGACATTCTTCCTATGTTATGATGACTTTACTTCCAACACACTCTTTTTCCACTGGAATTCAGCGTAAAAAAATAAGTGAAGCAAAGGATATCTTTAGTTAGATGGAATTTCCTCTTTTAAATGTAAGCACTTTTAAATTTTGAAACCACATTCTAACATACTAACCAAAAAAATCCAATTTATATTCTCAGAGAATTCTTAAAAATGTGCTGTGATGCAGAAATGTACTACAGATTCCTACCCCAGATGAGGTTGGTTCTCTTTGTATATTTTCTAAAGCACATGTGATGCAGTCTGTGTGGTCTGAATAAAGCGCCCGTATCTTTCTATGTGGCAGCCTCCTCCTTTGTAATACAGATGGTAATAGATACGCACCAAATACGTGCTCTAAAGGCAGGAAGTCATTAGGGTGGGCTCTAATCCAATATGACCGGTGTCCGTATAAGAACAGGAAACTTCCACTTGAGGACGCAGGCATACAGAGGGAAGGCCAGGTGATGGCACAGGCAGAGACTGGAGTCATGCAGCTGCCAGAGGTACCAGAAGCCTGGGGACAGGCATGCAGCAGTCTCCCCTAGAAACTTTGAGAGAGTATGACGCTGCCGGCACCTCGAGGTTGGACTGCAAAGTCTCCAGAAGCGTGAGACAATGGATTCCGTTGGTTTCAAGCCATCCAGTCCGTGGTGCTTTCTTACAGAAGCCCTAGGAAACTGGTACAACACTCAATCTAAAATCTTTTTTTTTTGTCTTCTTTTGTCTTCCACATTCAGTCAAGCACTTTGTGCTGTTTCTTTAGCCTCCTGCAAATTCTCAAACCCATCTCCTACTTTCCATTCCAACGCCGCTACCCTAGCTCAGGCCTTCATTATTTTTCTTTTTGAATATTGCATGTTACTTCTTTCTTTCCTTCTTCCTTTCTTCCTTCCTTCCTTCCTTCCTTCCTCTCCCTCTCCCTCTCTCTCTCTCTCTCTCTCCTCTCTCTCTTTCTTTCTTTCTATAATTTTGCCCCGTGTAAAGCCACCTTCCACATAGCTGTTAAGATAACCTAACTAAAACATTTCTGCATAAGGCTCACCATTTCTTAAAGTCCTGTATTATTCTGTGGCTTATCTTCAAATACACGATAAAGTCTGCGTTTCTCGGCATGATTTACAAGACCCTGTTTCCAGGTCTGATTCTTTGGTCTCATCGAACCCACGGCCTGTCCTGCAATTTATAAGAACAACAGATTGCCTGGTATCCTGCCAACACAAAAGCACATTGTTCCACAGGTCTTTGCTGTCGCCCTTATACCATCTGCCTGGAAAGTCCTTTCCTTCTTGAGTCTCTGCGGCCACACCTACCCGTCAGCCGTCTCCTCTACCAAGGCACCTGGCGTTTGGCCACACCCGGCCACGTGTGTTCTCACGGCTCCTTCTGTTGACATAGTTGCCCTGGTGTCACTCCCCACTGAACGGAGCACTCCTTGATGGCAGTAGCCATCCTCAACCAGCAGAGCGCCTGCAGAGCACGCAGCCGTGCGTACCTGAACCGGCTCCTTACCTGCAAATACACTGCCCATTTTAGAAAACACAAGGGCACCCACGTCCTTCTCGTCTTTTAAACAGAGTTTACGGAATGGACACAATTCAGAGCTCTCGTCGTCTAACTCTGAGAGGAAGAGGAGGTTTTAAGAGTTAAAGGACTTGTCTAAAGCCACAGAGTTTTAGATTTTAAACCCTAGATGTGTTGCTCTGGTTCTACAGTGTGTGATTTTGATTCTCGCAACAAATTACATCTACTAAATGGGTAGGGCCCCTCTCATACAGAGTTCAACTCCATTCTAAAAAAGAAGACTTACTTACACTGTTATTACCTATACTTTTTATTATCCTTCAAATTAGACATAATAAATTTTTTAATTTAATTTTTATTTTATATTAGAGTATAGTTGATTTACAATGTTGTGTTACTTTCAGGTGTACAGCAAAGTGAATCAGTTATATATATACATATATCAGATTCTTTTTCAGATTCTTTTCCTATATAGGTTATTATAGAATGTTGAGTAGAGTTCCCTGTGCTATACAGTAGGTCCTTGTTGATTATCTATTTTATGCATAGTAGTGTATACATGTTAATCCCAACTTCCTAATTTATCCCTCCCCCTACCTTTTCCCGTCGGTAACCATAAGTTTGTTTTCGAAGTCTGTGAGTCTGTTTCTGCTTTGTAAATAAGTCCATTTGTATCATTTTTTTTTGATTCCACATCTAAGTGATAGCATATGATATTTATCTTTTAGAGATAATGGATTTGTTCATCATGTTTCTGTGTCCTATGGGAGAGACACCTGTGTGTGTATGTATACATGTGAGTGTACCTGTGTGTGTGTGTGCTGGTGTCTCCTAGATTTACGTCTTGAGCTCCAGTTTCTCTTCTGAGCACTAGATCAGTGGGTCCAACTCACTCTTTTCACCCAGTATAACATATATAGATAAAGAGATAGGTCAGTATAGATTATATATATGTTTTTGAGGATATAATTGAGATTATTACAACAAAGTTAGGGCACAGTATCTCTAAATATTTTTATATTTTTTTCATACTTAGAATTTAATTTGATGTTTCACATACTTATAATCTAAATGTGTGTTCTAGAATTCACTATCCATAGCATTTTCCTTTCTCCATACCTATCTCCAGCTTTCCTTATTAAATAAAAATTTCTATTTCTGTAATTTCAGATTAATTAAGTTGCTGGTCTAAATTATTTGTGATGGATAAGTTCTACATTCTGGGTGTGCTTATCTTAATGTCTCATAAAATAATCAAGGACAGAAAAATAACAGAGAGGAAAACTATGTTATGTATATAATATATAACATGTCCCAGAAATATAAAATATGTTATATAATACGTAATATGTCCCAGGAATTTATAATATCTAATACATGATATGTCCCAGGAATATATATTATATAATGTATAATATGTCCCAGGAATATATAATATATTATATAGTACATAATGTGTCCCAGGAATTTATAATATCTAATACATGATATGTCCCAGGAATATATGTTATATAATATATAATATGTCCCAGGAATATATAATATATTATATAGTACATAATGTGTCCCAGGAATTTGTAATATATAATACATGATATGTCCCAGGAATATAATTATATTGGTCAAATATCATTAAACTACTGGACGTAGCGATGAGATTTACAGTTTACATTTCTCTAATTTGTTGTGTAGCTTTGAGAAAGACACCACTTTGTGTCTGTGTTTCTGTTTTCAAAATGAAGATGTTATGAGATCTGAGCTCTCCTAATCTGGGAGTTTGCAGGTCTGCTTTCCTCTGGGCTGTGCCAGGGAGAGGGATCAGGCTTCCTTTCTCCTTTATCCTGACCAGAGCCTGCATGTTCTCAGAAGACACTGACTTGCGGCCAAATGCAGCCGCCCTGGAACATTTGAAACTGACTCCTCTGTCGGGAACACGGGAGCTCCTTGCTCTGGAAGCCTGAGACGTTCCGATCCTTCACTGGACCTTTATGGCCCTCCTGTACCCTTCTCCGTGTCCTTCAGCAGATGGCCTGTCTGTGCGCAGATGGAATGCTGGGACCTGGTACAACATCCAGCCCACAGCAGAGGGCGCTCAACAGTAGCAGGCTGTGGAGTCTTCCGTCTTTGCCACTTTTCTGGCCATCTTGGGCAGTTAGGACCTGGGTGGAGGTCAGAGGAGGAAGAGGCCGCAGACAAGGGGACCTGCTAGCCAGCACTGCCAGGAGACAGCAAGAAGCTGAAGTCATCTGAGGCGTGTGCTTTTCTTTGGGGATGTTCTGTCCTTGGAAAATGGCATCATTCTCCACGATGGTATTTACAAGTGAGGAAAACTCTTTCCCGTGTGTTCAAACCATGGAAGGTGATAGTGTTAAACCAAGGCCTTTCATGTAGTAAACACACACTAAGTATTAATTGAACTGAAGAGAATACTATCAACCTCTACCACTTATGATTTCATATAATTCTGTCATAATTCTTTGAAAAACATTTGATTAAAAGTGTCCTTGAAAATGGTGTTTCTTTGAATCATCACAACAAATTACTTTGCACCGGATGCAGTGGATGTTTTTAAAAGTATGTGTTCACAGACTTGGACTTTTTATGTCACTCTTTTTAATAAGGTGGAATTATTAGTAAATATATACTGATTACTTTCTGGAATTATTTCAATAATAGGAAGGCAGTGCACTTTGGCAATGAATATTGCTTACTGATTTCTGCTAAGCTTACTGTACAAATTATATGAGAATAGAACAGCGATAGAAATAAAGAAGTATGTTGCTGAAAAATCTTTAATTTTCCTGTGGTATGGACTAAAGTATGGTGTCCAGTATAATTTAAATGGAGCAAGCACAATTCAGTGGAGATTTTTGTGTGTTCCATTTTTAACACTTGCCTTTTTTTTCACGTTCTTTTTCTGTACAATTCTGTCTCTAATTGATTGATGCACTATGATGCTATTAATCATGGAGATTTTCAGGCTTCCACATTTGGAGGAAGGCTGAGTGGGGATTCCGTTGATAAGAGCATCACTGAGATGAAGGAAGTGTGGGGAGTGGGTGGCATCCAGGCATTAAGACTGTCAAGTCATCAGCTCTGTCTGAAGTCTAAGGAAGGGTTTCTGGGTGTCAATCAGGCAAACTGTAATTACCCCAAACAGAGATGACATAGACCAGTTCGAAGCAGCTGCATAGCACAGGGAGATCAGCTCGGTGCTTTGTGACCGCCTGGAGGGGTGGGATAGGGAGGGTGGGAGGGAGGGAGACACAAGAGGGAAGACATATGGGAACATATGTATATGTATAACTGATTCACTTTGTTATAAAGCAGAAACTAACACACCATTGTAAAGCAATTATACTCCAATAAAAATGCTAAAAAAAAAAGAAACAAGAATAACCACGTTGGAAAGCATTTAAAATTTTAAAGCAGACTAATGGAGAACTTAATATCTTCTTTTTTTTTTTGCTGAACTGCTGCCTGGACACAGTGGTAGGGACTTGGAGAAAGTCACTTGGGATTGCTCTTAGCAAGGCCACATAGTCCTTGGTGAAGAAAAACAGATGATCTTGGAGGAGCCGGTTCTGCTGCTTTTCCACATGACCCGACGGCTGCTGAGCACAGGGCCAGCGGCCTGAACCTCTCAGGCCTGCCGGGCTGGCTGTCCAGCCTGTCTTTGATGTTTATAAAAATGGCATCCTCATTAAAGCAGAGAACACAAAATCCTGCCACCTCAAGGACACGTTACCCCTTGCAAAAGGACAATCAGGTCACGGTTGGCTCAGACTCCACTGCACAGGTGGTGTTGTCTTGCGTCTAAAGATGCAGGAAAGCCACCAGGTTTCCCTAATGAAAGAAGAGGCTAGCCCAAGCTCTAGGGAAAGTCTCCTTTTCCATTTGATTTCAACCAGATGCAAATTCGCTTTATTTAAAAAGATAAGAAGGAAAGATGATAGTGTGTGTTTGGAAGAGCATGTCGATTTATGCCTATTTAAAAATGGAACAAACAGAAAGTTCCATTTAATTGTGCTTGCTCCATTTAAAATATAATAATGGCCTTAATGTCTAATTTCTCATTTGAGACTCAGAATACTGGACACCATACTTTAGTCCACAGCACTAGAAAATTAAAGATTTTCCAGCAGCATCCTTCTTTATTTCTATCGCTGTTCTATTTCTCATATAATTAGTATAATAATTTCATAATTCAAGTAACAGTGTAATAAAGGGAATGCAATAATAGAGAAAGCTCATGTGGTACAATAAGGTAATAGTGTTATATCATCTGTAACTCTTACTCTTTGACATTTTACAAATAGACTATATATATTTTATTTTATTTTATTTTATTTTTATTTATTTATTTTTTTGCCATACGTGGGCCTCTCACTGTTGTGGCCTCTCCCGTTGCGGAGCACAGGCTCCGGACGTGCAGGTGCAGCGGCCATGGCTCACGGGCCCAGCTGCTCCACGGCATGTGGGATCTTCCCAGACCAAGGCACGAACCCACGTCCCCTGCATCGGCAGGCGAACTCTCAACCACTGCGCCACCAAGGAAGCCTGACTATAGATATTCTTAATCATGGTATCTTTCTTCATTTAATTTGAGAATGAATAGCAACTTTTAAAAGTGATGTATTTTCTATGACATAAATCATAGCAAGATCCTTTTTGACCCATACCTCCTAGAGAAATGGAAATAAAAACAAAAATAAACAAATGGGACCTAATGAAACTTAAAAGCTTTTGCACAGCAAAGGAAACCATAAACAAGACAAAAAGACAACCCTCAGAATGGGAGAAAATATTTGCAAAGGAAGCAACTGACAAAAGATTAATCTCCAAAATTTACAAGCAGCTCATGCAGCTCAATATCAAAAAAACAAACAACCCAACCCAAAACTGGGCAGAAGACCTAAATAGACATTTCACCAAGGAAGACATACAGATGGCCAAGAGGCACATGAAAAGATGCTCAACATCACTAATTATTAGAGAAATGCAAATCAAAACTACAATGAGGTATCACCTCACGCCAGTCAGAAGGCCCATTATCAAAAAATCTAGAAACAATAAATGCTGGAGAGGGTGTGGTGAAAAGGGAACCCTCTTGCACTGTTGGTGGGAATGTAAATTGATACAGCCACTATGGAGAACAGTATGGAGGTTCCTCAAAAAACTAAAAATAGAGCTACCATACGACCCAGCAATCCCACTACTGGGCATATACCCTGAGAAAACCATAATTCAAAAAGAGTCATGTACCAAAATGTTCATTGCAGCTCTATTTACAATAGCCAGGACATGGAAGCAACCTAAGTGTCCATCAGCAGATGAATGGATAAAGAAGATGTGGCACATATATACATGGAATATTACTCAGCCATAAAAAGAAACGAAATTGAGTTATCTATAGTGAAGTGGATGGACTCTGTCATACAAAGTGAAGTCAGTCAGAAAGAGAAAAACAAACACTGTATGCTAACACATATATATGGAATCTAAAAAAAAAAAATGGTCACGAAGAACCTAGGGGCAAGACGGGAATAAAGACACAGACCTACTGGAGAATGGACTTGAGGACACAGGGAGGGGGAAGGGTAAGCTGGGACAAAGTGAGAGAGTGGCATGGACATATATACACTACCAAACGTAAAATAGATAGCCAGTGGGAAGCAGCCGCATAGCACAGGGAGATCAGCTCGGTGCTTTGTGACCACCTAGAGGGGTGGGATAGGGAGGGTGGGAGGGAGACGCAAGAGGGAAGAGATATGGGGACATATGTATATGTATAACTGATTCACTTTGTTATACAGCAGAAACTAACACACCATTGTAAAGCAATTATACTCTAATAAAGATGTTTTAAAAAATAAAATCTCTTTCAAACGTGAAAAGAATTAAAAAATAAAAATATAAATTTACACGTCATCGCACTGGGTTGATCTAAATGCAGACGTCTCAGTAAAATAAAGTTTAAAAATATTACTCAAAGACTTCTTATAAATATTTTAAAGAAGTACCTATTTCCATGATTTATGTTTAGTATACATGGATCAATCTATTCTATTCACGTACTTAATAAAAGTAATCACAACGTAGCTTACAATGGGAATGGTATGAGACAGGTACCTGTCTAGCCTATTGTTTTCTGGTATGTTTCCACTTTTGCTTTGGATGAACTATCTGAAAGAGTTTGAACAGCAAAATTAAAAAATCTGTGTCCATATTTTTATTCAGAAATATATTTTTTTAAGCTCTTAATGTGTGTCTATATGTATATGTATATATGTATATGATATATATCATATGTGTTATAAAGAATCTTATTACAATAAAAAGACCTTACTCAAAAAAAAAAGTGATGTGTTTGTTGTCTAATGCATATTTGATGAATTATACTCTTTCCAATTATGATTATTCGACTCCTTGTCACATTTGGAAATATCTATGCAGCCAGTCTTCCTTTGACTGTAAAAAGAGTATGCATTTTTGGATGAAAAATAATTTTTAGACAAAGAGTTTTAAGAAAAAACGATGCAGAAGAAATGATTCTTTCATTGGGTAGATGGTTGGATGCAAAAGTAGTTTCTGAAGTGAAGACTATTATTCTACAATTCCATTTCCATAACAAAATGTTGTTTAAATATAAGAAGATAAGATTACTGTTTGATCATTTGTATTGGGAGTAAAGCATCACTTTGTATGTGTGTTATTGGAGGCCTTCCCTCTCTCTCCCTCAGTCCGTCTCTGCCATTGTGTGGTAGATGCAGTTGTGTAGGCGCTGAATTCAGTTTAGCTCGTCTCGGTTGTTGTTCTGCTCTTCGTGCGTAAGATCTGCTTATGTAACATGTAGCAGAGCCAGACAGAAATACGCCTTCAGAACTCTAAGCAGACCGCTTATGGGTATTTTTGTCCTTTTTTCCTGCCCCCAAATTTTGGCTGCCATTGTCTGTTGGGGATGTCTTTCACTCAGTTATCTCTTTGAATATCCAAAAAGGTCCTTTAACTCAAGATTTGATGAAGATTGAACTGGATTGAGAATTCGTGGGCCCACACTATGGAATGTGGATGCTGTAACCTTTCTACCTTCTCCTAAATGGTTTGTTGTTTTTAGATATAGCAAAAATACTTCTTGTTTTAACTTGTCATCTTTTCTCACTAGAAAAAGACAATAACACTAGCTATAGATGACTGTGAAACCCTCTTGCCTCGGTTTCTCAGCCGTGTCTTGCCTTTGTCACTGTGTCTCACCTTCCCCTGTGCCCATATTTCCATGTTTCTTCCTTGTCAGCGCAGATCATCCTGATATGAGATTTCAAAATATGACCTGGAGATGAATCCCACTCTTTCTGTTTATACTTGTTCAAAATTCAGAATCAAAGCAGATCTTTTCTCAGCTTAACTATTTTAGTTGTTATGTGTTTGTTCTTAACGGCATAGAACTGAAAGGCTTCCCTTTGAACTCACCACGCTCTCTGAAAGAGAAGCAGCTTATCAGGGCAGAGAAGAACATGGGTTCTGAAGCTGGTCTGTTTGGGTTCAAAGTCTTGAACCAACACCAACTACCTGTGTGATCTCAGGCAAGTGACTTAACTTCTCTGAGTCTCAGTGCCTTCGTCTCTGAAGATGGGGTTACGGGGTGCCTACTAAACACAATTGTATCGAGGATGCTCTCACTCACAGTATATAAAGTGTCTAGAACAATAATTGAAAAAAATAGTAAGTATACAGGTCCTTTCTATCATCTGTTTCACTAGTTTTCCAGGAACTATGCACTAAGTCTTTTGACCTGGGGCTTTAGCTCTCTGAGTACTCTGCATCCAGCCCAAGCAAGTGCTTCCAGCCTTTCAGCCTAGATCACTGATGAGTGAGAAACATTATTAAGATAATGAAATTTCCTAAATTTTAAGTCCACATCTAGCAATTTGAGCTTATCAAATCAGTAGGTATTCTGAAGAAGAGCCCCTTTTGTAGCCATTTTTGAAAGATTGGGTAAGACCATGTGTGATTAAGATGAGGCATTCAGTTGACTTTTGGGTCTGTGGGCTGTGCTAGGTGAAATAGTGTAGAATCTTAGAGGCAGAAGGAACCTGGAAGACTGCGTCACTGTTTCCCTGTTCTCCTGTGTCTGTGATCTCTAGGACTCCCTGTAACATGGAAGAGCTGTCTGGACGTGGAGAGGACCACCCTCAGAGCAGCCTTCCCATTATCAGCTAGCCTTCCTGATGAGCTCCATGGTCCCCCTTCTTTTGAATTCCCCATCTGCCCACCCTCTAATGTCAACTCCAGACTCCACGGTAGGGACGACAGGGCCTGCCCTCAGCCATCCAATTACCTGGGCTTTATTTCCAAGTGCTTATGTGAACAGTGACTGCAAAGGAAGAAACGGCCATGATCTGCAGGACTGACATTCGGACCTCTCCATTCTTCCCACACCTTATTTGCAGATGCTTAAATTTAGATCAAATTTGCTTCATCAAACTTGCTTATGGTAAGTGCCCTAACTTTCATAGTTGTCCCGACCCACTATGAACACCCATCCATTTTGAACTCTATTATTAGAAAATATAAAGAAATTGGGCTTCCCTGGTGGCACAGTGGTTGAGAGTCCGCCTGCCGATGCAGGGGACACGGGTTCGTGCCCCGGTCCGGGAGGATCCCACATGCCGCAGAGCGGCTGGGCCCGTGAGCCATGGCCGCTGAGCCTGCGCGTCTGGAGCCTGTGCTCCGCCACGGGAGAGGCCACAACAGTGAGAAGCCCGCGTACCCCAAATTAATTAATTAATTTAAATTGTTTAAAAATGTTAGACTACTTGCACATGTGATGAAACACTGAAACTCCTCTGCTGCCAGAGAGGCTGTCTGCAGTCGTCAGTTAAGCAGAAAATGTAAACGACGTTTGAAGAGCACCTAGTATTTTCCATCCTCCTTCCCCTTTACCTGGATGCCATGGCATACAGTTCTGGGATGCTCTTTTAAATGCACAGGTAAGTTTGGTGCTCAAAATCACAGAAAAAATTAGTAACTCTCTCTTGAGGGAAACATTTCGGCACAGATCAAAAACTGCTTTTTTGTAATTATACTCAGAAGCCCTCAAGGAGCTACCAGTAAGACCAAAATGTAGTCGGTTGTAGCAATGCTGAGAAGAAGGAGGTGAAAAACATAAGTCATAGATTTTTTATGTGGAACTCTCCTATGTAAAGGCGATTTTGTCTAGTCTGAAATTAATGCATCTTCAAATATGCACGATTATTCAAGCACGGCGGGGCAAAAACACTGATTGTATGAACCATTAAGAGAGCCGCAATCTGGACGACTACTGTCCGACAAATTATACCTATGGAATGTTTAAAATCATTCACGTGGTAGAAGACAGTTGAGCTAACACAGCCAAAATATGCAAATAACTGAGGGACTGTGGGATTTTTTTATTTAAAGATTTTTGTGTCAGATGGACAGTCTTAGACCACAAATTCATTCTTCTAATCCCCTCTTTACCCTGCCCTGGGAAAATATTTTTTAAAAAACTATATTTGCCAATATTCCATTTCAAAATACACACTACTTAGCTTTCACTTGGTAAATTGCAAACCCACCCACAGCTGTCATGGGGTTTCAGCGCCTAAGGCGCCCTCAGTGGTTCTTTTTCTCAACTCCCTAGCTTGGCCAGGGCATCTTTCTCTTTTATCCCTTCTTATCTCTTTCTCTGGTTCCCTTTCATTTTTCTTCCTCATGTCTTCTTTGTATTCTTCACAATACCTACTAGACAAGCAATAAATACTTATTATCTTGAAGTTTGTAATTTTCCTACTGTTCCTTCCACATTGAAGGGCAAAAACAATAAATAACACCCAAAAGAGAAGACACACGGACATACGGAAGTCAATACAATAATGTCAATATATTCACACAAAAAAGATTGAAAGGCTTTTTCACCCCAACAGGCAACAACCAAAGATAAAATTGCTGACATTCTGTGCTTCTAGGGCACATGCATAGATATAGAAATGCTTTTGAAATTCAAGGGCACATAGAGATGAAAGAGGGAAAAAAGAAAGATTTGGTGGTAGAGTGTAGTTTTTCTTCTCGTATAAAATCTAGACTTTCTAGTTTATTAGATTGAGCCGTATGAAATTGCCGGTTTTATAGATCAGAATAGTTGAATATCAGGAATTATTTATGGATCAACTTAATAAAATTAACATACTCATGAAAAACTGTTTCTATCCACAAAGATGGAAGGCTGCATCTCCGGAACAAGTTAACCACAGGCAGCAACTAGCACATTATTTCAGGGTAACCATCATCAGCTTCCCTGTCAAGGGTAAAATCATATGAGGAAAGACTTCCATCACGGAACGGAACGGTGCTCCTTTGCTTTTCGGTTTTTCTTGCACGTACTTGAAGCTTGGTTTGGAATCCAAGGCAAGAAAGATAGTTTTGCTGAGGCAGCAACGAGAAGATGAGAGAACCTGGGAAACCCCTACCTGGCAAATGAGCTTTCTGGAGCCCAGGGAGACTTTAATTAATGTTAATGGAGAAACCTCCTTCAAAACCTAATTAAGCACTTAAATGTGTTCTTAATGATCTCTGCTCCCTGAGTCCGGGTGCAGAGAGGGGAATTGATTTAACACCAGGAATAAAAATATAGATGTTCATGGGTTCAGTCTGCTGCTTTTTCTGTGGAAGCTTTGCTTTCTCTTGGTAAACAAGCTTTCCTCTGGATTTCTCATGCACTGTGAAGCGCCCGTGGGCTCGTTGCCCCGCTCTCTTGAACTGTGCAATGGAAAGGTTAGCAGCTGAGCTAAAGGCATCCCAGGGTGCATAATAACAGTTATATAAAGCACTTTTAAAATACAAACAGATTTTGAGTGCCTAATTATGCTACAGGTGTTGTGCGTCCCCCAGCATGAGAAATGATCTGACACCCTCTTTATCACAGGGCCAATGTGATGAAAACTCCCTTTCCCCAGGGAGAGAAGGGCTTCTCCAGCAGCACGTGGTCCCATCATCATGATTCGTATTGATTTTAGATGAGCATGTCTTTCCATGATATAGTTCCTCGTTGCAAATTTTTAGTGAAATCCAAAATGCATATGCTCACCTAGGTTTACTACTACTTCTCAATAGTTGAGTATATGTGTCTAAAGTATGGTTTCTGTTTTATCTGCGGTATCTCTGGTTCAAATAGTATTAGGCTGGGAGCTAAAGGCAAAACAATATTAGAAAATACTATAAAACAGTCACGTGACAGAGCTTCTGTGAAGCTGGTAGGCTTGAACCATGCAAGATAACCAAATGGCAGAAGAGAACCTTTACTAATTGAAATGGAGGATTTTGAGGCAGACAAACAGAAGCATCATCTACCGAGTCTCCAGAACCCTTCCACTTGCATCTTACCCTCTGTGTTTGATGTCGTTTCAAAGAACAAAGTAAACAACTCAAAAGGACTGAATTCTTTTTGGTGTATGTTTGAGCTAAACATGGCAATAGAGCACAATGAAAGGTTTATGTCATAGCTTCGCCCCCCAGCCAGAGGTATACATTTACCTTCCAGGTTTTTTTCTCCCTGTGATGATGGGGTTGCCTTTCCTTGTCTGCTTTCCCTCACTTGCCCCCCCTCTCCTCACACTGAGTTCTCCTCACTGTTCTACCTCTAGGAGATGCAGGGTCTTCTAAGATCATAAGAGAGGTGTTGGATGGGCTGATTTCACTGAATTACTGTCATCTTGGCAATAAGGAGACTATTTCAGTAAAAGGATAGGAACTATGTTCATAATCCCATGCTGCCTCCTTACCTTGTGTTATATATTTTCCAAACAGTCTATAATAGATTGTAGCTGCCATTAACCTTCTTTGAGATTAACCTTCATTGATATCACTGTTTAGCTAAATTAACCAAAAAATACAGGTTAATCAATAACGGTACCACTCCTTTTACCAGCGTATCTGGCCTAGGCCCTTCACATAATACTCAGTAGATGTTGGTGGAATGATCAAGTTAATAAAAAAGGCAATTCATTATTTCTACCAGTGTGTTATACGTAAAGAGCTTGCATTGTGAAACAGGGGCTTTGCCAACACATACCATCAGCAAAGTCTTATTAGATTTGATTGTATTTTATTTTTCCCTACATATATTTGGTTATTTTGTCCTTCCTAAAACCTTAGGAGGTTGGTATTACTAACTGAAGCTCAAATAAATAAGCTAAGTGCAAATAAGTGCGCGTCTTCAACCCATCACAAGTAATAAAGTGACATTGCTCATGGCTTCCGTTGGATCCTTGTCTCTTATCTCTCCATTATATATTCTTTTCCATTTCATTGTCAATCTCGTCATGTAAAACTTGCATGTTATTGGCAGTGGGGAGGGGGATGTTGACAGTTTCAGTCATTCCTATGTTTTTGTCTATAGAGACGTGAAAATTACCAGTACTATGCAAACTTGAATGATGTAATGGAGAAGATGTTTCAGAAAAGCAGTGTGTTCAAATTTTAACTAAAAGTGATCGTCAAGAATATTTGATCAGAAGGTCCAAGTTCATTCATAATGATGTTTAAAATCTTCTGGCAGGCATGGTATTTACCAACCATCTTTCTTGGAAGGGTTTTACACACCTGTGTCTTGAACATCTTTAGCTTGCAATAATCTAACCCATTCAATAACTCTGCATAGATCAAGGCACAGCGCTAGACACAGAGGGCTCTCTACAAGTTTCAAATAAAGCGCAGTCCTAATGAAGAGTCTCGTCTGTGACACACTGCCTCAACACTACCAATTTCAAAGGAGACACTGAGGCAACCAAAAAGCAGGTGTGGCCTGATTCACAGCCAATCAGAACCGCAGGATTTGGAGGCCACGGCATTGCTTGCTGGAGGCTGAGATGGTCATACTTTTTCTACAAAAAATATTGGAGAAAAGTTTATACACAAGTACAAGTCCATATAGAAGTACGCAACATCTGTGTTTTGCGAAATGGAAGATATAGAGAGAGGGACTGGAGCTTTGACTCAAACAGGAAGAGAATTGTTGGCAATGAATGATACATGACCTCAGAGAATTTTCTGTGCTGCTCCGATGGTATGTCGAGTTGCTCAGTCTATAGTTTTATTTTGCCAAAAAGAAATCTCCTGAAATGATGTAATACAAGAATGTCTACATACAACATGTACAGTGACACGTGAACCATGTGCTTTGGTGAATGTAAAATATCTAGCAGTCGTCATGCCGGTCCCATAGCTGAATGGCTGGGTGCGTGGGATCTGAAACTAGTCAGAAAATAGCCAGCCTGCGTTTAAATGCTGCCCCCTTGGCATAGCTCGCTCACGTCAGTCAAGGATTTAAAGTTTCTGGGCCTCATTTTTTTCACATCTGTAAAAAAAAAGGAGAAATATTACTATTTACTTCAGAGGTTTCTTGCGAAAATGAAAGGAGCTACTACATGTTAATACTTTTATCAACAGTTTCTGGCACGTAGTAAGTGCTGTGTAAGTGTCAGTCATGATCATCTTTGCTTTTCTTAAGATGTCGCATTTGTAAGATCTGAAATCACCTATTTGTTATAATCATCATTCTGTTCCTCCAGATGGATAGCAATGATGAGAAGTCGGGGAACTGACGTTAACAGTTTTCAGACTGTAGGTCTTTGAAATTCAAGTATCAGGCTCTTATGTGTTGTTACCTACTCATTTTGTTCCACAGTGAATGAATGACCTCTCACATGTGTACTAGGCAAAAAGAAACAGGTTATTGGCGAATTTTCACTGGAAGGAAGCAATTTCCATCTAAATGTTTACAAATTCCAGTAAATACGCAATTAACCTTGTTTTGCTCTTGTAACAGAAGACAGACATTTTCTGGCTGTAACTGATTTTAAACAATGGAAAAGCATCTTAAATTCTAAGGAATAAAATCACACTCTAATTTTGCTAGCATTTTCTGATTTCTTGACTTAATGTCATACAAATAGCACTGCTTTCTGATCTCTCTTACCCAGTGTGTCCCCTCCAGTCTGTTATTCTGGCCTCGGTTTGTGTTTAAACTCGGACTCTCCCTGTGATAAATCCTCCCCGCTCACTGATCCTCAAGAAAACAACTTTTATGAAGGGAACTGAATGCTGTAAAGGCCCTTGGAGTCATAATTCTACGCAGAGAGAAACTTAAGGAGTGTTCATGGCTGTGGGAAGTAGTCAGGTGTTTTTATTTTGAACTTAAAAGAAATAGCTCTGTTCCAAGTCCACTGTAAGAGGAAAGGCAGAAGGTATTTTTTCCTTGATATGATAATGGGATCTGGCCAACTGTAGAGAAAATGTGTGTGTGTCTGTGTATGTCTCAGTATGTCTGTGTGTGTCTGTGTGTCCCTGTATGTATGTGTGTGTCTTTGTGTATGTCTGTGTGTGTGTGTTTGTGTGTATGTCTGTGTATGTGTCTGTGTGTGTCTCTGTATGTATGTCTCTGTGTATGTCTGTGTGTGTCTGTGTGTATGTCTGTGTCTCTGTATATATGTCTGTGTGTGTCTCCGTGTGTATGTCTGTGTGTCTGTGTTTGAATGTGTGTGTCTCTATATGTATGTCTGTGTGTCTGTATGTCTGCGTCTCTGTATGTATGTCTGTGTGTGTGTCTGTGTGTGTCTCTATATGTATGTCTGTCTCTGTATGTATGTCTGTGTGTGTCTGTGTGTGTGTGTCAGTGTGTGTCTATGTGCGTGTGTGAATGTGTCTGTGCATGTGTATGTCCGTGTGTGTGTCAGAACACTTTATAAATAAATATTTATGGAAAGGAAATATGCTAAAATTGTAAAAGGACAGAGTGAAAAATGTATAGCAAGTACAGTTTCAAAGATAAACAGTTTGGTGTCAGTTCTGTATAATTTAATAGTTGAATAAATGTTCACATGATAGAAAGAGAGAGCAGCAAGGATTTAGGACCAGGGCTAGCAAAAGTAGCTTTCTGATTGGTGGTAGCTGTTAGTTCAAATGACAGGCAATTGTTTTCGGACATAATTCTGGCCCTTTTCTCATTAACGGTAGTATTACTCATGTCACCAGTGCTTGGAGTTTTGAGCATGTGTTAATAAGATCACGAACACTGTGATCCTTTGCTGTATTTAAAATCTTTCACTATAGACTAACACAGCAGTTGCTGAAATATCTTCTTGAGATGAAGCGCAGTACACAGTGTTGAAAATGTTCAGATCTCCAAAGCTTATCCCCAGAAGACCCAGGAACAATCTACATAAACTATCAGAAGTTAGAATTTGTTTACACCTGAAGTCTGTGGGGTACAATGAAACACGTTTTGCTCGGGGTAGAGGTGCTGGGTAAAATGACCTGAAATCTCAGCCTGGCTTTGCTGTATTCTGCTGTGGGACTTTGGCCAAATTGCCGGAATTCTCTGAATCTTAATTTTCACCTTAGTAAAACTGGAATACTCACACGCACCTCACGTAGACAGTGCACTGATACCTAGGTGAAGAGCTGAGTACAGGCATACCGCACTTTTTTACCGCACTTCATTTTAATGTGTTTTTACAAATTGAACCTCTGTGGCAGCCCCACGTCCATCAAGGCTATCGGCACCACTTTTCCAAAAGCATTTGCTCGCTTCCTGTCTCTCTGTCACATTTTGGTAATTCTAATAATTTGTCATTTTTATTATATTTGTTATGGTGATCTGGGATCAGTGATCTTTGCTGTTATTATCATAATTGTTTCGGGGACCCACAAACCGTGTCCATATAAGATGGCCAAATTAACTGATAAGTGTTGTGTGTGTTCCGACTTCTCCACTGGCCATTCCCCGTCTCTCTCCCTCTCCTCAGGCCTCCCGATTCCCCAAGACAGAGCACTATGGAAATTAAGCTAATTAATAACCCTAGAAGGGCCTCTAAGTGTTCAAGTGAAAGGAAGAGTCACGCGTCTCTCACTTTAAATCAAAACCTGGAAATGATGAAGCTAAGTGAGGAGCGCATGTTGAAAGCTGAGATGGGCTGAAACCTAGTCCTTTTGTGCAAAACAGCCAACTGGCGAATGTAAAGGAGAAGTTCTTGTAGGAAATTAACAGTCTACTCCAGCAAACACACAAATGATAAGAATGTGAAACAGCCTTAGTGCTGATATGGAGAAAGTCTGAGTGGTCTGGATAGAAGATCAAACCAGCCACAACATTCCCTCAAGCCAAAGCCTGATCCAGAGCAAGCCCTCATCTCTCTTCAGTTCTGTGAAGGCTGAGAGAGGGGAGGAAGCTGTGGAAGAAAACTTGGAAGCCAGCAGAGGGTGTTGGTTCATGATGTTTAAGGAAAGAAGCCATCACCATAACATAAAAGTTCAAGGTGAAGCAGCAAATGCTGATGTAGAAGCTGCAGTAAGTATTTGCAGAAGATCTTGCTAAGAGAATTAATAAAGGTGGTTACACTGAACGACAGATTTTCAGTGTAAACAAAACAGCCTTATATTGGAAGAAGACGTGACCAAGACTTTCATAGCTAGAGAGGAGAAGTCAATGCCTGGCTTCAAAGGTTCAAAGGACAGGCTGACCCTCTTGTTGGGGGTTTATGCAGCTGATGACTTTGAACTGAAGCCAATGCTCATTTATCATTTCAAAAATCCCAGGGTCCTTAAGAATTATGCTAAACTACTCTGCCTGTGCTCTATTAATGTAACAAAAAGCCTAGATGACAGTGCATCTGTTGACAACATGGTTTACTGACTATTTTAAACCCACTCTTGAGACCTAATGCTCAGAAAATAAATATTCCTTTCAAAATAGTACTGCTCATTTATAATGCATCTGGTCACCCAAGAGCTCGATGGAGATGCACAATGGGATTCATGTTGCTTTCACGCCTGCTAACACAACATCCGTTCTGCTGCCCATGCATCAAGGAGAAACCTCAACTTTCAAGTCTTATTATTTAAGAAATTCATTTTGTAAGGCTGTAGCTTCCATAGATAGTGGTTCCTCCGATGGATCTGGGCCAAGTCAATTGAAAACCTTCTGGAAAATATTCACCACTAGAGATGCCATTAAGAACATGTTGCGATTCACAGGAAGAGGTCAAAATATCAACATCAATACAAATTTGGAAGAAGTTGATTCCAACCATCATGGATGACTTTGAGGGGTTCAAGACTTCCATGGAGGAAGTAAGTGCACATGTGGTGGAGATAGCAAGAGAACTAGTATTAGAAGTGGAGCCTGAAGATGGGACTGCACTGCAGCCATCTCATGATCAAACTTGAGAGAATGAGGAGTTGCTTCCTGTGGATGAGCAAAGAAAGTAGTTTCATGATCTAGAAACAACTCCTGGTAAAGATGCTCTGAAGACTGTTGAAATGACAACGGAAGATTAAAAATAGTGCATCGACTTAGTTGAGAGTGGTGGCAGGGTTTGAGAGGATTGACTCCGGTTTTGAAAGCAATTCTACTGTGGGTGAAAGGCTATCAAACAGCATTGCATCCTACAGAGAAATCGCTCATAAAAGGAAGAATCAAAGGATGGGCAGACCTCAACGTTGTCGTCTTTTAAGAAACGACCACAGGCATCCCAGCCTTCAGCAACGCTGCCCTGAGCAGTCAGCAGCCACCAGCTTGGAGGCCAGACCCTGCAGCAGAAAAGGCTGAAGGATCAGATAAGGGTTAACACTTTTTAGTAATAAAATATTTTTTAATTAAGGTATGTACATTATTTTTTCGACATAATGGTACTGCACACTTAGTAGATTAGGTATAATATAAACATAACTTCCTATGCACTGGGAAACCAAACATTTCACGTGGCTCATTTTATTACAATACTGGCATATTGGGGTGGTCTGGAACCGAACCCACAGTATCTCCTAGGTCTGCCTATGTAGTAAATAGTTATTATCTGCCCCACTCCTTGCTGTCTTCCTGCTGTCCTTTTCCCTTCCTTCTTCCCTGTCCTGTATCACAGGCACACTGACCCCCACTCCAGTCCCCTCTCTGACATGCCACGCCACTCCCCGTCTTGACTGTCCCCTTCTCTTCTCCAGAACCGCCGGCCACCCTCAGTCATCACTGACCTCTGCTTTCTCCAAACCAAAGCACCCTGATGGTAACACACTGCCTACCACGTCTGGCCTTGTCTCCTTTAATCTGACAGGACTCTTTTGGGGGCCAGGGAAAATGTCTTATAATGACATTTTTAACCTGCTCCCCAGGGTATGTTCCTACGGCCAGGCCAATAGTCGGCTCTCAGTAAATAGCTTTGGATGGATTGAACGATACCTTTGAAGCCAAGGTTGGTAGAAATCAGTTAGCTCTTCCGGCATCATGATAACCGGCTACAGCTCTACTCTAATGAGAATTTTGAAGTGTTCACTCTGTCACATTTTAAAGCTATGAACTCTAGAGGCTCACTGGCACTTTTCTGGCTGTGATCCTGTTTATCTAAGGACGAGGTGTTAATAAATAGCATGTTTCAATGGCCACATGACACACAGCACTGCTGCATCCCCAAGGCGCTGGTTTGCACATGGTCTCCGTAAGGAGCTGCCATCTCTCCTGTCCCTGCTCCTCAAGAACAGGACGTGTCAGGATAAAGCAGAAACCATAATCATGGCTGCTGAGCTTGGACTTGGGGATGACAGAATCAGAAGCGCTCCTTCGCCTCTGGGAGGAAAATAAAGAACGCACGAAGAGTCCACTCAACCGGGGGCAGCAGCGCCTGCTTGGAGCGAAGACATTATTATTGTTTTAATTGACAACTCTCATGACTGTGATATTGTAAAGTGGGGTGTCATCATGTATTATTCATACAGAAATGTCTTGACTGTATTGCAAAGAGGTAGAACATTTAGATATATACCCAGAGCATTTTATACTCTAGTTCTATAAAGTGTAAGACTGTGTAAAATTATCAGATGGTTAGATAACTAATTTTGCTTTATTATTGCAAGTTTTCCATATTTTACTTTGGGTTCTATGAGAAAGTTATGCCTTAACTTTCTTTAGACCTTTATTGGATGTTTCTATTAAGTGAGAGGCAGTGATAAGCAAGTCCCATTCTATTTACTTGTATGAAAAAAGTGAATACAGCTGCATGTTTTAGTGAATGTACTGATTACTTATTGTTGTTCTACTGAATACATGGGTATTTTCTAAACATACTCTAGATTGTGGATTATAACATTCATTCATTTATTAATCAACTGCTTCGTGAATTCCCATGTGAGTCCTCCCAAATAAGGGGACTCTACCATATCGACGCTCCCATTTCCTTGATGAATACATGCTTAAGACTCGTCTCAGATTTATCTGCAGACCCACTTCCCTTTCTTCCTTCAAAAGGTTGGTTTCCTACTTTTTAAACCCCTTTCAACATTCTCAACTTGCCTAAGGTATGGAGCCCCAAACTGAATTTATCTCGAGGTGCTTCCTCACCGCCCTTTTTAAAACTATCAATTCTAATAAGATCATGGGCACTTCGATGATAGTTAACACAGACCACGTTAAATACGTAGCGTATCTAGAGGACCGTGGGATATGTAACACTGCTGCATTTCCAAGGTATTGTTAGGCTGATAGTCTACAAGGAAGCTGTCATTTATCCCTGTCTTTCCCGATTCTAGAAAAGGCTGTTGAGAAAACACCATGATGTCCACCCATGGCCGACACACAGAAGTGGTTTCCATGAAAGAACTTCCTTCCTTTCTTTTTTTTTTTTTCTAATAGAATCATTTATTACCTTGGACTTACAGTGTTATTAAAATGCTGACCATATTTCCTGAGTCCCCTTGTTCACTTGACACCTGAATTTTTCCGAAGTTATTCCATGCCCATCATCTTTAAAGCTTTATCTGCGGTGCACAGACTCAGGGTTTTGAGGGCTTCTTTGTACTGCGTAAGTGATATGGTGCTTTCATTCAAGGAGTCCATCACCTCAAACACAGCTCAATTTGACATAATGGACGGGAAAGTCATACCTTATTTGGCAATTCTCAGCCGTTGCAATATAGATATTAAATTCTCTCTTGGTTTTTCCAGCTGGAAAAAGAGGAGGACACTGGTGAAATATTCAGCAACTCCATGATCAGATGTTTTGCGAAATGATTCCTGGCCTCATGCGGCCTCTGCTGCTGGCCTCCATCACTCCCCATTGGGCCCTCGCTGACCCTCCTTCTTCCCCGAGGCCCGCGCACACAGTTCCTGACAGCTTGGTCTCTAACAGGAGCTTTTCATTCACCTATTTCTATCGCTATGAATAATTCATTTTTGGAAGTACAATAGAACTGTTTTGGAAAGGGATGAGGTAGAGTAATCTGTCCTCCAGAAACTTTTTGCCATGATCCCAGCCAAAGCAGCTTGTCCATTTCCGATGACAAGGCCAGAGCAAACTCCGCCCTTGGCAGCTCTGCGGGCCTCCCCTGAGTCCCGCCCACGGAGCCTTCTCTTCGTGTGGACATCCTTCTCTGCTTGGAACCCCAGTCCGTGTTGTGTCTCAGCACCTAAACCACGGTGTCTGCTTGGAAAGAGAGGTTCAATCAGGAAGTGGGCTTTGAAAGGTTTCTTTCTATAGGATTTATTTGTCCTCCGATAAGGGAGTTTGCTGATACCTCCAAAGGAGTCCGTAGGATTGAATGTCTTGGAAGCACGTCAGGTTTCATGGTTAGAGTCTGCTCTGTGCAGGATCTCAGAGCCAGGTGGACTCACTCACATGAACCAGGTCACCCGACAGAGCTGTGCACCTGAAGGCCATGGTGTGAATTTCCAAGGACAGTTCCATGGACAGTCAGTTTCTCCCAGGTACACCCAGAGCACCAGGAACACAGAAGTGCATGAGGCCCCTTTACAGGAGGCTAGAAAGGGAAGCAGACAAGCAAAGAGTGTCGCCTTCAGTGTGAGTCCTTAGGAAGAGAACATTCCAGAGGCTTTCGGGGGTGGGTTTACGGATCAGAGGCAGGAGGTTTACAGATGAGGTCACACAGGATGGGTAGGAACCCATCAGGCTGAGGGCTGTGTGAGCGAGGCGAAGGGGAAGCAGGGGTGCAGGGCTGCTGAGGACGAGGCCGTTTAGTGACGCTGCGTGTCACCTTCCACAGCCGCAGCGCACAGACTGAGCGTGGGGGTGGAGGCTCAGCGGCTGGAGTGCTCAGCAGGGCGCGGTCACAAAGCTCAGTGTCCTTTAAGGAGTTTGAACTTTTCCCGGAGTGCTGCGGAGAGGCCCTGGATGATGTAAAGCGGAGTGCTGACAGAATCCAATAGTCCCACAGGGGTTACCCTAACTGCCCGGTACAGACCAGCACGGAGGGGAGGAGATCAGGACTGAAGACGCAGAGGCTCATCTGTGGACGTGTCGTGTAGGTGAGCGATGGGAATGGCTGGGATAATAGTGGCAACAGAAATCAAGACATTTGGAGCCTTGATATTTAGGGTGTAGGCTTATAGGACCTGGGGAGAAAGTGGTTGGGGAGAGCATAGAAGGGGACATTGGGGGTGACTCCCAGATTTCTCTCATCTTGCTTCTCCCGAAGAGAAGATGCTGAATTCCACTCTGGACTTGCAGAGGCTGAGATACTAAAGAGCATATGGAAACAGAAGCATGTAGGACGCAGTTTATAGACAGATCAGGTGAGAGAGAGAGAGAAAGAAATAACGATTTAGGCGTCACTGTTTTAAAGACCAAGTTGAATCATGAGAGTGGACGATTACCACGGAAGACTGCGCAGAAGGAAGTTTAGAACAGAAGCCTGAGTGACACCAACATTTTGGGGAGTGGCAGAGGAAACAAACAACAATTACAACAAAACAACCAATGAAGTAGTGGCTGGCAGAGTAGGAAGAAGCCCAGGGCAAATGGATTCTCTTAATCACGGGGGCCAGCGTTTCAAGAAAGAGTTTCAGCAGCAGCGCTCCTTACTGCCAAGAAGTCAGATAAGAAAACAGCTGATTTTAGCAGCTGGGTTTATCACCCCAGAGGCCAGGTTGCTTAGAAAGAACGTTTCTGTGCAGTAGTTCAGGCTGACACCAAACCATAGTGAGGTGAGGAGGGGAAACAAGATCAAGCAAGGATGTCATTAACTCAGACAATGCAGGAGGCGTCCAGTAAGTCCCCTACACACACGCCTTCAAGTTGCAGACTTGATGGGAACGCGTATTCGCATGTCCCATCACGTAAGCTAGTTCACGTGTCATACATTGTCACGTGTGTGCATCCTCTACAAGTGGTTGTGCTTTTGTGTACTTGAGTACAGCACTGTATAGAGTACAGTAGTACAGTGTCTTTATTTCAAGCCCAGGATGTCCGGAAGCAAACCTAAAAGCAGTGGTGACGTAGCTGGTACTGCTGTACTTTTCGAGGTACTGTACTGTAAGATTAAAAATGTTTATTTTTTGTTTGTTTTTTATGTATTACTTGTGTGAAAATTATTGTAAACCTATTATAGCACAGTGCTATATGGCCGATTGTGTTAGTTGGGTACCTAGGCTAACTTCATTGGACTTACGAACAAATTGGACTTAACGAACGCACTCTCGGGATGCAACTCATTTGTACGTAGGGGACTTACTGTGTTGACGAGGAAGAAGGGAAAGAAGAAGCTGGCTTCCTGTGTGCCCCGGACAGTGCAGGAGACACACTGACGAATTCTTCCCCGTTTTCCTTCGTTTCCGAGATCATCGTTGGAGGGTAGCATCCTCTATTCAGGAAAGCTTGAAGAGTTGATTTGCTTTTTGTCATCGTTGCCATCACGTCTGTGGGCCTCCAGGTATCACACCCGACTAGAGGTGGAGCCGGGCTGGCCCTGCCTTCTTCAGACGGATTCTCTCTCCTGAAGGGACTGAGCCCAGGGTGGTGGTGAGAATGGACTGGGTGGACTTAAAAACATAGGGTGGTGCTAGGAAGCGAGGGCCGTTCTGAAGTTCAGGGGATTAGACCGAGTGTTATCATAGGACCCACGAAGCGTCACCAGGAGAAAACAGGAAGGTACTTGCATTCGGTGCAGGAAACGGAGAGAAGATGCAGCCCCGCAGGACAAGGTGTGCTGACATCTGGCGGATCAAGGAGCCTGTCTCCTTACGCTGTCCATCTCTGAATATTTTTCTGCAGATGACCTGGCGCATCCTCAGGCAGGGCTTGTTTTCTTGCTTCTCTCTTAAAATATGTCCGTATTTTCATTTTCTGGGTGCCGCGCGTGCTTTAACCAGACACTGACACAGCGCTAAGGAAAGACGCTCAGATATACGCATGTGAACATTTCTTCCGACCTCCTGCCCCACTCACAACTATAACGACATGCTTTGTGCATCAAAGTGCATTAGCCCGAGGCGGTCGCCACCGCAGACTGCTGCTTATGTAACCAGCGATTTCAGCCCCGCGTGCTCCAGACACACGCCACTCACGCGTTAGAGCTGCCAGGGAAGGGCCTCAGAAAACGCATCAACACATGGTATACATGTAAGAAGAGTTAGCCCTTAGTAATTCTTGGGGGAAAAGGGAAAACGGCCTTCTGATTTGAAGATGACAACCACGGTCAATACCTGACATTTTTCTTAATAATAAAAAATTGTAACCGACATATTTTTTCAGCCAGCTAACATATATTTGCAATATAAATTGGTTCCCTTGCGCTAAAACGTGAATATAGATTTTGGGGGAGGGAGGCAAGTATACTTAAAAGAAATGAGAATCCAAGCCCCTATGGGAAAAATATGAATCTGGGGCATTTTGTGAAAGGCTCTACGGGAGGTGAGCCGTGGTCATGTGGAACGCCCAGAACCAAGAGCGGTCGTGAGACCCGGTGCGTGCTGACGTCACACTGGTGCATGCTGACGTCATGCTGGTGCACGATGACATCACTTGTAAAGAGGAGCCTGAAAACCATGATTATTCAGGGCACTGGGTATAACCCGTAATGAACAATATTTCTAGCCACATAAAGCATCTCCCTCCTAGAGTCCCATAGCTTAACATCACTTCCCGTAATCAGGGAACAGAGACCCCTCGCTCAGTCTGTCTCCTGGGATGTTCCTCTCAACCATGCTTGTACCATTACAACCAGAACTTTCCTGAAAACTGAGAATTATCTTAAAAAATAAAAAAACTAGTCTTCATCGGGAATCTGGAAATGAGTTCAGTAGACCACAGCTCCCTGGGATCTCCCCTCCTCTCCTCACACCTTCAGTTAGGCCCGCGAAACCGAGGGGATTTGTAAAGTGATGTTGGTGCAGAGAAGACCCAGAAATCAGCCCGGGGCTGGGGTGTGATTATTACAGCCACTGCGCAGAATTTCAAGGGAAGGTTTGGAAAGTGCAGATCTGGGGTGAAGTGACTTGTAAAAAAGAAAAAAAAAGAAGGGCTTCCCTGGTGGCGCAGTGGTTGGGAGTCCGCCTGCCGATGCAGGGGACACGGGTTCGTGCCCCGGTCCGGGAAGATCCCACATGCCGCAGAGCGGCTGGGCCCGTGAGCCGTGGCCGCTGAGCCTGCGCGTCCGGAGCCTGTGCTCCGCAGTGGGAAAGGCCACAACAGTGAGAGGCCCACGTACCGCAAAAAAAAAAAAAAAAAGAAAAGAATAAAGGTACGTTAAGAATGATTCAGTTGATGCCTTCCCAGTAATGTGCTGTGTTATTAAAACAACATCCAAGAAGGCAGGGATTTGAGGTTGCCATCAACTGTGGTCTTCCTAGGCCCCAGTTCTCACTTTAAAATGAGAGGCTTAGCTAGATGACCCCTAGGACCTTTCCCCTCTGAACTGCCACCCTCCCCTCGAGGATTCCAGATACCCACCTTTTGTCATGTTGTCATCACTTTCCGCTTCCTCTCAGAAGAGGTCCAGCTACCCCAGGGCCCAGTGAAGGAAGTGCTGGCCTGAATTCTGTCCATTTGCTACTATAATCTCTCTCTAACTCAGGTTCTTTATTTGTAAAATATTTCCCAAACCCATCTCAAGGGTTTCAGGGGGGAAAATAAGAAATGAGAAAACGCTCTGGGAGAAAAAGAGAAAATTGTTATCCAGCTATTAAGTGAAAATGTCATTCTTTTTTAGGCCGTTTTAAGTCTAGTCTGTTCCTTTTCTAGACTGTAGCTTGAGAGTACTTTCTATTCACCGTAGGATGGGCAGCTGTCAAACAATTTGTTGTACTGTCAGCAGTGATTTCCAAGGGGCAGCAGCAGAGCGGGGGTGGGGTGAGACGTCCTTCACGAGCATAATTACCTGGAAAACGTAACTTCCACAGAGAGAGGAAAGCACAAGCCCTCCGGGAAAAATGGAGGTAAACGTAGTTGAACCAGTCATTTATCATCAGAGACCTTAAACCTGTTTTTGTTCCTTCCCAAAATTATTGTTTAGCGTCAGATAATCATTTATACAATTCAGTGACACCTAGAAAAGCGATGACTTCGTATGTCTCTCCATAGGAGAAGGCTAAGCCATTATAAAAAAGATTTCTGGTCTTCCTTACACTACGGAGTTCTTATGAAAGAAGACAGGTGTATTCATTTGTCATCAGTGCTTTTCCCTGAAAATCCTTTAGGGCTTTTAAAAGTTAATCATCTTGTTTCTTTGGTTTTGTGCCACCACAAAACATCTAACTTTCTCAACCCCCCTCCCTCAAAACTAAAAGGGAGGCATTGGAACGTATCTCAGAGCTGTTTATTTCTCTCCCTTTCCTGACACAAGAATTCTCCTCACAGGATACTGACAAGAGTTATCTAGATTCTGCTTGAATTCTAGGCTGTCCACTCACTTCCATTGCTAATTATTATCTGTGTGCAAAGTGTGACCGATAGTTACCTTCTATGTGTGTGCTAAGAATTACATGGGAAAAAAATGTACGTACCTTGCTTAGAACAGAGTGAAATTGATTAATACTCGCTATTACTCTTGCTATTATTGTCAGGTGTTTATGACCTCTTAGTGTACATTTAACGGTACACCATCCACTTTTCCAGGTAGAACATAGGCGACAGAATCTTACCAGGCTACTATTAACCTTAGAAACAGGTAAACAGAAGACATCAGCGCCCAGGGTCTGGGAAATACCTGAGTCACAGCCATCTGTATGGTGGATACCTTGCCATGGTTTTCTTTGGGCCTAGTTTCAACTTATTCCCTCATATTAGAAAAAGGCATTTTTTTCAATATCTACTTTCCTAAATACCTATCAAAAACAAAGAGCTAGGTGAATTCATAGTCCTTTCACATTTTATTAAATGAAGCAAATACTTATCGAATATCGATGTGGATCACAGTATCTAAAGGTCCAAGTTGCGGCTCTGATGAGGTTTCCTTCTTCGTTCTCCTCACCACACCACGACATAAAGTGTCTGATTTAGGTTGGGTGTTTCCCGGCTTTCGGACGATGAGATATTTAAAGCATTTGATGTGAGTCATCAATTTAAATGCCCGCCGCTGCTGGTTCTGTGCCCTGGAGTTCAAGCTCTAACCAGCCGCCTCTGCACAGCCCGCGGGGGCATCTTTGTAGGGGAACCAGCGCCATCTAGTGCCCTTGGGGGGGAATAGCCGGTGTCTGCAGGGCTCTCGCACCCTGCAGTAAATAACCACGGTGGGTCCACAGTTATTTCCTTTCTTGTATATCATTGGATTTTAAAAACTTCAGGCCCTGCTTAACTCCACTGTTTTTCACATGAGTTACATCCCCTCAAACGCCACATTACCTTTTGCATCCTCTTAAGGGCTCAATCAAAAAATGTTTTGCTCTGTTGCCAAGACATCGCTTGCAGCTGGCCTTGTGTGAATACGCTGTCTCCAAGTGTGAGTTTTCTTATGATCCGCCTGAAGCCCTAGCATGTTTCTCACAGTACTGCATGTCCTTTATCAGTCAGAACTGTTGTCATCCCGCCCTATTTTTGATTCTTCTCTTTTTTCAGATTGTCTACAAAGCCTGGCTGTGTTCCCAGTATTTTGAAGTCGCACAGCTGAACTGCAGAAAGACAATTCCTTGCAAGCAATACTGTTTGGAGGTTCAGACGAGGTGTCCGTTCATATTGCCCGACAATGATGAAGTTATCTACGGGGGACTCTCCAGTTTCATCTGTACAGGTACAGTGCGGGGCAGGTGTTGGCACCCAGCCTCTCGTGGTGGAGCTGCTTCTGTGGTGTTTGTTTGGTTGGGGGTTTCCTTCCACCTATGTAACCCTGAAGATTCGGCTGGGACTATTCCATGCTCTCCTTCACAGACGCCCTGAAAGGACCCCGAAACTGATTTGGAGATGCCACGTGATGTGTCGTCTACCTATGACCACCATCATTATTAAGTCTGTAAAAGGATAAAATGGAAAAACGTCAGCAATCTTTGGATTTGCTTAAATTTGACTTAGAGTCGGTTGGGTTCTACCTGCCTTATCTTTGTATTAACCTAAGAACAGATGACGTGATAAGGCGGTAAAATTATGTTTCTTCTTCAAATTGGTAACAAGTTTAGGTCCCAAGTCTAGTTTCTGAGAAGTGTTATGTTACTTTATCTTAAATAAGTATCGAGAGTATGAAGAAATGCCCATTGAAGTTACTCGTGTGTGTGTATGTGTATTAGAGTCCGGTTAAATTGTTTACCTCTTTCACCAAATGACTCAGGCTGGGCAAAACACCAGTAGCAGCATGCAATTTCTGGGTATTTATAAGTGTTACACAATTTAGATGTAGAATAAGACGCAAAGGATAAGAGTAGATTGCTTTTTAAAAATAAATGCTGAGTAGACAAGTGAGAACAATGCCCTTTGCTGCAGAAATGTGATAATCAGAGTTGTTGCTTCGCGCTGTCTCAGTAAAAATGTGCTACGGGTCCTTGTAACTGGATGGCTTGAGTTGTAGCCTGTTTAGTTTTCAAGTTTTAAGGATAAGACACCATCATATGTACGAAGAAACATGAAAACGCCTCTTCTTATAATAAACTTTGTGAGACCCTTCTAAGCAGAGTGACATATTGAGATGTTCAACATGAGAATTTATCAGATTCTTTCTAGAGCACTTATTTCCATGCCTATCCATAACCCATCCTGTTCTAAGTGATGTGCTATCAAGAGACTGTCCAGCAAAGCTCTCCCCTAAACGCCTGCCTGCACACTGGATGACTTTTGTGCTGCCCAAACTTACGGGAAGGATATCTGGATGAAGGTTAAGAGACATGGGCTTTCCTCCTATTTCTATGAATGCATTCTCTCCGAGCAACCATCTCCTCATTAGTACGTTAGTGATAGCGATACCCCTCAGGCATGTCTGCAGTGAGGAATACAGATAGAGAAGCTGCACGAGATACGTCATCCATAGGCAATAGCCATTGTACGTAAGGAAGCGATTTGTGGAATGCAAAGTGATTTACCAATTATTTTTGTTATTCCACTGATTTGATGCTGAGATCATTTTTCATATGGTTCCTCTCTACTGGGAAGACAGAGAGAGAGAGAGAAGAGAGAGATAAAAGGAAGGAAGAGGGAAGGAAGGAAGGAAGAGGGAAGGAAGGAAGGAAGGAAGGAAGATATTAACACCTTCTTCCTTTGAATCTGAGCCAGAATTCACCAGTCACAAGCTATTCATTTATTTGTCTTCCACACAAAACTTCAATAAATGGTCATCAAGATAAGGTCTTCATCTCTTGACTTAAGGACCAATGAGGTGTCTGTGATTTTAGGACTTCTGAGAAACTTCTGGAATTTTATGTAAAGGTTGTATTCTTGTTCATTCTCATGCATGTAGCTTTTTTCCTAGAGAAGGTCAACAGCTTCACTAGATTCTCAGAGCAGAAAAGAACCTCAGATGAAGGGAGAGGCATCTGTCTATCTCCTCCTGCTTCCTGGTCTCTTATCTGTATGTTTGAATCTGAAATACAGGTTTGAACGTTCATCGCCTTCCCTATACACTTTCAAGGCCGTCAGAAAGCTAAACATGGAAATTAATCTCTTTTCGCACATGTGCAGAAAGTCTATCTTATATTTTTAATTGTCTTTGAGTCTTTCAAAGTCAGATTTTTTCATCTACATCATTAAGGAAAACAAATAGGAGAAGAGGAGAGATTTGTCATTTGTCGGATCCAGGGGAAAACGCCACCAAAATTAGAAGCTTTCTGGGAGAATCTCATCACTGAATATTTGGGAATCTGACTCTTCTTTCCCCACTGTCAGCTGGGCCTATGTTCTTTTTCTTACTTGTCAAAAATGTGCAGAATAAATTATGAAGGCATTTGGTCCCTGAGCGCTGTGAAAAATTTTGACCAAAAAAATGGTACTAATTTTCAGACTGATCCTCTCTTCTAAGCTGTGACCCAGGCTTCCTGGAAGAATTCTCCTGTGTCTTACCACTAGCAGCCATCCTTTATCCACCTTGGGTCACAGAGGTCCCTTGAGTTTTGCTGCTGGACGTGAACAGGAGAGATTTCTGCAGGTGGGAATCGCTTGCTGCCATGATGAGGGTCCCAGACACCAGGGTCCCCAGAACATCTCCTTCTGGGAAGAAGTGAGCTCCCGGGGCCACTGGTGAAACCCTGCCCAGGAGCACAGTGGCCTCACATGTGTAGGGAAACTAGTAAGACTTTTACATATAAAACATTTGTTCCCAAACATTGTCACACGATCTTTGAAGGTTCACCTCTTACAGATAGACATGAAGATCCAAAGAACTCACCCTTCAGGTGTACTTGGAGTAAGTATTGAGTCATCTCACACACCTTTTACGCATTGAGAAGGAAGCGTCTTCTGTACTCAGAATGAGACTAAGTCTAGTCGAGAAATGGGAGTATTTTTCCTAGTTCCCCAGTTGGCTGCACATGACCTGAGGCCCCCTGGGAAGCAGGCTTATAGCCACGTTTCAGCTCACACAGAACAGCACATCTGCTGGACTCCCCCCTCAATGAAATGAGTAAATGGCAATCACTAAACCCAATTTCACTAAAAGGAGTTCACCAAGTAGGTTGGTCTTCATCTTGCCTCCAGTAATTCCTCTTTTTTAAAAAAATTAATAAATGATTTTATTGCCATTCTGTATGCTGAAAAATATCATTTATCATCAAGAGTTGAAGGAATAGACAGTTTCCTTCAAATTCCTTTAATAATGGTCTCCCTACTGATGGAAATACAGCCCATTCAGAAGCTTCCAGAAAGAAAGAGATTCCCTCTAAAAATCATCTCAAAAAAGTACTCAGTGAGCATGTGACTGCAAAAGGCTCGCCGGCAGATCCTGTCCAGGTGAGGGTCAATTTTGTTCAAGGTGATTCTCCATAGTGACAAACCAGTGGTGTGATTATGGCTTTTTTTCCAATCTTTTGGAGACTGGGATTACAGGACGCCAGGTCTTCCCGTCATCTAGGCTTTTATTAGATATATACTGATGCTTAGAATTCCTGTTATCCAGCCAAAAAAGTACATCTCAGTCCTTGGGATCAGGGAGCCAGTTAGAGGGTTCAGAGCAGACAAAATTCCTTTAAATAATCAGGAGTTATTTAAAATTCGGGTCAGTTATTAGATGCAACCTTATTGCATCATTTCTTCATGAGGCTTATATTACTTACCCATGTCCTACATGGGAGTGTTTAAATGTCTACATTTTGGTCATCTGCTGCTATGACCCTTGGCAAGCCGGTAGCTTACTTTTACAAAATGAAATATCTGAGAATGCATGTCCATGGCTGTACAATGTCTTTGACTGAGGCTGTCGCTGAAGGTGAAGGACAGATGTTTTAACCACAAAACTAGAGGAGAGAAGAGCCTCCTCCTATTGTTAAGTTCTGCTTCTGTTTTAGGTAATGAAGGAAAGACACTTTGCCTGAGATCTCTCTTCGTTTTTCTGTTAGAGGATAAAACTGAGGCGTTGCTGAAGGGGCGTTTGAGAAATTAATTAGGGAGAAATTCCAAGGTGCTGTCAGGGTGAAGCCCGTCATTGGATGTCAGGCTTTATTGAGCTAAAACTTTTCGAGGTGGGTTCTGTTCTCAAGCTGGGTTCACACAATACTCTGCTATTTTAGAAACTGTTTCTTCGTCTTCAGAGTGAGGGGGTGGAGTCCTTTGTGGGTTCTGCGCTGTCAACCCATCATGGTGATAATGACGTGGGTTTCCCCCCTGCACACTCCCTCGCATTCTTCTAGAATCCCCTGGAGAAATCCTGGATTGCTTACCTGGAATGGTGAGCCAACACTAACAACACAGAAGTAGCAGAGCATCTCAGGCTGCGGGTGCTATGGTAACATACGTTGCGAAAATTGCCACTTGATTGATGGATGAGAGAGACCCTACCTGATTTGCTGCTGTATTTTTCATAGGTGAATTATTGAAAGAAAAAATAAAAGATCTGCTGGGGGTTACTGACAATGGAGATAAAACATTTTGAGAATTCTGTGTAAATTCTGCATTTCATTTTTTAGCTGTGACAAGCATGAGGTTATATTTCCGCCTCCTGGGAAAACACGGCGGGCTGTTGCTCGTTAGGGTGACAGGTCTGATTACGAAGTGATGGAGGACGGGCGCCCCCTGGTGGCGCGGCTCTGCGTCTGCAGGGGACCTAAAGCGGTTTATTTCCCTCAGGCAAGGGAAGTCATTATAATAATCCTTTGAGAGAAAAAGATGGGGGAAAATACTTGGATATGCATATTGATCGAGTCAGAAAGGAATTTTTTAATGTTGCGTGTCATTCACAGGAGAGAGTTGACAACTGTGAAAAAACATTCCCTAAACTGTATCTCACATCTGGGGAGTTGATGAAGATTTTTAGAAAGATTATGTAAAAGATTTTCTCACCGAAATAGTGTTTCAGTAGAAAAATCTGCTCCCTATAAATTTTAATTTGGACGTCTATGATATCTTTAATCTCCGTACCTTCTCCAGTGTGTGAATATGTTTGATTATTTTCTAAAACTCAAGGGTCTTTTTTTCTGAAAAAGGAATAATGAAATACCAGCTAGTTATAGCACCATGTGATGTCATACAAAGTCTTTATATATATATATATAATATATATATATATAAATCTACAAAATATGTAGATACAGAATCTTTATGTAGATACAAAATCTTTATATAAATATATATGTATATATATAAATTTAGACCAAAAGAGAAATGTGAAGGAAGATAGTATGATCAGAATAAATAATAAATATGAAAATAAGTTATTTTTAAAAACTTACGTAGCATGTAGTAACTTCATGTGTGTGGGACATCGTCTTCCATTAAAACACTGCACTTTTGGAGGCTTATTAAATTCGTATAGTGAGACCTGAGTTCAGGTCCTCATACTTTTAAGATCATCTTCCCCGACGTCCACCTCCGTGTGCTTCCCCAGCAGTTCAAGTTTGCCTTGAGCGAGGGGACTAATGCAGGGAAAGAGCCCCGGAGTAGAAATTAGGTTGGTGGATTCTGCCCATAGCTATGAATTTTGGAACGTCGTACCCACTGGGTTTCCATTTCCTCATCTCTACAAGTGGCTGATGGGTCTGGGTCTCCAGCACATTCAGCCCTCCTGGATGTTGAGGGCAGAGTCTGAGTCAGGTGGGCGCCCCTTGGTCCAGGCAGAATCTGAGTCAGATGGGCGCCTCCTGGTCCAGAATGAGGGCAAAGCACCCCAGCACCAGACAATGCAGAGTCCATCCTTGTCTGTGTTAGTGGAGTCTGGCATCTCGCCCCAGGTCCCCCTGGATGCCCCTCGCTGGAGAGCCAGGAAGGACTGGTGATAAACTCATCTACCTCCAGGTGTGCTGATAAAACTGGCCATACCCTCCCAAACCTGCACACTTAGACAAACCTTGGAGAAGTTCCAACACAGTCCACGTTGTACTTCTGCATTTTCTCTCTCTACCTTACCTGATCTAAGAGGAGGAATGAACGGGGTTAGACCAGGGAGAGTTGAGGAAACCATGCCTGGAGCTTTGGCATGGCGTGGAGTTGAATCAGCCCCAAGGTGTGTCCAGTCTCTCTGGCAGGGAGCCCCAAGCTTGCTGCTTCTGGAGCCAGGAAGGGCGGAGCCTGCAGCCACTTCCTGGCCTGGTTCCAGGTAAGTGGGCACCGCAGGTGCATTGAGCAGAAAGCCGTCCTCCTTGATGCCACCTGGAGAGGATCCTAGTGACATCATCTCACAATTGCCTGGTAATCTGTAGCAGCAGCGTAACTTGCTGGCCTGGCCGGTATGTCTTGACCTCTGAACTCCCTAGGATGGACGACTGTCCTTTACTGAAGCCAGAACTATTGAATGCTGCTCCGATGGGACCAGGGCAGGGCATCCTGGGCAATGAGTTGGTTGGTCTGTACTCAGATGGAGGTTGAAAGAAAACGTTTAGAGAGCTTCCCTAGAGCAAGGAGGAGGGTGAAATACACATCGTTCTACAGAGATTCACATCATCCCCAGAAAGCTTCGTGACCGACAAGACTCAGAGCTGTTTATGACTGACATGGCAGCAAAGTAGGAAGATAAAGGAAGAATTTCAGTTCTGGAATTCGGTCTAGGAAGGGTAACTCTGCACGAAGAGGAATCTCCTAGAACAGGCGAAACCTTATTCAGTGAAGGCGTTTACTAACTTCATCTGCAGTTAAACATCTCTGCAATGAAGCCTCTCTGAAGTGTTTCTCCCCACCCTGTAGCTTTCCTGGGCACTGAACTGCTTTGGACACTGCAGTGACCTCACGTGATTATAGATTCAGTCAATTTGAGAACAAGCCTGAATTATAGACGTCATCTGGTCTGATGTTGCTTTTATACAGGATTAAAGAGAGCTGACCCCCTGCAACCTATTATTGCAGAAATCAGGATAGACCCACACTTCCTAGCTATTGGTCCAGTATCTGTATCACTGGTGGAGCGGGAAGTGGCCATTGGGTCTGTCCTGAAATTAACCTGTAAGCAAATGTCTCCTTTCTGCTGTCCGGCTGGAGAAGGTCCCCCTGTAGGGAAAGAGAAGGTGGGGACACAGCCTGTGGTGTGTGCGATGCCGTTTCCAGTAGTTCAACACACTCATCCTGATTTCACAACATCACATATTATGTTAAAAATAAACATCACGTATATTTTCTACCTGGGCCATTCTTTCTGCTTAAAGAAAGGAGAACTGTCTGGCACTGTTCTCTGGAAGATTTTGTGCTTAGATGCCTGGCTTTTTCAGTCAGATGAGTGAGCGAGATTTTTAGACTGCACACATGCAAACCTACAGATATGTTACTCTGAAGGGTAACGGCAAGGACCCAAGGTCTCTAAAATGTTTGCCTAAATAATTGTGACTCTGCCTTCTGCCTTGTGTTCAGTAGGTTTGAGTCCCATAAGGAAATCATGCATTCGATACATTTTAAAAATGGAAAGTGAACCAATTTGTCTCAGTTTTGAAATCTTGTCTTTTTGGTGGCTCGACTTGACTTTACCAGATGAGATGGTTACTGTTAGTCATAATTTCTAATGTATCAGATCATTATAATGTTTACTCTTTGGGTTCAATGTCAAGTTTTCTTCAAATTAGTGAGATGTAGGAGGTCAGTGTCTATATCCGTGATGCAGTCATTGTTCAAAATAATCTTTTAACTTTTCTCTGGGAATAATTTTCGTATCCTGAAGCATTCTCTTCCTGCTTTGGGAGATTATCTGAACATGTCTGTTGTTTATGGCTGTATGCCCGGTGCCCAGAAAGCTGTTTGACACAGTTGGTGCTCAATAAACAAATTTCGAATGAATTAATTAATGGGGAGCAATCTGTGACGGGCCCTGTTATGAGGAAGAAGGGACCATCCAAGGTGGGGAGAAGCCCAAGGAAGCCAGGGGGTGAAGGTTGTACCCTGCAGGGCCACCAGCTGCCTCCTGCCTGCCTCTGCCGGCGACATTCTGACGATTCCAGAAAGGGGGCTGACAGGTAGATGCGCCTTAACAACACGTCCCCCTGTTGGAGTCAGAGGGAATATCAGTATTTCCTTTGAAAGCCGTTTTGTCCCTCACGTTCCATCCTCTGTCACAGGCAAGATAAAGACTCAGGTTGAAAGCTGTTCAGACCTCATCATGCACGTTGCTTACTCACCTGGGATGCTAGGACTTTAAGCCTGATGAACGCTGTGACACCTCACTTATGGAATTTACATTTTAAGTGGGCCCCCCAAACTGACCATCAAGGTTAACTTGCCCCCTGCCCCCCAGTTCAGGGCCTAACCTGCAGTATCTCAGAATGTGACCTTATATGAAAATAGGGTCTTTTAGGGAGGTGATCAGGTTAAAGTGAGGACACCAGGATGGGCCCTGATCCCGTGCTGCCCAGTGGGTATGTTAATCCCCTAGGGCTGCCATGTAACAAGACACCACAGACGGGGTGGTTTAAACAACAGAAATGTATTATTCCACAGTCCTGGAGGCCAGAGGTCCAAGGTCAAGGTGTTGGCAGGTTTCGTTTCTCCAAAGGCCTCTCTCCTTGGGCCACCTTCTTACTGTGTCTTCACAAGGTCTTCCCTTTGTGTGTGCACCCAGGGGTCTTCCTGGGTGTCCAAATTTACTCTTTTCATAAGGAATCTCATTGAATTAGGGCTCACTCTAAAGACCTCATTTTAACTCAGTCATCTCTATAAAGGTCCCGTCTCCAGATACGGTCACGTTGAGGTGCAGGAAATTAGGGCTCTTAACATCTCAGTTCATCTCACAGAAGTGTACTTATAACAAGGGGACATTCGTACCCACAAACATACCCACAGGGAACACAGTGGGGGGAAACACAGGGAGAATACCATCACCTGCACCCCTGCCAACACTCTGACCTCAGACTGTCCTCCTCCAAAACTGTGAGACCATAAAGTACTGTTTTGAAGCCGCCCAGTCTGTGGGACTTTGTTAGGGCGGCTCTGAGCTCTGCCTGGCAATTTTGGAATAGAACAGATACATTCAGTATTGTTTGTTCAAGAAGAGAATAATGTCTAACCCTTCTATGAAGACAGATTCTGTGTACTTCAAAAGTTCTAGAGGATTAGAGGAGAGGAAGCAATAAAAAGGAATCATAAAGGCAAAGAGAGAACTCAGCCTAGAGGAGTTAGAGGATAATAATTATGCAGAGAGAGGAATGATGAAGAAGAAAGAGTATTAACCAGTGTGGATTGGTTTTAATTGCAAAATAAAATGATTTTCATGAATTTCACGAATCTCCTTTTGAAAGAATTTAGAACCACATTCACTTTGCAAAGCTGCTGTGTGTACTGTGTCCACCCTTTCGTGGCTTCACGATTAGAAGATCTTGAACCTGAATCTGCAAACTTTTCATGTCACGAAATTGCAGTTAGTGAATTTTTCTTTTGGAAAATCTAATCACTCTGTACTTTGTGCTCAACATTGCTGTAAACCTAAAACTGCTCTAAAAAATAAATCCTAATGAGAAGCGGGGGTGGGAGAACCTAGCTAAATAAACTTTCTATCTCTAGATAAATTGTCTTCGATTTGGAGATGTGTTTGTTCTTATCATTTCCAGCCTACTCTTGTAGTGTCAGAAGGAAATGCAGACTCATGATTTTATATAACAGTTTTATGAGATTTGTGGACAGCTTTCAAATTCCAAATCTTAATCCTTACAAGAAGAATGGTTTACATCCCTGTTCGCTTCTATTATTCTTTCCACAAAGAGATAAAATTTAAACGCATGGAGCATCCAGAAAAGCAGGAAGTGTATTAGAAATCATAGCACAAAAGAAGCAAACATGAACATATAATTAGGGAAACTCCATATGTAACGTCACGGAGGTTCAGAGCTGAGAGGACGTGAGCTGTCGTCCAGCTCTTGAGGGTGGGTTTCCCATTGGCTCCGTGCACGGTTGGGTCTGGACCGTAAAGAAGATTGAGGTCGGGACCGTTAGTGGATTCAGTGATCACCTAGGAAAGTGCACAAGTGAGGAAGCAGGCGCAGGCTTTCCTCAGTCATATTCGTCCCACATGATGGCTCAGTGGTTAAATCCAGCAGAAAAGAAAACTGAAGAATGGAGAAACCAAGTCTCTTCCCCGGGTTCACACTGAAGCCATCAGTCGAAGCCAAGGCATCTGGCTCCCTGACTTGGCACAGTTCACTGCTCTTCTGTTTTCTCCCTTTTCAACCAGAATTTATTTTGTAACTGGAGTAGCCAAGCTTCTCTCAGTCGTGACCTTCTCATCATAAGCTTGACTCCAGAGGGTCATTAGCTCCGCCTACTTTTATTGTAAAATGCTTGCTATGCTGGAGAGAAATGTCTGAGGAGAAATGTGGTAGATGTATATGAAATTATATTCTCTCCTCCACATTTTACTTCCTAAGAAGTGCGTCCTGTTCCGCCCTAAGTATTTTCCCTTGCATTTTCACTCATTCAACATAAATTTGCACAACACTCATTGCCTCCGTTTTCTATTGCTGCCTTAACAAATTGCCACAAACTTTGTGTCTCAAAACGGCACAGATACGTTATCTCCCAGTTCTGTAGGTCAGAAGTTGGATCTCACCGGGCTGAAATCAAAGTTTCTCCTGGAACCTCTAGGAGAAGACCTGGTTCCTGATCATTCAGACTGTTGGCAGAAGTCAGCTCCTTGCTATTGTAGGACCAAGGTCCCTGTTCCCTTGCCGGCTGTCCACCAAGGAGAGTGCCCAGCTTCTTGAAGCCACCCACATTCCTTCACTTGTGGTTCTACTGCTCCAAGTTCAAAGTCAGCAGTGGAGAAGCAAGTTATTCACGTGTCACATCTCTCTTACCCGCTGGACTCAACCTCTCTCCCTTTTTAAGATCTCGTGTCATTAGATTAGTCTCGCTTGGTAAACTTCCTATTTTGTCAGATGATTAGCAACCTTAATTCCATCTGCATTCTCAGTTCCTTTTTGCCACATTACAAGATATTCATAGGTTCTGGGGATTAGGATGTAACCTCTTCGGGGGGGGGCATCATTTTGCCCTCCTGCATCTATCATGTACCAGCTATTGGGCTAGATGCTGGGGATAGAAAGAGGATTAATAGATGTGGTTCATAACCAGAGAAACACAAGTTTATCTGTGGAAGTAAACAAATTGAATAAATACTAGACTGGAGGTGTTGCCTGTAATGTATTAACAAAATATCGAAGAGGAAAGGAACGATTCACTTATCTCCATAACTTCTCTGAGATGTAAGTATAGAGAGTGTAATTATCACAGATTTACAGATGTGCAAGGGAATACAGAGAAACTATGTTTTCCCATGTTTAAGCAGATGATTTCCCAAACAAGGGTAAGATCCATGATGAAGATTTCATCCCTAGCTTCCAGGCTACCTTACTGTGTATGCATGTCACTGCCACTGTTATAACCACGCCCAGCATTATTACTGTCCACTAATTGTGAGCGCTTAGTCGGCACAAGACCTTCAGCCAGGCACCTAAGATGCACCGTCTCCTTAAAGCTTCACAGTGTCTCCATGAGGAGAGTATGTGTGTCGGTAAGGCGTCCTGCAAGCGCAGAAACCCTACTGGAACTGACTGAAGCAGAGACGGAATTCACGGTCCAGAAATAAACAGCAGGGAATATATTGTTCATTAGATAGATGATAGATAGATAGATAGATGGGTGGTAGAAATATGCTGACATAAAGAGATATACTGAAGCACAGAGATACAGGAAAGATTCCACGCAGAGAACAACTCTCGAGCTCTGTCAAAGCCCCAAGTCGAGCGCCGGCTCCCCGGCCCCACCCCTGAGCTCTGTGTTTCTCTTTGTTAGTTGATTTCACCAGCAGCTACAGGTTTATAACCTCTCGGTTCGGGAACCGCAGCAGGAAGAGATCACCTCATTGCCATAATTTTTGCAGAAGCCCCGCCGTGGAGTCCAGTAGTGTGGCTTAAGTCACGTGTCCACACTTGAGCAATCCCTGCAGCCAGGGAGACGGAACGTCCAGGTCAATAAGGCAAGTCCCAGGCCTCCTGCATGTGGGAGGGGCTGGCCCAGCCTCACCGGCACCCCATCCTGGAGTGCAGGAAGCCTTCTCCCCAAAATAAAATCCGGGTGCTGTTCCCAGAGGGGTGACGGATGTTCCCTGAACTAAACCACAGCTGCCCACCGCATAGATGCCCCCTCACCAGAGAGACCAAGGAAGCCTGCGTGCCTTCCCAGCCGGCCTCTGCTGGTAAGTGCCCGGGGAGAGCCGGGAGAGCCTCATCAGAAGCGCTGGGCTTACTGTTCCTGTAGCGCCAATAGACTAGAGAAAAGATGGCGTCTCTGAGAATCTAAGCATTTTCATCAAATATCTTAAAAACTCACAACAACATTTCTGTAGAGTAATACCTGTTATTATATTTATACTAGAAAATGCATGCTTAATTATTTAAAAACATTCAGTAAGTGTCAGGACTTCCCTGTGGTCCAGTGGTAAAGAATCCGCCTGCCAGTACAGGGAACATGGGTTGGATCCCTGGTCGGGGAACTAAGATCCCCCATGCCTCGGGGCAGCCAAGGCCACGCACCACAACTACTGAGCCCACGCTCCCTGGAGCCCGTGCCACACGAAAGATCTCAACTAAGACCCAAAAAGAAAAAAAAGCATTTAATAAGCGTCCATCAGCAAAAAGAAGATAATAAGAAAATCCATCATCTACCACCAATAGGAAAACAACATTTTATACCATGAATAGTGGTTTGAATGATTAAATATGCTTCTATAGCATAATTTAATGTTTGCATGATAATACAGTGTATTATTATGATGTAAATTACTTGAGTGTTTTACTAACTACCGGACTTTTCTTCGTGTTCATTTTTTTGCTATGTAAAAAAAAAATACTACTATGCATACTTATTTCCATACATTTTAAAAAAATTTTATTGAAGTAGAATTGATTTATAATGTTGTGTTTAATTTCTGCTGTACAGCAAAGTGACTCAGTTATACATTTTTTTTTTCATTTTCTTTTCCATTATGGTTTATCACAGGATATTGGATATAGTTCCCTGTACGATATGTAGGACCTTGTTGTTTATCCATCCTATATATAATTGTTTGCATCTGCTAACCCTAAACTCCCAATCCATCCCTCCCTCCCCCCTCCCCCTTGGCAACCACAAGTCTGATCTCTGTGAGTCTGGTTTTGTTTCATAGATAGGTTCATTTGTGTCATATTTTAGATTTCACATATAAATGCTATCATATGGTATTTGTCTTTCTCTTTCTGACTTATTTCACTTAGTGTGATGACCTCTGGGTCCATCCATTGTGCTGCAGTATTCATTTCCCTAAACCCATTGAATTGGACTTGGCAGGTTAAAGCGCATGCAAAACTTTAGGCTTTTGAAATTTATTGCCAAAAACTCAGAAAGATTTAACGACATAGATTCTTGCCAGAGGTGTATTGTACTTCTCAGTTCTCATTCCTTTGTGGACATACATATTATAATGAGTATTTCTCGATGTTATAAGCAAAATATTACACATCCTTATTGTTTCAAGTCACTAAATACTAGTATTTGAACTTTTTTACGTCAGTCTTTTTTCTTTTTTATGTCACCTCCTAATGTCTAATTCTTAATTTAATATATAATCTTTTTTTCTTCCTTTCTTTTTTTTTTTTTTTTTTTTGCGGTACGCGGGCCTCTCACTGTTGTGGCCTCTCCCATTGCGGAGCACAGGCTCCGGACGCGCAGGCCCAGCGGCCATGGCTCACGGGCCCAGCCGCTCCGTGGCATGTGGGATCGTCCCAGACCGGAGCACGAACCTGTTTCCCCTGCATCGGCAGGCGGACTCTCAACCACTGCGCCACCAGGGAGGCCCTTCCTTTCTTTTTTTCTCTCTCCCTTCCTTCCTTCCTTCCTTCTTTCCTTTCTTTCTTTCTTTCTGTCGTCACCTGTGCACATTTTCCTTTTCTTGCATCTTTGTTTTCTTGTAGGAAACAAGGGGCCCAAGGAGCCTGGCTTCTCAGAATATTCATTTGTGCCGTCTTGCTTCTGAGAGATACATCCTTCAAAACCTCATTTTTGTTATTCTTCATATTTTCTCAGTTTCTCAGTCTAATCTTTTCTCATCTTAATATTTTCTCAGTTTACTATATATGTATGTGTCTTTATATATTTTAAAAAAATGTAATCAGCAGAAAACCAGTAGATATCAAAACTATTGAACAAATATATGCTTTTGTTATTATAAAAGAACAGATGTTCTTTGTCTCTCAAATAATAGTCATAAGTGAGTGTTAAATCCGATTATTTCCCCCACTCCAAAAAAGAATAATCATATCTCTTTTACTTTAAACTTGTCAGTTCACATCTGACAAATAAAGACAGTTAATCATTCTAGTTAATATTCTTTTTGTTAAGTTCAATGTCAACTCTAACACATTGAGACAGTTTTCTTGTTATAAATGATTCTATAATATTGGCTTTTCCTTAGAGTCGGAGTACTACCAACTTAAGTTTTGGCATTATCTTTGAGTAAAAATATTTTGATGAAAATCACTACTTTTGTTCACATTTAATGTTTCAAAAACGGGTGATCAAATTAGGAAAATAATTTTCCCCTAACTCATTTTAAAAAAGCATATTTTTGAAGTCCGGGTCTATTTATGAGGTGTTTTCATGCCTTGAAGCCATTAACATGTGTCCGTGTAGGCAGGACACAGACATTGGGATAGCTTTGTACGTATTCTGTGATTACACAGAAAGTCTGTTTTTCTTTTTAGAAAGAAAAGCAGGAAATGTTGTTTGTACTCTAACTACATTCGTGGATGGATCAAAGCACTAGCAAAACTGTCTCTTCAATTACAAGTCATGGCTTGAGATTCTGCAGCCGCAGACTTATTTACATAGTTTCCTGTTTTTAAGGATATTTCCTCTGCAGAGTCATAGTTACTAAAGATTGCCAAATTAAAAAAAGACTGGGTAATCTACTAAAACATGACACTGATTTACAGTATGTGATCCTCACCATGTCACTTCACAGAGAAGAATAACACAAATAAATAGAAATAGAACATAATAGGTAATGTTCTTAACGAGGACCATACAGTTTTCTTCTTGGGTTACAATGCTGAACTAGCTAGCACTCAACATGCAGTCACGGAAACATCCATGAGAGATCCAGTTTTTCACATCCTCCTGTAATGTAGATTCGTAGGACACACTTAAACGCATTTCTCTGAATCCTTGAAATTCATCTCATGAAATCCCATAAACACTCTTCCCATCTATGAGAGGAACCCAAGTGGAAAAATGAAAGCACTTAGCAACCATGGCTGGTTCACAGGAATGGAAGAGGAGTCAAGATTCTTACTCCTTCCTCAGGTGACGTTTACTAGTTGCACTTGGTACAAGTCCCTGATACGTGGGAACTTATCAGAATAGAAAGAGGAACATGAGTCTTTCCGTCCCACCAGCACCCCCTGCCTTGAGCCCTACAATGTTCTGATGGTTTGTACAGATGCTAACAGCTACACTCCTCTGGGAACTGACATGGTTTTCCTCCATGCCATCCTATAAAGTCTACATCAAGGCCACCCTAAAAGGCATCATCAGGAATGGGGTGGGAAATTAAATGAGCAAATATTTTCTTCATCCATGAACTTTTTTTCTTTCCTATTTTCTTAGAATAAATTTTTCATAACTAAAAATATCACTGTAACCATTTTAGGAGAGATAACAATGAAAATGTGATATTTAACATCATGTGTTAGTTATGTTGAGACTGTATCCTCTCTGACTGCAGAAGACAGTCTCTGTTCTTTTAGTCCAATCCTAGAAAAATTTAGGACCCATCGTTGAGGAAATTACCTGCTTAGCTTCTAGACACTTTGAATGCCTAATTTATCCCTCAATTTAGCCTATGGTCTTAAGAAATGAGTGAATTCTTTGTAGAACTTCTTTGCCATTTTAATGTGGGCCTTTGATTTTAATTTCATTGCATATGATTTTCCATTTGTAAAACAATCTCTATTCTATCGAGTGTGCACTTAGCTTTCTATTCTGAATGACCTTTACATAGGCAGGTACTTGTGTGGCCCGTTCTTGAGAGTCTGTGTCACTTTTCTTCCTGATATGTGTACTTATATTTTACTATTGGGTTATATCCGTGTGCTAATATATTCAACGCATTAAGACAGTCTTTTACAACTCAGAGTATTACTTCATGATCCCTTGGTTCCTTCCCCTCATTAAACAAATACGTATTGTTCTCTGGGAGATAAGCAGAATGCTAGGTGTTTAGAGGAAGGATGGAGTAGTTAGATTTCAGTGTGATGTTAGACTGAAAATTCATCATGTGGACCTGATACATTTGCCACCACTCCTTTCAAAAAAAAAAAAAAACTAATCTATTTCAAATGTATACCTTAATTACTTAAAATTTGCCCTTGCTTAAAAAAGATACTATAAAGATTTTAAATATAAGTCATTCTTTCTGCAGATGGTCATATGATTTGGAAATTTGTTTCTAGATTTCTGAGACTGACTCCTCGTTTTATATTGTTTTACCAGCCCAATGATAAAATAATCCTAGAAAATTATCAAAATCTCTACACGTCACTTATGTTATTTTTACCTTTAAAAAAGTGGATACAATTTGGATACTAATGCTAATTTTATATTTTTTGTAAGTTATTTCTAAATAAATCCTAGGTTATATGCATGTGAAACCACTATTGCAGCAAATAAAAAATGAAGGACTATTAAAGGTGAAATGCTAATTTCAAAAACTATTTTTTGCAACTCTCAGGATTTACATGATGGCAAAAAATGGTCCTGGTGATGAGTAAACCATTGCATTTGAGTGCGGGTGTGACTTCTGGTTCAAGGTGGCAAGCTGAAGCAGGCTTTTATTTCCCACCTGTCTCGAACTCTTATTGAAATTGAAGTAAAAACTACAAAATGGGATACATTCATAGAAGCTATAGAACCTAGAAAATGGGACACAGGGAGAACAGAGACTGTTTTAAAAAATATACAGAGGACTTCCCTGGTGGCGCAGTGGTTAAGAATCCGCCTGCCAATGCAGGGGACATGGGTTCGAGCCCTGGTCCAGGAAGACCCCACATGCTGCGGAGCAGCTAAGCCCGTGTGCCACAACCACTGAGCCTGTGCTCTAGAGCCTGCGAGCCACAACTACTGAGCCCTCGCGCCACAACTACTGAAGCCTGCGCGCCACAACTACTGAAGCCTGCACGCCTAGAGCCCGTACTCCACAACAAGAGAAGCCACCACAATGAGAAGCCCCGCGAGGAAGAGTAGCCCCTGCTCGCCACAACTAGAGAAAGCCCGCACAGCAAAGAAGACCCAACACAGCCAAAAATAATTTAAAATTTTTTTTAAATAAACAATGTACAGAAGAGAAAAGGCAAATGCAGGACTCTAGAATGCAACCAGAACTGTGAGAGCCTTCAGAGCAGGCTCTGAAAAAAGACCACAGCAGACGTGGGAACTGTTCTTCCAATAGGACCCTTTGATGATCATGGATTGTTTTGGGAACATAGAGAAAGCAGAACAAAAAGACCAGAAATTCTCTGATGGATTAAAGGCTCTGAGCAGACATCTGAGCCGACAGATCATCCCCATTCCTGTCTATGCAGTGTGGTGTCTGCCCACAAAATCCAGGGATCGACTTTCTAGACATTGAATGAGCTCCCTGGGTGGATGTGAGGAAGGCTTCTTAGTAATGACTTTTGGGGTGTTAGGAGGGGAGCTGCGATTCATCCACTTCATCTCCATTCACTCACCCTGAGGAGACTTCTGCCTCTTGGAGAGACTTGACAACTGAAGGTGACAAGAGAGTAAAACATGTGGAAGGGCCAGGACAACCCCATATGAGCTTTTTGGATAAAACAAAACAAAAAGTATAAAGGTGGAAGTGGGGAAAGGAATTGATTATCAAAGCAATGTGAGAAGGAATTTCTCCAGAGTGGAAGAAAACCATGGTCAGATTGAAAGGGACCAGCAGAAGAAGCTACGAAGAAACCACGTGTAGACATATTTTCTTGAAATTTTAGAAAACAACAAATATATGAACTATCCGAAGAGGTTTCACTGAGGGTAACAAACCCAAGCCTTCAGTGAAATGAGAAGGATATTAACGTCTGTGTCATAGCCAAGATTTTAGCCCCTATGATCTTCTTTCTTGATATGCCCGTGAATATGGTACATCACATGGCTCAAAGGACTTTGCACATGGAATTAAGACAGCTAGTCAGCTGATCTTAAAATAGGGAGATTATCCTGGATTATGTAGGTCCACCCAATGTAATCACGGAATACAAAAGTATCAGCCAGAAAGATGAGGCAGAAGGAGAAATCACAGAAATGGAAGGTGTAGGAGGGACTCAACCCACTGTTGTTAGATTTCAAGATGGAGAAAAGGGCCGTGAGCCAGGGATGCAGGTGGTCTCTGGAGGCTGAGAGTCTCCAGTTGGCAGCCAGCAAGAAAGCAGGGAGCTCAGTGCTACAGCCACATGAAACTGAATTCTGCCAGCCTCCTGAACCAGTTTGGATAATCAAGGCCAACACCTTGATTTCAGCCTGATAAAAAATTGTCACAGACATCATCTTGGCTTAAAATGGCATCCATGTATTACCTCACAGTTCTATAGGTTAGAGCCTGGGTTGGTTTTGACTTATGTCTCTACTTCACTTCGACACTAGCCAAAACCAGCCCAGGCTCTAACCTATACAACTGTGAGGTAATATACGGATGACATTTTAAGCCACTGTGATGTCTGTGACGGTTCTTTATAAATAGAAAGCGAATGCAGATTTCTGTACGTAGAAGTGGAGTGTTGCTGTAACAAATACCTAGAAATGTGCAGGTGGCTTTGGAAACAGGCAGTGGCCTAAGTTGGAAGACTTTTGAGGAGCATGATAGAAAAAGCCCAGATTGCCTTGAACAGGGTGTAGGAATATGGTCGTTAAAGCCTGCCGGTGAGGGCTCAGAAAGGAATGAGGAACATGTTCATGGAAATTGGAAACATCTTCGACAGTATCAGAAAGCTTAGCAGAATTGCGTCCTGCAGTTATCTGGGAAGCAGAGATGCTAAGTCATGACGTTGGCTCTGTGGCTGAGATTTCCAAGCAAATGTTGAAGGTGTGACCTGGCTTTTTCTTGCTACTCATAATAAAATGCATAAGGAGAGAGATACACTGAGAGAAGAATTATTCAACAATAGAACCCAGGATTTGATGATTTGGGAAAATCTCAGTCTACCAAGATGGCAAAAGGTAAAACAAATTGCTGTCAGGAAAGCATACTCTAGAGAAAACCAAACGAAACTGCTGAGGGTATGGCTGTACAACCATTCTAAGACCTCACAAAGTTTGGAAGGTCAGAGTATTAAGTTATACAAAAGGCTTTTGAAGAGATTAAGGGTGGGACTCATGGATTCCCCTCAGCCCTTTGAGCAGTAGCCAAAAGTAGAGGAGGGATTATCTAAGGAGGATTTGTGGGGGAGCTTCTTGTCTAATGGGGTAAACCCTTGTGACATAGACAGGAGTCTCACAAAGTTATGGAGAAGTTTACATTAGCAAAAACACTGCCAGCTTGGACGGAAAGGGACCGTCCAAGGGAGGCTGTTGGATCCTCAAAATTCTACTGGCGGAAACTTGCTAGTGAAACTACTCAGCTGCACACAGATGCAACTTTTTATAAGAAAGGAAAGATGAGTCAGAGGACGGAGATGTGAACCCAGAGGGTGGAGCTGAGAATTGCAGAGGATCATTCACAGGCCTGGAAACTTGATGGAGTTTGTGCAGCTAGATTTCAGAGTTGATTTGGGTTGGTGACCACCTTTTCCTTCCACCTTCTCCCTTTTTGAAGCAGAATGTCTGCAACGATTAGTCTCTCACCATCGTGTGTTGGGAGCAGATAACTTACTTTCTGGTTTCGCAGATGGAGAGGAATTTTATCCTGGGATGGAGTATGCTTAGAGTCACATCAATACCTAATTCAGGTGATATAGATCATGAAATTTGAGGATTTTGAACTGATGAGACTTAGGGGAGATTTGTGCACTTTGAGTTGTATTGGGTTGAGACTTGGGACCTTGGGATAAGGTGAAGAGTTTTTCATGTGGCGTGGATGTGGGTCTTTGGGAGCCAGAGGGTGAAGTGTGTTAGACTGAATAATGGCTTCCCCCAAAAAAGATGCCCATGAACTAATGCCCAGAGCCTGTGAATGTGTTACATGGCAAAAGGGACTTTGCAGCTATGATTAAGGTTGTGGTTGTGAGATATGGAGCTTATCCTGGATCATCTAGGTGGGTCCCGTCTAATCACACAGGCTGTGAAAAGCACAGAAGGCAGAGTCAGTCATAAAGACACAGTGTGAGATTCAGGTAAGATGGGGCTGAAGGAGAGGTCATAGAGGTTAGAAGAATGAGAAAGACTCCACACTGTCACTGTTGGCTCTGAAGATGGAGGAGGATAAGCCCAGGGATGAGGATGGCCTCTAGAGGCTGAGAACAGTCCCATCCAACAGCAGGCAAGGACCTCAGTCCTAGAAGCATGGAGAACCAAACTCTGCCAGCAACCTGCAGGAGCCTAGAAGTGAATTCCCCCCTAGAGACCCTGAAAAGGACTTCAGCCCTGCCAGCATCTCGATCTTGGCCTTGCTAACACTGAGCAGGGAAACCAGCCAACCCTCCTAGACTGTGACCTACAGAAGTGTGAGTAAATAATCGAGTGGTGTTTCAAGCTACTAATCTGTAGTAATTTGCTACAACATCGACAGGAAACAAATACAGTCATAATTTTCTCCCACAGCACTGGACCCTAGGACGCAATGAGCAATGCCTCCAAAGTTATCAGAAGAAGAGATTGTGAGCCTGGGATCCTATACCCAGGCAAAATGTCTTCCAAATAGGAGAACGAAGTCTGTTTCAATTAAAACAGTGTATGTTCTTGAAAATTTACCTTCTACCTATTCCATGTGAAACATTACTTGTAGTTTTACTCTAGTAGAACAAAAGAGGATTACAAGAAAGAGGGTAATGTAGGCTCTCAATATTCGTGGTGGAGTAAAATAAATCATAAGATAATATCTGTGCATCGAAAATAACCTGTTCATATTAGAACACTGAAATTGTTATGATTACGAAATGGATTTAGTGACATAGGGATGAAGATATAATATTTTTCCTGATTATATGAAGCATGAAAGACAACTAGAATCTCAGAAAAAATGTGCAAGAGAAGCGTGAGTCCAATATAAAGCTATCTAAAATTTTTATGAATTGATAAAATATAAAAAGTAATCATCTATTTTGCCTGATATCTTAAATTCTTTGAATGATGTTACTGTAATGAAATGGCATTACATGAACGCTAAGAATTTTTTTCTTTCACTTTCAATTTTCAAAATTAACATACAGAATGAAAACATGGAAGAAGATGTAACCATAGTTTAGAACAAAAGCAATGGCCAAATATGAGATTAATGGGACAGGAGAGAACTATACAGACATGAATCTACTCAGCTTTGTCAGTTGAGAATAGATATGATCTAAAATCACTGGATTAAGAAATGGACATAGGAACACACTGTACAGAATTATGAAGGTACTCACTCCCAACATAAAAACAAACAAAAGGCAAAACAAAACCCAACAAAAGTCATAGTGGATCCTGCACGCCTACCCTCCACACCCTGCCAATGACCTCACCTTAACTTGATTAAGTCTCTTAAAACCTTATTTCCAAATAAGGTCACCTTTTGAGGTACTAGGATTTAGGTCTTTCAGATATATTTGGAGGGCAAATCTGTTCAACTTTTAACACAGAGAAAATGAAATATGGAACCTAATAAAATATACTTCACATAAAAGAAGGAAGACAGAGTTTGAGAGACAGAATGATAGCATATATTTAAGAAAAGTTACTACAAGGGTAATTTTAGGCAGCATCTGTTCTCAATAAAATTCAAGGACATATAGACCCTTTAAAACAAGGGGAGAAACGTGGAAAGGAAATTTGGCTGGGAAGCAGGCAAACATAACAATTAATTTAGATTAATATATATAATACGTATATGCATATATATATATTGCAGGGCAACAGAAAACAATTGCAAATATGTTGTACACTTATAGTATCAACCATATAGAGATTGAAGTAAGCAAAGTGGAGGATAAGCTTGAAGAAAACAGAGGCAAAGTCCAAGGTGGAGACCAAGACTATAAAAATGATGAGAGGGAATGTGATAAGTTGAAAACACATAATACACGGTGAAAATAAAGAAATAACAACCAAACGAAGACTGGGAAATATCTTTCCTGAGCTTAGAGACACTCTTACTGGCAGATTAAAGTGGTTCTTCCCATTCTGGCAAAATTAAGGAAATTAGATCAAATTCCAAACATTCTTGAATTTTGAGAATGGAGGAAATAGCCTACAAGCTCCAAGGTGGAAAATATCATATTTGAGCAGAAAGAAAAACACTGACTTCACGTTGTTCTTTCAGAGAGTGAACCTACATGCACGGCTATGTTTGTTCTGTGGGAATCTCTCGCTGGTGTGGCTGATGAGACCAGCATAAACCAGTCCAATGTCAAGTCGATCTGCATCCCCAGGAGCATGTCACTGGAACCCAGCAATTCCAGTCAGTCCCCTATGACATTGAATTAAGAGAAAAAAACAATGAAGTCCTATCTCCGTGAAAAAGCCCAAAGATAAATGAGGGAGAGCTGTGCAGCAGGAAACAGAGATGATTCCAGTGCTATAGGGAGCACCCCTACTTCTGATGGCCATGCTATTTCTTAATTTAGTTCTTCATGTTCCCTTGTGTGCTCTCAGTCTTGTATCTCATAGAATAGGCTTGAAGTTTTCACATATTTCTCCCCTTAGCTGCTCTTCATTTTGTTTCGTTTTGTTGCCTAAATTAGCTCCAGTGAGTTTCTATTAATTGCAACCAAATAATCCGTGAATAAGGTACATATAAAACAATATGCAAATGTTATTAATCATTACTGGGAGGGAAGATATAAAAATGTTAGTAATTTGACAATAAATAAGTTTCAAACATCTGATTATATAGCCCCCCCCCAAATGATGAGGGATTAGAAGTTGGAGGAAGGAAAATTTAGATAAACTTCCTCATCAACGACCCTAATAATTAGACAAATTTGCCCAAGTGTGTGTGATTTTTTAAAAATGTAATTCTAGGAGAATGAATAACTGCACATATTTAACAAATTATGAAAAGATATGCACTTAAGTTCACACAGCAAATGATAGACAACAGAGGGAATGGTAAAGACACATTTTTAAATGTTTGGAAACGTTATTATATGAGGATGAAGACAAGACCAAGCACTACAGATCCGACAGTAAGGGGAACTGGATGGAACGCTCCTTTCCAATCATTGTGAAACTCTTAGATGTAGAACACAGTGCAGAGAAAAATGTAAAAAGATCAAGAAAAATTAAAATAATGGACAATGATATATCAAAGATGCTAAAATGAACGGAGATAACGTTAAATCACTTCCTTTGTTCATCTGTAGGAAGCGACTCATCCTTTCAAGTCTGATCATGAGATGGCTGCAATTCAGTCATATCTTCAGGCTCCACTTCTAATTCCAGTTCTCTTGCTCTTTCTACCACCTCTGTAGTTACATCCTGCACTGAAGTCTTGAACCCCTGAAAGGCATCCATGAGAGTTGGAATCAACTTCTTCCAAACTCCTGTTAATGTTGATACTTTGACTTCTTCCCATGAATCAGGAATGTTCTTACTAGTGTCTCTAGTGGTGAATCCTTTCCAGAAGGTTTTCAATTGACTTTGCCCAGATCCCTCAGAGGAATCACTATCTATGGCATCTACAGCCTTACAAAATGAATTTTTTAAGTTATTACTTACAAGTAATAACTTGAAAGTCAAAATTACTCCTTGATCCATGGGCTACAGAATGGATGTCATGTTAGCAGACATGGAAATGGCATTAATCTCACTGTCCATTTCCATCAGAGCTCTTGGGTGACCAGGTGCCTTGTCAATGAGCAGTAACATTTTGAAAGGAATCTTTTTCTGAGCAGTAGGTTGCAGTAGTGGGCTTAAAATATTCAGTAAACAGATGTACTGTCACCCAGGCTTTGTTGTTCCGTTAATAGCATGAGCCAAGTCGATTTAGCCTAATTCTTAAGGGTTTTAGAAATGGGAAATGAGCACTGGCTTCAATTCAAAGTCACCAGCTACTTTAGTGCCTAATAAGAGAGTCAGCCTGTCCTTTGACGCTTAAAGGCATTGACGTCTGTCTAGCTATGAAAGTCTAAATGGCATCTTCCTCCAGTATAAGGCTGTTTTATCTACATTGAAGATCTGTTTAGCGTAACTACCTTCATTAATTTTCTCAGCTACATCTTCTGGATACCTTGTTTCAGCCTCTACAGCAGTACCTGCTGCTTCACCTTGCACTTCTGTGTTATGGTGTTGGCTTCCTTCCTTAAACCGCATCAACCAACCTCTGCTGGCTTCCCAGTTTTCTTCTACAGCTTCCTCTCCTCTCTCAGCCGTCACAGAATTGAAGAGAGATGGGGCCTTGCTCTGGGTTAGGCTTTGCCTAATGTTGTGGGAATGTTGTGGCTGGTTTGATCTTCTATCCAGACCACTCAGACTTTCTCCGTATCAGCACTAAGGCTGTCTCACTTTCTCATCATTCCTGTGTTCACTGGCGTAGACATTTAACTTCCTTCGAGAAGTTTTCCTTTGCATTCGCAATCTGACTGTCTTGCACAAAAGGTCTAGGTTTCAGCCTATCTCAGTTTTCAACATGCCTTCCTCACTAAGCTTCATCGTTTCTAGCTTTTGATATAAAGTGAGAGACACGTGACCCTTCCTTTCACTTGAACACTTAGAGGCCATTGTAGGGTTATTAATTGGCCTAATTTCAATATTGTTTTGTCTCAGGGAATAGGGAGGCCTGAGGGAGACGGGGAGAGACGGGGAATGGCCAGTCGGTGGAGCAAACACACCACATTTATTGATTAAGTTTGCCATCTTACGTGGATGCAGTTTGCGGCACCCCCAAAACAATTTTGGTAGTAACATCAAAGATCACCGATCACAGATCATCCTAACAAATATAATAAAGTGAAAAAGTTTGAAATACCGCAAGAATTACCAGTATGTGACACAGAGACACAAAGTGAGCAAATGAAAGAAAACAGTGGCACCTTAGACTGGCTGGATAGAGTCACCACAAACTTTCAATTTGTAAAAAACACAATATCTGTGAAGCTCAATAAAGTGAAGTGCAGTAAAATGAGGTCTGACTGTATATGTGTGTCCATGTTAATAAAAAGTTGAGGAAACAAATTCCAACAGTTTCTTCTTGTTTCTTTTTTCATCCTAATGAAATCAGGTTTGGGGTAATTTTCCCCCTTCTTTTTACTTTACTGTTTTCTAAACTTTTGCATTTGGAAAGATATTATAAAGCATATTACTAGTTCAAATATTTGAAAAATTAGCCTCATATTCCTGGATTTAAAGATGGCAAAATGTAAATTACTGAGATAACGAAGGGTTATATTTAAATAATGTGTTTATTTTAAGGATTTCCTTAGAATGTCTTTCCTGTACTTAGATGTTATTTATACTGACTATACTAGAATAATTGTTTTGAGCTGTAAAAAATAAGGCTTTTCTGTGAGTGGCTTAGACTAATTGAAAACAGAAAAAGAATTTGAATTAGATGTTCCTTAAAGCCCTTCCTAATAATAAATTCTGACTGTACTATTTATCCCAACTTCTAAGAGGAATAATTAATATTACGTGACATTTTACTACCTGCCAGGCACTGTTCTAGACAGTTTATGTGTATTATTTAATATCAGAAATAATTCATGAGGTTGGTACTATAAGATAGAATAATTGCTACTACTATTATTTCAATGTCAAATAGGTAATGATTCATTAGAGATTGCAGATAGAACATTTTGTAGCAAACCGTAGAACAACATTTCATTAACTGAAAAAATTACTCTTTTCCTTTCCTAATCCCAAATCTCTTATATATTTGTGCAATGAGATTGTCTGAGAACTTTTTTCATTTGGTAATATGTCCTTACAGTTTCTTTGAAGGATGAGGAAGTGTTGGCTGCTATAGGTAGGCTCTCCTAGGAAGCATCTGTATCCAGACGGTTTACTAGAGAGAACTCAGAACTGTACCCGTGAGGGAGTTAGGGAACAAGGATTCAGCAGAGGGAAAAAAAATCCGAGGCTGGCTTGGCCCTTTGCAGATGCCCTGTGTCTTCAGTTTCTGGGGAGACACTGAGGCAGAATCCAGCCACAGGCAGCATTCCTGGCTGGAGGAGTGAGTCAGAGATCAGGACAAAGCAGACCGATGTAGGGAAAAGTGCAGTAAAGTTTCCTAGGCAGCCCCAAGAGAAGAGAAATCGTTATTAGGCATAAATCCAAAAGGACAGAAGAATGGTTAAGGAGACAACAACCAAACCCTCTTAGAAACTAGAAAGAAAATCGGTGCACGTGAAAGGATTTGCTGACACCTAGAAAAGTGAATGCTAAAGCAGCAGAGAAGAAGCAAAGAGTCAACCAGATTTCCATCCAAGACTCCCTCCAGACACAGGAATTGACAGCATGAAATGCTTTGGAGGAGGTGACGACATAAGGGAGAGCAGGTGGAAGTCTGTATATGAGGCAGTCAGATCTCCATAACCCATGCCTCCCTCTCCAGAGAAAAGTGCTGGCATATTTCTTTGTGGGAGGGGAACTGTTTTTTGGAGATGGTTGGAGAAAGTTGTCGGACCGGGTGACAGACGTGAGGAGGGCTTCCCACGTAAAAAGTAAGAGACAAACAAAGGAGAAAAAAGCGATCTGGAGAAAACAGAATGCATGCAGGGAGGAAATAAAACACGACAAATAAAAGTGCTGTAAAAATCTCAGAGTGATAAAAGAATATATTGCAACTGTGAAATGAGAACAGTCACTTCAAAAAAGAAATTCAGAGTATATAAAAGAGCTCTTGGAAATTAAAATGTGATTTTTTTAAAAAAAGAAAAACTCAGTAAAATTATTTCATGGTAAAGCTCACCAAATCCTCCAGAAAGCAGAGCCAGGGATGAAGTCATGAACAAGGAAGATGATAAGAATATTAAAGGACAGGTCCCAGAGGTTCAACAACTAAATATGGGAGTATCGCTCAAATAAAGGTGAAGGATAAGAATTTCTAAGCCAGAATTCCATCCTCAGGCAAACAATCAATTAAACGTGAGGTAAACATTTTTAGGCATACAGCTTCTCAGAAATTTACTCCCAAGAGTTTGTCCTTATGAAAATACTAGATACCCAGTCCACCAAAATGAGTAAAGAGGTGTAAGGAACAGGAGATAGGAAATCCACGGGAAAGAGGCAGCCAGCGTCCCTAAGAGGAAGGTTCATTGGAGTTTTCAGGCTGGAATCTATGCATTAGGCATAAAAGCCACCAGTCCAGATGGTAAAAGACTACAGGAGATAGTTCTTCAGGAAAACACAACTGATAGGAAAGAGCTGGCAAAGTATTGGGTGCTGAATTAGTAACTATGTAGAAAACTCTAAGAATTAGTAAATATCAGTTCTAGGAAAAACAAAGTGGAATCGGAATGGAAAATGAAAGTTTACTGCACGTCTGAGTTGAGAATTGTTTTTACAGCATTCCAATAAAGGAACACCGAGTATTAAACTTACTACCATAGAGGAAGGGGGTCACCTATGGGCTGGAGAAGGTGCAGAATGAATGTTTTATCCTCACAGGTCCTGGGGCGGGGTTGGGGGCGGGGAGGAATCTACTAGTGATAGTGATAAAAAATGAAAAATCACGAAAAGTATAAAACAGGTCGTTTCCAGAAATGGAGCCAATACAGAAACAAATTAAAAAGTGCAGTATTTGCCTCTGAGAAGGAAGAATTTGGGATGGAGGAGGTGGAGGAATTTTTTCTTATAAAATATCTTGTAGAATGATTTGATTACTAATATGCATGTGTAACTCTGAATAAAGATTCTTACTAAAAAGATGGACAATGTAAAAAGAAAGAGTATTATTGTTTTTACTCCAAAAGAAGAGTACATTGATTGACCTGACAAATTGCCTTATTTTTCTGAGATGACTTTAGGTCTAAATCAGTCGCCTGGCTTCTGAGCAACTTCGGAAGAGCTTCTTATCTGGACGACATTGTTAAAGATATTCCGACTGTTACCATTCTAAAATGTTGACCTAAATGACCTTTAGATTTCTATTGTTATAATCTTAACTATAAACTCTCTTCTTTGTAGAATATAATTTTGGAAGACGTATACTTCAATAAATGATTAGTCTACCCGTGAGGTATCTTATTTGAAAAAAGAATAAAATACATAAAATAAAAATGTCGGAGCTGCAGACCTCATTAATTCAGTTTTTTTTCCATATTCTACCTAGGCGAAGGTGAAGTTTACCTTTGAATGCCTAAGAAGAAATGAATATTGTAAGCATCATTATAAGGATACCTTGGTCATTTTTTTAAAGAAACTGAAGATTGCAGAGTGTATATTATTTAATAGTCTCTTTATTGAATAAATATATATTGAGCTTATTCATGTAACAAATCTCATTAAGTACCTATTTTATTCAGGCATTCTGCAACATATTGGGAACACGAGGCTGATACTATATGGTTCTTGCTCTTATGGTGACACATAAGTAAGGAAATTGACATGAAAATGAGCAATTGTGATTAAAAGAAAAAATAATAATTGCTCTATTGAAGAGTTACACAAAATGCACTAGGAGCCCAGGACTATGAATACAGGCTTCACAAAGGGAATTCTATGTGAGCTGAGCCTGAAGGAGAAATGAGAGTTAGTTCTATGAATTGATGGAGAAAATTCCAGAAAGAAAGCTTGAGCCGTGGTCCATATGTGGGTGGAAGTGTCACGTGTTCTGATATCAGCCAAGAGTTGAAGATGTCTGGAGCACTGAGCAGTGAGTCTGGAGAGAGAGGAAAGGAGACTAGATTTCATGAGTAAGGTCGAGTCAATGAGGCGCTATTAACAGTGATTATAATTCACAGTAGTCAAATTTTTCAAGTTAGTTCTCTGCGCCAGGAACTGAGCCAAGCACTTTACATACGACATCGTAAATACATCGTATTTAATCCTAACAATTACTCTATCATCATTTTTAAGTTTTTCAAGCTTGAGAGTAACAGAATAAAATTTGTGTAGAAACTTCATGCTAAATCTCATGAAAAAATGTTTCAGTCAAGTTAAAAAAAAAAGGATACAAAATGGCTTAAGCGACCACGTAAAAATTTTATAATCTAGCAAGAAACGAGATTGGAAGGTTTAGATAGCCAGTTGTTTTATTCTTTTTCATCACTGCGAAAGTCTCCACTTATCAATTTAAAAATAAGAACAATGTGTGTTTTTAGAGGAAGAAGGGAAAAGAGAAGGGAGAAAGAGGAGAGATTCTGTGGTGAGGGAAGGGAAAAAAGGAAGAGAGAATGAGAGAGCGAGAGAGTGAGCTAGACCCACAATCACTAAAAAGCGATGCTGGAGGATGGGAAAGGGAGAAGGATGGGGCAGAGACTCCTCCCCCAGTGGTCCAGAAAATAAAAATAAAAAATAAAAAAATAAAAATAAAAAGACAATACAGGCTTCAATGTAGGCAGTCATCAATAGAATAGCAAATGGAAGAATAAGAGAAGTATTTACAAATGGAAATGGTCATGCTTTGGGTGTGTAGATGTTAAGCCCATTCAGCCATAAAGGGAGAGCTGAGCCTTGGTGAGGTTCCTGAGAGGAGGTGATTAGTAACATGGTTCCTGTAGCTCTGGTATTATGATTGGTTGGTGGTTTCGTAAATAAAATATGCTAACTCATAACTAGTGGGTGTCACTTTACACGTCGCATTAATTAATCACATTCCTGTTAAAGAGAAAATGGTGGTTGAACGTTCCTGGTCACCAAGTTGATCCAGAACCTTAGGTTCTGGTTTTGACCTAGTGAAACCTTTTATCCTGTATTCCTCACAACCCAGAACTTTCATGGATGACCACCAAGAGTACAGTAAGAGCAGTGAGGAACCTAAAAGTACTGGCTTGAGAGCACGGTTGACCATTGACCCAGACTGTACGGACTTGACTCTCCTTTACAAAATGTTCCATTGCCGTAAGATGTCGTGGATCAGATGTTAAAGTACACGCTGCCGTCGGCTCTGAGCGCCTTCCTACCCATCCTCCTCTCGCCTGTTAACCTTGCCCTTTCTTCACCCCCCAGGGCTCTACGAAACCTTTCTAACCAATGATGAACCAGAATGCTGTGACGTCAGGAGAGAGGCAAAATCCAACACCCCCTCCAAGGGGACGGTGGACAGAGGCGGCTCGTGTCCCAGGACGTCGCTGCCAGCTTCAGCAGCGCCCAGGCTGGGCCCCGGCAGACTCAGACTGTGTGTCCTCATGCTGATGCTCCTTCACACAGTTCTCACGGCCTCGGCGGCGCAGAACGCCACGGCGCTGGGCGTCGGGGGCGTCCACGCACTTGACGAGCGCTCGGCCAGCAAGGAGTAGGGATGCTGGACCCTGGAGCGTGCCTGCCACCCTGGCCACCGGCGTCACGGCCTGGGTGCTCTGACCGCGCATCACTTTGTGCAGGGCCTGGAGGGCAAAACTGGAAAAGAGGGGCCTGAATCCAAACAAGGACACACACACACAGCTTTTTATGGACTAAAAGGCTGGAAAGTGACTTCAGTTTCTCACACCATTTTATACACTGTGTTTTAATGTTTGGAGGTTTTCTTTGCTTTCCTTTTGATTTGGGTTTATCTGTTTGTTTTGTTTTTGCACTTGTTAATACAGGATTTATTTGGGGGGATGGTTTCTCAGAGGTAAACTAAGTCTTTTCACTGTCGCTCTCTCTATATATATTTCTAGTCATTGTGTGTGCTCCTCAGATAGTTCTGTCTCATGTCCTGTCAGTTTCTATTAGCGGAATGACGGCTATGACCTCGCGGTATAGCAAACAACAACACACACACACAAAAAAAAATCATAAAAAAATAAAAAAGACAAAAAAAAGAAAACAACAAAAAAATAAAAATAAAAAAACTCCCTGACTCTCCCTCCTGCCTCTGGAACCCACACCCCTCCCGGCCTGCCCGCCCCGGGCCTTCCCCGCCCACAGCAGATGACATCCGCTTGCTTCTGTCCTTGTCGCAGCTGCCGTGAGTGGGCGCAGTGCACGCTCCGCTGGGCCCCTGAGCCGCTGCTGCACAAACCTGCAACGGAGCAGAACCAGGGGAGCCCTTTCTAGCTGAACAAACAAGTGCTCTCCATAACAGGTGGGGTCAGACAGTTAGCACATCTTTACGTTGAAAATAAAACAAAAGCAAAGAAAACTACCGTGAACTCAGTTGGTCCAGCTCCCCCTTCCAAGGGCCCAGGCCTTCCTCACTGGTTGGGTGGCTGGAAGCAGCCACCCAGAATGGGGGTGTGAGGAGGTAGGGAGTCCTGCCCTGAAGCCGCAGGTGGCTGGGCTTTTGCTGGGATTTCAGTTCTGTTGCAGGACTACACGAGCACCTTTTGGCCATTGTTACAGGAACAGGATTCTGAGGACCCAAATCTGGACTTCTTTTTCCTCCTTTACCATTGTGGAGGGCTAGCAGACGTGCTCAGACACCTGCAGCATACAGAATCTAGACCATTTCACCCCAGTATTTCTCCCACATACAGTTTTTAATTACTCCAGGTATAAAGTGTATGCAATTCTGCATTATCAAAAAGAACTTTTCAAACACTAGGTTAGCCATTTTCATTCAAGTACAGAAACGTTACCACTCTCACATGCTCTAGATAGTTGAAGACAAGAGGAGAAATCGGATCGCTCTGTTTGTATTTTTTCTTTTTGTGGGAACATTTTACCTGCTGAGTGTCTATGAATTTGCTTTCTAAAAAAAAAAAAAAAAAAAAAAAAAAAGGCTTTTATGAGTTTACAGTAGAATCAGTGGAAGGAAGAGTTAATAAGGGCTGTTTTTAAAACAAACAATCAAAACAAATAATTTTAAAAGAACCACTTCACATTCTTTACTATTCTCTAACTACACTCGGGAACTGCATTTCAGGGATGATTGCTGTATAGCTGGCAGATGAAGGAAAACCATGGAAAAGGTCCTCTTAGCGAACAAAATTTAGTTCTTAACTTTCTAGCTATGAAATTCCCCCAGGCATTTGTTTTTGTTGAAACAAAACTTTAATCTCTGCATCATACCTAACTCTGCGACACGCGTTACAGTTATGCATATTTTGTTTTGAATAAAAAAATAAAAAAACTGTTTTGTTCCAGTCTGTTAAGAATATTCAAAATAATAAAGGTATTGCTTAGTAAAATTGCTAGAATTGTTTAGCAGTACATGCACAAATATTTTACTAGATTCTTTGTTTTAATAGTGTTTTGTTGAGACTGAAAATCCTAAAATGGTCTGCGCAAATACAAAAAAAAAAAAAAAAACACCAAAAATGCAAAATTCTCCAGTTTTTGTTCCTTTTTTGAAATTTGTTTTCTATTCAAATGCAAACACACATTCACACGTGCACACACACAGGCACAGCATTTGTAATTGATGGAAATAATGGTACTATTTCTGGCGCCTATTAACTGCATTGAGTTTTGCGAGACTTATAGAAGTGAGTTTTGGTAAAGCCTAATGAGTGGGGGATTCCAGATTTCAGTGGAGTTGGGGGTGGGATGAGAAGGGTTAGGGAGCAATGACTGGAGGGGGAGGGGGGTGATGACTCATGGGGAAGAACGTATCAGAGGAGCTCTTTTTCCACGGACCACCTCTTAACGACTTTAAGGTATATGACCACAACAAAGGTTGTCGTGACCTTCATCTACCTCTGCCCGGCAAACACCATCCCACTATCTGTTTCTTCAGTGTTCCTTGTGCTTCTGTTCATGCCAGAGGCATTTCCATTCTTTCAGGAAAACAACACAACAGAAGATGCAAGTTGCACCCACTCTTACTGGGATGACAAGAAGTTACTATTTCTAGACACAGGGCAAAGTGATGACAGATAGCATCCCTTAACAATGGGGTTTCATTTTCTATTAATATTTTTTTGCAACTGATTAAGATTCTTTTCCAGAATAAGGGGACTGGATGGTTCCATCTGCCCATGTTTTAGCTTTAGTTTGGGGAGAATGGCGGCCAAAAAAGGTAAACCCAAACCACCACTACTTTACATGGGAGGTAAGCCCTCCAAAAGACAAGTTCAAGAACTGGGAAAAACCATGCAGTATTGTAAATACGGAATTCTCGCTTAGGTGAGGAAGAGATGGTGGGGTGGGAAGGGAAATGGCCAAGTCAGCCGGAGTTGGAATCAACTGTAATTCTGGTCAGATATTTTTCTTGCCACATTTACTCTGACGTGAGAAGGGTCTCCGTGCCTAGTATTTATGATGGTAAATGTGTAACCATTTGCCTATGACATTTCCACGGACACAGTGAACTAAAGCAGCTATTCCTGCGATTGGCTAAAGAATCCAAAGAGGCAATGACTCCTTCACGAAGACAAGAAACAACCACTGATGACTTGTGATGCAGCCAGTTGGTGATGCACATCTCACTACATCCGTGGATCCTTTGCAGTGGTTTTCCTACTTGAGAACATGCTTGACGTTCTGCACAGAAAATATTCCCACCTTGCACCTTTGTAATCATCGTCTTATTCTACTTTCCTCGTGGTGGATATCCACCACATACTAGCTAATGAATTATGATATTAAAACAATTATTTCTGAAAACAAGCTGAAAATCAAGAAAATAATATTCTTCACAAATGTATGAAACAGACCTCTCCATATTTATTGTTGTCTTTTTTTTTCTGCAATAGAGAAATCCCCGTTTGAAGAATATGTTGATACTGCAAAACCAAATGTCAACTAACATAAGTGGAGTTATATATTACTCCTTATTGCATTGATGTTTGGTGGCACATTATATGGACTTCTCCTTCATTAAAAAGATAGTATTGTTCCCCTCACCCACAAATAGTAAGCAAAAGTTGTTCTTTTAAGTGACACCATGATAAAAAAAAAAAGCAATTTAATTCCTTACCGATGAATTGGTACTGTTAATTACTAGGACCTGTAGTCATTAAAATAAAAGAAGGTAGGAACACAGCAAGGAAAAAAGCAGACAAGAAGGAAGGAAGGAAGGAAGGAAGGGAGGGAGGGAGGGAGGAGGGAAGGAAAACAAAAATGGATTTTTGCATGAATGAATAAAAACCTCACTTTTACCAGGAAAAAAATAAATAAATGAAAGATGTAGTTGGGTGTCAGGTCCATATGCCAAATACCTGAATTGGGAGATGACATTTGGTATCTGGACAACATTAAAATATTGATCAGTCCCAGGCATTGTTTTAGTTCTCTCTTAGTAACAGCCAAATTTACAGTGTTATTGCAACTGGAAGCATACGATCTGCAAAGAAATGAAAACTGCATCTTATTTTCACTATAACTGCAGACGGGTATTTGACTATATATGCATCCATGTGTGTATATAGGGAGAAAGGGTTATATATCTCTGGCATATTTTTATAGTGAGATATATATACATAGAGAGAGAACAAGAGGGTACCTCTGGTTCCTTAAGCAAAAACACTGCAGTAAATTTAAATTTATCCTGTATGAATATATGTCTATGCTGAGTTGATATCTGTTTGTCTTAAATTAGTACTACAATTTCCATGCAATGAAATCACAGTGAAAAAAACTAGGAAGGCTGAGAAGTTACTGATTAAGTCTAAGTAAATTAAGTCTCAGTAAATTAATGGATTAAGCAGGGCTCCTGATTAACCTTCTTATTTCACTAATTCTTATCTCTCTTCCCCTTCCATCCACCTCTCACCCACCTGATAGATATGTGAGTGTCTTGGCATGTGTCTTACGCACTCCGTATTTTCAGCTATAACAGCTTCAAACACTTTCACCCTTAAAACTTTAGTTGGAAGTCAGACTCTGGACATTGATCTGTGGATATAGGCTGTTGACCTACAGATATAGAAACAGTGACTGTCTCTCCTTAAACCCCCAGCTCATTGCAACACTGGCTGCTGCAAGATTCCAGTTGTCTGAGTGCTGGCTAACGAGGAAGCCACTGGCTTTGAAAAGCAAATTTCAACTTATGTCCATTTCCCATTGGCCATTTCACTGCAAAATAGATGACGTGCTAAGACGGGAAAATCAAAGCAAAAGTTATAATTCTGTATGGACATTAGATAAACTCTGAATTGGGGAGTTCCCTGGTGGTCTAGTTGTTAGGATTTGGAGGTTTCACTGCCGTGGCCCGGGTCCAATCCAGCAAGCATGTGGCTGGCCGGGGCAGGGGCAGAGGGGACGACTTGATTGTTCTTTTACTTTTTCTCTTTACCTTTTCTTCCTTTTCCCCCATGTGACTATAATTTCCTTATCATAATAAGTACCTTAATGTTTGCACTGAAACAATATTTCCATTTTTGTTGATGATGTGTGATATATTAAAAATAGGGACAACTATATAAACTCATATGTTATTTTAAAATTCTTATTCTAAATTCACTCAAGTACAATTTTTGAGTAAATAAAAATATAGAGCCAAAGTAGTAATACCACCCAATTCTGAGAGACTAAGAATGATGTGAAAAATGCAGGTATGTGTTCAGTCTGTTTGTGTTCCTAGGTCTGAAGTGGGTCTCTTGTAGACAGCATATATATGGATTTTGTTTTTGTATCATTCAGCCAGTCTATGTCTTTTGGTGGGAGCATTTCATCCATTTACTTTTAAGGTAGTTATCGATATGTATGTTCCTATTACCATTTTCTTCGTTGTTTTGCGTTTGTTATTGTAGGTCTTTTCCTTCTTTTGTGTTTCCTGCCTAGAGAAATTCCTTTAGCATTTGTTGTAAAGTTGGTTTGGTGGTGCTGAATTCTCTTAGCTTTTGCTTGTCTGTAAAGGTTTTAATTTCTCTGTCAAATCTGAACGAGATCCTTGCTGGGTAGAGTAATCTTGGTTGTAGGTTTTTCCCTTTCATCACTTTAAATATGTCTTGCCGCTCCCTTCTGGCTTGCAGAGTTTCTGCTGAAAGATCAGCTGTTAACCTTATGGGGATTCCCTTGTGTGTTATTTGTTGCTTTTCCCTTTCTGCTTTTAATATTTTTTCTTCGTATTTAATTTTTGATCGTTTGATTAATATATGTCTTGGCATGTTTCTCCTTGGATTTATCCTGTATGGGACTCTCTGCACTTCCTGGACTTGATTGACTCTTTCCTTTCCCATGTTAGGGAAGTTTCCAACTCTAATCTCTTCAAGTATTTTTCAGTCCCTTTCTTTCTTCTTCTTCTGGGACCCCTATAATTCGAATGTTGGTGCGTTTAATGTTGTCCGAGAGGTCTCTAAGACTGTCCTCAATTCTTTTCATTCTTTTTTCTTCATTCTGCTCTGCAGTAGTTATTTCCACTATTTTATCTTCCAGGTCACTTATCCGTTCTTCTGCCTCAGTTATTTTGGTATTGATTCTTTCTAGAGAATTTTTAATTTCATTTATTGTGTTGTTCATCGTTGTTTGTTTGCTCTTTAGTTCTTCTAGGTTCTTGTTAAACATTTCTTGTATTTTCTTCATTCTACTTCCAAGATTTTGGATATCTTTACTATCATTACTCTGCATTCTTTTTCAGGTAGACTGCCTGTTTCCTCTTCATTTGTTTGGTCTTGTGGGTTTTTACTTTGTTCCTTCATCTGCTGTGTGTTTCTCTGTCTTCTCATTTTGCTTAACTTACTGTGTTTGGTGTCTCCTTTTCGCAGGGTGCAGGTTCGTAGTTCCCGTTATTTTTGTTGTCTGTCCCTGGTGGCTAAGGTTGGTTCGGTGGGTTGTGTAGGCTTCCTGGTGGAGGGGCCTGGTGCCTGTGTTCTGGTGGATGAGGCTGGATCTTGTCTTTCTGGTGGGCAGGTCCATGTCTGGTGGTGTGTTTTGGGGTGTCTGTGAACTTAGTATGATTTTAGGCAGCCTTTCTGCTAATGGGTGAGGTTGTGTTCCCTCCTTGCTAGTTGTTTGGCATAAGATGTCCAGCACTGTGGCTTGCTGGTCATTGAGTGGAGCTGGGTCTTAGCACTGAGATAGAGATCTCTGGAAGAGCTTTCGCCATTTGATACTACGTGGAGCTGGGAGGTCTCTTGTGGACCAATGTCCTGAACTCGGCTCTCCCACCTCAGAGGCCCAGGCCTGACACCCGGCCGGAGCACCAAGACCCTGTCAGCCACACAGCAAACATGTTGCGTGTGGTGCCAAGTCTCTGGTCCCTCAATAAAATTTCTGGGTGATAAAAATGTCTCTTACGGTAGTCAAATGTAGTATAAACACATTTCTTTTCTTCTTTTATGTTTTTTAAAATTTTTTATTGGAATATAGTTGATTTACAATGTTGTGTTCGTTTCAGGTGTACAGCAAAGTGAATCAGTTATACATACAGATATATCCACTCTTTTTCTTTTTAGATTCTTTTCCCATATAGCCATTACAGAGACTTCTTTTATGCTTTATGGAAGTTTCCAGAAAGGGAAAAAAACCTGAAGGTTAAAATCAATACCTAATGCTTTTTATTTTGAGAAGAGTAGGCATATTTTATATTTCCACTCATTCATGTACATGAAACAGACATATAAACTACCTACATTCGTGACCTTCATTCCTTTATTGGGAAAAAAAACCAAAACCGAGAGTCCTCCATGTCACCGGGACTAAGTTAGGCCTTTGGGGAAACATACAAAAGACATATTTTTGTTTTTCCAGTTTAGACCAGAGTGGGAGAAACACATACAATTATAAGGCAAAGATAAGTCATGAGTATGGCAAACTAGGGACTTCCCTGGTGGCGCAGTGGTTAAGAATCTGCCTGCCAATGCAGGGGACACAGGTTCGAGCCCTGGTCCGGGAAGTTCCCACATGCTGTGGAGCAACTAAGCCCGTGTGCCACAACTACTGAGCCTGTACTCTAGAGCCCACAAGCCACAACTACTAAAGCCCATGCGCCACAGCTACTGAAGCCCGTGCACCTAGAGCCTGTGCTCCGCAACAAGAGAAGCCACCGCAATGAGAAGCCCGTGCACCACAACTAAGAGTAGCCCCCGCTCACCACAACTAGAGAAAGCCCGCACGCAGCAACGAAGACCCAACGCAGCTATAAATAAATAAATAAATAAATTTATTTATTTAAAAAAGAAAAAAGATTGTGGCAAACTAGACTCGAAGCATTTAACTCTGATTGGCAGAAATTAAAGTTTCACAGATAAAATCACATCTTAATAATCAAATAGGTGTTGAACAATCAAAGGACAGACAGAAATTGTGGTCATCTGCAAAGACACAGAAGCTGAAGGAACTTTCCTGCAGAGCACAGAGAGATGCAGGAAAGCCTCACGGGTGAAGACACGAGAGTCTGGTCTTATAACCCAGCCTCAAAGTTTGGATTTGACCCTCAAAGTAAGAGAAAGCCATTAGAGAATTTTTATAAACTAATACTGCATAATGAACTTAATGAATTAAAATTTTTTTCCCTGGCAGCTGGAGATAACACAGACTGAGGGAAGTAAGGCAGGAAGGGACTGGCACATTGATGAGATATAATGAGAGTCTGAACAAATTCAACAGCAAATGAGACAGAGGAAAGGAGTGAAATGGAGAAATATTATGATGTAGAATTAACTGGTCTTGGTTATTTTTCTGAGTATGACTGATAAACACAAGTGAAAGGCAAAAAGAAAATGGAAAAAAAAAAAAAGACAGAAAGGAATCTCAGTTTTCCAGAGTGAGCAGTCATCAAATAAGAAGCCAGGAAGGGGCTTCCCTGGTGGCGCAGTGGTTGAGAGTCCACCTGCCGATGCAGGCGACACGGGTTCGTGACCCGGTCCGGGAGGATCCCACGTGCCGCGGAGCGGCTGGGCCCGTGAGCCATGGCCGCTGAGCCTGCGCGCCCGGAGCCTGTGCTCCGCAACGGGAGAGGCCACAACAGGGAGAGGCCCGCGTACCGCAAAAAAAAAAAAAAAAAAAAAAAAAAAAAAAAAAAGAAGCCAGGAAGAAGAAAGAATAGACTTGGGACCATGGCCAACCTGTGCCCACTTAGAGATGTTAGCAGGCATCCTGTGGGTGATACCTCCTGGCAGCACTGATGTGTGCTACTAGTTAGGATAACATTAGCTGCTCTAAAAGGTAGACAACAGAATTTCAACAGAATTTTACTTTTTGCTCCCTTTAACATTCGGTGGGTACCTCTGCCGTGGCTAATTCCAAGGCCCAGGCTTTTTTCCTGTCCTTCTGCCGTATCAATCCAGGTGAAGGGGACAGTTTGGGAAAGTTACATCCACTTTCGAAACATGACAACGATGACTGCTTTGGAAAAGAAGACCTCTGGGGGGAAATGAGTAATTTGGGGGCAGATCGCCCTGAAGGACAAAGAAAGCTAAAGGGAGACGTCATTTTTCTCTAAGCATCTGTCAGGGTCAGGCGTTGTTCATAATTCATTTCTGGTTCTCACAACAAACCTGCATAAGGGGTGTTTTTTAATCTAAATTTTTGAAGGTGGCTCAAGTCTCAGAGAGAGTGTGGAGATAGATCAGGGTCGCACAAATAGTCAACGTGTGTGCTTGGACTCAAGTATGATTTTTCTAACACCAGGCCCTTCTGCTTCTCCTTAAAGAACACTTAGTATAATCCTGCTGTCAGTCTGGGAGGAGGCCCAGGTAGATGATATTGTTTAACATCCAATTTTAGCTTTAAATAATAAAAATAAATTGCATTTTTAATTGTCAAGAATATCTGAGAAATATAGTAAAATTGTCTGGTGAAAGGGTTTTCTATTTTTCCGTTCTTGCCTCTTGGTCCTCAAGGTCAGAGAATTTATAAAGTGTTCTAACAATCCTCTTAGAATGAAAATTTGGGTTCAATACTGATTAAGTATGATCATACCACATGGCTATGGAATTCCTAAGTAAACCAGTTGACATTAATTGAAATAAACTACCATAGTGTTCAGGGTGCTGGTCAAGATGAATAATAGATATTATCTCCTATTTTGACAAGTTTATAACAGTGAAAGCTACAGGCACATGGCTGAAAGGGAATTGGAAACCATACTTCTCATTTTATGTACTCTGTGATTGGCAAAGGACCAAATTATCTTTGTGCCCAATGGTTTAGTGATTACGATTCATTCTTTCAAAATTGATAGAGAGAATTGCTGTTCTCCAGAGGGAAATATATTAAAAGAGAGAACACTCGTGATATTACTAAGGACACATAAACTTACAGAATGTCTCATTATAAACTCAACACCACATGCAGCTCAGTGACAACATCAGTCATTCATGGATGTGGTTGGAAATTCTCCATGATGTCAACCCGTGTTGGGATAATCAGGAAAATTCCCACAATTTCATAAACACCTATGTTTTAAGAAAATATTTAGTTTTTCTAAGTGACTCTTTAATCGGTTTCCTTTCACTTGATTTTCAGAACCAAAGATAGCCAGATGTATAATTTTTAAAAAGATACATTCTGGGTTTTATTGTTTCAAACTTGGTCATTCTAACTTGTGAATTCTTTAAAACTTGCTTCTATTTTCCAAAATAGTATGTAATAAACAGGTTTGGGAAACATTGCTAGTTGGTTTTACCAATTAGTAAGGGAAGACGTATTCATCGCACTCCCTTACAATTAGATGATATCATAAGTACAATTGCATCATGTGAACATAAAGAAGATTCTGGATATAATAGGTTATCCTGGTTTTTAGCATACATTCTGAGAATAAGCCAAAATTAAGTATCTCAATAACATCAGCTAAGTTTTATGCGCAAAAATCGCAAATTATTTGCATTATTCATTATGGTAACGACACTATTGTGAAAAGCCCAAGCTTATTTATGAGCTAACACACTAAGCAAGAACTCACTAGAAATGAAAGAATCTATATATTGTCGTTATAATAGGGAAGTTGTTCAACATAAATCTGGTTGAGGAACAATATGTTTGAAAATGTTAAACTAATAAACCTGTATTTAGATTATCTGAGATTATCTATATAAAGGTCAAAACTCAATTCCCAGATTTATATTAGTACATTTCCACTTAATAGAATGTCTCCATTTCAGTGTACACTGAAGAGACCAGGAACTTTGCCAATGGTAACTAAATTATATATAGTGAGATTTGGAAATAATTAACAGCAGTTTATTTCAACATTACTTAGCATTAGAGAATTAATCAGTTAAAGTAACCTTACCTGCCTACCATATTAGTAGCTTACTTACAGATACCACATCTGTATCTCAAGAGCATGAACTCAGTGTTTAGGTAGTTTTCACTTACCTGCCTCAGAGGGACCCCCAAATCTCACTGGCCCACAGTTAAATACAACTATGTAATAAAAATACTATAAAAGAATATAGACACATTAGAATTTTAATGAAAATGAAACATTACCTAATACTTTAGATAATAAAATTAAAATTGTAGATTTTTGTTACCTAATGAACATTCGAACTACAATTCACATTTTATTATCAAATAAAAATGCCAGAAAGCCAGGTCACTTGTTCACTAATCAAATTGTTCCAAATTTGCCCAAATTTTGTAGCTGGTATTTCTAAATATAATAATCTTGAGAGAGTCCTTAGTCATTTTAACCCTTTTAATTTAGGGTTCCTATTATCCTAATAAAATTGATTTCTGATTATGGAAAACTTTGCAGTCTTTTTTGTTACTCTGAAACAATCACAGACTTGTAGAACAGTTGCAGGAAAAGTAAAATCAACTTTTTCTCCCACTTTCTTCAAACCATTTGAGAATAAATTGCCACCTGAAGCCTCACCATTTCTGAACATTTTGTGTGTATTTTCGATAAATAAAAATATCCTCCTTTATAACTTCAAAACACTCTTCAAAATCAGGAAGCTAATATTGGTACTTACTACCATCTAATCCTTGCCTTCTATTCAAGTTTCACCCTTGTCCCCAAAGTGGCCTTTAGCGTAACAGAAGTAGTTCAGAACCACATGTTGCATAAAGTTGTCACATCTCTTTTGTCAGCTTCAGTCTGAAATAGCTCCTCAGTAGGTCCTTTACTTTCCTGACCTTGACATGTCCAAAAGTGATAGGCCAGCTATTTTTTTAGAAATTCCCCTGAAGCAATTATACCCCAATACAGATGTTAAAAAAAAAAAAAAGAAATTCCCCTGATTAGTATTTGTTGGATTATTCTTCATTATTAGATTGAGGTTATATATTTTTGGATGAAATATCAGAAAAGTCATCCTATCATGTAAAATATAATTTCAACCTGTCCCATTAACAATGATCTTCATTTTGTCTACACGATTGAAGAGCTTACAAACTACAAAAGCTCACTCGAGAAGAAATGGATAACTCAAGTAGCCATGTCTCTATTAAAGAAAATTGAATTCAAAGTTCAGAACCTTCCAAAAAAGGAAACTCTAGTACAAGATGGCTTCATTAGTGAATCCTTCCAACATTTAGGAAAAAAAATAACACCAATCTTATACAAACTCTTTCAGAAAATACGAGGAGGGAACATTGCCCAACTCATTTTAGGGGCCCAGCATTACGCTCCTATCAGTGCGATTTAATTTTATATGAAAAAGAAAACTGAAAACATTATATCTTTCATGAACATGGCTGAAAAAATCAGTGGGTCCTGTCAGTCAGGATAGTTGAACAATTCGTAGCAGCTCAATACAGTTTTCATTTCTTTTCCTTTGCAAAGTCTAACAAGTAGATGCCCATAACTTCAAAGTCTAACAAGTAGATGCCCATAAAAAAGACATGTAGATGTCTTTTTATTTGTTTGAATTGATTTCTCACCAAAATGTGAAGTTCTATTGACACAGTCAATACCAGTGTACAATTTATCAATTTAGTTATGTTCCTGTGGGATTTTGTGTGTTGAGATAGCAGAAAATGAAATAAAAATCATAGAGGGTTTTCACCATTTTAATGAATACCACATTAACTCAAAAATCTCTGAATACATCAAAAATAAAGGGAATCATCCCAAAATACCTTTAAAAAACCCTAGAAGAATAATGCCTAAATTGGTTAATGTTGATCAATGTTTCCTTACATGGTCATCTCTAAAAAAGACCAAATAAACCAAAAAGAATTATTTGGAATACTGTAACCGTTAATATATGTGCATATACATGTACTTTTTATATTTACTGAGTAAAGTATCTTGATCAAATTAAATATGTATGAAGAACATATAAATATTTATGTATATTGCTTTTCATTTTCTGTACAATTTCATAAAATTGTAACATAGACTTTCTAGCTGTAAACACCAATTCATGTTTCTTCTTTGGCAAATAGTGGTACTAATTACAGATACTATTGTATATATAATGTGTGTATAAAAACCTACTTATCTGGGCGTCCCTGGTGGCGCAGTGGTTGAGAGTCCACCTGCTGATGCAGGGAATGTGGGTTCCTGCCCTGGTCTGGGAAGATCCCACATGCTGCGCGGCGGCTGGGCCCGTGAGCCATGGCCGCTGAGGCTGCGCGTCCGGAGCCTGTGCTCCGCAACGGGAGAGGCCACAGCAGTGAGAGGCCCACGTACCGCAAAAAAAAAAAAAAAAAAAAAAAAAAATCTATTTATCTATAAATTTTCTAGAATATAACTGCCCAGAGATGCAAATTAACCTGAAATTATTTGAATGAAATACTTTATTGAGAGTTGAGATTTGAATTTATTTCAATACTTTACAAAGTAAAATAATAGGCACTGGATTAATTTTTAATTCACTTTATAAAAACTGTAATTGCTCCTCCCTTTTTTATCCTAGATTGTGGTGCAAGTCTTTTTTTGTTTTGTGGTTATTTGGATATATAGCCATCTTCCCAGGAAATCTAGCACATTCGGTGCTCAATAGCTTGGTTTTTATTATCAGAAGCAGGAAAAGTATCTTTTCAGCAGGCTGAACAATTAGAACAGCCGCCCAGAAGACGGTGCGGGCTAATCCCTATGTAGTGTGCTTAGATCACACTTCAAAGGGGAGGAAGCTAGTTAATTCCACAGTTTTGATCATTTTGACTTTTCAGGAAGGGAGAATCCCCCTACCCTATCCCCACATAAAGAACTTCTCAGTTAAATAAATCTGTGTATTTGTCCTAGGGCTGCTGAAATGAAGTACCACAAACTGTGTGGTTTAAAACAACAGAAATTTATTCCTCCACAGTTGAGGGAGCTAGAAGTCCAAAATCAAGGTGTTGGCAGGGCCAGGATCCCTTTGCAATCTCTACAGGAAGATCCTTCCTTGCCTCTTCCAGCTTCTGGTGGCCCCAGGTGCTCCTTGATGATTTATTGATAAACATTTTATTTTGGAGTTATTTTGAAGGAATTTTGTTCAGAGGTGTCTTGTGATTAAAATCTGAACTCTCCTTTCTTTCACACCTGAAGCCAGAGTTAAGAACACAGTTGGAGAAGCCACAGTTGTGTGCTAATTAAAATCATTTGCTCAATAGCTGTAAGTGAAATAAAAAAGCAATGGTGGGGCTTCCCTTGTGGCGCAGTGGTTGAGAGTCCGCCTGCCGATTCAGGGGACACGGGTTCGTGCCCCAGTCCAGGAAGATCCCACATGCCGCGGAGCGGCTGGGCCCGTGAGCCATGGCCGCTGAGCCTGAGTGTCCGGAGCCTGTGCTCCACAGCGGGAGAGGCCACAACAGTGAGAGGCCCGTGTACTGAAAAAAACAAAAACAAAACAAAAAAAAAACAATGGGAGGAAGATGAGGACTTTTAAGATGGAAGATGCTTTGGAAATGTTTTTAAAAATTGTTTTGCTTTACTTTATTTTTGCTTTGTTTTTCCTTCAGGTAAGGAAACTAATTTGGAAGGAATAAAATAATTGGCCTAGTTGTGACAGCTCATTATTTATAGTTTTGTTTTTGTACAAGAGGCACAAACTTTTACTTCCTCATATCTTGATCAAAAAAATCTGTTGCAAAAGTCTGAAATCCTCACAATATATTGTGCAAGGGAACAAGTGTCCATATTCATTAACAAAATAAGTCAATACCATTCTGAGTCATGGGGTGACTGCTTTGTACATAAACAACCACTCTTAACCAAAAACCAAAGAGAATCTTATCTAATATTATGGCCCATTTTCAAGGACTATACCCTGAAATCCATACTTATGTCCATCAATATTTGTTATCACAAATATTTGGCTACAGTTGAAGCTTATGTCTTCTGAGTTACACAAATAGGTTAGCATTATTTGAAAAAATGAAGTTGTAGTTCTAATAAACTCAAGTAGGCATCGCTAGCTACTAGCAAACAACAAACAGGAAACACTATCAAAACTGCAGCATTACCATAGCAATTTACAACTTAGAAAGGAATTTCAGGGAAATGAAATACAAAAAAATACCCTGCAAGGATGTCATGAAATCATAAAGACATTTGTGAATCTGAAGGTAGGCCAAACATGAAGAAACTTATGAGCTGCAAAATGAACTACCTACTCAATCTATTATGTGAATTGTCCCCATGGTATGAAAAAAATATTTCCCTTAACCTAAAAGATCACCGTTGCTCAAAACTAAGTTTTGGTTCTTAATGAAAATTAACATTTTTATGAAGAGTACTTTTAAATAATAAGATTATGGATTTTGTTTTTTAAAGGTGCTTATAATTGAATGAATGCACTCTCCCTGGAAAAGAGGTATACTGACTTCACTAATCGTCTGTGGTATAAAGTGAGATCAGAATATTCTTAATGAGGGCAATTCTGCACGTCCCATCCCACCACTCAGTACTGGAGACGCTTTCATAACCAGAGACGCACAGCTGGCCTGGGGTCCGACTACTGCTTTAATATAACCTAGGAATAAATACACTGGTGCTTTCAGGGTTCATCACCACTCTGTCGAGTAAGGAGAGGGAAGGACATGAATACAGGAAGGGGAGAGGAAGGAGTTCAGCAGCATCAAGGAACTGAAAGAAAACCCATGCAAATCAGCAAAAGATGGCCTGGGGGTCAAAAGCTACCCCCTGTTTTTGTATAGCCTGTGAGCTAAGAATGACTTTCACATCTTGTTAATGGTGGAAAATTTTTAGGTCTCGAGTTAAGTGTTTTTACTGCAATTTTTAAAAAAATCATAAATGGTTGAAAAAAAGATAACACTTTATGACACATGAAAAGTATGTGAAATTCAAATTTCAGTTTCCATAAAGGATGTCTTATTGGCAGAGGGCCCCATTTATATACATGTCGTCTATGACTGTTTCCACAAAATAGCACCTTGGAGTGATGGATGGCCTTCAGGGCCTAAGGTATCGACCCCCTGCAATCTTTACAGAACATGTTTTCCAACCTCTGGAAAAGATAAAACGTAGACATTTAGGGGAAGAGTGGGACAGTGAAGGACATTCAGTAGACAAATCGTAGGAGGCACTTAACAAAGAGTAGACCGTCAATAAACGGTGGTTATTATCACTATGCCAGCAACTGAACCACAATGTGTATCGTTGCATTGATGGGAAAATGCATTAAATACTCCAGCCCACCGACTTTAATATCAACTTTTGGATCATAACCAATTCTTTTTCCAAAAGTTCCAGAATTCCTATATTTAAAAAATAGTTCTAGGTAAAAAACAAGTTTATGAAAAATAATGAACATCTCTTTTTTTATGTTCTCTGTTCTACCTAGAGAGTAATGAGCTGCCCAGTGGGCAGGAGAGAGAACGTTATTAGAAAATGCTGACAGAGAAATGTTTTACCCTCAACGTAGTCAATTGTACTGCAGTGTTATGAGCCAGATGGGCCACTTTGTTCCAAGTTATTCAAATCGCAAGGGACATACCTTGGAAAGATAGTAAAGCAAATTAGTTAAGAAGGCATGTGCAACGCAGAGAACACCACAAGCACTGCTGAGTGTTTTGAGTTGGGGAGGGTTGTATAAATGCTGCTGTGAAACTTCGATGAGCTGTTGTCAACTATCCGTGCTAATGGGGGGAGAAAAGAAGTAGAGAGATTACAAAAGCGTGAATTACCCCGAGTCGTTTTTGTTTCGCTTTGGTATATGTTCTATGTATTTTGGACACCCGATTCACCTTAACAGTTACATTTGCTTTGATTAATATTAAAGATGATATTTCCTGGGCACTCACAAATCATGGCATGGAGAAGTCAGTTAGAAACAGCTTGAGAGAAGCAGACGTTGACTTTTAAAATGTGCTGCCCTATTGGACCAGAGTGGTTGATTCCTGGAAATGTTTTTTACACAGTGGAATATTGATAGCTGGCAATATGTGCCCCGTGAAGAGGGTGTCAGCTTGGCGACAAGGGGAAGTCTTCTGGATTTGCTTGGAGAGTTCCTTTTGCTGAGTGCTGCAGAATTTCCTGGCTCTAAATTTTCCCCGTGACACCTCCGTGTTCAGGACTTGACTCACGTCCTGCTTCTCATGCCTCCCTGGGACCTTTTTGCATCTAGACCTGAAGCAGGAACGTTCTTGGGGGTAAAGAGTCAGTAATGGGAACAGCAGAAAGAGAAAGATAAGAAAACTGTTGGGTTAGCGACGATGGACTCACATCTAGCTGCAGTCTTCTCCGAAGGGACAAGTAACATAAAATGGAACTTGACAGCCTGGACTAGGTTTAATACGGACAAACCTAACCATCGCCCCCAAGTGAGGGAATTAGTAGACTGTGAACAGCTGAAACAATAGACCATTCCACTGAGGGAAGAGTGGTGGAAATACTCGAGAGACCTACATATGATCCCCATGTCCTGTTTCAGTGTTTTGGGTAATCCCCTCCTTTGCGTGTGTGTACGTGGAGGCTATGGGGAGGGTTCTGTAACTTTCTTCTAACCCCAGAATCGGGAAAAGGTGACAGATGTATGTGCTGTGTGTATGTGATGACAGGATGATGCTATATAAGATGTCCTGGCCGTCCGAGGTCCCCACCCTGTGCCAGCTCTGAAGGACCAGGCTGCCTGTGTCAGGGAGCCTGTGTCGGGGAGCCCACACGGTAAGGAGCTGGAGACAGGCTCTGGGTGCTGACGGTGGTCTTTGACCAGCAATCGCAGGAAACCGAAACCCTCAGTCCTACAACCCAAGGAACGGAATTCTCTAAACAAAAGTTGATCTCTCTCCAGTTGGGCCTCGATACTGCATCCCCAATCGACACTTCACTGATGACTTTTGAGAGTCTAAGAGCGGACCTGGTTTACCAAGCCTGGATTCCTGACCCACAGAAACTGTGAGAAGATAGATGAGGATATTTTTAAGCAGTTAGGTTGGTGGTAAGTCCTTACACAACAATGGAAAAATAATACAGGAAGACATTCCAAGAATTTAATCCAGGTACATCAAAGGGGGCTAAATAAGACACTGAGACTCAGAGTTCCACTTCCTAAGTAGGTGCCAGGAAGCTGCCTTCAGTAAGATTGTCTGGGAAAATGATGTTTTATACACATTGCTCTTTAGTATATGAAAGTTTAGAGAACTCTTGCAGTAAAGACATCTGTTTAACAGTTAAAGTTGGAAGGTCCCAAATGTATTTATTCAGAACAATTTTGGCTGTATGAATATGCCTAGAGAAATGTTCACCTATCGTTGCTCGGGGTGACCTGCTGGTTAAAAGAAAGGTATCAAGATACAAAGGATGTGGTGCCTCTGAATATCACAGTATTTATCCACGTATGGTGGCCACAAGGACTGTGGGCTGGAATTTCTTTGTCTGACTGCAGTGGAGATCTTAAAGAAAGAAAAAGATAGGGCTTTAAACTCCCAACTCAATTTATAGTCAGAGAATGTAAGTCAGAGAATTAGTGGCCTTAAAAATACTGAGTGAAGTAAGTCAGACACAGAAAGACCAATATCATATGATATCGCTTATATGTGGAATCGAAAAAAGAATGGTACATGGGTTTCCCTGGTGGCGCAGTAGTTGAGAGTCCACCTGCCGATGCAGGGGATGCGGGTTCGTGCCCCGGTCCGGGAGGATCCCACATGCCGCGGAGCGGCTGGGCCCATGAGCCATGGCCGCTGAGCCTGCGTGTCCGGAGCCTGTGCTCCGCAACGGGAGAGGCCACGGCAGTGTGAGGCCCGCGTACCGCAAAAAAAAAAAAAAAAAAAAAAAAAAAAAAAAAGAATGGTACAAATGAACTTATTTACAAAACAGAAGCAGACTCACAGATGTAGAAAACAAACTTATGGCTACCGGCGGGGAAAGGGAGGGGGAAAGATAAATTGGGAGGTTGGGATTGACATATACACACTACTATATATAAAATAGACAACTAATAGGGACCTGCTGTGTAGCACAGGGAACTCTACTCAGTGCTCTGTAATGACCTAGATGGGAAAAGAACCTAAAAAAGAGTGGATACATGTATGTGTATAACTGATTCACTTTGCTGTACAGCAGAAACTAACACAACATTGTAAAGCAACTAGACTCGAATAAAAATTTTAAAAATAAAAAAGGAATATACGTTTACAGGCAAAAAAAGAAAAAAATGTCTTCTTTCTTACAGCCACAGACAGATCATCGCTAACCAGATTCCAGCCAGACAGGACGTTATTCAGGTTGTACACTTACAAAGCAAGTTGAACGCACAGTTGCCGCATTTCTTAAGTGAGGCAAGGAGAAGGGTGAATAAGGAGGGGGACCGTGAGATTTTGGATGAGAATGACCATGAGTCTTGAACGCCAGTTCCTGCAGAGTCCCCTTGGCCATCAGACGGGCCCCCCTCCCCCTGTCCGAGGAGACTGGCCACCGAGCTTAGAGCCCGTGTGAGATCTCAGCAGAGGCAGTCTGTTGATGGGGTTACCATGAATGCTCCTTCCTCCAGACTCCTAAATACAAGCATCTTCCAGCATACTCTGTGTGGGGTAGCGCAAAGTTTGATCTTGGAAGAGACAACGTGTACACACAAATCATCGCTAAATCAGGCCAATTTATACTGGCAGAAAAGTAGCAAATATGTGTGGGAATGGATTCTGAGATTGCTAGACCCGTAAGACCAATATAATGCTGGCTCAGACCAAGCTTATTGTTTGGGGTACACTTTCCTGGGAATTTAAATTTAATGTGTTAGTTCAAGCAGCTGGAAGTGGATGAAACAGTTCACTGGGATGACTGGACTGAACGATGTACTGAACTTAATGGGGCTGAAATTCTAGAACTGCCATAAGGAAGAGAAGGAAATCTAAAAGCTTGGGGGATAACAATGTTGGGGTAGATTATTATACACAAATATTTTACTTTCTTCTTTACTACATCATCTGGCAGGGTCTCGAAGACACTCAGTTTACTAAGCTATTAGAAAGGCGTGGGTGAGACAGCATCCTTGGAAAGCTCGTTGGTAACAGACGTGCAACGGATCTGTAGCCAAAGAGAACTGTGGGAGATGCATCCATTGAAATGGGTATCTTGATTGTAGAAGTGGTAAGCTGAGTGACGAAGCCACATGGAAGTGCTGAGACGCTACGGACAAGAACGTGAGATTATGGAAATGGGTAGCAGGAGTGTGGTGTTCGTCACTGTATTTTGTTCTAAAGGCATGGGAGGAGGTGACTCATTGGCTGTATTGTACACGGGCAGTAAATAGGTGGCCAGTGTACCAAAGTGTGAACTGATTTATCTAACTGAAAATCTCTTGAAACCCAGTATGAATCCCTGCAGTGAGAATTTATGCCATCACACCAAATCACAGAATGAAGTCTGTTCACAGACCCAGATCTTCTTGGGTGAAAGTAAAGCAAGATTGTCCTCTGAGATAGGCATGATAACTTATATATCAATATTATAAATCTTCCTCCCTTTGTTGTTGTTGTTATAGTGGATATTCAGCAGAAAAAAAGGAAGATATCCACATTTGGGCAGATTGTTTAACCCTGGTTCTTTTTTTTGAGTTTTATTTATTTTTTATACAGCAGATTCTTATTAGTTATCTATTTTATCCATTAGTGTATATGTGTCAATCCCAAACACTGGTTCTGATCCACCCAGTTTGTGGTACTTTGTCACCACAACACAGGACAGGCTGGAAACATCTGGATTCTGGATCCCCTTCCTCTGGGCGCCTTCCAGGCTCCGCCTTCCCTCTATCTTCACGTTCAGAAGCCCTCTTCCTTTGCCCCCCCTCCTCCAAGAATATAGGTTGATCCCTACAAAGGGCTGAGTTCTCCCACAGAAGACAGAAAACCTGTTGGATTCAAGTTACTTTCGTTTTTTCTTGAGGGAGTGCATGGCAAAGCCTGGGCCATCAGCATGAAAAGAAAAGAAGAGGGAAATGATAAGAGAATAGTTATTTTTTACCACTTAATAAATTATTCTGCTGCACATTCCAAATCTACATAGCCATTAACATAGAAAAAAGGCAGACACGTAGAAAATATCAAAATAATACACACTTGAGATCCATAGAGAAAACAAGTGGATTCTGGAGGAAGTACCAGGGATGGGTGTATGATAAGTTGAAGGACAGACAGAGGAGGGAGAAGAATCCCCCACCCCTCCGTTGGTCTTGCATCCTGAAGCCGGCTGGAGCTACAGGAGGGAAACTGATGTAACCCCCTTCACATGTGGAATTTTGATTAACGCGTGAGAATGAGTGCTCTAAACACGGATTCAAAACTGTTTTTAGAACACGAAGTGACTGTAGGATTCTCCCTTTCCTACGAGCAAACAAAAAAAGGCACGGGACAGGCAAGAATTGTCACCCAGGAGCAAGAGAAGATTGCACTGTATGAAATTTAAAGGGATGGGGAAGCAGGAAGTCCCACTGTGATCACAATTTTCAAGTTAAGCACCTTTTTTCTCATCATACCAGTTACGCACGTGTTCCTTGACTCCAGTGAGACCTGCATTCAGAGAGAGGACGTCCACGCCCGGCACCCCCACACCAGGCCCATCTGAATTTATTTCCTTCCTTCCTTCCCCAGTTTAAATTGTACGAACCATCACTTCCACCACTGTGCTCTTTGTGCTGTCCACACCGGTAACTCAGATTCTCTCCGTTATACCTGCCGGTCAAAAGTCCATCCCTGATGGAGTTTTCTCCACATTTTACCCAAGATGCTGAGAGCACCAGAAAAAAAAAAAAAAAAAGCAGGATACGATGCTGCTGCTTGGTGCCACTGCAAATACAGAATGCCTCGCCCTTGACTTTCTTATTAGCCACCTGATTTCAGCAAATGAGCTTCCTTCCACTCCTCAGAGAGAAGACAAGCCACTGCAGGGGAACTGTTTCATTTTCCATCCCTTGCTATGAACGTCCAGCCCACTTGTAACTGATCGGGTGTGTCAAACATGCCGAGTCTTCCCCGGTTGCCATGGAAGATGTACCTGTCCCATCTCCCCATGTGCACTCAGGACACCGCCCCCTCCTGGCACCTCCAGGGACTTTTCTCTCTAGTTTTTCTTGTATCGTCAGCTTTTCCCTCTCTAGGGAATTCTTCTAAGCCCGACTGACTTAAACATTCTTCATCCTCCATCTTAAAGCCAACATTTGACCCCCAATAACCCCAGCTCTGCCTCTTTCCTCCACTTTAAGCGTTTTCAAAGCCTTGTTTGTACTTGCTATCTCTACCTCTTCACCTTCCCATCCCTTCCCCAGCCCCTGAAATCCACCACCTGCCCCTTGACTTCAGTGTCACGTCTCTCACCGAGGTCACCAATAACTTTCTGGTCCATAAGCTCAGTGGACAGTCTGAGCTTCATCTTCCTTGGCCTTTCTGCAGCGCTGGGTCCCTCCCTCTCCTTGAACTGTTTCCTCTCGTGGTTTCCATGGCGTCCAACTCTTCCGATTGCTCTCCTGCTTCTCTCACCCAGTCGTCCCCACCTCCTCTCCTCTTCCTTCATCTCCTCAGCCCCTCTCCCCCCAATCCCTTCCCGTCGCTGTGCCCCTCGGGGAGCTCTTCCCCTCCGTGACTACAGCTGCAAGCAACAAGCCGGTACCTATCAGTGGTCGTGAAATCCAGCCCGACTTCTCCGTTGTGTTTCACACTCATGTGACCGAATCTCAGCTAAAGCTCTCCATCTAGACATCCTTCTGGCATCTCAAACTCAACATCGCCAAAATCGAAAACATATTCTCACTTACGGTCTTCAAACGTCTATCTTGGGTGATTCCTACACCCAGTGAAACTCTCTGGAAAGTTGAGGCTCTTCGATGACGTCTCCTTCTCTCAGTCAGACCTGAAGTCCTATTGATTCTACCTGTTTTTGGGTCCCTCACAGGTGAACATCTAAACCCTTAGCATATAATAATAAGAAGAACCTTTGTCCACCCTACAATTTTCTTTCTACCCACAAGTATCCTCTCTTCTTATTTCTGACTGTGTCTTGCAGAAATCACGGGATTAAGCATGATAATTAGAAGAACTGTCACACAGGGGTTTCCAACAGAGCCTCAGGTTCCTGACGATGATGTATTGATCCCAGGCTCTCACACTTACCTGTTGTGACCTCGGACAAGTTCTTTAACCTGCCTGTGTCTTAAGTTTCCTCACCTGTAAAATGGGGACGTTAGTACCTAATATTATACTCTCCACCTCAGAGTACTGTTGAAAGGGCTGAGCAGGTAAATTTATGCCAAGTGGTTAAGACAGAGCTTGGCACGCAGTAAGTACTCAAAGAGTGTGGCCCAGTATTTATTATGGTTATTTCCTTGCAATCACTCTCTCTTGATGTTTCTCCGAAGATCGTTGCTGGGCAAACTCTAACGTGGGAAAAAAACCCCGTCCATCTCTGGCTTGTCCCCGTGTGGGAAATAGTTGCTGGATCCCTCCAGCCCACAAGATTACATAAGCCCTGGGCTCCAGTGGGCCTGCAATCTGTCCAACAAAACTATAGCTTTTCTACTCCAATGACATTTGCTGTTTGGCAAAGATTATTTGATAACTTTCCTCAATTCTCAAACCTCCAGTAACTCTTCCCCACAAATCCTGCTTTTCAGGAGATGACTTTGCCTCATGTTCAGTTGATTGGAAAACTTCAGACAGAAACCCTGTGATCTCCTCATTTAAAATCTAAAACCCTGGGCTTCCCTGGTGGTGCAGTGGTTAGGGGTCTGCCTGCCAACGCAGGGGACACGTGTTTGAGCCCTGGTCCGGGAAGATCCCACATGCCACCGAGCAACTAAGTCCGTGCACTGCAACTACTGAGCCTGCGCTCTAGAACCCACGAGCCACAACTACTGAGCCCACGAGCCACAACTACTGAAGCCCACACTCCTAGAGCCCGTGCACCGCAACGAAGAGTAGTGCCCGCTCGCCGCAACTAGAGAAAGCCCGTGCACAGCAACGAAGACCCAACGCAGCCAAAAATAAATAAATAAATTTATAAATTTATTTTTAAAAAATCTAAAACCCTACCTGGGTCAGCTTCCATTCTTCTTCCTGTGCTTCCAAAGGGCAGGTCCCTTCTCTTCTCAGAGAACGATACACACGGCAGTCCAGGGCCATGTCCCCAGGACCTTCTCTGGGATGAGGCTCTTTTACTCCTTCCCCTCTTGCCTCCTTCTGTGCTCTGCTGAGTCATTGTCATCAACATCCCCGCTATTCCTCCCAAAGCGCCTCCTGTCCGCGTGTCCAGCTACACCTGTGGCCCCATCGCTCTGCTCTCCCAGCAGCCGGCTCCTCTCAAGTTCTAGCCCAGGTCTTTATGCTTCTTCTTGTTCCACTTACTCCCAACCGAAGTCTGAACGTGTGAAAGTTTTCGAATTTATTTTGCTCAATTTTCCTCTCTATGTTCACCCAGAGGTGATCTATGATTTAAAAAATCTATATCTAAACCTGTCAAGACTAATCTCTCCTGATACGTTTAAATAGAGACTCTAGTTGAAAGAAAGCATTGGGTTATAGTTTAGCCACATCTTTTTCTTGCTGGAATGTAGAATGTCAATATATCTTACAATCAGTGCATCTGATATGCGATGACATATGGTACCACGCACGTATGGAGGCCTTCACTGATGGCCCGGTAACTCTGGCATTCTCTCTCAATAAGCATTCTCTTCTTTCCTTCTCCAGGTGCTTTTAGCCCAATTGTAAATGTGTTTGTCTCTTTATCTGCTGTATAACTATCTCCATGACCAGGATCTTTGAAGACAAAGCCACATCTAGTTGACTCAGCCCAGGATGCTCTCTGCTGAGAGAGAGACTGCTTCACAAAAGGCTTTTACTACATATTTCTGGGTTCACTGAATCAGTGGATGAAAACCTCCTTCAGGGAGCTCACCCTTTTAGGAGCAGAATGTTAGTTGCTATAGGCTACAATGAGGTAAAAGACAGTCACTTTGATTTTTTGCCCTAGACTTCAGTTATTAAGCCCTAAAACAAAATGCTGTAAAACACTTTAACATGAGAACACTCTTGGGCTTTATAAAAGAAGACATATAAAAGGCAGCTGGGTTCCCCCCGGCCCCGCAGTACAATGAGGCTTAACGAGTTGCTTGCTGCGCTACCCAGGTGAATCTTATTAATGAAATGCCCCAACTATATAGTCAGGAATATCCTTCCACAGACCCTAAAAATGTGGTTTCCAGAAGAGAGAGAAATAAACAAACAAAAACAAAACACTGGAAATTTCTCGCACAAATCCAAAGCAAACACTCCCCCATCTGGATTTCCCTTTGTGCAGCCACGGATGTAAACCAGAGTTCGGCAATCACTCTGGAATCCCTCAAGTCCTTAAGCAAAGAATAAATGCAATTTTCTCTTCTGGACACGAGAATAAAAAGTAAACTCTGATTTGGAGCAAGTGTCAATGCTAAGAGTATCACAAATCATAATTAAATATAAGCGGTGCCTTATCTCACCTTTCGATCTAAAATTTTCATCTTAAAGACGAGATGGAATGGTGGAAATCCCTAAACAGTGTAGTTGTCCCTTTGGTTCTGAACGTGGATCAGTATTATTCCAAGAGAATTCATCATTTGTTTACAGATATTTAGACACTGTCACTTGCTGGTATTGTGGGCTGAAACACATAACGGGATCACAAAAGCGTGCAAACTAAATGTCTACTACTTGCATTTGAAAAGAAATCAATTACCAGCTGCACCCACAGACCTAAGAAGTTGAACAAATAAAATATATAACGATTTGCTTCCTCCTGGGCATAATGTGAGACTAAATGAGAAAACATGTATTAAGTGCTCTCTGAAAATGTCGTATAAATTGCATGATATTAACAGCCTGAATTGTTTTTCCGACATTTTCTGCCTCATTAATTTATATCTGGATTTCAAAAGATTTATCTGCCATTTTTAATTTAAAGAAAACACATGAAATAATGATTTTTAAAATAGATTAGGTGTAAATTCATAAAGGAAAACATTCATTTCTATTGTGTAAAATGATTTTTAAAATGTGGCTTCTTGTTAAAAATCCTTTCTAGAAATGTTATACCAAAATTTACCAGAGGAGGGCAGCAACGCCTCATAATTTAATTCTAACAGTCTGCTGTTTCTTAGATTGGAGGGGAATAAGTCATTTCAATTTTTCACTGCAAATCAAAGCATAATTATAAGCTAATGTCCTATCTTGCCACCAGCCTCAAAGGTCATCGGAGTGTGTTTTATAAACGAAAAGAAATTGTTAGTTCTAATTGCATGTAAAATTACTATTGTATGCACTCTGGAGCTGCGTTCTTCTTGGTTTTTACTTTTCACCTTTAAATTGGATGAGATATCATAGGAGAGACAAAGAGTGGCTACCAATATCCTTCATGGATTAAATTCTGTGTGTTGTGGTTTAATTCAAATATTTGATTTATTATCCCTATAATTTCAATCACTTCAAATTAAATTACTGTGTTTTTGTACCTTCTGAATTTCTCACCAAGGACACTTAAACGAATCAACTTAAACAAAGCAACACAGTTGTTTTTTTTGTAAACCAGATGCTTTTTTGTACAGTTTCATTTATACACAAAAACCAGAAACAGTGGATCTGACAGAGTGGCTGAGTGGGCGAATGTGAGCATGTGCACATTTGAACCCTGCCCTTCTCAGTCTTGGAAAGGGAGTGCAGGTAATTTGAACTTAAAATGTATCAGGAGGAGGAGATATTGAGGTAGAAGGAACATTCTTACAAAATTCTCAAGTACGCAGTGCATGGGGTGGGGGGCAGTCTGATCCCTTTGGCACCAACACCCCCTAATTCCAGTCAAATTTAGCAGAACCGGGAACAGTAGATGAAAGCTGCAATGAGGCAGATTGCAGGTCGCCTGCAACAAGAGCTTTATAACCATTAGACCCAGAAAACGGGATAACAGCTTCCATGAGAAATGAATTTCCCATGAGCTTCAAACGGACGCTTAGTGATTAAAGACTGAAATAGTCAGTGAAGGTCCACAGGTAGTCTTGAAGTCAGTTTGCAAATCCAGATGCTCTAACGTCAACATTGGCTTGTGGAGCATCCCCTGTGTACCAGTGGCTCTCCCTGGGGGGACGCTACTGCCTGCGTCCTGCCCCCATCCTGCTCTGGTGCCATCCTAGAGTGGATGTTTGAAGAGATAATCTGAGTCGATGTTTGAAGAGATAATCTGAGTCGATGTTTGAAGAGATAATCTATGTCCTTTCCTTTCTCTTTCAAACTTAACTGGCCTGTCATTCTGAACCCCCTGCTGGTTTCTGAACTGCACAGATGGGTACAAGCTATAACAAAGGAAAGTGTAAAATAGATTAATCTTTTTTAAAAAAAATTTTATTGAAGTATAGTTGATGTACAGTAATATTAATAAGTTACAGGTGTACAATACAGTGATTCACAATTTTTAAAGGTTGCACTCCATTTATAGTTATTATAAAATACTGGCTGTATTCCCTGTGTTGGACAGTACATCCTTGTAGCTTATTTTATACCTAATAGTTTGTACCTCTCAATCCCCACCCCTGTGTTGCCCCTCCCCCTCCCCTCTCCCCACTGGCAACCACTAGTCTGCTCCCTCTGTGAGTCTGCTTCTTTGTTGTTATATTCACTAGTTTGCTGTATTCTTTTGATTCCACCTATACGTGATCTCATACAGCATTTTTCTCTCTCTGTCTGATTTATTTTGCTTAGCCTAATGCCCTCCAAGCCCATCCATGTTGCTGCAAAAGGCAAGATTTCATTCTTTTTCATGGCTGAGTAGTATTCCACTGGGTAGATATACCACATCTTCTTTCTCCGTAGAATACATCAGTCTTTGTTTCACTTTCTCAGGTGACTGCTGGTGAATCAGTGTCAGCAGAAGCTGAGTCAAGATGCAACACAGCCAATGAAGTCTCCCCGGGCAGCTCCCCGTCCAACGTGTCCCCCACTTTCCGGTGTCCTGCTGGCCTCCCGCACTGTCTTCCCCGAAATGTGCACAGCTGCCTTCTCCTGACACACGAGCTCCTCTCGTCAGGAACCCCAACCCATAAAACTGACCTGGGAATGAAGCCCACCACATTCCCCCACCAAGTTTGTTGAACAACAAATCGAAAGCACATGTCAATATATTTATCAGCCAAAACGTTTAGTAGCTAGTCAGTGAGCCTAGGCTTAATTTGCTTAACTTACTAAAACTTTTGAAAGAAACATAAAAGTTCATCAGAAGCTAAACTGATCTGAATCAACATTTCAATTGAGTCTAACCCCCCAGATTAGTTAAAAAAGCAGAGACATAATGTTTTTCCCTTACTAGTCTTACTACTGTTCTACTGTATAGTTATAGAAAACACTTGAAGCCGAGAAATAACACTTTCCCTATTTATAAAGTGGAATTAAAAATCCTAAGAATAGTTTCTAGATTAACTAAGATTATCCTAGCACCGGCACACAGTAAATGTTCAATAAATTTTAGAACTACCAGAGCGGTGCTCCTCAGGACAGGCATTTCTGTCCCTCGTGGTCATTCCTGTGTCTCTGGGGCCTAAAACAGTGCCAGGAACATCATATATGCTCGAGGAACGGTGTATCTAGTAGGCTACCGTATACTGTTGAGTGGGATTCTGGCACAAAGATAAAGAGTACGGGCTGTGGCACCAAAGTGTTCAAATGGCAACGTACCCACCCAGCTGTGGGACCTGAGGTCAATCCACCAACCTTCTTTCACCTTCGTTTCTTCAGTCGTAAACAAAGATAACAATGATAATACTGAGCTCCTCGAGTTATTGTGAGAAGTGGGGAAATGCTGGTAAAGTACTTAGAAACCCTTTGAAATATATAGCATGTGGCAAACGATTACTAGCTACAATTAGTATATCATCTCTATAGTGTGAAAAAACCAAAGTTGGGGATAAATGTATTTCTTCCCCCACACTTAGGTGTACCTTCTCATCACTGACTGGAGGAGCTGTCACAAATGAAAAACATCAAGTCTCAAAGAGTTTCCCAAGGTCAACATATAAAGCTCTGTAGGTAACAACATCGGGTTTCAAAACAAGGTGTGTCTGATTCTACCGACCAGACAGCTTTGGGCCACATTATACTTGATCCCATGTAGACTGGTTTATAATAAATACAATTCACTCACACGATCGGTTCATGATTTAAGTGGTAGTTGGTAGGAATTAATCTGAAAACACGTCATGTGAATATACTCACACCAATCTTTTATTTGAACAGGAAGACAGCCATCTAGCACCTCATCGACTTTCAGAAGAAGCAACCAGCTTGCTTGTAGGTTGAGGGGCTTGTAGGGCAGCCATGCATCTGCACCTCCATCAAGGTCTAGTCGGAACTGCATATAGGAGACCACCGAGAAAGCAGATAAGACCAGGCTAGAACCCCACTGTGGAAGCGTTTAGCATGAGGAAAGAATCGTTTCAGGAGAAGGGGCAGGCTTGAAATTCAGAATAAGAGAGAGAGGGATTGAGAGCTCTGAGAGAAAGATCTAGGGCTCCTCTGAAGCAGTGTGGAAATCTGTTAGCTTCCTGCCGTGTGGTTCTGGCCGGGCTCAGGGGATGCGGTAATTCTGTCCTTTCAGTCTATGACTGCGTATCTGGTCCTGTTTTAGATCAGACCTCTTTATTACAGCACTTACCCAGCTATAGTCTCCTGAGACTAGAGGAAACCTCTAGCTTTCTCTGCTAAATCCGCCCCCGCGCAATTTGGGTATCCAGTCGACCGGAGCCTGGTCGTTTGATCTGACTGGCAATTTAAGAGTTGACTGATTTTCATATTCTTAGGAAGCACCACAAGCGGTCCTTGGAGTGTCTTTTCTCGTTTCCATTGCACTGTTTATCCTTGGGGACCTCTTATCTCTTTCAGAGCAAGGACACAGGAGTAGCCTAGGAGTGTCCATTCTGCTGGGGGAAGGATGGTCACCCTGATGTTTTGAAAGACCACCTATCTTAACTATTAACATGGGTTTAGTTTTCTTTCCCTTCAGTATTGCAAGTCACATGTGGGGTGGAGTTGGGACAGGTGGCGAAGCAAACAGGTCAACGCCACTGAGCCTAACCCCCCACACGTGTCACCGAATCACATAGTAATTTATTCTGCTTGCGTGTCTGGGGCTGTGCGTGCACAGGCATACAAAAATTTCCTGTGTTGGGATCAAAGCCCACATTATGGCTCATAACGAGGTATTGTTACGAGAAATGCCTCGTTGACGCTTAATTTTTAAAGAGCAGAAAGAAAGAGGGTTTTCTTACTAACCAGTCTTAAGCAAACTCAAGTATACTTTGAAGTATTAATAATTACTGATACTAAAGGGCAAGAATTTGTTGACAGCTATGCTACATATTTTTTTCTGATCGTTTAAATGCAATATTAACCAGCATTTCGACTTTAGCTCCAAATGACGAATCAAAACTATGGTTTCCTAAAGCACGTATTAGATGTTTTTCTCTCCACTCTTCCCAACCCCATCTCAACACATCAGAGTTCAGATATGTTAATTCCTAAATGGGAGTTACATGTTGCAATATTAAAAGATGAATGTGAAATATTTTTCTGTAAAAAAATTAAATTGGGAGCACATATGGTCTTCCTGGGAGCACTTACAGTCTTGTCAATAAAATTGTAAATGCCATTTATTTGTATTCTCTTACACCACTTCTACACTTTCTAGTTAGTGGCTTCATGAACGACTAAAATCTACAAAGTTATTTCTACCAAGTTGTTTCGTGGAGGCTTTTTCTGAACCGAATGGCTGCGTTGAATCATGCTAGATTTTCATGACCTTTTCTGTCTCACACATTCCTTCATCAAACTTTCACCCACCGTGTCGTAGAGCTAAGACTCGTGATGAGTAACATTCCCCGTGTATTATTTGCCAGACACTCTGCTAGGCATTGCTGCGTGTTACTTCTCATACAGCCCCATAAAGTAAGGAGGATTACCATCCCCCGTATAAAGGTTTGAAGACTGAGACAGATACACTAAACAGCCAGTAGTGGCAGGTGTTAGACTTTTAGCCCAGAGACCTCACATCTGCACTTTTACTAAGAACTTTGCTTGGGCACTAGAGACGCAAAAATCAAAGAAATTTCCTGCCACGTAGAAAAAGTTAGAGGAGGACCTATCAACAAAGAAAGGAATTACAATATGATTAGCTTCAAACACTACGATTTACTAAGTGTTACAGAGGCAAGGAGGAATTCCCTTACACTAAGTACCTCTGTATGCCACCCATCATCCTGGACACTTTGCATACGCATCTCACCTAATGATCAAATTGAATTTCTAAGGGATCTATCATAGTCCCATCTGGAGATGCAGAGGAGCCTGAGGAGTGGTGGGGATGGACAGGAACAGACTGGAGAGGACTCGGGCTTTGTGGAAGGATGCTAAGCATGTCCTTAGTGTGACAAAGTTGTCTCTGGATTCACCAAGCCCAGGACTTTCTCTGGTGGGCACCCAGCCAGGCTGTATTTCCCAGCCTTCCTTGAGTGAAGTGAGCTCTGGGACTGATTTCTGTTCAATGGAATGTGACCTTACATTATGTTCTCCCCCATCTGCCAGCTGGAAGCACAGCATCCCTTGCAGACTCTGAGCGGTAGAACACAGCAGAGCCGCCATATGCAAAAAGCCTGGGTTTCTGAACAAGAGCAGGAGGGACAGATCCTGCACTGCCCTGAACCCCTGGGGGTGGGAGGTGGTTACAGCAGCCAGCTTACCCTAAACACACTGGAGGTCAGTTGGTTTTAGACAGAGAGACTGTGTTTGGAAGATGGCTCTGGGGAATCCGCTGCTTGGTATTGAACTGACACTTGTGAGAAATTATGGGAGAAAAACAGGAAAGTCCTGGTGGTCTTCCAGTTTAAGTAGTAAGTGTTAGTTTATGCCATTTGGGGACTACTTGCCATGTCCTGGTGGAAAAATGTCTTACTGGCCTAATAAAAGCCTGTGTGAGTAGACCGAACAGGACCTTTAGTATTTTTGTAGAACACCAGCTCTCAAATTGCGTGTGTAGACTAATCACCTGGGGGAAATTCTAATTTTAACTCTCAAAATTTGAGGACTAATATTTTTTACTTCTAACCGTCATCCAAGTGATTCTGACACAGGCAAGGTTAAAGGCAAAACCCAACTTGAGAAAAACTGCCTAAACTCTAATCTATTGATGTAGCCCAGCCGTTATAAGACTAAATATGAGAATATAGAGGAACACCACTCAACATGCACTGGAAAGGGCTCTGTAGGCAGGATCTATGGAAATGACGTAGGAAGTGTAGCATTGAGGAAATTTGACCTCAGCGGGAACGTGGCAAATGAATCCCTAACCCACCTTTGTTAATTTAGCAGGAGTTTTTTCTTATGCCTCATGGCGTTACAATAGCCCAAAGGACCAAAGTTCAGCAAATAAGACTCATCTGCTTCTCCAGGCCATTCTATTATATATCCTTATTATACATTGTATGCATCAATATGACATAAATAATTTAAATGATGCTGCATGGAAAATACACATTAGAATTTATTTCTAAAATCAAAAGTCCACGACGAGAGATGGAAGTTATTGTTCATATACGTGGGAGTTACCAGTGGACGGCTGTCACTGAAAACTGACCACCAGACAACGTAAAATATAAACTAATGCATTTGCTCTTGGTCATTCGTGGACTTATTCAAATAAAGACAATGGGGTTTCTTCCTGCAAGTTCACCCTCCTGGATTCTTCTCCGCCCCCCGATTTAAGGTGACAGGATGGGGAAGGTTCCATGACGTTCCATCTCGGCTTAATCCCTTGTTGTTACGGGAAGTGGAAAATGCAATTAAATTCACTTCTGGAACCTCTCCCCAGAGCGCTGTTTACGATATTGCCTGCATTAAGCATGCCAAGCACGGTGGCGTGGCCACTCTCTCTGCATCTGGTGGCTTTACTCAGCTTTGGGAAACCTGTTTGCAAATGAAAGTGTTCAATCAGCAGCTCTGAGAACCAATCCCAGTTTGTTATAAAAGAATATCATTGAAATAAACACTCGTGTGGGTTTTATTTGGAATAGGGTTTCAGAGTGGGAGGGCTAGCAGGACATGCCACGGGGGCAGAATTGGCATCCATTTTGCTCTCCGGATGTCAGAGGAATTTCAATATTAACAGACCTTAAAATTACCTTAAAATAGGATTCTAAGCCAAGCAGGACTTTCCCTCCCTCCCCTTCACTGTTAATCCATTATTTAGGTAAGTAGAAGCCACCACGGAAGCTGCCTGTTCCTTTCTGAAGGATGCCACTTTCTCATCTGACCATAAATTCCATTTGTTTCTCTCGTAGGGAAAGGTGTGAAGCGACAGGTGACCAGGAGTCAGAATAAGATGAAACATGTTCTTGGATCTGCCTAGGGCTCGGTGTGTGGCCGTAGTCAGGACCTGGAGCCTCTTGGTGACGCCGTTTGCCTACTGAACTAGGTGCCATTGATTGAAGAGGTCGTCACACCCCACACAGAGCACCCTTGCGCGGTCTTTAACTGGATGTGAATTTGACGAGGCAAAACATACAGCAACATTTCTCCAGCACATTGTCTCAAAAGGTGGTCAGCTTCTATACCACCACTTCCTCCCACATCTCCCTTTCCCTCCCCAAAATGCTGTTTTGTCTTTGCGTCATCAATTACCATATTCCCATATTCCCACCGTGGATGGGAGAGGATTGAATTCCAGGCCTTGGGGATCTTTCACTGTCTTCTCCCCTTGCCCTCTCTTCTCTTCCTTGATGTCATTTTCACAATGCATAATGTCTGCCTTTTAATGCAGAGTAATGAAGAGCTGCATCTCTGCCACTCACCACTTACCCTCCTGTAAGCAGTTAAAACACCGGCACTCCACCCTCATCTGTGTCTGTCGCTCCGTCTCCATCCCCCTGCCCCATGCCACTCTTCTTCTACTGTAAGTGCGTTAAGTAAACACAAGACAACGTGCCGTTCTCTTCAGTAGCAGCGACACGTGTGTTGAGAGGCGGATGTGAGACCAGCACGGTGATAAATTCTCGGGATCAAAAGAGGCACCGCAGAAGGACATCTCATTGGTCCCTGTTTTCCCCAGACCCTCTTATCAATGGACATTCTGATTTCAACGAAAAGGTTTAGCCACACTAATTCATCAGCCAGAACTGACCAAGGCAACCCACGTGTCAGTCTCCTCAGACCCACCAGTCCATGGGTCTTGCTGTTTTGTGAGGTTTAGAAACTTCACACACTGCTGTATTTAAAATGGAAAACCAACAGGGACCTACTGTATAGCACAGGGAACTCTGCTCAATATTATGTAGCTACCTAAATGGGAAAAGAATTTGAAAAAGAATAGGTACATGGATATGTATAACTGAATCACACACTCACACACACACACACACACACACACACACACACACACACACAGAAACCCATGTGCTCACAAAATCACAGGACTCTCCTCACCCCATCACACTGGACCAGTCTTTATAACTAGACTATTTCTGGCTCTGTTTTCCATTCTGCTCTCTTTTTCTTTGTTGGGATTAAGGTCTTCACATGATTCCAAGCTCCCAGAGCTAGTGCCCTACTGTCACGACTGTGTCTTATCCACTCCATCTTCTATGTGTTGATCCCACACTGCATCCTGAAGTGAGGTGCTGGATGCCCTCCTGGGTCCCACTTGCCCCTGGCATCCTGCAAGCACTGTGTCTGCTGGGCGTCTCTCAGCAAGATGCAAACTCTGTGCATAGGAACACTGGCTGGAAGGAAAAGGAGTGGACTTCTGGTCAACCTCGCAAGGGCTGCTCTGTTTGTGAGCAGTGCTCTGCACCATCCTCAGTCTCTTAGGCCTGATGTCTTCCTCCGCATCCTCCAGCACGAGGCTCCTAAGTTCCAGCGTCTCCCCAAACTCATCCCACCACAGTCATATCAACGGAGCTTCTGTCCCAGAGAAGGGGGAGGATTCTAATACAGTCAGGGAGACTATAATATAGTCGGCAAAATATAAATAATAATAAAAGTCAGTTAGGTTTACAGTGTTGCTACAATTGACAAATCTCACAAGAGGGGAAGTAAAGAACAGAGAAAGTAGGAAACTCACAGCACATTCAGAGGATAAGGTTTTGAGGTGACCCATGAAAGAATACAAAGTAGAGACAGGGGGTTGGAAATATTTTATGGAAATATAGGGTTCATTTAAGATGATAACAGCAAATCTTTAAAGATGTTACTGAGGTCACACATTGCGCATGAGAGGCTAGATAGTAAAAAGAAGTTTGTATTGACAGCCAAGAGACTAGGGTTATAGCCCCAGCTCTGCCATGGCCAGGTTATATGATTTTAGACACGTTACTTATCCTCCACTGACCTCATTTAATGCATGTGTTATGTGTTAAGGCATGTGTAGACTGATGATCAGTAAAGCTTTTTGTGATGAAAGCTTTTTACGTAATTAGGTGAATCCGTGGCATCTTCTAATGAGTGACTCAAGAGTTCTGAAGGAAAGGTGATTCTGTGAAGTTAGGAATATTAACAAGGAGGGTATCGCATGATGAGCAAAAGAGCAAAGTAGAAAACTAGGGAAAGTAGTCCAAGGAACTTTATGATGTGGACCAGGGGGATGAGTAGGAGAAAACAGAAGAATAGAATGTGAGAGACATTGAAAAGAAACAAATTTCCAGACTATCCCTATGATTAGAAATGGAAGAGGTGAAATAAGAAAAGATTGTAATGACATAGATTTTTAATTGAGTTATAGCAAGAAAGTACCATACTCAGAATGAAGAAATTTGAAATAGGAGCAATATCTGGGGTTGACAAATTCTTCTTTAAAAAGCCAGATAGTAACTATTTGCGTGTGTGTGTGTGTGTGTGTGTGTGTGTGTGTGTGGCCATATTGTCTCTGTCAGCACTAATTAATCCTGCAGTTACAGCACAAAAGTAGCCCTAGACAATATGTAAACAAATGGTCATGGCTAAGTTCCAATAAAACTTTATTTATAAAAACAGGCAGTTGGGCTTCCCTGGTGGCGCAGTGGTTGGGAGTCCGCCTGCCGACGCAGGGGACGTGGGTTCGTGCCCCGGTCCAGGAGGATCCCACATGCCGCAGAGCGGCTGGGCCCGTAAGCCACAGCCGCTGGGCCTGCGCGTCCAGAGCCTGTGCTCCGCAACGGGAGAGGCCACAGCAGTGAGAGGCCCGTGTACCGCAAAAACAACAACAACAACAACAACAAAAAAAACCAGGCAGTTGGCCAGATTTGGCCCACGGACAGTAATCTGTGGACCTCTAAACTAAATGAGTTGACATTCGAAAAGTTGATTTTTGAGAAATCACAAACTTAAATGCTTATATTCTCTACCAGGTAACAAACAAATATGTGAATCAGTTCAATACAGGTAATAAAGAGTGGCGGGGTTTTTATTTATTTAGAGGAGTGTATGTTCCACACAATGAGATTTAAGTTCAAAACATTACAAAAAAATGTTGTATCAACTAATCAAGACATAGGGCAGACATGAGAGGAGGGCATCCAGGTGGAGCTGTCCAGAAGTGAATAAATTACAAGTTGATATTATGGAATTATCAATACAAACTTGATGACTGATTCTATGAGACTGAACTGTCAAGGGAGAAATTAGAAGGAAAGAGAATGGATTTCAGTGTTAAGTTCTCAAACAGGCCCATTTTAGGAAATAGGAGAATGTGGACGTCACTGTAGGTGTGACCCAACAAGAAGATAATAGGGCGGAAACATTTTCCGAGGAGCTAAAGACAGAGGAGTTGAAGAAGGAGCATTTGGTCACTGGGATGCCGCTGCTTGGCAACCACGGGAACAAAAGCTGACAGGGGACCAATTGCTGAGGAGCTCAAGGGACGTTGATGTCTTTGGTGATGCTATTTCAGTGAAAAAGTATGAGCAGAAATTTTAGGATTTTAGGATTATATTGTGGGGTTAAGAAATGGATAGGTGGGAAGTGCAGCGACAGACAGGTCTGGCTTCTGCTCCACACTTGGATACGTCCTAACTACTTAGGTCTTCTTGTTATAGTTGTTTAAGCTCTTTGAGATTCAGTTTGTCATTTGTAAGATGAGGAAATTAATATCCATCTTCAGGATGGTTTAAAAACCAAAATGAGACTGATTTATACACAGAGCAGCCTGGTGCCTGGAACACGATACCCTCTCCCCTCACCTCCCAATCCTCTTGGAATGTAGACTTCAGTTTTCAAAAATATGGGGTCAAACACTCTACTAAGTACTGGTCTAAATCAACCAAAAGTTTTCGTCCACCAGACAAATTAAAGGGTCAAGTTGTAGCCACGAGATGGTCCATTTCCTCACGTGAGGGAATATACCAGCAAGAGCCAGAACTTACTTATATGTCAGCTTAACTAGTAGTGAATCAATACAACGTTGATTTTATTTTATTTTTTTATTCTAGGAGCCTTTATGCTAAAGAGGAAGACAGCAGGAAATTTTTTTATAATGTTCAATAATTTTCTTTACTATTGTATGAAGAAAAAGGACTTTTCTTTCAAAATTTCTAACAGATAAGGAAAGAGGATTCTACCCCATTATTAAGTCAATGTGAGCGTAAGGCATATTGTGAACTCTTTTTCCTAAGTGTCAAGCACTTAAATGAAATTTTCAAAGTCTCAGAAAATTATTGGTTAAAACTATTTCAATGGCACTGAGATCATTTCATCCTACAAGCTAAATCTTTAGAGATTTTTATCAGAATATTTTGGGTCCCATATTTAATATAATTTGTACTGAAATTAATGAATTTTGTAAACTCCTTCCCATGTAGACCTTTTGCTATTTATCTGCCTAATCTGAATAATATTTACAGAGATTTTTCTTAATACTTTATTAGATATCAATTCCAAACTTTTCAGATGAACTCTGTAATACCTACATTTCTGATGAGGAGAATTGAGCCTACAAAGGTTCATTAATTATCACAGAGTGGGTAGAATATGGTTGAGCCCTTCTGTGATAATGAATGTTTCTCCTTACTTGGGAGAAATATTCGCTTCTCCAGAAAGCCCTATGAAGCCTGAAAACCACTGTGGAAACTCTGGTTTGCATCTCCATCCTCATTCAAGGCAGATCCAGGTCCAGGAATAACTGTCTGTCATCCCAGGAGGGCGAGGCTGGGGTGCTTGGGATTTAGGAATAAACTAAGTGCGTTAGGGGTCATGACTGAGACTGAACGTGGGTGACTAACAGTCCAAAGGGCAATTTCCTAAGTTACGACCCAAGAGAGATTTCCATCTGTATTTCTCCCTATATGAGAAGACTGTCTGGCAGATGGGCACCCTAGGAGGAATCTTAAGCATAAGACTTCTAGGAGACTTAGGACTTTTGCAACGTGGAAGGGGAGAGAGTTGGTGAGGACGACACCTCAGAGAAAGCTGACGGTAAAGGGAAGAAGTATACAAGGGAGGTGGGGTCTTTATTTGGGGAGGGGAGAGAGAGACTTACTGTACTGCTTCATCCACTGACCAGATAATTGTCATCTACTCGGTAGCAGGTGAATGCTTGGCACGGGGAAGACGACGATGAACTCGACACAATCACTCTTCTTCAGGATCTTTCTTCCAGGCACAACCACGTGGTTTGAGGCAGTGAGCAGCCGGGGAGATGGGCAACAGCCCAGAGTCCCTGAGAAGTTCTTGGCCAGCTCAACCCATGTCAGCAGGAATCCAGGGCAGGATTCCATCTTCAGAAGAGAATAACGGTATAAGCCAGGAAGCCACGACAGACACTCGGCCCCAGACTAAACAAACACAGCGCAGTGGAGGAGCAAGGTTATAGCCTGATGCACAGGGAGCACACAGGGGCTCTGCCCGAGCTCCGGGCCGGGTGCTCACGGGCAGAGACTAACTCTGCACCCCACCCGTCGAGGACCGGACCTCCAGGCTGTGGACCATCTACCACTGGGCAGAACTTAGCCAAGACGGACTGAGATGTAGCCTTTAAACGTTGTCTCCACAATAGTTAATTTTGGTGCGTATTTTCAAAAATCAGCTCTATTTCCGAAACTTTCACATTTTCCCTCTGTCCAGACTTAAGTTACCATGAATGTTTCAAAAGAAGTCCAAGTGCATCATATCATCTATCAAATCAAGAACAAGGATTTCGTTGTTTTTAGTGTATTCATGTCAGTCAATAAACATCCACGGTATTATTTCCTCAGAGGTAAAAGAAAGATTAAAATCTGTCTGAAGTTGGTAAACCTAAAATTAGAATTTAGTCACGTCCACATGATACTCAAATAAATAGTCACGTGGATCAAATATCGTGGAGCTTTCATGTGAAATCCTTCAAGCTATTTCCTGATAGGTGGCAAAAGGTTCATAAATTAAAATTTTTAGTTTGAGCTTCAGAATAATACCATTTTCCAAGCACTTCTCAGATCTTTCTAATTCTATGATTTTTATACTATAAATGGCTAAAGCAATCCGTATTTTTGAGAGATTCCATAAAGGGTATTTCCTGTGAGGGGGCTGGCAAAAATTATGGCTTTAGTTTTCTTGTACCTCAAGTACCTGAAAGTCTGTTGGGAATGCTAGCAGTTGTTAACAAATTATTTTGTTTGTATTTTATGTAAATATGAGATGACTCAATATTTTTACCTATTGGGTATATATTGGGTCTCGTGTTGTGCCCTGTGAGAAAAAGACCACCTGGATGGCCACAGGCTTCCTGTGGAAGGTCTGGAAGGTCTGATGAGGAAAGTGTCTCTTCTGCCTTTATTACTGAAATCTTTGAAATACTTAAATGGATAGAAGGCGTTTGTGAAGTACACGTCGAATCAGCCGTAAATCAGGACTAGCTGTTCATTCATTCAACACGTTTTTACTGGGCACTTGCCCGGTGCCACGGCCAGTGTAGGCTGGGGAAACGGGGAGGCCTAAGTCAAGGGCTCTACCCTTGAGGAACCCCCAGTCTTGTGTGGAAGACAGAAAAGAGGCAAGGAATACAAAAGAGAACTCTCCCTGATCCACAGCTCTAGCTGTATTAGGTGGCCAGCAGCGATCGAACAGCTGGCACGTCTAAGGGTGTTAAAACCCAGCAACAATCTTAGCAATGAACGGCAATATTCCTACCTTCGTCGCTTCAAATATGTTTACAATTACTACATTTCATTCATTCATACATCAAACTACCTCTTGAGTGCCCCCATGCTTGACACTGCTGGGTACAAAGATTAACTTGACAAATGTCTGCCTTTGAGGAATGAGGCGTGTAAGTAAACATTATTGAATGTGCTAAGATCTTATATAAATATATATAGTTTTTGTAAATATATATATATCACACTACGGGAGTTCACAAGAAGGAAGGCTCAGTTTTGTTTACAGGACCTAGGGAAGGCTTCCGAGAAGAAGTGTTTCACTGGAGTTGACCAGGAGCTCATTAAGCTCACGCAAGGCACAGGGGCAGCTAGGATTACAGGCAAAACTACGCTGGAAATAGCAAGTAATACGGTTGAGTAAAGGAATGTGAGAACTAGCAGCTTGGAGATGGTCCCGTGGAGGAGGGGAAGAAAGATGGGCTGTATAATACTCCAGGATGGTCTGGAGTGGGTAGTAAAAGGCTTTGCAGCCTTCTGGTATTTAAATAGCATGTTTCGTTTGATAGAATCACCCAACTGTCTAGATGTAAGTGCTGGAAATCCTGTCTCTGTGCACCCTTACATTTATCCTCATGTAATTTCAAGTGGGGAGGAAATCACCACGTACATAACCTCAGGAGATAATTATTTATTACTGCATTATAATCTACATACAGTGGTTATTAGCAATTGCTGTTCACAGCCATAAAAGATCATTAATAAGGTGAAAGATCTAGATCTACAGTGAGGGGGATTTGCTCAGGGTTTTATTTCGATGATGAATACAACATAAATCATGTTTTACTGATGAGGAAACACATGGCAGCAAATCTAAGCGTAATATATCATGAGGAGGATTTTGTCAAACGTATTTCATCCGGCGACACAAAACTATCAAACACCTCAGACTCGGTCTCGGCCTGGCTGCACACATGTGGTGTCGATTTTATTGCCATTTTGTTAATGAAATAGAAAAATTAAATGTATTGCAAAGAAACAGTGAAGTAAGTAGAATTCCCTTTTGGCCTCAAAGAAAACAGGCGGAATGAATGGTAATCAGCTGCTGAACCCGGGGAAAAGAGCAAAAGTCTATTGAAGTAATCTAAGGAATCTTCTCTACCCTTGTTCACTTCAAATTTAGTTTTCTGAGGAATATATGTTGAGATAAGTCATAGATCATTCATTCTCTCTGAGCCAGGATTGGCTGATTGATTGATTGATTGTTTGATTGATTTTTTTTTTAAGTTATTGGGTAAAGTAAACCAAAGCTGACACTTTGATTGATTTCACAACTCAGAGAAAAAGAAAAAAGGGGTCAAATCACAGAGTGCTGCCCAATGAAAAGCATGAAGTTACAAGCTAAATGAAACTTCAAAATGGCAACGTAGTCAGCCAATTCCATTCAGCAAGCATTTATTTGTCTCCAGCTCTGTGCCCGACACCCTGCTGATAAACTGCCTCATCGTGACCTCTTTACACTTGTGCTCAGGAATTTCAATGTCGTTTCTATCTCTTCCCAGCTCATTCTACACAGAATGACCAACATGAGCAAGGTGACCAATATGGTAGACCCTGGGAGAAACAGATATGTGGCCTGGAGGAGCCCCAGCCCGGCCAGGCTTCCGGGCTCACAGGGGATTAGATGCCAGGGTGTTGGGGAAGCAGTCCTTGAATGGCTAAACAACCAAAGTGAGATGACGCCGGAAGCTGTGTCCCTGCTCCCACAAGCATCACACAGACCTTCGGAGTGAATAAACGCCACGTAAAGGTCTGGGGAGGGAGCCCCAAACCCATGACAGATGTTTGGGTCAATGACAGGATTTGAAACAAGCTTAAATCTTCCTAATACCACAGATAAGACTGAAAATGATGTTTTCTGTAAATTGGATTTTGACTTAAAGAAAACAGAAATATACGTAAACGGGGTAAGTGCATTTGATACAGGCTAAGGCGTGACTTTTTTCAAGCCGTGTCTATTCTAGCAGTGGGTGGATCAGTTCTAAGCTTACCTAACTGTTGCAGAAGCAATAAGATCAGCTCATCAGATTCTGGCCTAGAATTCTTTATAAAGGTGGAGAAAATTATGCCTACTAAGAATTCCATTTCAGTTCAATTTGCTCTCAGCTGTATAGAGCATCTCAAGTGGGGATAATATAAAGGGATAAGGAGAGCTTTAAGAATGAAAGAATTGGATGTGTTCAGGTGGGTACCCTGAAGTTTTTAGCACTAAGTAGAATGTTTTGCAGTGTCACTGTTTTTCTTTTTTAACATCAAACAAACAAATAACACTTGCTTATTTTCTTGTGTTTCAATCTGTGTATCACCTACTTTTGCCACAATTTTCCCCACCAGAAAAAATAACATAAAGACGTTTTATTCTTTTGAAAATGTATATGTAGAAGCAAGACTCAGAAACAACTTCATGTTGCCCTCAGATGCAGTATTCTATATCCAGACAGCAAAGCACCATTGGGAGAAGACTTAGCCTGTGACTTCTGCCACGTCCCCCAAACATGGAATAATCAGAAGGATCTGTTAAGAATGAAACTCACACAGTCTTCCTCTAATCGTTGTATAAACAAAGGGAAACATTCTAAAACATAATTTTAAATGTTGTAATTTTTTTTTTTTTTTTTGGTGGTACGCAGTCCTCTCGCTGTTGTGGCCTCTCCCGTTGCGGAGCACAGGCTCTGGACGCGCAGGCTCAGTGGCCATGGCTCACGGGCCCAGCCGCTCCGCGGCATGTGGGATCTTCCCAGGCCGGGACACAAACCCACGTTCCCCGCATCGGCAGGCAGACTCTCAACCACTGCGCCACCAGGGAAGCCCTAAATGTTGTAATTATTAATTAAACTGATGATCGTTATCAAGGACAGAATAACTTCCCCATGAGTAAGAGAATCATTACTTATATAATCAAACCATTTTCCCAGCATGGATATTTTTTGCTATAGAAATCTGACAATGCTGAGATGGGTAGCAAGCCTTCCTATTCAAAACATTCCTATTATTTTACTATTTATTCTGTAGGTCTCCACATTTTACCACCATTCTTCCTGGGACATTAGACTCTGCATAAATATTTGTAATTCACTTTCTTTCTGTCGTGCTGAGGGAAGATCAAAAGGTTTTATGATGTATGCTAACTTGGCAAAGAACTAGTCAAATGCCTACCTGCGAGGGTGAGCAATAAAGATTTCCTCTTATCTCTTTTACTGCAAGCTCGGAGCAGTAGAATTCTAAAAGCTCATAATACTTATCAAAATGTATTTTCTGAGCAGGATTTATTATTAATGAGTATTAGTCTGTCTTTGGTCACCTTACAATTTATGTTATTAATAACAAGGAAATAGCCAAGAATAAAATACATGCTGCTTATTCAAAGGCACGTATAGGCAAGAGTAAATAAAACACATGGAGCTTTTTCAAAGACCCATGCCGTTATCCGTATCTGTACTTGTATCTAGAATCAAAGTCGGGCAGATTCCCTTCAGGACTGTGGTATACGTACTGATTAATTACCTGATGCGTCTACTCTCAAAACCAGTCTGGAAGTGATTTTTATCCCCTGAGTTTGAAATAACACTGGAGTCAATTATTTCCTCAATTCTGCTGTGCTTTGAGCACATGCTAAACTCTGTTTTCACAAAGAGGCCCGTCTTCCTCTTAGAATGGGCCGGAGCTTTTGTGGGTCTGTATCACCCACACACAGGCACCAAGGGGGTCCCCTGGCTGAAGTGGGGTCCTCGGGACTGAGGTTTGCATTGCGATAACCTAACCGTTCAAGGCTTTGCCCTTTAGATTGGCCCTTCAGACTGTTTAATGAAGCGAAGGGCTTTGTTCTCTCAGTGCCTTTTCCACTGTCTGAAACCACATTGTTTTACAACACAAGGGTAGAGCATTTTTATGAGATCCATCTGAAGGAAGTGTATTTTAAGAAATTCACATAATGCTTGGGAGAACAAGATAGTCACAGAGGAAAGGGGAAATGTTTCGATTATTGAATTTCAAAAGCAGAGCACGTGATTGGAAGTTACAAAGCAACATACCCAATTTTCAAAAGTACCAGATTTGAATATTCCTATGAAAAAAATGCCAGGATAGATTTAACAGAAATGCTTCACTTTCAAGTTAAGAGTGAAGAAGCAAAATATGGTCTGATTATGGGTAAGGGATTCCCTTTCAGACAGGTAAACTGAAATTCAAGTTCAGCTAGGTGGTTCTGTGGGTCCTTGAGAGCACGTTGGAAAGCACCATGATCACTGGGGAGGAAAAACTCTTAATAATTACAAAGTGAGCTTCCCTGGTGGCGCAGTGGTTGGGAGTCCGCCTGCCGATGCAGGGAACACGGGTTCGTGCCCCGGTCCGGGAGGATCCCACATGCCGTGGAGCGGCTGGGCCCGTGAGCCATGGCCGCTGAGCCTGCGCGTCCGGAGCCTGTGCTCCGCAACGGGAGAGGCCACAACAGTGAGAGGACTGCGTACTGCAAAAAAATAAAAGTAATAATAATTACAAAGTGTTATTATTTTGACACTTTAAGTTCTTCTTAACTGCAGTCATTTAAAAGAATGCTTTCATAACCAAAATATTACAAAATTGACCTTTTGGAGAATTGCAAGGCGGTTCTAAAGTAGTTGGAATGGGGAACAACATATGGGAGTTTTCAGAAGCTCTACATTCTAACAAGAAGGAGGTCAATGAAGATTGAGTGTCCAAGGGAGGAACAGAGGATTAAACCTCACCATCTGTATAGCACGCTCCAGGGAGCAGACATTCCAGAGAATGGATTTGTCTGTGAGTTGTCTTCTCCAGGAGTGATGGGACTTCTGCTTTACCTACATGTACACATCTCAGTGCACATGCCAGGGGCCTTAACAGAAGGGGAGAAAGAGGATAAGTCCTTTCACAGCAGATGCAGCCCTTTTTAGAAACTGCAGAGTTTTTTTTAAGAGTTAGTAGCCAGTAGTAATTAACATATCTTAACAAATTTTATCACCCGATATGAGCAAGTTGACAAAGAGAGATGAGATTCCTTCACTGGGCTTGAGAAGACCTGGATTAATATCCCCTACCAGATTAGGTCTTCTCATACCTAGCTGTGTGCTCTGAGTCAAATTAGTGAACCTTACCAGGCCGTTTAGCAGATGTTTGGAGGATATTGGATGAGATGATCAGAGATCACTGAGTCACTTCTGAAGACTCCATGTTTAAAAGTCAACATATCTAAGATTTAGCTCACTGTGTCTATGATTTTGGCATCCTTTTCAACTTATGAAACTCTGTGGACAAGACTCCCATAAAGTGAAAATGATGGGAAGAGGAGGGATTAATATATTTTCAGGAAACCATGACTGTGTTAGTATTTTCAAAGTGGCAACCTGAATATAAAAAGCATTGGGTATGGAGACTAGAAAACAAAAATGTAAAGAAAAAACGTGATCAGTACGCCTCTGGCGCTGTCCAGGGGAGAGGACCCCTCCCTGTGGCAGCATTGGCCTGAGGGATGGCATGAAATACTAAACCCCACCCAACTTCCATGCTCAGTCCAGTTGGAAAGGCAGGCAGATAAACTCACTGCGAAACAAATAAACTCCAAATATCCCTGTATGTGTTTTCACGCCCACAAAACCCAGCTTTCTAGTTCCTGAGCTGAAAATCCGAACTGTGACAAGAGTACCGTCACAAGTAACAGCTTTCTGTTCAAAAATGTTTGCTCTGCCTTATTGGTTCTCACTTCTAGGACTGTGTCTAGAGCCATCCTTCCTTGGCCCCAAGGTCTCCCTCCCCAGTTCATCTCGCTGAACTCACACATCCTTCAGGGTGGCTTACGGTTACATTCTCATAGCAACTGGCCTTATCATAGCTCACTCCTTCACCGTCATCCTCAGAGTTGGCTCCCTGGGTAACAAAGTCACCTGGGACTCGTTAGAATTCACGTTCTCTGGCTCCACCCCAGCGGGACCAGCAATGGGGGTTTACCAAGCTCTCCAGGTAAATGGGATCCTGCTAGCTCAGAAGAATCACTATTTCACTGCCATTGCCGGCCCAAGTGCCTGCCCTGTAGACCATAGTCACCCTACGTGCAGAATCCACACCTCCAATCACCCTAATGTTCCCAATGTCTGGCACATTCTGGGGGGGGTCAATAAATATTTTCTGAATGAACAAAAAGATGAATGAAGTAGCTTCCTAAAGGACATTGCTTCTTCGTCTAAATTCCTTTTAAACCAGGAGTCCCCAACTCCCGGGCCACGTACCGGTACCGGTCCGAGGCCTGTTAGGAATCAGGCTGCACGGCAGGAGGTGAGCGGCAGGCCAGCGAGTGACGCTTCATCTGCCGCTCCCCCATCACTCGCATCACTGCCTGAACCATTCCCTCCCCCTGCCACCATCCCCGCCCCGCCCCCACCCCCACCCCGCCCAGCATCCGTGGAAAAATTGTCTTCCACGGAACTGGTCCCTGGTGCCAAAAAGGTTGGGGACCAATGTTTTAAACCATCCATTTAAAACATCCTAAAACTATCATATAAATAGGTACATTATAAAGCTTAAATAAAGAATCCATCCTGCTGCAGATGATAGATTAACCTTCTTTAAAGCCCTCAACATGTACTTCTTAATGATTCCCAGAGGCTTCTAGCTACTGATGTAGCTATATAGTGGTTCCCTCAGGCACATGTGGAAATGTCTAGAAACATGTTTGGTTCGGACAATTTGAACGTCTACTCACTTGCATCTAGTGAGTAGAGGCCAGGGACGCTACTAAACATCCTACAATGTCCGGGACAGCCCCCCACCCCCACCCCGCTCAAAGAATTGCCTGGTCCCAAATGTTGATAGTGCCAAGATTGAGAAACCCTAGTCTATAGGAGTGATTCTGAAATAACTAGTGATAAGGGTGGAGTGTAAATTTCTGAGAAGTTGGGTATCAGCCATCGACCGTCACAGAGCCTCTCTTCACATAGCACTCTTTTTTTTTTTTTTTTTTTGCGGCACGCGGGCCTCTCACTGTTGTGGCCTCTCCCATTGCGGAGCACAGGCTCTGGACGCGCAGGCTCAGCGGCCATGGCTCACGGGCCCAGCGGCTCCGCCTCATGTGTGATCCTCCCGGACCGGGGCACAAACCCGCGTCCCCTGCACCGGCAGGCGGACTCTCAACCACTGCGCCACCAGGGAAGCCCTACATAGCACTCTTTAATCCAATAGTTCTCAAGCATTTTCCTCCTGAAAACATTCTTTGTTGTTTTCCTCTTCACAGACTTATGCCTTAAAAGCAATCTTTCAAAGATAGAAAAGTACAAAGCTAAGGCAGAGAAAACAGCACCACCAAGCAATGACGCGCTGCCCTTGCATTCAGCCTCCTGCCCAAAGTCTTCAAGCCTCCAAAGGAAGAATAGCAAGATGAAGAAGGAGGGGAGATTGGTAAAGAGGCACAACTAGGTCCATCCATCTGGTTCAGGGTTGCTGCCATTGAGCAATTATTCGGGGCTATTTTAATATGTTGTTTCCCCTTCTTTAGAACTCTCCCACGTGCCCCTAAATGAGCTGCCTTTCAGATGAACAAGTACCGTGGAGGCCTCCCAGATGCAGCAGGGCAGGTCTGTATGGGGATGCTGCAACAAGATGATGCTGAGGGCCCGACACACTCGGCTTATCCCCTCCAAATGCAAGGACTATTTCAGGCAAAACCAGAACTTTCTCTGCTTGTAAAGCCCCAGTTATGCTACTGAGGAAAAGTGAGGGAGTGCTGATGATTTAGTACAAAACTTTATTTGAAAGGCAACACAAACCAAAAATCTACTGAAGGTGAATGAATTGTGTCATTGTCACCAACTGGTGAATTTTGCATTGGACGTGGCAATGTAATGGGTTAGTGTTACTCAAAGTGTAATCGTTTGGTCCGAAAACAGGTAAAATACCTAGAATGACCTATTCCGGCTGTGTGACTTGCTGAAAGTCAGTGCTGGTGGTGATAATTTTAGATAAATAAAGCCTTCATTGGTCCTAAGAACTTAGACATTCTTCTTTCCATAGAATTTTTCACCCAGTACAGCCAAAATGTGTGATTTAGTATATTATCCCACCAGAATTGCATCCCCCTTCTTCGACAGCATGCTATGAAATTTCATACTTAAATCCTTCTGTAATTCAAAAGTGTGTAATGAAGGTCTTAAAACCTAACCACAATAAATAAAAATGTATTTGGACTATTCTGACATAAATTGTATCTATGAGAAACGAAAATGTGTCAAAGATCTAGAAATATTGTCTCTAAGTGAAATGAAAAGGTACACTTTGGAGAACACACTTAAGAAATACTTCTTTCAATATTCAGTCATGCACTTGGTTATTAGTATATTTCACTTTCATGTTGTTTTTCCTTAGCAGAAAATAAATATTTAATAAATTTGATTGACGTTGGGGCCGACTGGGATATCATGCCAATAAATTTTGAAGAACCAGCTAACAGCGGAATACTGAGAAATGCAATGTCACTTCATCACGGCAGAAATAAAAATAGTTTCAATTTTTCATAACGTTTAACCATCCCATGAATCTAAAACATGTTGTTTGACAAAAGTAATTAAAGTGTGGACATTTTGAGTTATTTTGATATTTGAAATGAGAGCTTGTCTACCTTACAGTTCTTCATCCATCAAACTTCTTTTTTTAACTTGAAGTGACTTTAAAGTTACTAAGACACAGTCACCTTGAAGACTGGTTCTAAAACTTGGATAAGCAGTCCTTGTTTGTTTCAGTGAGATTTCCTTGCAAGTAAAATAAGGTCACGGGCTCATTCATTTTCACGGGAAACTGAGGACATTGAGAAAGATCTGGGATAGGCAAAAAGAGGTCATCCTCAAAGGCACTACTTGGATGGATCATATAGACACAACCAAGGAGTCTCCTCGTGGCTGGTTCCAGAAACATTTTAGGAAACAGGAAGCAAAAGCTATGTCATTCTTGAAATAATACACACGATCTTAAACATGATAAACTTGCTTAGAAGTGGTGCCTCAGGTACCTCGTAAAATATCTTCATGACATGTCCATGTTATGTTTGTAATATCCTATCTTCTTTCAAGTGGCCAGCCTGAAAAGATATTTCAATGTCAATAACACTACTCAAGTTATTTTGATTACCAGAATTATTGATGGCATGATAATTGTGTGCAAAATGCCATGCTAAATGGTCCAAGGATGTAGGGCATGCTTACAACTGCACAGACATGGATCTCAGCTTTCACACGAGACGGCTGGTGTAGTGAAGAACTGAATTTACCTTCTTCTCCAGCAGTGCCTCTCAGATTGTGGTCCCCAGATCAGTACCATCCGCCTCACCTGGGAACTTGCTAGAAATGCAAATTCTTGAGTTCACCCCAGACCTACTGAGTCAGAAAGTCTTGGGGTGGAACCAAGCAATCTGAATTTTAGTAAACCCTCCAGGTGACTTTGGTGCACACTAAAGTTTGAGAACCTCAGTTCTACAGCAGCAGTTCTTAAAATATTGTCGCAGGATCCTGGGGAACCCTGAGATCTTTCGGGGCTGCAAGGTCAATTACTTTTGTAATAATACTAAGATGTTACATACATTTTATGCTGTGCCAACATTTGCCCTCTTGGTATAAAAGCAAGGATCAGTGACGTCAGCTGATTCTTTAGCACCAATCAAGGCAATACAGTGACACCAAACTGTATTTGTAGTCAATAAATTTTTCAGCAGCACAAGCATGCAAGTCAAAAATGGTCATTTCGGGCTTCCCTGGTGGTGCAGTGGTTGAGAGTCCGCCTGCCGATGCAGGGGACACGGGTTCGTGCCCCGGTCCGGGAGGATCCCACATGCCGCGGAGCGGCTGGGCCCGTGAGCCATGGCCGCTGGGCCTGCACGTCCGGGGCCTGTGCTCCGCAAAGGGAGAGGCCACAACAGTGAGAGGCCTGCGTACCGCAAAAAAAACACAAACAAACGAACAAAAATGTTCATTTCACTTAAATATGTTGATTACACAGTAAAAAAAATTATTAAAACTTGACCCTTGAGTAGGTATTTTTTATTATTCTGTACGATGAAATGGGAAGAAAGCATGAAGCGCTTTTGTTGCAAATCCAAGTCAGATGGGTTGTCTGAAGGAAAAGTACTAGTAATATCGAGTTGTGAGCTGAACTAGTAGCTTCTTTTCATGGAATAATATTTCTACTTGAAAAAACAACTGACAGACGAACTATGGTTATTCAGACGTGGGTATCTGGCAGACATTTTCTACAAAATGGATAAAATGAGGTCATCACAAGAGAAACAATTGACAGTATTTGTTGCCAAATGTTGAGAACAAAAATTACAACTTTGAACATTTGGTGTTTGCCCTTGTGAGCTTAATAGTTTTCCAATACTCAAAGTGTTTTCTGATTAGATCAGTGATGGTACTAACAAATATGACTTTTTAAACATCAGTAGGAATGTGTGCTCTGAATAATTTATCAAATTATGCACCAGTAAAAATCCAACCAAAGCACAAGCTAGTCCAAAGGCTTTCAAAGTAACAGCACGTGGAGAGTTTAATGGTGTGATTTCAAGTTCCATGTTACACCTGACCTTTCCAAAATGATCATCTGTTGAGTTTTATTGAAGTGTCAAAGAAGAACATCCGGACTTATCTCAAAAGGCTATTACAGGGCTTCCCTGGTGGCGCAGTGGTTGAGAGTCCGCCTGCCGGTGCAGGGGACGCAGGTTCGTGCCCCGGTCCGGGAGGATCCCACATGCCACGGAGCGGCTGGGCCCGTGAGCCATGGCCGCTGAGCCTGCGCGCCCAGAGCCTGTGCTCCACAACGGGAGAGGCCATAACAGTGAGAGGCCCACGTACCGCCAAAAAAAAAAAAAAAAACAGGGTATTACAGTAATCTTCTCTTCTTAAACCTCATATGTGTGTGAGGCCAGATTGTTTTCCCTTATACTTAAACCAAAACAATGGATCACGGGTAGATGGAATGCAAAAGCAGATATGCGAATCCAGCTGCCTTCTATTAAGCCTGATGTTAAAGAGATTTGCAACTTGTAAAACAACGTCATGCTTCTCACTTTCTTATGTGTTGGAAAATAGCCTTATTTTTTCATGCATATATGTTGTTTACTGATCTGTCTATCTATCTATCTATCTATCTATCTATAGAGAGAGAGAAAAAGAGAGAGCGTGTTCATTCTCTACACCTGCTATAATACCAGCTCAATAATGGTAGGATTTTTTTTTCTTTGATTTATTGCTGTACCTCCAGCACCTAGAACAAGGTAGTAGGTTCTCAATAAATACTTGTTGAATGAATAAACAACTGCAGAAATGAAATGAAAGGCAGAGAAAGAATGAAAGGAAGAAGGGAGAGAAAAAACCAAGACAGCCTCACAGGAACTTGTTTGTCACTTTTTCCCAAGTATCTTATAAACAACTATGAATAAAAAATTATTTTATAGGAGATAGGAAGCATGGGTCTACCTTCAACTTACTGCCAACTTTTGCATTACATAGGATTTCTTTGTAACACTGCCTTTCAGAACACAACATCCTGCTAACTTTCAGAGGTTTTACAGCTAAATGAGATTACGTGACTCTATACATATTCTTCAGAGTAAATAGTTTATAAGTTCAAGATGTTACCATGATAATTATTTTATGTTGCTTATATTGCCTTGAATTGTGTTATTCAAACAACTGACACGTTGCAATGGCTCTTCACAAAGCAATAAGCCATCTTCGGAAATCTAAAAGACATATTTTCTGAAAATATACATTTCTGAAGAAAAAAAATTATCGTATGTTATGTTTCTTTCTTTGGAAGATGCCGTTTGAAATTCTGAAGACTGACTGAGACCTTTACCAGGGCTTGATTTGCTATTTTCTATAGAAAAAGCCTTCTGAAGATTTGATAGCTGCTCTCAGAATGAAGAGTAATTGCATAATACCTCATGTTTACAGCAGAGCATTGCTGTTTTGTCATTTAGACCTGCAACAGTGCTGTTCTACACAATGCAGTGCATCAGAAAAGATTCAATAATCCTTCCTTAACTGGTGTTAATTTGACTGACAATAGACTATAGGGTGCAACTGTTGAAAAAAATCCCAAGAACTGATGTTTTCAACTCCACATTCTTTTAAGCAAATAAAATACATAAATACTTAGAATGAATCTGATACAAAAAATTCCAAATGCCAAGCAAGGCTTCTTTCATTCCTCTTTATAACCAGGTGGCAGGCAGACAATATTATTTCACTGTTCAAGATGGGGAAACAAAAAGCAAGAGACCTTCAGATATGGAGCTAATGATACCAGTCATGATAGTCACCTGTTGCTCACACGTCAACTTCTATTTTGAAAATCCTTTACACAATTTCCTTAGAATGGTTCTGCCTCCTTAAATCATCATTATCAATATTTATCTTCAGAAACGTCTAAAGCAGTCATCATCCCATGCCTCTCAAAGATTTGGCCCCCAAAAGTGCAAAAAGACATTGGACTCAGACTAGGAAAGAGAAGTTAACTTGCCTTCAGCTGTATATCATTCTGTGAAATCTTAACAATAAAGTTCTGCACTGGTATTTTACTCCATGTTTAAGAAAATGGAATGTTCTTTCATTATTTTTCCCACCACCATTAACTTTTGGTAGAAGGTAAGGCTGTAGGTGGCACAATGGGCCTTTTGGAACATCAGGACTTAATTACATATGTTGTATCACTCAGTGAACGAACGAATGAATAGTGGAACTAGAGGTGACAACATTTCTGTGGGAAGAGAAGTTTTTAAAACAGTTTCCAGGACTGACGGTGGCATCCATATTTGTACATAACCCAGTAGTAATATCATCATATTTTTGAAGATAATGATAAGGAGACCGTTTTCCATAGGAATAAAAGCTGGGGAAGAGATTGGGCCAAAGAAAGAACTCATTTGAATGGCGTCAAAGTCTCTGCGACAAAGTCAAAAGTCAACAGGAGGATTTTGTTACAATACCGGAAAAGGCACCTACCTCACAGGAGAAGGCTCCTGTGATCACGTGAGAAGGTAAGTGCGGCAAGAGACGCTTGCTTCCATGCATAACTTATTTTCCTGAGGAACTGACACAGGCCTGGGCGATGATTTGGCATTTATTTAGTTTTAAATTTTTATTGAAATATAGTTGATTTACAATGTAGTGTTAGTTTCAGGTGTACAGCAAAGTGATTCATTTATAGACATAGATATAGATATAGATACAGAACTTTTTTAGATTCTTTTCCATTATAGGTTATTATAAGATATTGAGTAGAGTTCCCTGTGCTCTACAGTAGGTCCTTGTTGGTTATCTATTTTATAGATAGGCGTGTGTATATTTTGCATTTTAAGACAGAAAAATGGAAGGGTATGGCATGCTGGTCCTTCAAGACTGAAAGCTAGAATGAGGCAGAAATGTCCCGTGAAGACATTCTGACCCCCGAGGTCAGGGAAGAGTGTGGGTTCCGAATTTCAAACTTGCCTGATTTTTACTCAATGTTGAAAGCAGCCTGGCATCTGCTGGGTGTCCAGGTGGTGTGAACAGGCCACAGCCTCCTTGAACACACCTCTAACGCAGACAAGAAGGCTTAGTTCCAGAGCCCCGGGCTTGGTCTACCCCAATCCTGGTGCAAACAGTAGGATGAAGATGCTCAGAGTGGCCACTCAGAACTTCAAGCGGGTGAAGAAAGCTTTCTGAATGTTCCACTGTAATATCCACACTCCAAGAGAGAGCGTCTGCTGCTGTACCCTAATGTATCATGTTAGCTGGCATCTCATTTCCGGGCTGGTAAGTACCTAACACATATGAATGAGAAAGGGGGCATTTGCTATTAAAAGTAGGCTTCCTTTAATTAGAATTTTTTATACTTGAGTCTCCTAGTTTATGAACCCCTGTGATGGATGTAGCTTTGTTTAGATAATTGCTTGAGATGAGTGAATACCCCAATATTTATTATGCAAGGATGTCAAGGAATTATGAATGGACGCAAATAGTTCCATTGGGCAAGTGCTCTAATTAATAAAGCCAGTTTCCCATGGTTTCCTGTGTGCGAGAGCAGTACCAGGGCTCTGTGGCCAGGTAACTGATGCACAGAACAGATGTTAGTGGTAATCCTGAAAAAGAACTGGCACCGGAGGAAAGCTGACTGGACTCAACCCCTTTTTATCTCTATCTCCTCTCCCTTCTCCATCTTAAAGACCTGGATCTTAACAACACATTTGCATAAAACAGCCTTTCCCCCAAGAGCTGATAGTTTAACCTCTAGCATTTACTGACAATGGTTTAACAGATTACCTCTCCTGGGGATTTTCTTGGGGGGGTAAATATTCTTAAACTAGGAATAGGACCAGTCTAGGGCTAGTCTGTACATGCTGCATACCGATTGATAAAATATCCAAACATCTCCATACCTTGTGGTAAACAGCAACCGATCACAAGCCCTAAGTCCTACCCTTACGTTGTGGAAGCTCGTCACTATCAGTAACTAAAGAGTGAATGTCCACCAAGAGTCCTGAGGCCCAGATCTCAGCCTGGCCTCTGTTTTTATCAGAAATTTCTTGTGCCTTACTGGATGTTAAATATTTGGAATATGACTTCTGGGTGCCTCATTCCATCCCCAAAACTTAGATGCTTGATTTTTACCCACAACAATGCAGAGCAGATTTTCTCTGTGGGCTGCAGGAATGCCAGGGCACGTTTTCACCCCCCATGTAGGCATCCATCTACCAGAGCAGTCCTGGGAGGGAAGGTGGAAGGAAGGGCACCATTGTGACCTTGAAATAGATTAAGTTTGGGTGCAGCAGGAATGTAAAGCAGTACTAAGTCCCCTGTAGGTTCAGTGTTTTTCTGTTTAATAAGTCACACGAGCACGACCATGTTCCCGGGTATTTTGATAAATGCATGCTTTACGTCACTTAATCCTCACATGAGTGAAGTAGTATAATGCCCATTTTACAGATGAGTACAATAGTTTTGCCTCTCTTATAAGGAACATGGGATGTCACCCCTATTCTAAGAAGGCTCCAGGATTCCTGCCCCCTCACGTACACACGATAGATAATCTGATTCCCCTGAGCATGACCAGGACCTGTGAATATGATGTACTCTCACTCCTATTATTAGGTTACAACATATGGTAAAAGGGAAGAGATTTGCAGATGTCCTTAGGTCCCTAATCTATTGGCTTTAAGTTAATCAAAAGGGAGATTATTCTGAATGCATCTGACGGAATCAGGTAAGCACTGCAAAAGAGATCAGAGTATAAAGAGAGAGATTCAAGGCTGCAACAGACGCTGTCTATCGGCCTTGAAGAAGGAAACTGCCTGGTGTGGAGAGGGTACGTGGCAGAGAACATCAGGCAGCCTCTAGGAGCCGAGGATCGTACTCCCACCACCACAGGAATTCTGCCACCCAGTGGAATCCAGCGAGGACCCTGAGCCTCAGATGAGATCACAGGCTCAGCCAATATCCTGACTCTCACCCTGGTGAGAACTTGAGTTGGGGACCGAAGTAACCTAGTGCACACATCAGACCCATGGAAACTGCGAGAAAATAAATGCATGATGTTTAAGTGCTGAGTGCGTGGTAATTTGTTACGCAGCAGTAGGTAGCTATTGTCCTAGGCCCCAGAGGTTATCCACACGAAGGTGATACGTGAATACTGAGAGACAGTTTGTAAGAAATATATGAAGTAATCTTTAACCTGCCTAACCTATACTATCCCAGTGTTCAATTCGTACTCGGTGTTGCGTAGTTAATAGGCTAATGGATACCAACAGTTAACCTAAATGTTAATCAACAGAAACGGAGGCTTAAATGTAACCTAGCAAATTTTTGATATCTACTACATGCCAATGAGTAAACTAAATGATGTTGAAGTTTTCATAACAACAAAAGAGAAATGGAATAATTGTGTGCCCCATAGCGTATTAAAGGTTATGTAACTATTTATTATAATTAAGTTAGTAAAAACTTAGTTAAAATATATCTTGAAGGGCAGAGTGATTGAGAATATCTTCATCTTCTTTTTTTCCTAAGTCAGTGAGCCTACACTGGGTGAAACAGATATTTGTGTCAGGCAACCTGAAAGCAGACCAAAGATAACTGAGTCCATTTGGATTCAATATTATTGTGCATCATGTACTTAGGCTGATTCAAACAAGTATTTCCTTTTGAGGCTACTGTAATGGACATCATAACACCACCAAATATGGGAACCAGACCATCAACATATTCTAGATTACAGTGAATCTGGATTGAGGCCTTGAGACATATATGCCCAATATCTGTCAGCATGCGGGGCCCACAGGTAGAGATGGGGGATGCTAGGCTCAGAAACTTGGAGAAAGGACCTCTAGCCTTCAAGGCAGCATTGTAAATGGAGCTATTCTTTGTTCAAGCATGAGTCTCCCTTCAAGACTGGTAACTCCTCTCTCTCCAAAGTTCACAAGGATGCAGAATTGTTCTGCTGCAGCTCCAATATGCCTGCTTTGGGGATTCTATCCTCCAGAATCCTCATGGTACCCTGATGGGATCTCACCTAAGACAACGGGATGAAGCACAAGCATCACGTTCTGCCAGTGGTTTAGAGGCGGGTGGGGTGAGGGATGTCTCCCAACCTTGCTACCAAGTCAAGGCCCTTTGGGGACTGGAGGTGTAGAACTAGTAGTCATTACACCTGGACAAGCAAGACTGTGCAGGTAAATCAGGTCTCATGCTCACCCTCCTTATGTGGGTAATTGATCAGAGCAAAACTCAGCCACTCTTGCAGACATCTGATGGCAAATAAAATGGACAACAACCTGTTAGTTGAGTGGTGAAGTCCCAGCTCTTTCCTTCTGGTGATATGAAAACTCTGGCAGTAAAGATGGATTGCGCAAACAGCACAGTGTTTCGGTGGCTTCAAGTGGTCAAGCGGAATCAGGTTGGAGCAGGCTTCACAGGACCAAGTGCTAGGCCAACTGCTGCAGGCCAGGGACAGTGAACCTTCTGACTAGGGACAGAACCGAGGACGGTTCCAGGTTTACCGTCTGGAACGTGACCCCTAAGGTTACAGGGTGGAGGTTCTGCTACTCTTAGAACCCATTCGTGCGAGATCAGGAATAACTCAAAAATGCTTGAGCCAACCCATGGTTCTTGAATACCAGTGTTATGGATTGAACTGTGTCCCCGCAGAAAGATAGGTTGGAGTCCTAACCCACAGTAGCTCAGAAGGTGGCCTTATTTGGAGATGAGTTTTAACAGAGGCGGTCACGTTAAAATGAGGCCATTAGGGTGGACCCTATCCCAACATGACCGCTATCCTTATAAAAGGGGAAAGTTTGGAAACAGAAGCAGACATGCACATGAGGAGAACGCCACGGAAGATGACGGCAGAGATTGGGGCGATGCTTCTACAAGACAAGAAGTACCCAACGATTGCTGGCACACCCCCAGAAGCAAGGAAGAGGAAAGAGTCTACTCAGAGTCTCAAGGGACCGCAGCTCTGCTGACACCTTGACTTCATACTTTTAGCCTCCAGAATCGTGAAACAATACATTTTAAGGCACCCAGTTTGTGGCACTTTATTTCAACAACCTGGGAAACTAATAAAGCCACATTCACAAACAAACCTATTGTCATAATTGACGTGAGCATATCTTGAAACTTGAGGGCGTACACACCAAGAGACTCCAAGTTCCAAGTAACTGAGCACGCACAAAAGTGAACACCAAGGAAGGGTGTGACTGGGCAGAAGGGGAAGTGGATGACATGAGTAAGGAGAAGTGGAAATGAGTGACAGGGGACAATAGTTTGACTACGATGTGTGCCTCTTAGACACTTTCCAGGAAGCACACTTTGTTCAAGGATTTTCCATCTCAGGACAGACTGGGTGATCACGGCACAGGCTTCCCTAGGATATGCAAGCTGTGCAGATGCGTTCTCATCAGAGAGAAGCCAACATTACACCACGATGTTTCATGCAGACCTACAGAGGTCACACAGGTCAGGAGGACCCCTTCCCGTCCCTTGAAGTCACTGACATCCTGGATCCTATCCCACAGTGACTGTCCTCCACTTTTCTCAGTAATCAATGGCATTTATCTGTTTGACATTGTTTGGGTGACCAGAGCTTACTTACTCTGAGATATGTCCTATAAACTGCTCACTTTGTAAATCCCCCCCACCCCCTCTCAAAAATAAATAATCAACATTTCCTGATTCACTTCTCCTTCCTTGGAAATTACCATGTAAGAATTTCCACTGGAAAAGGCGATCCTTTCCCCTGGAGGAAAATGTTATCTCCCCCGCACCAACCCCTGGAACACCTGACGCCCGTACTCTCATTAAGAGACATCCTCAAAGCCTTCCTCAAGAAATGAGACCCGTAATTACATGTCCTCAAAATAATAGCTCGATAAAAATGACAGATTTGGCCACTCGTGCTGTTGTTTTGTCTACATGACACCAAACAGCCCTGTTGGCTCATAGCGTCACTGAGTTAATTGGTCACACCTGTTACAAAATGTCAGGCGCACCCTGAGTTTGCAACACAGCGCCGCGTGCAGCCTCGAGGGAGGTGGGCGTGGGCAGGCTGCTTCCCCTTTCGGGTTATCACGTTGGAAGCTGGGCTGTGAAGTCATCTCTCCCCTAGGGGTGCTGATTAACTGGCCCAGAATATCTCCTTCAGCCTCAACTTAACGCGCAGGAAACTATTTTAATACAGCACGAAGTAAAACTAAAAACAACACGCACTTCATCCGACTCCGTCCCTTTATCCAAATCCTCTCCACACCTTGGAACCAACTTAATTCTCAGCTCCTCCAGAAGAATGTCCTCCAAATACCTTTTCATCCATCTCTTTCTTCCTTCACTTTTCTTGTTCTTCTTTTTTTTTTTTTTATTTAATTTTTTGGAGTAGAGTTGATTTACAATGTTGTGTTAGTTTCTGCTCTACAACAAAATGAATCAGTTATGCATGTACTTATATATATATATATACTCTTTTTTAGATTCTTTTCCTGTATAGGCCATTACAGAGTATTGAGCAGAGTTCCCTGTGCTATACAGTAGGTCCTTATTAGTTATCTATTTTATATACAGCAGTGTGTATATGTTCTTGTTCTACTTTTTTTTTTTTTTTTCCTGTACGCGGGCCTCTCACTGTCGCGGCGTCTCCCGTTGCGGAGCACAGGCTCCGGACGCGCAGGCTCAGCGGCCATGGCTCACGGGCCCAGCCGCTCCGCGGCACGTGGGACCCTCCCGGACCGGGGCACGAACCCATTGTTCTACTTTAAAAATCACTCTTTGGGCCAATACTGAGATGCTGCCTTGTGTAATTACTTAACAGTTTCATGCATATTATTTCTATTCAGTAATCCTCTTGATGGTACTAATCATGATTTATATTTAACTGGGGTCACTGTCCTCCCTATCTTGTCTAGCCTCATGCCAAAAAAAGGTAATTATTCAGTAAATAATTGCATTAAATGATGACTCTAAATGGATAACTTAGAGCCCGTCCTAGTGCTGTAAAATTACCAAAGTATGTGCGTCTTTCAATGAAATGTGCATTCTCTGTGTTTTTGACAATTCCTAAATGGAATTTCTAGAATTCCTAAAATCCATCTGCCTGATAGATACTCCTCTTCAAGATCCTAACTCTAAACTCTTTCTGGAATCACATCAAAGAATAAACTTAGGGATTGTCAAGGTCCAGCGCCCTACATGTATTTTCTTTTACTCTATGTGCATTGCAACTTCATCACATAATTCTGTCTTTCTTGAAATATCCACATTCTGCATGGATAATCTTATTTTGACCTTCAGTTCACCTTTGATGGGAGTGCTGTTTGAGAAAACTTTTTATTTTAACCACATCTGGTCCTACGGAAATAATAAAATTGATTGAAACATTTCATTAACAACTTTTCATCCCATTCATAATTTTATGTGTGTCTACCTTAAATTTCTCAGAATCCTTCACTGATGACTCCCCATATGCCAATCTGCAAGAGGTCTCAGTTATTACAAGTATCTTGGGCTGGCTTTTTCCCTAGACTCAGTCATTTGTTCTGGCTAAAAATCTTATTCTTAAAATCAGTTGACCTACCATTAGTTCAGCTTGACTCCAAACACAAGATCAGCTATTAAATCACTCTAAAAAATGGACTAACTTTCTTACAGATAATCCATAACAGGGGTTCTTGACCTGAGATCTTATGTTCTCTAGAAGTTGTGAACAGAATTCTGTGTGTGTGGATATATTATTTTTCTAGCTAAAGGACCATATCTTTATCAGATTATCAAAAGGTGTATGACTCCAAAAGAATAGTGAATATTCTAGAAATAGGTGCTGAGCCAGGAGCGGAAACAAGGAAAGGTCCAAGATTTTTGAAATTTCTGTTGATATTTTCATCTCCTGAGTTTGCAGATGTGTCCTGCATTGGTGATAATATATTGATATCTAATTTTTAAATGAGCAGCCATGTATAATTATTTCAGAAAGTTTAAAGAAAGGGTGCAGGGCGACAGGAAGATAGAAGATTTGATTTAAATATGGAAATATTTAAATAAGAAATCTGGACCCCTTCCAATAAGTTTACATTCTGACATGAGGATGGTCTTAGGGATATATCTTCATTCTTTAATAATGTGAATTTCCTGGACATCACGCACTCACATGTAAAGTCCAAAAGTAAAGATATAATGACCTTCCTTTTATCTGTTTTTCCCATCTCAATATCAAGTGTAATTAAGAGTTGATTCTCAAAGAAGACATCATACAGACAAAATAAACAAAAAAATATTGAAAGCCCTCGAGGAGGAAAACAGAGAGGAACACGAAATTATCCTCTTTTAAATCTTTTAACCTCACTGACACTCAGACTGCGTTTTATCCATGAAGAGGGAATTAAGTTAGATATTCTTTAAGGTCCCTTTCAACTCTCAAATCCTTGGATTTCTGTGATCTCGTGACTTCATTATTTTATTCCCAGTTACAGTAAGTGATTTCAGCCTCGGCCTGCTGAGAAATTCTATGCCTGTGTCCCCCTACACAACACTGTGGGGTCTGTGTACTGTGAGGACCCCCAAGGATGTCTCAGTCTATGGAAGCTGAGGACCAGCAGAGGGTGAACTTCATCAATAGAGTTTGCAAACAAACATGAAGACACCCACACAGACACCTCCCTGTGACGGCAGAGTGGCTGCAGGTGTGTGTCCCTCTCCTCCATCTCACCATCTGGGTCGCTGAAATCAGCCAGGAGTGGAGTGTGGGATTTTTAACACAGTGGTTGGAAAATGAAAGGCATGCATAGTACCATCTTGGGAATAATGTGATTCTGCAGCGGCCTGACATGACAAGCAAGTGCAGCCTGGAGAGCCATGCTTGCCAATTACGTCGGCAATTACTGAAGTTGTTTTCTCCCATTTGGATATGAAGTGATCACAGGAGACACATACAGGGTGAAAGCGGGAAAGCTTGCTCAGAAACACAGGTTGTCATTTGGGGGACATCAGATGAGCATTGTAGAAAGTACCCCTGTGCCCTGCCATGATGCAAAATAAATGAATATTATGCAAATGTTTTCCCCTCCCAGTTGTTGGAAAACACAGAAGACCTATGCCTGTATTTAAAAGACAGTCCAGCCCGACTGTGGTTATTACTGCTCCTGGAGAAATAGCAGTCCACAAATGGGTTGCCTCAGGAAAAAAAAAGAGAGAGAGAGCCTGTGCGCCATTTCTTTAAGTCCTAGTTACAACGTTAGAGGTGAGAAGACCAATAATATTTATGGGAGAAGCATTGCTTTTCTTATGTCATAAGAAGTTAGGAGGTGGATGGGAGAGTAGAAGGGAATTAGACTTCCCAGGAGAAGTAAACTAATTTGCAACAATAAAAGGGAGTGTGTAGCTCTCCCTCTGCCTAGACTAGCATGCACCTCACCGAGCCACGGCCTTGCTTCTGGCTCTGCTCCCTCGCAGGCAAAATGGGCGTAATAACGTCAATCATTCCTTATTCTTTTACGGAGTGTTCTGAAAAAATACAAATTATTCAACAACTGCAAAGGAGTTTAAGATTCACAATGGAGTATCCCCTTGGGGTTATCAACGAGAGTGAGGCCACCATCCCACAGAGATGCATCAGGCCCAGTGCGGCAGCTCCTGGAAGCATATACACCTTGAACGGAAGTCTAGGCTAAATCATCTTGTTTTCCACTCAGAAAAAGGAGAATGTTCTCCCATAATCAGCCCTCCCTCCTCCAACCTCAGCTTTCTAGACCTGGGTGGAATAGAGCCTTTCTGTACATGTAGGCTAAGACAGGGGTGTAATTGGAAGATGGAGGATAAAGAAGCATTTTGTGTGATTACACTTCACATCTATGACTCTACTATATGCCTTCAGAGTTGATCTTTCCACTTTTACTGTGTCATCTGCTCTGATGATAAGCAATTGTTTCAGTTCCCGTGTACAATACAATTAATTGCACACTGTGTTGAGGATTCCGAGTGTGCGTGAGCTCTCAAAGGAGCCTCATCTTTATTCTGCTGGGCTAGGCAAATTCTGAGGGGTATTTTCACCCGGGTCATCTCAGGGGCCCCATTTTAAGAGGGAAAGATCAATGAGAGAAGCAGCCATAAGAAGAAACATTTTATTGAGCCCGCATGTAGGGACTCATGGCAACTTTCAATGAGGAAGTGTAGGATTAGAAAGATGACAAAGTTGTAAAAAATTCATCTTGGTTATTGTTTTAAGGCCTCCATTTACTATATATATATATATATATATATATATATATATTTTTTTTTTTTGGCTGTGTTGGGCCTTCATTGCTGCACACGGGCTTTCTCTAGTTGTGGCGAGCGGGGGCTACTCTTCGTTGTGATTCACGGGCTTCTCATTGCCGTGGCTTCTGCACAGGCTCCAGGCACGTGGGCTTCAGTAGTTGCAGCACCCAGGCTCAGTAGTTGCAACACATGGGCCTCAGAGCACGCGGGCTTCAGTAGTTGCGGCACGCGGGCTCAGTAGCTGTGGCTCACAGGCTCTAGAGCGCAGGCTCAGTAGTTGTGGCATGTGGGTTTAGTTGCTCCATGGCATGTGGGATCTTCCCGGACCAGGGCTTGAACCCGTGTCCCCTGCATTGGCAGGTGGATTCTTAACCACTGTGCCACCAGAGAAGTCCTCCATTTACTACTGAGAATGACTCCTCATTCTTCCTGAAGGCCTTGAGTCTACCAGGCCTAAATAATATGACTTTACTATTTGGACTTTCATTAGCACACCTCTCAGAGTCTCATTAGCATTTACAACCATGAAATGAATGTAATTCATGGTTTTTCACAAGAAAGAGTGTATAATTTGAAGGTTTGTTTTGCTACTAAAATAATTATCTACCAATTACTAGTGGGGGGGTGGGCATGGGGTGGGGGAGGAAGGAAAAGACGAACGTGCTTTCTGTTTAGGGTTAATTATCTTGCCAGAAGTCACCCTCCACTGGCCCAAAGTGCCCCTGTCAACGTGAATTTGTACACCAGGACATGACACGCCTGTCTCCATCTGGTGCTGCACCCATTGCACAGTGCCAGAAAGCCACATACCAAAGAACGGGCTCTTCTTAAAAACTACCTTATTTAAAGAAAATAGTTAATACCAGAAATGTAGAGTCTTCCATTATGCCCAGAGGAGTGTCAAAAGTACTGTTTATCCCATATCTATTGTTTTCATCATGTAATTTCTAAAAAGTAGAACCTAGGGGCAATTATTGTCTGCAGATTATTTTCATATGTTAAGATTTCATTTCTCTGACAATGGGCATTTTTTCGGAAGTCATCGAAGGCACATAGGTGAGGGCTCTCCCTCCACAGCTCTGACCGGCCCGCCCAGCTGTTATCTTTTAAGTCTCTGTCTTTTTAAAAACTTTATTTGAACTGTAATGGAAATACCATAAACTGTGTATATGTAAAGCATACAGATCGATAAACTTTCACTTACGTATGCACCCATAAGACTATCACTGAAATCAGGATAATCAGCATATATACAGAACCCCCCAAATGTCCGCATGGCCTTTTATCATCCTCACTACTGGCCCTCCCTGTGCTGGTTAATTTTATGTATCAATTTCTCTGGGCCACAGTGCTCAGATACTTGATCAAACATCATTCTGGTTATTTCTGTGAAGGTGCTTTTTGGATGAGGAACATTTACATTGGTAGATGTGAGTAAAGCAGATTGCCCACTCTAGTGGGGGTGGGCCTCATCCAATCAGTTGACTGCCTGGAGAGAAAAAGAATGAGATCCTCCAAGAGGACAGGAATTCTGCTGGCAGATGGCCTTTGGACTTGAGCTGCAACATCAACGGACCCCTCCGGATGTGGGGAGCCAACTCCTTAAAATAAATCTACCTCTAGCTCTATCTGTACACATCCTGTTGGTCCATTTCTCTGAAGAACCCTGACTACTATAATACACTCCCCAATCCCTCACCAGCCCCATCCCACTCCCTACCCTAGTCCCAGGCAAACACTGATCTGCTTTTTGTCACGATAGATTAGATTGGATTTTAAAGAAATGTATACAAATGAAAAATTACAGTATTGAGATTCATCAGTGTTGTGGCGTAGTAATAATTCATCTTTTTATTGCTGAGTCATGTAACATAGTATATGCTGTATATGCCACAATATTTTTATCCATTCACTTGTTGCTGGAAGTTGGAGCAGTTTCCAGTTTTCGGCTTTCACAAAAAGACTCCTGTGAACATTTGTGCATAAGTCTTGGTATGGAAATATACTTTCATTACTCTTGGGTGAAGGCCTGGGGGTAGAATGGCTGTGGGGTCATATGGTAGGTGTATGTTGCTAATAGGCTTTTAACTCTGTGCTGTTCTCTATTATAGAAGAGAGAGACCAGGAGCCCAATTTATCATTCTCCTATAAATCCTAGTTACAAACTATGAGTTATTTCATTCTTGGAGTTTAGCTCAACTTTTTGAATGACTATTTACAGGTGTGTCTTTGAAAGCCTAATGGAAATAAATCTCAACTCTCAAGTTCTAAAAAACAACCTCATTATAGTTAAAAAGAGGATTGCTTTACATTTAACTCTAGTCAATGAAGAAGAGAGTTCAAATTCAATAAAGAATTACAAGCTTTTTGTAGGTGTCAAACATTTTAAATATATGCCTCAGTCTGAAAAACAAGTCTAGTTATTTCTTCCTATTACTGAGTAGTCTGTAGTTCAATGTAGGACTTGGTTGAACCAACCCAACCAGTATTTATTGAGAAAAATGCTAGGCTTTACCATTAAAACAGAGTTGCGTGAACATGCAGCAAATTACCTGGAAGCTGACAATTAGGTAGACTTGTTGAATAACTAAATTATATCAAACTGTTTGCCTTTCTGCTTTTCTTAGATTCATTCGGATTTTTTTGCCTTCCTCAGTATCAGGGGAGTTTGTCACCAAGCAAGGTTTTCACGATCTGATCTGTAAGCTTATCTTTCAGAATCTTCCTTGTTGGCGAATGTAGTGACTCAGAAGGCAAAGCATATTAAGTTCTGGGACACAAAGGGAAACGGTATTTGAAGTGGTGTTATCATTGCTCTGTAAGTGAATTCCTGGCTTATCCCTAGCATCAGAAAGATAATTTAAAAATACATAAAATAAAGCCAATCAGTTATTGAGCCCTAAGGCACCATCAGATAGGAATCATAATAAATCAGGCTGATGGCCTTCAAACAGCCCCCGATTTTCCTTACTAATCAAATGAGATCAGAACTCAGCCATCACTGCAGGAGAAAAGCCAAATTTAATTAGCTTATCCCATGGTGTCATTTAGTAAATCAAAAGCCTTTGAAAGGCCAATGAATCTTGCCCTTATCATCTCATTATCTTCCATCACTAACGAGGTATCATCAACCAGCCCCACAGAAACAGTTATTTTAGTGTCAGGCAATAGCTTGCTATAGCTAGTGACACTTTCCACTTTAGAAACGGTAGTGTGTAGAAAAGTCTACTCTCTTGTTTCCAGTTCTGTTGTAATCCTTTGCCTTCTCCGTGACTGTGATGGAAATAATATTTTCCCTCCCTTATTTAATAAATGGTAATAAGTAATGATGCCATAAAATTCATCAATATCTGGTATCTACTCCAAGCATAGTCTTTTAAGTAGAACCTGACTACTGATTATTGTATTATCCACTCAGTAATACTTATTGAGCCCTACTATGTGTCAGGCATTCCATGAGGCACTCATAACATTAATATCCCTTCCTAAAGGGCTAGTTCACTCTTTGACATTTACTTTGGCAACAGGCACGAGCTCCATTAAAATGATGCATGGATAACTCTATTTTTAGTTTTTTGAGGAACCTCCATATGGTTCTCCATAGTGTCTGTATCAATTTACATCCACATGATCCAGCAATCCCACTCCTGGGCATATATCTGGAGACAACCATAACTCAAAGATACTTGCACCCCAGTGTTCATTGCAGCACTATTTACAATAGCCAGGTCATGGCAGCAACCTAAGTGTCCATCGACAGATGAATGGCTAAAGAAGATGTGGTATATACATACAATGGAATATTACTCAGCCATAAGAAGAATGACATCATGCCATTTGCAGCAACATGGATGGACCTAGAGATTATCATACTGAGTGAAGTAAGTCAGACAGAGAAAGACAAATACCATACGATATCACTTATATGTAGAATCTGAAAAAAAAAAGTTACAAATGAACTTATTTACAAAACAGAAAGAGACTCACAGACATAGAAAACAAACTACGGTTACCAAAGGGGAAAGGGGAGGAGGGATAAATTAGGAGTTTGGGATTAAAATATACATACTACTGTATATAAAATATATAACCAACAAGGACTTACTGTATAGCAAAGGGAACTATACTCAATACTTTATAACAACCTATAAGGAAGAGAAAATGAAAAACAATATATATACATATATAAGTGAGTCACTTTGCTCTACATTTGAAACTTACACAACTTTGTAAATCAACTATATTTCAATAAAAATTAAAATAAAATAAAATTACGCATTGAACACATAGTACTTGAGCATCTACTCTGCATGCTTAGGGTTTACTGGGATGAGACATAAGACAATGGGGAACTTTCAAGGTAGCCTCAGAAGTGCTGGATTATAGCTGACTGGCTGAGTAAACTGTCAGTAAGATGGGGATTCACAGGAGGGAGAGCCAGACTGCTGGGGCCAGAGACATAGCTGCTGGACAGACGAGTCGGCCCTTGAATGGCTGCCAGTGTATTAGGAGGAGAGGACCCTTTAGGGGAAGTTAGCACTAGAGCAAAGGCACAGATGCAGGAATGTGTATGGGGGCTTTTAGAGAACAGCAAGGTTACAGTAGCAAGTGTATCAGGGCTGTGGTCCCCAGACATTTTTTGGCCACAGACCCCTTTAAGCATACCGTGATAGGGTGATGGTAATAATAACAATGCTATATTAATGCTAGCAGTAATATAAATGATAACACGCACATAATTTCAATGTGCCTTCAGTGTTTTTCACATAAGTGGTTTTTACTAATTTAAACTTCACAGCCCCATGAGGTCTCACGGTCAAGCTCTCCCCTTACTAGATGACAAAACTGAAGTGTGAACAGTTCAAAGGTCACGCAGCCAGAAATGTGTGACCTGGAATCTGGGCTCAACACCACCCTGCCTATCCAAGCAATAGGCTCTTTTTCTAGAATAAGGAGCATTCTGTATTTCTACACAATTTCAGAGGGTTCATGGACTTCACAGATCCCCACGACCTTGGTCGCTGGGTTGAACAGTTTTGATCTATGGGGTGGCTGGTGGAAATGTTGGATTCACATTGATAAATAACCTCAAATGCCACCATTAGGAGCTCTCTGCAGGAAACCAGAAACACTGAACATTCCTAGCCTGGAAATGATATGGAAAAGCAGTTTACTTTAAAAAGCACAGAAAGACAGTAACAGGTGTGACCTGATTAGCGCACCTGAGGAGCTGCGTCAGGCACTTTCAGGTATTATGTTATTTAATCCTCCCAACAACATTGTCTTCTTATGTAACCCTCCTTCCCATCTTTTTTCTTACAGGTAAGGAACCTGGTCACCTGAGACTGTAATTTTCCCAAGGTCAGTGCCGCCGCAGAGTTTGCTCCTTTCCACCCCCTCCCCAGCTAACGTAGAACCTGTGCCTCTCACCAGCCCTGAGCATCCTTCTCCCAGTTTCTGTGAACTGTCTGCTAATGGCTCACATCGGCCACCTTCAGAGACTGGTCTTGGCCAATGTGTTCACTGCCCAACTAACAGCCAGAAATTCCCTCGAAAACCACCACCAGCTCAAGGCCAAGGACTGGTGTGGAAGTGAGGCAGGCTGGGACCCGGGACCCTTTGCTGCAGTGCTGCAATGCTTGCACCTGGACAAACGTCTCCTTGAGCTACAAAATACAAAGAAACTGTATGGGACTAAAAATAACTGCTAGCATTCCCAGTTGGGGCAAATTTTGGACAAAAGATACAAAGAGACCAAAAAACCCAACTGCCACTTTTGAAGAGCCCGGAGCAAAAGCAGGGTACTGCGCATGTCCCCTGCACTCAACACCAACATCACCTAAGCCACCCCTCCGGCCTGACCCCTGGACACACCCCTACCCTCACCCCATGTAAGGAACAAGCTCGCCCTCCTTCAGGGAGTGAGCAAGAAAGGAAAATGATTACTTGTTTTCGCCCCCCCCCCCCCCCCCCCCCCCCCCCGCTCAGCAGGGGCCCCAATAAAGTCCTGCCTGAATTTCTTGTTTGGGCTCTAGTCAATTTCTATTGATTGGGGAAGGCGAAGAACTCTGGTCGGTATCAGAACGACCAACGCCCAGGACTTAGTCTCCGGTCTGCACACACCCTCCAGAGCTCCCGCAGAACCCTGGGTCCTCATGTCAAAACCCGCAGACCCGCAGAGTCTGGGTCCTCATGTCAAATCCCACCTTTGCCCAGCTTCGCCCCTTCTCTGTCCTGCTTTCCTGGCTCCATGGAGTACTTCCTAATAAATTACTCTCACTCACATCATTGGCTCAGGCTCTGCTCTTGGGAGAACCCAGACTTAGCTGGTCATACCAGCATTAAGACTAAAAGGACACCGAGCCTGGGTCTGATCTGCCTTTGCTCTCTACCTTACATCCCAATAGCCAGCAGCTACAGAATTGTAAAGAAAAGCATCTAGAAATGAATTATTTATATACAGCTTCATTTTGGCAAACTAATTCTGTGGACTCTTACAAGTGGGAAATGTATTAAATAAAAATATTGGAAGAGAAAACTAACAGCAAGAATTATTGTGTATTATTTTTAATATGATTTCTAATGACTTGATTTTCAGGTGTGTGGTTTACAGATATGGAGATTAATAGACCATTACTAAGACAAGTTGCATGAACTTGCAAAACCTTCTAATACTAGCCTAAAGGTAAGAACTTGAGTCAACTTCAATGATGAATGACAGCAACTCTAAAGGGAATATGATAAGAAATTGTACCAATAATGCACAATCAAAACTCCCCAGTAGTCATCTCTGGCTTTTTGAAGGTGTACCTCTTCTCGTCCCATCCCTGATTCATGGATGGAAAGGTCCTCATCTTTGTCACATTTGGTAACGACATGTGGAAGCCATGAAGTTCCATCGTGTCAGTGATCAATGAACTGTGGTCACCGCAGATATAAGTGTAGCCACTGGTGGCAATAACATGAAAAAGCAGAAAATATACAGTTCATTTCCAGGGGTGTATGTCTATGGATTACGGTTCTGCGTGTTTTTCTTTAAGAAAAAAGAATACTTTACTTGGATTAAAGTTCTGTAAGACACAGCACTTGATGAAATTAAGCATGTTGATCATCATAATTTAATACGTAGCCGGTTTTTCCTTCGATAAATCATGGATATGAGTATACATATTTTTTTCTCTAGAGCGCTCACTGAGACAAAGATATTCAGATTTTGGAAGAGAGATTTTTCTTTCCCTTAGGAAAACCTCTACTCGACATGACTTTTAAAAAAAATTACCATTTGTCTCGAGAAAAGTTAGTTCCCTTAAGCGAACAGGAAAAAAATAAACAGGACTCTTGCCCCGAGTAGCACTTTTCACAGGTTTATATCAAAATATTTTATAGCCTTTTAAATTAAGGGTTGTATTCCTCCATTAGACACATATATGGTGTTTTTCTCCCACAAGAAGAATTCTGTGAAATGGAAAGAATCGCAAAGCAGAGAATCCCCAGAAGTGGGTCTGAATGAAGTGTTTGGACGAAGCGACCCCAGATAAAGCCGCATCCTCTTCTCAGGAAGGAAGTTTTTCTTTCCTATCACAGGCCCGTGCTCCGCCGTGAGCTTGTGGGACATGATCTGAAATAGCGTGCCTTTGGCCATAATACATAGGACTTTTCACACAAACAATCAGATGGTGAATCCCAGTTGGGAAAAAGAACAATCTTCTTGAAACATAAACATCACCAAAAATATGAAGAAAGCTGTAAGAAAAGTAGTTGCCTTTGAGAACATCCTTTTTTTTGGTTTGTTTTTGGTTTTTTAAAGGAAGCAGTGAGCCTTCTACCAAAACCACCCCTGCTTTCATGAAGCTGCTATCTGTAACTCAGTTGTTTCTTTTCAACGTATTAAACATGACAGGTTTCATCTTTTGGTTTTCTGGAGTTGATTTGACCAGAATCTCTGAAAACGTACTTGTGGGAACTTCTGTCAAGTGCCTGAATGACAGTGTGAAAAAATGTTTGGAGAAGGAGAAAAATCAGTGCATATGGGGCTGAATGACAACTCCTTAAGGGAAACCTAAAAAAGGAGATTTCTAGCCAAAATGTTTAATTACTGCCTCTTCAAGACAGGCCAAGCCATCTGTTGGCTGGGATCTTGTCCCCACCTTTGGGGGGTGCTTGGTGATTGGCTGGCCATGTGTGAGAGAGCCATCTCCAACTGACATCTGTCATCTGTCAACTCCCCAACTGTAATGATGGGCAAAGTTGCTATCGGCTGTCAATGGGCCATATGGAATGACGAGTAAACGAACAGACCACATCCCAGACGCAGGGTGTTTCACAGGCAAACCAACCACTCACCAGCCCCTCCGGCTCCGAATGGAACCATAGGGTTTCGTTCTGCAAGAGGACATGAGGGAAGTGGGGTCGTGGTTACACATTAGAAGTTATCTCATCTTAAAGCTTTACTGGAAAATTGGGAGATTGGGATTGACATATACACACCACTGCATATAAAATAGATAACGAATAAGGACCTACTGGACAGCACGGGGAACTCTACTCAATACTCTGTAATGACCTATAGGGAAATAGAATCTGAAAAAAAGTGGATACATATCTATGTATAACTGATGCATTTTGCTGAATCAGCAGAAACGAACACAACATTGTGAATCAACTATACTCCAATAAAAATTAAAACAAAATAAAATTTAAACTTAAAAAAATCTTTACTGGAAAGGCGAATGGAATACATAAGTAAATAAGCCTGAAAATAAGTCCATCAATGAACTCATAAATGTGTATAGGTTAGGGTGGAACTATAATCAGTCTACACACAGAGATCTGCTAACATGACAAACATTGGCCCCAGGAGTACAGGGTCAATAGGAAAAAGTCTGTCTTTAGTGGTCAGTTTGAAAACTAAGAAAACATCCATGAACAAGGCTTGAATACCATCTCTCTCTGTTTTGGGAAACTTCGTACAGACAAGCAAATCGCCGAGGGAGAATGTTTTGGTCTAAATATATATAAAGTTCACTTGAATGCTTGGCCAGCAAGGCTGAGATCTTAATGTCATGTTCCCATGGCATGACACATCCTCAGCAGCCTTTTACATGTGTTCTCTGTTACCCTACGATTTATTCAAAAGGCTTATTACAGGGAGTTACCTACCTTCAAGCACTATCTCACAGGCTTTAAAGTGTGGAATGAATTCATATTACCTAAATCAAGTCAGAACTTGAAAATAGTCATTTCTGGAACTAGAGACAAGAGCAGGTGGGTGGTAGCATCTTTTTATAACTGAGGAATCAATTTGCAACCCCAAGTTTTTCAACTCCATTTAGTTGTGGACATTAAAGAATTTTGATCAGTGGTTCTCAACTCCAGCTACTCATTGGACCAACTAAATAAAAATGGTAGGAAATAGGACCCAGCTATAAATATATTTTTAAATGTTATCTATCATTCAAATGTACGGTTGAGAAGCATTGTTTGTAAATTCAGTTCAGCTGAAATTTGAGCCGAACCTGATGAAGCTTGGAGGGCGTTACGGGACCCAGAGCCACCGCAAGCCGGCTGAGGGCTGAAGCAGATTGGCTTGGTCATGCAACCAGGAGCCAATGTGCCTGGAGTGAACCAGGGACCCTGGGGCTCGACAAGGTCCAGGCTTTCTCCAGCACTTTCTGTGCACATCTGTTTCGTACAAATTGCTTTCTGCACAAACATCTTGTCAGCACTCCAGCCTTATCTATCAGGACCAAAGCTCATCCCCGAACCCCCTCCTGACTTCCAATTCCTCTGCTGTATAGAATGGATCCCCTGGAATCATAATGATGTCTCCTGTCCAGACTTGACCATCCTCATGGCAAATATGACGTGAGAATTAAGGTAAGAATTATTATCACCATATTGAAGACAGAAAGAAAGCTTGAAGAGGTCCAATCATTTGCTTGTGTAATTGCAGTGCTAGATTTCATCCCAGGCTTGTCTGACTCCAAAGTCTACCTTTCCCCTTTTAGCCACTAATGGGAAGCTCTGTCTCCTCAAATTTGGATCCAACTTCTTGATCCAACTTCTCTTGAGAGGGGCCAGTTCTGCAGCCCTGGCCGTACTCAGCTCCAGCCACTGCCCTTGGCCCCCTCCTTCCTACTGGATGATGCTCCTGGATCCCATCCCATCACCAGCTGAGTTATAACAGGGGCCAAATCTACATGCCATCTTCCCTTCTTATCACCACTGACCAATCCAGGCTCCTCTGACCTTTTCACAGCTTGGATTCTCCTTTTCATGATTGTAAGAACATTTCGCTGTAGGTTGATCTTCAAATGCTTTAGGTTTGATCAATAAAATAAAAAGAGCCTAATAAATGATTGTCTTCTCCCTTACCTTTGCAGCAAGATTTTCTTAGTGTATCTTGATGAATTTCATTAAAAATTTTTGAGATTTATTTTCCTTAAAATAAGAGGAAAAATAATTTTGGATTAAACATTAATAATAATAGTAATTATATTTACTCAGAAGAAATACAATTCTAAATTCAAAGTAAATAGGGCAACTTGATTTTTGATTTTTAAAAAGTGAAAAAACTAAATAGCACAATAGGCTGAAAAACCACTTCATCTCTCTCATTAGCTCTGAGCTCTTTCTGGAATTGGGTTACAATATCATTAATAAAAGCATTAAAATATCTTCGGTACTTTTAATACACTAATTTGCTTAAAATGATATGTTACATTTTTGTTTTAAAAGTGTTACATACTAGTGCTATAAAATTTGGAAAAGTAGAGAAAAGAATAATCATGAGAAAAGCACTGTTAATATTTTTAAATATTACATTTCATTTAAAAATTTATTGAAAAAAAGAAACAAAACTGAAAAACTTGCTAAACTTCGAATAAAAGTTTCTCCTCAACAGTATATATAAATTCTTAAAGATCCCGATAAAGTTTAACATTTTTCAAAACCTTTAGAAAGTGGGTCATTATATAAAAAGTGATAAATCACTCTCTAGAAAAGAAAATCCCGGTAAAGTAATTATGGTTGTGGCTATCATAAATCCACAGTGATTATACCTGAATTGAGAACGTCTGTCAGCCTTCTCTTTTCCTATGAATTACCTGAACAGTGTTTGACTTTGTTATTTCAAAAGGCACTGTTCTTTAAACTCCATCAACTCCTAAAAAATTATGTCAAAATTTCATTTGGGGAGCATGATTTATTTTCATCTTGTTTTTTCTTTTAACCTCACTTTGTAATTGCCTTTCTTTTTTCTTGACAGGAAAGATAGTCACTCATTTTGTATGACACTATCTACTTTCTTCTTAAAGACATTTTCATGTAGCCCTCGGACTTCATGTTCTAATTTGGAACGATTATTTCTACACCAGCAGTAAAGGAGTTGTTCTGAGATTTACCTTTCTTTTCCAGGGACACGTTAGTTCCACCTTAAAACTCATATCCTCTTCTTTCTCCAATTTCTTTTTGGATTTGTAACCTGAATTTACGCTTTTTAATTGTTTATAGTTTTTTTTTAAACGTGCCTGACCAGATAAACTTGCTGAGCCTTTTTTGGTTGGAAAGCACCTAATTTTGCCCGCATGCTTGAATGCTAATGTGGTTTCCCTCATACCATTGTTACTCCATTGTTGTTAAACATTAGATTGTGCTCATGAGAAGTCTAGTGTTTGTTTAATACTTGCTCCTATTTTTTTAAAAGGAAGTTTAGTATCTTTCTCTGAGGAGTTCTGAAAGTGCTCACCAGTCAATACTTATATGTGAGTTGTTTATCTACCTTTCAGAAATTCTTCCAAGTTTTCGTTTGCTAATAATCACTTCCTTTTCACTGTCAGTTCTGTTTCTTTTATTATTAATAGTAAGTAATGTGGTCAGTGCCCCAATCTGAACTAGCATTTCATATTTGTTCCTTCATTTGGTGCTAACTACTTTAGCAAACACAAATATTGGTAAGACCACCTTCAACCATAAGGAAATAAAACATGCAAACAAATAATCGCAATATAAGGCTTTTAGGGCACATTTCATTAAATGTCTTGTACTGCAATTCTTAAGTGATAGGACATCTGGAGTGAGAAAAATCTCTTCCAGTTGTAATAATCAAGAAAGACTCCATGAGGAAAATAGAGCATTTGCATAGAATAAGCAGGAGTTGAAACAGTAGAAAAGAAAGAATCTAGTCTGGACAGCCAGGAAGGGAGGAAGAGAAAGAGACTGGAGGGTGAGGGGGAGTAGATAAGGAACAGTGCAGTAGGTGTTCTTGGGGCAGAGACTAGACTGACTCAGCTGGAAAGGAAACTCTTGTGTCAGGAATTGACCAGATGTGTTAATTGCGAGGAGAGTCTCACTTACTCACCAAAGGCCTGAGCAGCTGTGATGAAAGGGTCAGCAAGCCAAGCACAGGGGAATCAGGCTGAACTTGGTCTCCGGGGAATTCAGCGGAGTAAATGAAATTTAATAAACGTGGACAAGTTTCTAAAGTGACACACATTTATATAACTATATATATATTAAAATTATAGATATGGGTGGGGTGTGAAAGGAGAGATTTTCTTGGGAAAAGAGTGGGTTAGGGATTGAAGCTAGAATGCGGGTGGCGTTGAACGTGAGGCTCTAAAGACATTGGACCTGAATCAGTAGGAAACAGATGCCATTGAAGGCTTTTGTGCCTGGGAAAGATGATAGAAAACATGTTTAATGAATCTACATCTGATGGTGGTTTATGGACTATAACAAAGAGGAAAAAATAACAATTAAAAAATAATTTAAAAAGCCACCAAGTGAATGAGAGCTCTCTTAGGGGCGTCCCTTTGAGGAACTGAAAGTGAATGAAGAAGAAAGGAAGCAGTAACTGCAAAGGTAGGTCAGCAAGATGGGCAGGTACTGGCACCTGAGAGTAAGGCAGCAGGGGTGGGGGAGGAGGGCATTGGAGGGAGTGCAGTGTACGAAAACTGAGATTTTTAATCCTAGAACTGGAGAATAATGATGGTTCTATTTCTAAAAAAGAAAACTCAAAATACATCACGATGGGGAGGAAATCACAGAGGTTCTGCACATGACAGGTCTACTCAAGTCCTATTTCTGCCTCTGCTATGGAAACTTCACTGAGGCTCTACCATCTCTGGGTCTCATTTTCCCCATCTATAAAATGTGTTTGCAGTAGGGTATATATATATACATATATATTTTAAATGTTCAGATTAAAATTCTATAATTTTACTTAGTTTACACATTGGTGTTGGTGTCCTTTCTTCAGGAACTCTATCCCATATATTCATAAGCAACACATAAGTGCTACTTCATGGGCAATGATGCTAATCTTCTACCTGCACATCTTACCTTAGGAAGGGTTATTTTTTAAAACATGGTAAGAAGCAGAGAATAGTGGAATAATACTATAAATTATTTGAGAACCAAGGAAAGGTTATTTAAAAATATATATATGTCCCTTGTATTCCCCTTCAAATTACAGAGCAGGAGATCAAGTCAAAGAATTTTAATGTGGATTTCAGTTCTCTATATAAATCGTCCTGTCATCTTGGCACCGCAGCTGCGTTTCCTCATAGTAGCTGGAGAAGATCATGAATAAATTTGCAGCAGACTGCACATGGGATTACGTGTACATGAAATAATTCTTATTGGCAATGGCTTTTACAATTCACTGCACAGAAAATCTAACATGAGGGCACACAATTTCATTTCTCACACTAGAGGGGAAACTGAGAGCCACAAACACAGATGTTGAAGAGTCTCTGCTCCCCTGATCAATATAGCTTCTCTGCAGACCTGTTGTGATCTAACACCAGAAGTGCACAGCAATGTTGGCCATGATCTTTCAGTGAAGTCCCTTGAATCTCAGATAAAATCATAGTACTTCAATCTGGTAATCAAGGTCTGCCACTTTCTGACTCTAATTCAAGCCTCATCCCTAGTTTGGAATGTTGCTGTACAAGAATGATGAACACGTGATGCCTGTGTTGACCACTGTCCCATGCCCACGGAAGGCACCATCACTTGGTTGTGGCATTTTTTTTTTCACACTATGTAGTAACATATCTTCTGAAACCTTCTCAGTACCATGTTCCAGGAAGTGACTTGGACAACTGATCAGAGTGGGCATCAGGTTTAAATACATCTGCTGTTCTTGGTGGCTTCTTTCTCCCCTTACTTTCCAATCCTTGTGGCTAAGACCCCTGAACTTCCATGTCTAGTTCAGACTTATCCCAGGGTCTGAGGTCAACTTTCCCAGTAGGAATAAATGTTTAGGGAACCTCGGGCTAGTATTTAATTTAATTTAATTTAATTTAATTAATTAATTTATTTATTTATTTATTTTTCAGGCTTATCCCAGGTTCTGAGGTCAACTTTCCCAGTAGGAATAAATGTTTAGGGAACCTCGGGCTAGTATTTAATTTAATTTAATTTAATTAATTAATTAATTTATTATTTTTTTCAGGCTTATCCCAGGGTCTGAGGTCACCTTTCCCAGTAGGAATAAATGTTTAGGGAACCTCGGGCTAGTATTTTATTTAATTTTATTTATTTATTTATTTATTCATTTATTATTTTTTTCAGGCTTATCCCAGGGTCTGAGGTCAACTTTCCCAGTAGGAATAAATGTTTAGGGAACCTCGGGCTGGTATCTTAGAGGCCCAGAAACAAGCCGTCCTCTTTGCTGGCACCACTCCGATCTTACGTCTTAGTTCTATTCACTGGGCTTTTGACTTATTCTTTGGGACCTTAGTACACGGCACCATATCTGAGTTTATACCTCGGTCACTTGCTGAGGATACATCTTTTCTTTGGGATTTGGGTGTTCCCTTTCTCTTAATAGGCTCTTCAGATGCCAGAGTCCTTTCCCTTTGTGCCAACTGCTTGCACAGCTGCCTACTTCCTGGAATCCTAGTTTTCCCACTCTCGGCTTCTTCCGGGACTCATACTTTTGGCCAACCTTGGACGTGGGCATCACCTCCTGCCAAACTACCTGACACTCCACCTGGCAGTTCAAGTCTCTCTGTGAAAATTGGATAATACTTAACACTTGTGTGGTATTTCTCAATTGGCAAAATTTTCTCTCTTCCCACGGATTATATCACACTGTACCTCACTGAGCCCAATTTTAATACAATTCTACACGAACCTTCATTTCAGTCAAATTGACCTCTGAGCGTGTTTGATGATTTCTCCCTCCTCTGTAGACTTCCTCAGAACATTCTCCCAATCCTAAATATCCTCCCCAATCCTCCACAAATACTCAGCTCAGAGCTACCCTAAAGCTTCTCAGCTTCCTTGAAATTTGCTTCTTAGATCCAGTACCACAATTAGTTTCATGGCTTAATAATGCCTGGGATTTTGTCTCACAAAATCATAATTTCCCAGGTTTTGGGGGCATACCGAAGGCCAAGTAGTTCAAATCCCACCCTGGTGTGATATATGAGCTTCTCCACAGTCTCCACCAAGTGTATACCCAGTCCATACTTGAGCATGGCAGCGACAAGGAACTTGCTACCTCTTACGTCTTTGTAAATATTTAACCATCAAATAATCTACTTCTCAGTTACCTTATACTTACTTTCAGAGCCCTAACTTTATCCATGGTGAAACATACCTAAATATCCAATAACAGCACCACAAAATGATAGTGCCTTAAATGTTTAAGACAAGTCTTACGTGTTCACCAGTCTCTAGGCTTCATACTCCAAGACTTCAGTTATTTCTAATATTATAAAGCTTCTAGTTACCTCATAATTCCAGACCTGCCTCATATAACTCTTTTTTTTTTTTGTCTTCAGAGAGACTGAATGCAGATCGGTTCCATTTTTCACTGTGTTTTCCACAGTGATCATCCTCCTTGCTTGGGATGAAGGAGATACATATTGTAGAGTTGTTGATTAAAAATGACTAACGAGGATTTATAAATCATAGGCTAGTGTAGTATGTGTTCTATATGTGCATGTTCTGTAGGAAGATTGTTTAAATGAGACTTATGGCTGCACTTAGCCCGCCTGAATCTAGTGCACCAAGACTTTTGAAAAATATTAGTGCATTTATATAAAACATAAGGATGGGCAACTTATCACCCACTTGTTCTTGTCCTTCATTTATTTACAACTGTTTTATGGGTGCTTAATCCACGTCTGGAACTATTCTAGATGCTGTGGATACAGGGATGAACAAGGCAGGTAAGTTCCCTACAATCCTGAGGCCACCAACAGGAGAAAACACGTGGTCTGGATGGTAGCAGGTTACCTGTGCCTGACATGTGTCCTTCCAGAGTTCCTGTTAAGATATACAGACACACAGAAATGCAAAATAGATAGGCCACATATGATAGATAAAGTGTGAGTGAGAAAGCAGAGGTCAGTCAAGGCCAAATTTCCACTGACTGTACTTCTGGTGAGTGAAGATGGATTAAGAATCACATTATTGATGAATGTGACCAACGTTCTGGCCTTTGAACAAAACAGAACACATAACCTGGATAAATTTTTTGGCTTTTCTATTAACTATAATGGTAAATAATATTATTTTATAATAAGAAGATATTGAGCCCTAGTTATACAGAAATAAACCTGAGTTTTAAATGTTTCACTTATGAAATGTCTCACATAAAACTCAGTATAGCTGATGTTATGGAGGCATGTTCAACAGCAGAAACCAATATTCTGTGGTCTGGTTTATTTTTTTAACAATAAAAACTACTACAACTATACTACTTATAAAACATTATACTAACAAATGTAACCTATCAGGTTCCCAATTTAGCCATTAATAGTTTGGCTTAATAGAATAATACCGAAAGAGGCAAAATCGAAGACATTCAGGTAAGAAAGGCAAAAACGATCTTGCTGTTTTTCTGGGTCTTCAAAGTAGCCTCATTGGGAGGTAGGTTAATTTGGAAGGTTATCCACTTCCGTGTCCACGTTGTGTGGATAGAGAGTGATTCTCATGGTTGGTGTTGAGATATTTCTTGTTGCCAGTGGAGAACAGGCCTGGGCCAGGACAGAGGGCTCACGTAGAGGATTCCTGGGGAGCTTCGTCCTTACCTTTCAGAAGAGGGGAAGCATGGGCTGTAGTCTTCTCAGGAGGTGACTAGAGTGATGTTATAGTCTAATGGTCTGTGCTTCCCTCGTTGGGGCCACCTGCCTCTTTGGTCAGATTCAACTCGGCCCCTCTTGGTGCCTTGGTCATTGCCTTTTTTAAATTTTTTTTTATTTATGCGCGGGCCTCTCACTGTTGTGGTCTCTCCCGTTGCGGAGCACAGGCTCCGGGCGCGCAGGCTCAGCGGCCATGGCTCATGGGCCCAGCCGCTCCGCGGCATGTGGGATCCTCCCGGACCGGGGCACGAACCCATGTCCCCTGCATCAGCAGGCGGACTCCCAGCCACTGCGCCACCAAGGAAGCCCTGGTCATTGGCTTTTGCATGCTGAGTCAACTATTCCCAGTTATAGTTCCTCCTTCTGGGACAGCCCCCGCTCCCGGGCCAATTCTCGAGCGCTCAGACAGCTTCCTTTGACAATGTCTTCTTTCTTGTCGGCACTTTCCCTCAAGGCTTTTCCCTCCCCCATGTCTGGGACCACCTGCTGGCCTCTCCTTGATAGTTTCACCAGGCCTGCTTTTCCCCACAGAGCTTGTTGTTGTAAAGGAATGTCCTCTTCTAGAGAAAAGAGTCGACCCAAGGGGAGATTTTGAAAACCCGTGGACCTGGTTTCTTGGTTGCCAAGAGACTAGCTCCTCTACTACAAGTTAGCAAATAGGAACCTGGAAGGCTTCCTCCTGCAAAGGGTGGCTGGTTCTCCACCAGGAAGAATGAAGAACGGTCCCTGCTCCCTCATGCCTTCCTGTGTCCCAGAGGACTTTCATGTGAAGAAGAGAAATTTGTCAATGATGTTTGTTCCTAAAAACAAACTGTTTAAATATGAATGCAAACCACTTTTTGTACAATTTTAATATAAACAGTCTTTTCCAGGAATGCTACTATACGTCAACTGAGGGAGGGTTTCTTTCCCCCGAACTTTCCCAGGAATTATTCATCATTTTAGAAAATCCCATGATGCTGTCCGTGGCATTTACATCACCACCAGGAAACATCTAAATCAGTCTGCATTTCTATCTACCACAGTCATGGAGTGTCTACACATAGGGGAACGGATCTGACTAATATTTTTTACAGTAGTGTGCCTGAGTTGAGCCTTAGGTATTTGAATCTTCAGTTGGATTAGTTTAATCTTTTGCTCTTCTCTGGGCAAAAGATTGTTTTTATTTTTTTAATGGTAATCTCTATCCTTGATCTTCTATGATGTCCAGGCATCAAACTATATTCCATATATTATCTCATTTAATCCCCACCCTACAGTAAACCCAGTGGTAGGTAGCTTCATCTTCATTTTAGTGAAGAGTTCATTGAGCCTGTACCTTAAATGGGGATTAGTGGTCAAGACTAAAGCCAAGTTCTTCTGACTCAAAGGCCCTGTCTTTCTACCACACAAACTCCTCCCTTTTCAAGGTATAGCATCTCAATCCAAACAGATGTCTGCTTGGCAAAATTTCTTGCAGAAGCACACAGTGAAATGACATATTTTGAGCACCATGAGAGCAATATTTGGAAGCAGAATCCATGACAGCACTGTAGCAACCTCCCTGAGAAAGTCCTCTGCTTAGTGATGACGCTGTCACGTGACTACATGCATCTCAAGTGACATTTCCCACCTCATCGAATGGTCACAAGGCCACAGTTGGGCCAGGCCAGAGGGGATCTCTGTGGAAAGTCTCATAGGAGCCAAAAGACTCACCTCCTTTATTTAGGAGGAATTTAATTAGTTAAATTCTTCTCCTCAAAATAAGAGGTGCTTATTATTTGAGGAAGAAAAATTAGAATCGTATCATTATAATTAGTGGTTCAGAGAACTCCAAACCTCTCATTAGGATCACAAAAAATTTCCCATTTAAATATTCTGTTTCATCTTTATTTTTTCCAGGATGGTAAAAGGATTCACAAAGTAAAGCTTTAGTACACTTTGATAGTATTAATATTGAGAAGTGGAAAAATTAGACCAGAAACCTTCCACTTCTCCAAAAGCTGATATGAAGTGACAGGAAAGAACAGGAAGTTGTAACCTGCACTGTCGCCAACGCAGAGCATGGGTTTCATTCAGCCTCAAATCCCACTCTGTATGCAAATGGAATGTTTGCTAAAGTTTGTGCCAAATTTATCTTTTTTTTTAAAAAAAAACATTTTCTCTACCCTTTTTGGCTATCAGTTTTTAAAAAAGAATATTTTAATCATCAATGATTTAAAATCTATGCTTGTATTTGATTCATAACCTTATCTGGCATTGCCATGTGTTGGGTATTCAGATGACTAACTAGTTTGCAAAACTATTAGATCATTTATACAAATTTGATTTTAATTCAGTACTGGTTAATGGGCCATAAAAATAAAGGGTGAGCCAACAACAAAACGAATACGGTTTATTGCCTGAAAGAATGCCTGGGGACTGCGGTTGCTTGATAAGTTAATAATAGCAAAGCATTAACTTCCCCCAAGCCTTTGTCATCTGTGAAAGTGAGATCATGTAATACCCGTTTATAAAAGCACACTTTAAATATATAATTTAAAGAGAAGAAATATAGAATGCAGGGCAATTGGGTGATTTCCTGCTTGAACAATGAATCTGAAGTTCAGGTGTGCGCCTATCACTTGCAGAACACTCCTCTCACCAGCGTCCTGCTGGGGCATTCACTCCATTTCCATCTTATAGAAGAATACTGGCTGGAGATGGATTTTTGGGCAGACGTATTGGCCATAAAATATAAGAAAGGACAATAAGAGCTTTTCCATGTTTTAAGGACCCTATATGCACACTTGCAATGAAACTAGTTTAATTTTCTGTTTTACGTCAACAGGATTTTCCCGAGTATGCCCGCAAAATGTAGCTCAATGTGCTCGACTCAAAACTCCTTCTGAACTGACCTCGGTGCTTCTGGTGGAGACCAAACTACTGGGGGGGATGAGGGTGCCTCCTCTTCCTCTAAAATAGATAAAACGAAAAGTTTTGTTTTGAGAAGCAGAACATTTTAGAATAAGTGGAGAAACAAAATAAATGATACTACTGTTTCAGTTTTCCTAGCAACATTATTTAAGTAGCATTTGATGGAGACCAGAGGCAAAGAATACTGTGGCTAAGTGTGAAATTTGGAAATTAGGAACTGAGGGGGTGGGTCCTGGAAGGGGAAATTTCTACAACATCAGCCATGATTTAGAGCAGGAGGTACACCCCAGGAGGCAGAGCCGGGCTAAGCAAGAAATGCAAAGGCAGTGTCAATTATCTCCTTGGGAGAGAAGAAGAAAGGGTGAATGAAAAAGAACATAGAAAAATCTATAAGAGGAGTCAGTTGGTTGTACCAACAACATAGGTAGAAATGGACATGGCAGGCTAGCCGGTAGTTTGATTTCAGCATCAGCTTTGGTAATAAACATACTTCATTAACATATGTGTCCACTCACCGTCCATTGAAACCAGAGAGTTGAAAAGATCTTTAAGAATGTGTTTGCTGAAAACTGTTTACACTGTGTTGAAAATGCCCTCCAGTCGGGGCAAATCAAATTAGAGTATGGAACACAACTTCTGACCTCCTTGAAAAGTTTTCATTGTCCTTTCTTTGCTAAAATAAAAGTATTATATGCCAAGAATGGAAAGTCTAAATAGTTCGGTTTCTAAGTTTATTTAAAAGTTGTTTCTATAGAGGCTAGCCTCTATTTGAACTTCCTAGGCACAGATTTGCTGCTCTAGATAAAATTGAACGGCCTGCACTCATTTTTTTTCTGAAACTGATGTAGATTTTTAAAGTGGAAAAAAGAATATGAGGGATCCATCAGGTACCGAAGCAACTGCTGTTTTTGAGATGGAAATTAAGATGCAGGTCAAAACTTTGAAGAGAAAGGTCATATAGAAATGGACAGGAAGAGCAACCAGATGCCAGGTATTCTTCTTAAAATGTTCTTAGAAAATTGCCCTTAAATTGGGTTCAGGTAGAAAAAATGAAGACACGTGAGTCAGTACTGATATTTCATCTATGTGAGACTATGATATTTCAGAAGTTTTAACATTTCATACCAACACGAATAAGTGAAACCGTTTAGATAAACATAATTTATTTTATTTTATTTTATTTTATTTTACGTGGCTGGGCCACAGTTCCAATATATTTGGTGGAACATTATTTTGGATGTTTCTGTGGTGTTTTTAGGATGAGATTAACATTTAACATTGTACTTTTAAAAATACATTTTAAATTAATTAATTTATTTTTTAAATTTAATAATTTTGGCTGTGTTGGGTCTTGTTGCTGCATGTGGACTTTCTCTAGTTGCGGCGAGCAGGGGCTACTCTTTGTTGTGGTGCTCGGGCTTCTCATTGCAGTGGCTTCTCTTGTTGCAGAGCATGGGCTCTAGGTGCATGCAGGCTTCAGTAGTTGCAGAATGTGGGCTCAGTAGTTGTGGTTCTGGGCTCACGAACACGGGCTTAGTTGCTCCATGGCATGTGGGATCTTTCCGAACCAGGGCTTGAACCCGTGTCCCCTGCATTGGCAGGCAGATTCTTAACCACTGTGCCACCAGGGAAGTCCCAAGATAAACATAATCTTTGATAAAAAATGATTGAATGGAATGCAGCTAAGCTGCCTGTCCTCAGGAACTGTACTTTCTACAACTTTGCCTGAGCTCCAGTGAGGGAGGCCTGGGGCTGTCCCGTTTTGCTGACTTTCACAAAAAAAATAGCCATGTGGCTGACAGGGTCGTAGTGCTTTGGCTGGCTGAGTGTCAGGCCTGAGTCTCTGAGGTGGGAGAGCCGAGTTCAGGATATTGGACCACCAGAGACCTCCCAGCCCCATGTAATATCAATCAGCTAGAGCTCTCCCAGAGATCTCCATCTCAATGTTAAGACCCAGCTCCACTCAATGACCAGCAAGCTACAGTGCTGGACACCCTATGCCAAACAACTAGCAAAGCAGGAACACAACCCCACCCATTAGCAGAGAGACTGCCTAAAATCATAATAAGTTCACAGACACCCCAAAATACACAACTGGATGCGGTCCTGCCCACCAGAAAGACAAGACCCAGCCTCATCCACCAGAACACAGGCACCAGGCCCCTCCACCAGGAAGTCTACACAACCCACTGAACCAACTTTATCCACTGGGGGCAAACGCCAAAAACAATGGTAACTACAAACCAGCAGCCTGAGACAAGGAGACCCCAAACACAGTTAAGTTAAGCAAAATGAGAAGACAGAGAACTATGCAGCAGATGAAGGAGAAATGTAAAAGCCTACCAGACCAAACAAATGCAAAAGAAATAGGCAGTCTACCTGAAAAAGAATTCAGAGTAATGATAGAAACGATGATCCAAAATCTTGGAAATAGAATGGAGAAAATACAAGAAACATTTAACAAAGACCTAGAAGAAGTAAAGAGCAAACAAACAATGATGAACAACACAATAAATGAAATTTAAAATTCTCTAGAAGGAACCAATAGCAGAATAACTGAGGCAGAAGAACGGATAAGTGACCTGGATGCTAAAATAGTGCAAATAACTACCACAGAGCAGAATAAAGAAAAAGAATGAAAAGAATTGAGGACAGTCTCAGAGACCTCTGGGATAACATTAATAGCACCAACATTTGAATTATAGGGGTCCCAGAAGAAGAAGAGAAAAAGAAAGGAACTGAGAAAATATTTGAAGAGATTATAGTTGAAAACTTCCCTAATATAGGAAAGGAAAGAGTCAATCAAGCCCATGAAGTACAGAGAGTCCCATAGAGGATAAATCCAAGGAGAAACATGCCAAGACACATATTAATCAAACTATCAAAAATTAAATACAAAGAAAAAATATTAAAAGCAGCAAGGGAAAACCAACAAATAACATACAAGGCAATCCCCATAAAGTTAACAGCTGATCTTTCAGCAGAAACTCTGAAAGCCAGAAAGGACTGGCAGGACATATTTAAAGTGATGAAAGGGAAAAAACTACAACCAAAATTACTCTACCCAGCAAGGATCTCATTCACATTCAACGGTGAAATTAAAACCTTTACAGACAAGAAAAGCTAAGAGAATTCAGCACCACCAAACCAGCTTTACAACAAACGCTAAAGGAACTTCTCTAGGCAGGAAATACAAGAGAAGGAAAAGACCTACAAAAACAAACCCAAAACAATTAAGAAAATGGTAATAGGAATATACATATCGATAATTACCTTAAATGTAAATGGATGAAATGTTCCAACCAAAAGACATTGACTGGCTGGCTGAATGGATACAAAAACAAGACCTGTATATATGCTGTCTACAAGAGACCCACTTCAAACCTAGGGACACATACAGACTGAAAATGAGGGGATGGAAAAAGATATTCCAAGCAAATGGAAATCAAAAGAAAGCTGGAGTAGCAATTCTCATATCAGACAAAATAGACTTTAAAATAAAGACTATTACAAGAGACAAAGAAGCACACTACATAATGATCAAGGGATCAATCCAAGAAGAAGATATAACAATTGTAAATATTTATGCACCCAACATAGGAGCACCTCAATACATAAGGCAAATGCTAACAGCCATAAAAGGGGAAATCGACAGTAACACAGTCATAGTAGGGAACTTTAACACCCCACTTTCACCAATGGACAGATCATCCAAAATGAAAATAGATAAGGAAACACAAGCTTTAAATGATACATTAATCAAGATGGACTTAATTGATATTTATAGGACATTCCATGCAAAAACAACAGAATACACTTTCTTCTCAAGTGCTCATGGAACATTCTCCAGGATAGATCATATCTTGGGTCACAAATCAAGCCTTGGTAAATTTAAGAAAATTGAAATCGTATCAAGTATCTTTTCCAATCACAACACTATGAGACTAGATATCAATTACAGGGAAAAATCTGGAAAAAATACAAATACATGGAGGCTAAACAATACACTACTGAAAAACCAAGAGATCACTGAAGAAATCAAAGAGGAAATCAAAAAATATCTAGAAACAAATGACAATGAAAACAAGATGACCCAAAACCTATGGGATGCAGCAAAAGCAGTTCTAAGCGGGAAGTTTATAGCTATACAAGCCTACCTCAAGACACAAGAAAAATCTCACATAAACAACCTAAACTTACACCTAAAGCAATTAGAGAAAGAATAACAAAAAAACCTCAAAGTTAGCAGAAGGAAATAAATCATAAAGATCACATTAGAAATAAATGAAAAAAAATGAAGGAAACAATAGCAAAGATCAATAAAACTAAAAGCTGGTTCTTTGAGAAGATAAACAAAATTGATAAACCATTAGCCAGACTCATCAAGAAAAATGGGAAAATAAATCAACAGAATTAAAAATGAAAAGGAAGAGAGATTGGGTCAAGATGGCAGAGTAGAAGGACATGCCCTCACTCCCTCTTTCAAGAACACCAGAATCATAACTAACTGCTGAGCAATCATTGACAGGAAGACACTGGAACTCACCAAAAAGGATACCCCACATCCAGAGACAAAGGAGAAGCCACAGTGAGATGGTAGGAGGGGCGTAATCACAATAAAATCAAATTCCATAACTGCTGGGTGGGTGACTCAGAAACTGGAGAACACTTATACCACAGAAGTCTACCCACTGGAGTGAAGGTTCTGAGCCCCATGCCAGGCTTCCGAACCTGGAGGTCCAGCAACGGGAGGAGGAATTCCTAGAGAATCAGACTTTGAAGGCTAGTGGGAATTGATTGCAGGACTTCAACAGGACTGGGGGAAACAGAGATTCCACTCTTGGAGGGCACACACAAAGTAGTGTGAGCATTGGGATCAAGGGGAAGGAGCAGTGATGCCATAGGATACTGAACCAGACCTACCTGCTAGTGTTGGAGGGTCTCCTGCAGAGGCAGGGAGTGGCTGTGCCTTACCATGAGGACAGGATACTGGCAGAAGAAGTTCTGGGAAGTACTCCTTGGCATGAGCCTTCCCAGATTCCACCTTTAGCCCCACCAAAGAGCCCGGGTAGGCTCCAGTGTTGGGCCGCCTCAGGCCAAACAACCAACAGGGAGGGAACCCAGCCCCACCCAGCCCCACCCATCAGCAGACAAGTGGATTAAAGTTTTATTGAGCTCTGCCCATCAGAGCAACAGCCTGCTCTACCCACCACCAGTCCCTCCCATCAGGAAACTTCCACAAGCCTCTTAGATAGCCTCATCCACCAGAGGGCAGACAGCAGAAGCAAGAAGAACTACAATACTGAAGCCTGTGGAACAAAAACCACATTCACAGAAAAACAGACAAGATGAAAAGGCAGAGGGCTATGTACCAGATGAAGGAACAAGATAAAACCCCAGAAAAACAACTAAATGAAGTGGAGATAGGCAACCTTCCAGAAAAAGAATTCAGAATAATGATAGTGAAGATGATCCAGGACCTCGGAAAAAGAATGGAGGCAAAGATCGAGAAGATGCAAGAAATGTTTAACCAAGATCTAGAAGAATTAAAGAACAAACAGAGAAGAACAATACAATAACTGAAATGAAAAATACACTAGAAGGAATCAATAGCAGAATAACTGAAGCAGAAGAACAGATAAGTGACCTGGAAGACAGAAGGGTGGAATTCACTGCTGCGGAACAGAATAAAGAAAAAAGAATGAAAAGAAATGAAGACAGCCTAAGAGATGTATAGGACAACATTAAACAAAACAACATTCACATTATAGGGGTCCCAGAAGGAGAAGAGAGAGAGAAAGGATCTGAGGAAATATTTGAAGAGATTACAGTCGAAAACTTCCCTCTCATGGGAAAGGAAATAGCCACCCAAGTCCAGGAAGTGCAGCAAGTCCCACACAGGATAAACCCAAGGAGAAACATGTTGAGACACATAGTAATCAAATTGGCAAAAATTAAAGACAAAAAAAATTATTGAAAGCAGCAAGGGAAAAATGACAAATAACATACAAGGGAATGCCCATAAGGTTAACAGCTGATTTCTCAGCAGAAACTCTACAGGCCAGAAGGGAGTGGCATAACATACTTAAAGTGATGAAAGGGAAGAACCTACAACCAAGATTACTCTACCCGGCAAGGATCTCATTCAGATTTGACAGAGAAAACAAAAGCTTTACAGACAAGCAAAAGCTAAGATAATTCAGCACCACCAAACCAGCTCTACAACAAATGCTAAAGGAACTTCTCTAAGTGGGAAACACAAGAGAAGAAAAGGACCTACAAAAACCAACCCAAAACAATTAAGAAAATGATAATAGGAACATACACATTGATAATTACCTTAAATGTAAATGGATTAAATGCTCCAACCAAAAGACATTGATTGGCTGAATGGATACAAAAACAAGACCTGTATATATGCTGTCTACAAGAGACCCACTTCAGACCTAGGGACACACAGAGACTGAAAGTGAAGGGATGGAAACAGCTATTCCATGCAAATGGAAATCAAAAGAAAGTTGGAGTAGCAATTCTCATATCAGACAAAACAGACTTTAAAATAAAGACTATTACAAGAGACAAAGAAGCACACTACATAATGATCAAGGGATCAATCTAAGAAGAAGATATAACAATTATAAATATATATGCACCCAACATAGGAGCACCTCAATACATAAGGCAACTGCTAACAGCTATAAAACAGGAAATCAACTGTAACACAGTAATAGTGGGGGACTTGAACACCTCACTTACACCAATGGACACATCATCCAAACAGAAAATTACTAAGGAAGCACAAGCTTAAAATGACACAATACACCAGATAGATTTAATTGATATTTATAGGACATTCCATCCAAAAACAGCAGATTACACTATCTTCTCAGGTGTGCATGGAACATTCTCTAGGAAAGATCACATCTTGGGTCACAAATCAAGCCTCAGTAAATTTAAGAAAATTGAAATCATATCAAGCATCTTTTCTGATCACAATGCTATGAGATTAGAAATCAATTACATGGAAAAAACATAAGAAACACAAACACATGGAGGCTAAACAATACGTCACTAAATAACCAAGCGATCACTGAAGAAATCAAAGAGGAAATTAAAAAATACCTAGAGACAAATGACAATGAAAACACGATGATCCAAAACCTATGGGATGCAGCAAAAGCAGTTCTAAGAGGGAAGTTTATAGCTATACAAGCCTACCTCAAGAAACAAGGCAAATCTCAAATAGACAATCTAACCTTACACCTGAAAGAACTAGAGAAAGAAGAATAAACAAAACCCAAAGTCAGCAGAAGGAAAGAAATCATAAAGATCAGAGCAGCAATAAATGAAATAGAAACAAAGAAAACAATAGCAAAGATCAATAAAACTAAAAACTGGTTCGTTGAGGAGATAAAGAAAATTGATAACCCTTTAGGCAGACTCATTAACAAAAAGGGGGAGAGGACTCAAATCAATAAAATTAGAAATGAAAAAGGGGAAGTTACAACAGACACCGCAGAAATACAAAGCATCCTAAGAGACTATTACAAGAAACTTGATGCCAATAAAATGGACAAACTGGAAGAAATAGACAAATTCTTAGAAAGGTATAACCTTCCAAGATTGAACCAGGAAGAAATAGAAAATATGAACAGACCAATCACAAGTAATGAAATTGAAACTGTGACTAAAAATCTTCCAACAAACAAAAGTCCAGGACCAGATGGCTTCACAGGTGAATTCTATCAAACATTTAGAGAAAAGCTAATACCCATCCTTCTCAAACTCTTCCAAAAAATTGCAGAGGAAGGAAAACTCTCAAACTCATTCCATGAGGCCACCATCACCCTGATACCAAAACCAGACAAAGATAACACAAAAAAAGCAAATTACAGACCAATATCACTGATGAATATAGATGCAAAAATCCTCATAAAATAATAGCAAACAGAATCCAACAACACATTAAAAGGATCATACACCATGATCAAGTGAGATTTATCCCAGAGATGCAAGGATTCTTCAATATATGTAAATCAATCAATGTGATACACCATATTAACAAATTGAAGAATAAAAACCATATGACCATCTCAATAGATGCAGAAAAAGCTTTTGACAAAATTCAACACCCATTTATGATAAAAACTCTCCAGAAAGTGGGCACAGAGAAAACCTACTTCAACATAATAAAGGCCATATATGACAAACCCACAGCAAACATCATTCTCAGTGGTGAAAAACTGAAAGCATTTCCTCTAAGATCAGGAACAAGACAAGGATGTCCACTCTCACCACTAGTATTCAACATAGTTTTGGAAGTCCGAGCTATGGCAATCAGAGAAGAAAAAGAAATAAAAGGAATACAAATTGGAAAATAAGAAGTAAAACTGTCACTGATTGCAGATGACATGATACTATACACAGAGAATCCTAAAGATGTCACCAGAAAACTACTAGAGCTAATCAATGAATTAGGTAAAGTTGCAGTATCCAAAATTAATGCACAGAAATCTCTTGCATTCCTATACACTAATGATGAAAAATCTGAAAGAGAAATTAAGGAAACACTCCCATTTACCATTGCAACAAAAAGAATAAAATACCTAGGAATAAACCTACCTAGGGAGACGAAAGACCTGTATGCCGAAAACTACAAGACACTGATGAAAGATATTAAAGATGATACCAAAAGATGGAGAGATATACCATGTTCTTCGATTGGAAGAATCAATATTGTGAAAATGACTATACTACCCAAAGCAATCTACAGATTCAATGCAATCCCTACCAAATTACCAATGACATTTTTTACAGAACTAGAACAAAAATCTTAAAATTTGTATGGAGACACAAAAGACCCTGAATAGCCAAAGCAGTCTTGAGGGAAAAAAACGGAGCTGGAGGAATCAGACTCCCTGACTTCAGACTATACTACAAAGCTACAGTAATCAAGACAATATGGTACTGGCACAAAAACAGAAATATAGATCAATGGAACAAGATAGAAAGCCCAGAGATAAACCCACACACCTATGGTTAACTAATCTATGACAAAGGAGGCAAGGATATACAATGGAGAAAAGACAGCCTCTTCAGTAAGTGGTGTTGGGAAAACTGGACAGCTACATGTAAAAGAATGAAATTAGAACACTCCCTAACACCGTACACAAAAATAAACTCAAAATGGATTTGAGACCTAAATGTAAGACCTGACACTATAAAACTCTTAGAGGAAAACATAGGAAGAACACTCTTTGACATAAATCACAGCAAGATATTTTTTGATCCACTCCTAGAGTAATGGAAATAAAAACAAAAATAAACAAATGGGACCTAATGAAACTTCAAAGCTCTTGCACAGCAAAGGAAACCATAAACAAGATGAAAAGACAACCCTCAGAATGGGAGAAAATATTTGCAAACGAATCAACGGACAAAGGATTAATCTCCAAAATATATAAACAGCTCATGCATCTCAATATTAAAAAAACAAACAACCCAATCCAAAAATAGGCTGAAGACCTAAACAGACATTTCTCCAAAGAAGACAAACAGATGGCCAAGAAGCACATGAAAGGATGCTCAACATCACTAATCATTAGAGAAATGCAAATCAAAAGTACAATGAGGTATCACCTCACACCAGTCAGTATCGCCATCATCAAAAAATCTACAAACAGGGACTTCCCTGGTGGTGCAGTGGTTGAGAATTCGCCTGCCGTTGCAGGGGATGCGGGGTTCGATCCCTGGTCTGGGAGGATCCCACATGCCGCGGAGTAGCTGAGCCCGTGTGCCACGACTGTTGAGGCCCGCGCCCTTGGAGCCCGTGCTCTGCAACGGGGGAAGCCACCGCAATGAGAAGCCTTCGTACAGCAACAAAGACCCAATGCAGCCAAAACCAAATAAATTTAAAAAAAAATCTACAAACAATAAATGCTGGAGAGGGTGTGGAGAAAAGGGAACCCTCTTGCACAGTTGGTGGGAATGTAAATTGATATAGCCACTATAGAGAACAGTATGGAGGTTCCTTAAAAATCTAAAAATAGAACTACCATACGATCCAGCAATCCCACTACTGGGCATATACCCTGAGAAAGCCATAATTCAAAAAGAGTCATGTACCACAATGTTCATTGCAGCTCTATTTACAATAGCCAGGACACAGAAGCAACCTAATTGTCCATCAACAGATGAATGGATAAAGAAGATGTGGCACATTTATACAATAGAATATTATTCAGCCATAAAAAGAAACAAAATTGAGTTATTTGTAGTGAGGTGGATGGACCTAGAGTCTGTCATACAGAGCGAAGTAAGTCAGAAAGAGAAAAGCAAATACCGTATGCTAACACATATATATGGAATATATAAAAAAAAGGTTCTGATGAACCTAGGGGCAGGACAGGAGTAAAGACGCAGACGTAGAGAATGGACTTGAGGACACGGGGAGGGGGAAGGGTAAGCTGGGACGAAGTGAGAGAGTGGCATGGACATATATACACTCCCAAATGTAAAATAGATAGCTAGTGGGAAGCAGTCGCATAGCACAGGGAGATCAGCTCGGTGCTTTGTGACCACCTAGAGGGGTGGGAGGGAGCCACAAGAGGGAGGAGATATGGGGATATATGTATACATATAGCTGATTCACTTTGTTATACAGCAGAAAGTAAAACAGCATTGCAAAGCAATTCTACTCCAATAAAGATGTTAAAAAAGAAATGACTGAATGACTTGGCTCTAGGAATGTTATCCTCCTCAACCCCCTTTTTTCAGAAGGAAGGAACTTGGTGGTTTGGGAAGCAACCTGTCTCGTCAAGAACCTGATCTGCTGGTGGTTGAGCAGGGACTGGAGAGTGAAGCCCAGTCTGCCCAGCGTTCCTGGGCCTCAGTCCTGATGCCGACACATGAGAGCAGCTTGGTCACAGTTCCCGGCAAGGCCCTCAAATTCCCCAAGCATCTGTTTCCTCATGTGCAAAACAGGGATTTACAATAATCCTTCATGTGGTTATTGTATCCAGTTGGTAATGCATGTGGCGGCACTTTCTAAACCTCTATAAATGCTATACCGATTACGTTATTATTCTTCCCATGATGTTACACGGTGTTCTCTGTGTACCTGATGAGAAAGCTGAGGCCTAGGGTTACAAATTCACAGGAGGTGATTCCAGAATTGGGTCTCAATTCCAGCGTATATGCTTTTCATTCTGCTGAAATTTTACTTCAGAATCACATTCTTGTCCTTCTGAGAAGTAGGATCAGTTCCTTTTCCTTCTGTTTTGATGTTTCATTTCTCCTAAACCTGCAACCCCACGGTGCATCCTTACTGAGTTCTATAGCATGTCTTTCACTAATAGAAGTAAACCCTAAAAAAAAGTTTCTACCGAGTCCTATATTTGAATATTGTTTCTGTATGTGTCAGCTTCCTCTTCATGAAAATCCTATCAAAGCTTGGCTGTGACACATGACAAAGACCCAGAGACTGGGTAAGCCAATTTTACACAGCATCTAGTGGAGCCCACCGAGAGGCAGGTGTGCAAAGGTTTAGCAATGCTCACCATGGTTGTAACGGCCATAAAGATGGTCTCTCATCTATAGATCATAATCTAGTCCATGAAATGTCATAATATAAGGAAAAATCTTATTAATACTTAAAGAGCTATATCATATCGGAAGTAGTTCGAAGTTTCAGAAATCTTAGATGTCACATGTCACCTAGCATGGTTAATTGGATGGAAGCCCCAAAACATGCCTTTATTCTGCACCCCAGATACTCCGAAAGGAATAACAAGTATCACAGTGCATGAAGTACAGTATATCAAATATCCCTCAAATATATTTGTCTTCCTAAAATAGATTTGCCTGTCTTTTATGCCTTCATTTGAGTTACTAATAAACATCTTGAGAAAGATGGATCTCAAGTCAGGGGCATGTTGAACTTTTGAACTCCGTGGCAGCCTCAGACAATTAAACAGCAGATGGCATCCTGATGTTGTAAATCTGGGTTAGTCCCCAAATCTCCCGTTCCTTCAACATTTCAGTATCACAGTTGCGATGATCCGAGAGTAACTGTCGACTGCATCTGGCACATTTGAAACACGTGCCTAGTAACCCTAACAAAAAATGTTAAATTGCTTGGGTCTAGCTTGACATGTTTTTAGTGAACGCACAATCACCAGATTCTTTTCTAAATACTCACAGACAATCCACTGAAAAGAGTTAATTGTATATTTTGGCCACAATTCACAAAAGTCTATAGTTTCTGGAAATTCCAGAAGATTTGTACTATTTGCCATTCTCCAGCCAAAAAAAAAAAAAGAAAAAAAAAACCTCATAGAATCCATATATTTTTTTAAAATTATAAAATTTTTCTGAGATTACACATGTTTATTGAACCCATTCAGATGTAATGCTCATGTACAGAGAGATTTGAATATGTTGAAACTGACTGGTTTTGTTTAAATATTCTTTGCAGCTGACTTGCATTTTGTTTTTTCCTCATCAGAGCTGCCCTACCCTTTGCACTCTGGGACCGTCCTCAGAGTTGAAGGCACCAAAGCCATATGGGAATCGCACAGTTCAGCTTTTGGTCAACATGACATCATATTTCCCAAAGGCCCATGCCTTCTTTGTTCTTGTTGCTTCAAACAAACAAACAAAGAAAAAAAAAACTGTATTTTTTTCTAGCATTTCTCATGAACTTCGTTTGTCATGGGTTTGAGCCTTTCCTGACATTGTTCTTACAGGTTCGTTTCATGCTTTCCTCATGTGTCCATTTAATTTCACCTGTGTACATCCCACTTACAGAGGATAAACGTGCTTTGAGTGATTCATCAGAAGCTGAGTCACAGATGAGTAAAATCAAGTGAGCATAAGAAGGGAAAATTCTTACGGAATAGGCATAACTTTCCAGACTCCATTTCCAAATGTTTGCCGTTTCCTCCTTCTTTCCGGAGTGATTCCTCAGGCGATGCTTGAGGAATCACTGGAAAAGTCTGTCACAGGAAGTCCCCAGTGTCCCCTGAAACACCTCCCCAACGTCAGTAGCTGTTGGAGTGTTTGCTTTAAAAAACTTCCAGTGTGGGGGCTTCCCTGGTAGCGCAGTGGTTGAGAGTCCGCCTGCCGATGCAGGGGACACGGGTTCGTGCCCTGGTCCGCGAGGATCCCCCATGCTGCGGAGCGGCTGGCCCCGTGAGCCGTGGCCGCTGAGCCTGCGCGTCTGGAGCCTGTGCTCCGCGATGGGAGAGGCCACAACAGTGAGAGGCCTGCATACCGAAAAAAAAAAACAAAAAAACAAAAACTCCCAGTGCTGCCCAGGAGAAGCTATATGAGCTGGGCCTTCATTCATATATTCATTCATTCACACATTTAACAAAGATTTTTTTTTTTACATCTTTATTGGAGTATAATTGCTTTACAATGGTGTGTTAGTTTCTGCTTTATAACAAAGTGAATCAGCTATACATATACATATATCCCCATATCTACTCCCTCTTGTGTCTTCATCCCACCCTCCTTATCCCACCCCTCTAGGTGGTCACAAAGCACCGAGCTGATCTCCCTGTGCTATGTGGCTGCTTCCCACTAGCTATCTATTTTACATTTGGGAGTGTATATATATCCATGCCACTTTCTCACTTCGTCCCAGCTTACCCCTCCCCCTCCCCATGTCCTCAAGTCCATTCTCTAGTAGGTCTGCATTTTTATTCCTGTCCTGCTGCTAGGTTCTTCAGAACCATTGTTTTTTTTTTTTTTTTTTTTTTTTAGATTCCATACATATGTGTTAGCATACAGTATTTGTTTTTCCCTTTCTGACTTACTTAACTCTGTAATACAGTCTCTAGGACCATCCATCTCATTACAAATAACTCAATTTCGTTTCTTTTTATTGCTGTAATATTTCTTTTCATGGTATAACATTACATCAGTAATATTCCATTGTATACATGTACCACATCTTCTTTATCCATTCATCTGTCGATGGACACTTAGGTTGCCTCCATGTCCTGGCTATTGTACATAGTGCTGCAGTGAACATTGTGGTACATGACTCTTTTTGAATTATGGTTTTCTCAGGGTATATGCCCAGTAGTGGGATTGCTGGGTCGTATGGTAGTTCTATTTTTAGTTTTTTAAGGAACCTCCATACTGTTCTCCATAGTGTCTGTATCAATATACATTCCCACCAACTATGCAAGAGGGTTCCCTTTTCACCACACCCTCTCCAGCATTTATTGTTTATAGACTTTTTATGATGGCCATTCTGACTGGTGTGAGGTGATACCTCATTGGAGTTTTGATTTGCATTCCTCTAATGATTAGTGATGTTGAACATCCTTTCATGTGTTTGTTGGCAATCTGTATATCTTCTTTGGAGAAATGTCTATCTAGGTCTTCTGCCCATTTTTGGATTGGGTTGTTTGTTTTTTTGATATTGAGCTGCATGAGCTGCTTATATATTTTGGAGATTCTTTGTCAGTTGCTTCGTTTGCAAATATTTTCTCCCATTCTGAGGGTTGTCTTTCCTCTTGTTTATGGTTTCCTTTGCTGTGCGAAAGCTTTTAAGCTTCATTAGGTCCCATTTGTTTCTTTTTTATTTTATTTCTATTTCTCTAGGAGGTGAGTCAATTGGATCTTGCCGTGATTTATGTCAAAGAGTGTTCTGCCTATGTTTTCCTCTAAGAGTTTGATAGTGTCTGGCCTTACATTTAGGTCTTTAAACCATTTTGAGTTTATTTTTGTGTATGGTGTTAGGAAGTGTTCTAATTTCATTCTTTTACATGTAGCTGTACAGTTTCCCCAGCACCACTTATTGAAGAGGCTGTCTTTTCTCCATTGTATATTCTTGCCTCCTTCATCAAAGATAAGGTGACTATATGTGCATGGGTTTATCTCTGGGCTTTCTATCTTGTTCCATTGATCTATATTTCTGTTTTTGTGCCAGTACCACACTGTCTTGATGACTGTAGCTTTGTAGTATATTCTGAAGTCCAGGAGCCTGATTCCTCCAGCTCCGTTTTTCTTTCTCAAGATTGCTTTGGCTATTCGAGGTCTTTTGTGCTTCCATACAAATTGTGAAATTTTTGTTCTAGTTCTGTGAAAAATGCCATTGGTAGTTTGATAGGGATTGCATTGAATCTACAGATTGCTTTGGGTAGTATAGTCGTTTTCACAATGTTGATTCTTCGAATCCAAGCACATGGTATATCTCTCCATCTGTTTGTATCATCTTTAATTTCTTTCATCAGTGTCATAATTTTCTGCATACAGGTCTTTTGTCTCCTTAGGTAGGCTTATTCCTAGGTATTTTATTCTTTTTGTTGCTATGGTAAGTGGGAGTGTTTCCTTAATTTCTCTTTCAGATTTTTCATCATTAGTGTATAGGAATGCAAGAGCTTCCTGTGCATTAATTTTGTATCCTGCTACTTTAGCAAATTCATTGATTAGCTCTAGTAGTTTTCTGGTAGCATCTTTAAGATTCTCTAATGTATAGTACCATGTCATCTGTAAAGAGTGACAGCCTTACTTCTTCTTTTCCAATTTGGATTGCTTTTATTTCTTTTTCTTCTCTGATTGCTGTGGCTAAAAATTCCAAAACTATGTTGAATAATAGTGGTGAGCGTGGAAAACCTTGTCTTGTTCCTGATCTTATAAGAAATGGTTTCAGTTTTTCACCATTGAGGACGATGTTGGCTGTGGGTTTGTCATATATGGCCTTTATTATGTTGAGGTAAGTTCTCTCAATGCCTACTTTCTGGAGGATTTTTTTATCATAAATGGGTGTTGAATTTTGTAAAAAGCTTTTTCTGCATCTATTGGGATTATCATATGGCTTTTCTCCTTCAGTTTGTTAATATGGTTTATCACATTGATTGATTTGTGCATATTGAAGAATCCTTGCATTCCTGGGAGAAACCCCAGTTGATCATGGTGGATGATCCTTTTAATGTGCTGTTGGAGTCTGTTTGCTAGTATTTTGTTGAGAATTTTTGCATCTATGTTCATCAGTGATATTGGTCTGTCATTTTCTTTCTTTGTGACATTTTTGTCTGGTTTTGGTATCAGGGTGATGGTAGCCTCGTAGAATGACTTTGGGAGTGTTCCTCCCTCTGCTATATTTTGGAAGAGTTTGAGAAGGATAGGTGTTAGCTCTTCTCTAAATGTTAGATAGAATTCGCCTGTGAAGCCATCTGGTCCTGGGCTTTTGTTTGTTGGAAGATTTTTAATCACAGTTTCAATTTCAGTGCTTGTGATTGGTCTGTTTATATTTTCCATTTCTTCCTGGTTCAGTCTCAGAAGGTTCTGCTTTTATAAGAATTTGTCCATTTCTTCAAGGTTGTCCATTTTATTGGCATATAGTTGCTTGTAGTAATCTCTCATGATCTTTTATATTTCTGCAGTGTCAGTTGTTACTTCTTTTTCATTTCTAATTCTATTGATTTGAGTCTTTCCCCTTTTTTTCTTGATGAGTCTGACTAATGGTTTACCAATTTTGTTGATCTTCTCAAAGAACCAGTTTTTAGTTTTATTGATCTTTGCTATTGTTTCCTTTATTTCTTTTTCATTTATTTCTGATGTGATCTTTATGATTTATTTCCTTCTGCTAACTTTGGGGTTTTTTGGTTCTTCTTTCTCTAATTGCTTTTGGTGTAAGGTTAGATTGTTTATTTGAGATGTCTGTTTCTTGAGGTAGGATTGTATTGCTATAAACGTCCCTCTTAGAACTGCTTTTGCTGCATCACATCGGTTTTTTGTCGTTGTGTTTTCACTGTCATGTGTTTCTAGGTATTTTTTGATTTCCTCTTTGATATCTTCCGTGATCTCTTAGTTATTTAGTAGTGTATTGTTTAGCCTCCATGCGTTTGTACTTTTTCCAGATTTTTTCCCTGTAATTGGTATCTAGTCTCATAGTGTTGGGGTAAGAAAAGATACTTGATATGATTTCAATTTTCTTAAATTTACCAAGGCTTGATTTGTGACCCAAGATATGATCTATCCTGGAGAATGTTCCATGAGCACTTGAGAAGAAAGTGTATTCTGTTGTTTTTGCATGGAATGTCCTATAAATATCAATTAAGTCCATCTTGATTAATGTATCATTTAAAGCTTGTGTTTCCTTATCTATTTTCATTTGGGATGATCAGTCCTTTGGTGAAAGTGGGGTGTTAAAGTCCCTTACTATGATTGTGTTACTGTCGTTTTCTCCTTTTATGGCTATTAGCATTTGCCTTATGTATTGAGGTGCTCCTATGTTGGGTGCATATATATTTATAATTGTTATATCTTCTTCTTGGATTGATTCCTTGATTATTACATAGTGTGCTTCTTTGTCACTTGTAATAGTCTTTATTTTAAAGTCTATTTTTTCTGATATGAGAATTACAACTTCAGCTTTCTTTTGATTTCCATTTGCTTGGAATATCTTTTTACATCCCCTCACTTTCAGTCTGTATGTGTCCCTAGGTCTGAAGTGGGTCTCTTGTAGACAGCATATATACAGGTCTTGTTTTTGTATCCCTTCAGCCAGTCTGTGTCTTTTGGTGGGAGCATTTCATCCATTTACATTTAAGGTAGTTATCAATATGTATGTTCCTATTACCATTTTCTTAACTGTTTGGGGGTCTTTTACTTCTCTTATGTTTCCTGCCTAGAGAAGTTCCTTTAGCATTTGTTGTAAAGCTGGTTTGGTGATGCTGAATTCTCTTAGCTTTTGCTTGTCTGTAAAGGTTTAAATTTCTCCATCAAATCTGAATGAGATCCTAGCTGGGTAGAGTAATCTTGGTTGTAGGTTTTCCCCTTTCATCACTTTAATTATGTCCTTCCACTCCCTTCTGGCTTGTAGAGTTTCTGCTGAAAGATCAGCTGTTAACTTTATGGGGATTGCCTTGTATGTTATTTGTTGGTTTTCCCTTGCTGCTTTTAATATTTTTTCTTTGTATTTAATTTTTGATAGTTTGATTAATATGTGTCTTGGCATGTTTCTCCTTGGATTTTTCCTGTATGGGACTCTCTGTGCTCCCTGGGCTTGACTATTTCCTTTCCCATATTAGGGAGTTTTCAACTATAATCTCTTCAAATATTTTCTCAGTCCCTTTCTTTTTCTCTTCTTCTTTGGGACCCCTATAATTTGAATGTTGGTGTGTTAAGTGTTGTCCCAGAGGTCTCTGAGACTGTCCTCAATTCTTTTCATTCTTTTTCCTTTATTCTGCTCTGTGGTAGTTATTTGCACTATTTTAACTTCCAGGTCACTTATCTGTTCTTCTGCCTCAGTTATTCTGCTATTGATTCCTTCCAGGGAATTTTTAATTTCATTTTTTGTGTTGCTTATCATTGTTTGTTTGCTGTTTAGTTCTTCTAGCTCCTTGTTAAACGTTTCTTGTATTTTCTCCATTCTATTTCCAGGATTTTGGATCATCTTTACTATCATTACTCTGAATTCTTTTTCAGGTAGACTGCCTATTTCCTTGTCCTTTGTTAGGTCTGGTGGGTTTTTATCTTGCTCCTTCATCTGCTGTGTGTTTTTCTGTCTTCTCATTTTGTTTATCTTACTGTGTTTGGGGTCTCCTTTTTGCAGGCTGCAGGTTCGTATTTCCCATTGTTTTTGGTGTCTGTACCCAGTGGCTAAGGTTGGTTCAGTGGGTTTTGTAGGCTTTCTGGTGGAGAGGACTGGTGCCTGTGTTCTGTGGGTGAGGCTGGATCTTGTCTTTCTGGTGGGCAGGTCCACGTCTGGTGGTGTGTTTTGGGGTGTCTGTGGACTTATTATGATTTTAGGCAGACTCTCTGCTAATGGGTGGGGTTGTGTTCCTGTCTTGCTAGTTGTTTGGTATAGGATGTCCAGCACTGTAGCTTGCTGGTCATTGAGAGGAGCTGGGTTTTAGCATTGAGATGGAGATCTCTGGGAGAGCATTTGCCATTTGTGACTATGTGGAGCTGGAAGGTCTCTGGTGGACCAATGTCCTGAACTCAGTCTCCCACCTCAGAAGCAGTGTCCTGACACCTGGCCGGAATACCAAGTCCCTGTCAGCCACACGGCTCAGAAGAGAAGGGAGAAAGAGAGAAAGAGAGAAAGAGAGAAAGAAAGAAAGAAAGAAAGAAAGAAAGAAAGAAAGAAAGAAAGAAAGAAAGAAAGAAAGAAAGAAAGAAAATAGTTGTTAAAATAAAAAAAAATATTAAAAATAAAAAAATTAAAAATAAAAAGAAAGAAAGAAAGAAGACAGCAACCAAAGCATAATACAAATCCACCAATGATAACAAGTGCTAAAAACTATACAAAAAACCCCACAAAAACCAAAATAGTCAGACAGAACCCTAGGACCAATGTGAAAGAAAAGCTATACAGACAAAATCACACAAAGAAGCATACACATACACATTCACAAAAAGAGAAAAAGGAAAAAAAAATATATCTATATATATATATAAAAGGAAGAGAGCAATCAAATGAATAAACAAATCTACCAATGATAATAAACTCTAAATACTAAACTAAGATAAACATAAAACCAGAAACAAATTAGATGCCGAAAGCAAACCCCAAGTCTACAGTTGCTCCCAAAGTCCACCATGTCAATTTTGGGATGATTCGTTGTCTATTTAGGTATTCCACAGATGCAGGGTACATCAAGTTGATTGTGGAGATTTAATCCGCTGCTCCTGAGGCTGCTGGGAGAGAGTTCCCTTTCTCTTCTTTGTTCACACAGCTCCTGGGGTTCAGCTTTGGATTTGGCCCTGACTCTGCATGTAGGTCGCCTGACGGCATCTGTTCTTCACTCAGACAGGACGGGGTTAAAGGAGCAGCTGATTAGGGGGCTCTGGCTCACTCAGGCCGGGGAGAGGGAGGGGTATGGAATGAGGGGTGACCCTGCGGCAGTAGATGCTGGCGTGATGTTGCATCAGCTTGAGGCGCGCCGCGTGTCTTCTGGGGAAGTTGTCCCTGGATCGCAGGACGTGGCAGTGGCAGGCTGCACCGACTCCCAGGAGGGGAGGTGTGGAGAGTGACCTGTGCTTGCACACAGGCTTCTTGGTGGCTGCAGCAGCAGCCTTAGCGTTTCACGCCTGTCTTTGGTGTCCACACTGACAGCCGTGGCTTGTGCCCATCTCTGGAGCTCATTTAAGTGGTGCTCAGAATCCCCTCTCCTCGCGCACCCCGAAACAATGGTCTCTTGCCTCTTAGGCAGGTCCAGACTTTTTCCTGGACTCCCTCCCGGCTAGCTGTGGTGCACTAACTCCCTTCAGGCTGTGTTCACGCAGCCAACCCCAGTCCTCTCCCTGGTGTTGGACCTCCAAAGCACGAACCTCAGCTCCCAGCCTCTACCCCCCCAGCAGGTGAGCAGACAAGCCTCCTGGGCTGGTGAGTGCTGGTCGGCACCAATCCTCTGTGTGGGAATCTCTCTGCTTTGCCCTCCACACCCCTGTTGCTGCGCTCTCCTCCGTGGCTCCGAAGCTCCCCCCCTCTGCCACCCACAGTCTCCATCCATGAAGGGCCTTCCTAGTGTGTGGAAACCTTTCCTCCTTCACAGCTCCCTCCCACTGGTTCAAGTCCCCGCCCTATTCTCTCTGTTTTCCTTTTTTTTTTGCCCTACCCAGGTACCTGGGAAGTTTCTTGCCTTTTGGGAGGTCTGAGGTCTTCTGCCAATGTTCAGTAGGTGTTCTGTAGGAGTTGTTCCACATGTAGATGTATTTCTGATATATTTGTGGGGAGGAAGGTGATCTCCATGTCTTACTCCTCTGCCATCTTTTTTTGTTGTTGTTGTTGCGGTACGCAGGCCTCTCACTGTTGTGGCCTCTCCCGTTGCGGAGCACAGGCTCCGGACACGCGGGCTCAGCGGCCATGGCTCACGGGCCTAGCCGCTCCGCGGCATGTGGGATCTTTCCAGACCGGGGCACGAACCCTTGTCCCCTGCATTGGCAGGCGGACTCTCAACCACTGCGCCACCAGGGAAGCCCACCTCTGCCATCTTGAAGGTTTCTCTCTCAACAAAGATTCATTGAGTGTCTACTATGTGCCAAGCACTGTTCTAGGTGTTTTTAATATCTCAGGGAACAAAGAACAAGAACTTCTTAAAAAAACTTTTTTCAACTAAAAAATTAAAAATAATAAATAAAAAATTTTAAAATCTAATTAAAAAATTTTTAATAAAAAAAAATTTTAAAAGAACCCCTGCTCTCTTGCAGTTTGGCTTCATAGATGTTTTAGTGGGTCATGACGGATGAAAAGACAGAAAAGAAACTTCAGGCAGAAGTAATAGCAGATGCTAAAGCTGTGAGTCAGACAACAGCCTAGCAGCTTACAGGAAATAGCTGAAAATTCTTAAAAAGTGAAAATTCTTCACCTACCAGGTGAAGAACAGCTGGGCGTCTGGAGAGGTGGGGTGGTCCCAACAAGAAGGTTCTGAGTGTTCCTGGATCGGCTATGGTTCCTATACATAATAATCAAATATTTGTTGAAATGAAGTAAAAAAGCTATGACATGCAGTTTAAAATTTTGAGAGGTACACTGGTTCTTATAAAAAACTGTGAGTACTGAGGAATTTGGTACTTTTTTGATGAATCAATAAATGAAGGAAGGAATGAGTGACATAAGGAATTAGAACTGTCAGATTCGAATTTTAGAAAATAATTATTGTGTCCGTTTAGGAGGTGGATTTGAATGGAAAAACATCAGAAAGGAGGTGACCAGATAAAAGGAATGATAAGGACGAGAATCAGTTCCCCAGGATTGCCCCGGGGGCTCCACTCAAGGGAGTCCAAGGGCACCACCCACTGGAACATGAGAGAACACTGCCCGCTGGAGCTGTATGGTGGGCCAGCCTCGGGGCAAGACAAGGGGGATGAAAAATGGGAGCAAGATAAAGGACATCTGGGTAATAAAAACAGATTGCTGACGAGCTGGTGTTTTAAAGTTTCCGGCTAATGAAGAAGTAGTGAAAATTATTTACTGCTTTCCCTTAAATTTTATTTGAGTGATCATAGTATTAATCCTTAGGTTAGCATTACCAAACCATAAAATACACATATGACTTTGAAAAACTGAAAAAACATTTTTTCCACTTGTTATTTACTGAAAGCCTAACGAACACGAAGTTTGTTGCTGTATCTATATATGCCAGTTGAATCCAACGCACACTTCATTTCCTTTGTGAAGATTCTGAATTTACCATGATTTCCCCCGGTTGTTCCCACTGGCCTCTCTTCAACTAAACGGCTGCTGCATTCAGAGGCTTTGACACACTACTTAATACTTGATCATATATTGCTTTCTAATTATTTCTTGCTAACTACACTTGGGTGCTCAACAATTCTCTTATAATCGCCATGATGGTTATGAGGTCAGAGGTTAGGAGCAGGTTAATCTAAAATAGGATAATGTCATGGAATTAATGCAATTAATCTCAGCATTCAAGTTTTGCAAAAGCAAAACCTCCTTCCTAAGAAAAATCTTTAATGTTTTAAATTTATATTTTCAGTCAAGGGATTTTTGAAATGTCTTCATGTAAAAATTAATGTGTTAGAAAAGATAGTAAATGTCTTCTCATCTTAGCATTAGAATGATAAAAAGTCACCGATCTGTTCTTTTGGGGGCCATATAATTTTTTCATCTCTAAAGTTTATTGCAAGTTTGTAAGATTTCATGTTTCTCAGTTTCTATTTCTAATGTGTGGATGTTATTTCTATATTTGTTAAAAATGTGTCTGCATTTTGCACATTTCTAAGATGATCTGCAGGTGTGAAGTTTCTGTTCGGATTTTTAAGTAAGTTGGTTTTTGAAATCTTATCTTTACATTGGAAACACTAAGGTGCTGGGGGCTGATTTATTTTTCAGAAGACTGGCTTGATTTTTAATGTCTTATTTTAAAAGTACATTTAAAATGTTTATTAAAAGTCTTACTAATAAAATTTTGCTGCTGTTCTTCAGGTCATGATTTGGGATCTTTAGCAAGAAGAAGTGACTGTAAACCAAGTGGCACAATAAATCTGGTTAGGAATAAAAGAGGATCATTTATTTTCCAGCCACTGGGCTGAGACTTCTTGGAAGAATAATTTTGGATCAGGCCAGGATGGGGGAGCATATTCATCATATTTGCTAAAAACTGACTTGATACTTGAAATGCTTGCAGGGTTACTCCCAGGTTTGGGTCTCATCAAGGGGTCCCAAGCAACAAGCAAAACCCTCTTCCATGGGAGCATCACAGGTCAAGGTTAGATCATGGACATGAAGGTCCTATGATGGCAGCATCCGTCACACCAGAGTCTGTACAGTCGACCTTCTCTTCGCAAGTTCTTCCTTCCTCACTATCCACTCCCCATACTCTTCTCCTGAAACTGAACGTGCAATAAAAGCACACAGCCTAAAACAAGAAGGTCACTATTTGGTCAAGAATGTTTAAATAGCTCTGGATTCAACTAGAAGTCCAGGGCAGACTTATACACAAATTTTGATTTCACGCCCAGAATCATTCAGTTAATCCAACTGCACTGGACTGATAAAGTAGAAGCAGAAGCCAAGACAGCAGGAAAAGGACCGGGAGTCAGATAACACATCTCAGTTCAGGCCCAGTCCTGTTGACTAATGATATTGACCTTTCTGATCTCTGCTTCCTTATCCTGAGAACTGGTCAGCCACTGCGGCTCAGGAAAGAGGTCAAGACCAAAACACATTGGCAAGGGCCCACTATCTATTTATAAGAATCAAGAAAGCCACTTCATGAACTTCATCTTTAATGGGGTTTTTCTGTGTTCCTGGTGATTCTCTTATTTGATGGTGAACTCCTTGAGGACATGTCTCCTGGCTTGGTTGTAATCACTCATATCACCTGCATTTTGCCTCATGGGTAGAATAACAAACTCATGGAACCTCAGAAAGGCCCTGAAACTGTCAATCACCGATCAGATACCTGACACTTTACTACATTCCTGTCTAATGATCATTGTGGTGGTTAATTTTACATGTCAACGTGGCTAGACCACGGTACCCAGTTCTTTGTTAAACAGCAGTCTAGATGTTACTGTGAAGGTAGTTTTTGAATGAAATTAACATTAAGTCAGTTGACTTTGAATAAAGCAGATTATTCTTCAAAATCTGGGTAGGCTTCATCCAGTTAAAGGTCTTACGAGAAACGGCTGAGGTCCCCTAGGGAAGAACGAATTCTGTCTCCAGACTGCCTTTGGATTTAAGACTGAAACATTCACTTTTCCTTGAGTTTCTATCCTGCTGGCCTGCTCTGTAGATTTCGGACTTGCCAGCCTCCATAACTGCATGGAAAACCCTGCCTAAGACAACCATTTAGCCACCTCTCAAATACTGTCAAGTTATCAGGATGCTTTTGAGACTGGCCTTTGTAACATCATGGTCCTGGGAGTAAATCCTATCTCAACCAGTTACTAACTGTGATTTTGAGTGAGTTACTTAGACCTTTCAGAGCCTAGCTCCCCATCTATGAAATAGGTATGATACCAACTACTCTGATGGAATGTCTTGGAAATCCCAGATGATATATATGAAGCACTCATAACATAAATGGTTCTCAATAAATAGTAGTCACCATTTTGCTTTGATGAGCTACATGTGAATAAATCCTGTTATTAACTGTACTAGTAGCTAATGGCAAGGCTAGTTTGAACTTCTCAAAAGAATTCATCTTTCTAGGCTAGAAATGGACTGTGTACTCTATATTTTAGGATGGCCTTTTGTTGTAATGTTATCACGCAGGCTACAGAGATACCTCCAGACTTGAGTCAGCTTCCTTTATTCTGAGGCAGTAAAGAGAGACCTCTTAAAGGATGGCTCTCCATGGCTGGTAAGAGCAATGGCTGCTTAGCAGAACCACAACTGAATGACCAAAGGATGGGGAGATAATGGTTTAAACACTGATTAGCCCATGGAACTTGACTTAAAAAAAAAAAGTAGGAATTCAAAGGAGAACCTTTCTAAGGATAGGTTTATCCCATTAATCAGATTCCCAAATGAACCAAACGTCTTTAAAACATAATAATCGCTAACCCAAGGTGTACAGGTCTTGTGGGATAATTATTTTATATGTAAGGGCTCACATGTTTTCTAAAGACCATAACTATTGAGCAGATAATTGTTTTCTAAATGTAAGTATGAGAGATTCCAAGGGCATATCATCATGACTGACATTTTGGATATTAAGTCATAATAAATTATTAGAGATAATTTTTAAAAGGAAAAACTTGAGCTTTTGTGAAATTGAATGCTTACATTTCAAATTTAATTTGATGTGATAAGGGTTTTAGAAAGATGTATTTCAATCAATTGTTACCTAAGTGCATACTACAACACTTTTCACAAATTTTCTTTCAGTTCTAGGTCCCAAACTACTTCAGACAGGACACTGGGACTTTCTTATTTATCAATCAGTATCTAAATTCAATATTTCTGAGAAGAGACTCAAGAACAGCTTTCAAGCAAGATTTTATCACCTCTCCTTAAATCACATTTCAAATTGCTAACACGGTATTGCATACAGCACAGTGAGACCACGTGACCCACAGTCAAGACAGGGAGACATGACTTTAAAATGAGAAAGAGTCAGGAGCACAGAACTTCGTATCTAAGGATGATTTGGTTACACGATGTATTTAGACAAAGCCAGGGAGCTAACTACGAAGCTGTACTGAAATGTGTTTGTGAGAACCTGTCAGATGTCCAGCTCTGTACCAGGGGTCACTCCTTCAACAGCAGAAGCTGTCTGTCAGGAGCTATTGGCCTGTGGCAGAGTCCCAATTACCAACCAAGAGTGAAGTCAGCCAGGGACTCTCAATTAGGGAATTGTAACAATGTTTTCTTTGGGAACAAAAGTGGTACAAATACTGATGAAAGCTTATATTTGCTACTACCTATGTTTCTTAAGTCTATCACTTCTGGGGGAAAATTGAGAAATCGTACCACTTTGTATTGGTCTTTGAAAAGAACTAGGAACTTTTCCATAAATTTTAACATCCATCACCTCAAGAGTTTATCAACTTTAACATTTATCATTTTATCTTCTTCCTGTTTACTCTGTCACTTAGCATTACTTCTTTATAGAGATTTTTATGTGTGTTTTTTTTGATTTGTCAACAACATGGGATAAGACTTCTTTTACTACGACCTGGTGAGAGAGTTCATAGGATCAGGGTAGAGATCTTTGTCCGCAAGGATAAAATCCCGTGTCTCTAGATTGACCTTAAGCAATCAACATAATACTGTTTCTTTTCATGACCTTCTATTATTCAGGAAAAAAATTATCTTTCTTTGCTTAAGTTTGTAAGGCATTTTATATGTTGGGTTTTGCTCTTTCTGTCATTTGAAGCCTGTGTTATCTGCCTGTTCGTGGGAGCTGTCTCAGCAATAAGCTCTCATTCTAGGGAAAAAAACAAACTGTGCAGTAATAGTTCATTTTGTCATCACAGATAACAGATCACGAATGAGTGGTAGCGTCATAATGTATGAAAAGAGAATAATTCCTAAGGATGCTCATTTTAGAATAATACTAAAAAGAGAAAGGCAAGCTTCATTAGCGACTTTGAGAATTACTAGTTCCTGCTTCTATATGAGTTTAGTAAAACGACAGTAAATAATAGTTTAATATCAATATTGTAGACAGTCTTCAAACTTTATTAAAGTTTGAAATACATATTCAGAAGCAAGAGTCTGATTTTTACGATTTCACTTTGGTAGCCTGTGCTGTTTCACTATGTGATATAACGTGCACTACTACGTGTGAATTTAATTCCTGGATCTGCCATTCACTGTGTGAACACACTTAATTTGAGAGCTTCTCCTCATGTTCCTTGCCTTCTAGCTTCTAGTTGGCAAAACAGGAGAATAAACAACATATTTACCTGTTGTGATGAGATGAGATGAATGAGATGAACACAGGTTACTGCACAATGCTTTAAAAAAAAAAAAAGCATTTTTATTTGAAAGTAGTATATGAGGTATTTAAAAGCAGGATTTTGAAGTATACTTAGACCTCTGTTTGTAACTGGATTTGTTAAGTAGGAGCCATTTGGCCTGGAGGAAATTATAACTTTACCTCTCAAATACTAATGACTTACCTGTCAAGTGAAAATAACAATCACACCACCACACAGAGCTGTCAGGAGGATTCCATGAGACTGAAAAGCGTGTACAGCACATATTCTTGGATCTCAGGACTCCACTGGCATTGATGGCCATTTATTTATAAATTTATAAAATTTATTTATTTATTTTTGGCTGTGCTGGGTCTTTGTTGATGTGCACGGGCTTTCTCTAGTTGCGGCGAGCGGGCTCTACTCTTCGTTGAGGTGCGTGGGCTTCTCATTGCATTGGCTTCTCTTGCTGCGGAGCACAGGCTCTAGGCACGTGGGCTTCATTAGTTGTGGCGCATGGGCTCAGTAGCTGTGGCTCACGGGCTACAGAGCGCAGGCTCAGTAGTTGTGGCACACGGGCTTAGTTGCTCCGCGGCATGTGGGATCTTCCCGGACAAGGGCTCAAACCCGTGTCCCCTGCGTTGGCAGGCAGATTCTTAACCACGGAGCTACCAGGGAAGCCTAACCATTTATTATTGCATGAATAAAAGTTGATGAATCGATTTCCACGTAATTAAAATGATTTCCTTCAAGCTGAAGAGTAGGACTAATTCCAGTCTCAGTGTTTCCTAGAATAAGGTTGTGGGTCTAGTGGGCAGCTGCAGATGCAGACTGGGATCTTAGGTGGTAAGTCTTAGCTAGACATTGCTTCTGGATTCGTCAGTCATTGAGTAGTAACTGAAGCCACAGATATGGATGAAATCACCTAGTAAAACACAGAGAGAGGGGGAGAGAGGGAGAGAGAGAGAGAGAACAAATCCATAGGGCGCACATATAGTAAAGGTCAGAAAGATGAAGGAGAAAATATGTCTTTTCCCCTGAAACAAAAGGGATGGAACTAGGGGTTGGGTACAGACACAGCCAAAATTTTAGCTAAGAAGAGGGTAAAGAATTGACATATTTAATTATCTCTACATTCTCTGATGCAAGGTTTAGGTTAATTGAATGTGAGGAAAGAACAGAAATAAGGGCAGTCAAGGAACCAGCATCAGTGATGAATATAATTCATACGTGAGAACAGGAGGAGACAGGTTAGAAAGAGACATGGGCCGATGGTTGGGGGAGATCTTAGCTGTTAGAATAACATTTATCTTCCATCCCTGAGGGAAATAATTAGATGAAAACAGAGCCTTGAGATCTTAAATTGCTCGTGGAGTGCAGGATAAACAGTAGGGAAACTGAAGTCAAGGAAACCAGTTAGCAGGCCATTGTGAGAAGGTGGCCTGAGGGTGACTTCTTGGGCGGGGTATATTCTAAATGGTCTGACCCTTCTGGTCTTCCTTTGGCCACTCCACCACCTTGAACCTCATCGATTATCTGCTTCTTCACATGGCTAGCAACTCTTCATCCTTCAGTTCTCAACTCAGTTATCATCTGTTCAGGGTAACTTTCCCTGACGCCTGGTCTAATCTTATTTTATTTTATTTTTTTTTGCGGTACGCGGGCCTCTCGCTGCTGTGGCCTCTCCCGTTGCGGAGCACAGGCTCCAGACGCACAGGCTCAGCGGCCATGGCTCACGGGCCCAGCCGCTCCGCGGCATGTGGGATCTTCCCACACTGGGGCACGAACCCGTGTCCCCTGCATCGGCAGGCGGACTCTCAACCACTGCGCCACCAGGGAAGCCCAACCTGCTCTAATCTTAATATCCCTTCTCAGCAATGTCATAGCACCCTATCAAGAAACTCACCACACTCTACTGTAACAATTCATCCGCTCGTCTTTCTTCCCCACTGAACTGCGAAATTCCTAACAGGCAGAAACCATGCCTCCTTATTCCCTGGCATCTAAACACAGAACTTGGAACATTGTCAAAATTCAATGAAGGTGAATGAATGAATGAACGAACAAGTACATGTATACCGACTAAATACTATTAACATAAATAACAAAATCATAAAGGAAACGCAGACAGAGCATATTTAATAGCAAGCTATGTGAAAATGGGTCTTCTAAGAAAATGAAGGGTAATGAATGAACATTTTTGGCAGCAAAGGTCAATGAATTCTTGTTAAGCCATTCCGGCCACAATCTGCATTCAAACCAGCAGTGTGCCTCTGGCAGTCACTTCCACGCTATTCTGTGAAGCGCTTAACAGGTGCACTAAGCCTCCCCCTGCCAGCCGAGAGCCAAGGGGTGAGAATGGAACGAAGGTGCTTTTCTTTTCATGTGATCTTTTAACAGAACAGGCTTTTCTGTGAAAGGATTGAATCAGCCTGACCTTCCTGCAACTAGCGATGTTTTACAGTATTTTAAAAAAATGCCACCCGAAAGGCAGTGACTTTTTTTTTGCGGTACGCGGGCCTCTCACTGCTGTGGCCTCTCCCGTTGCGGAGCACAGGCTCCGGACGCGCAGGCTCAGCGGCCGTGGCTCACGGGCCCAGCCGCTCCGCGGCATGTGGGATCTTCCCGGACCGGGGCACGAACCCGCGTTCCCTGCAGCGGCAGGCGGGCTCTCAACCACTGTGCCACCAGGGAAGCCCGGCGGTGACTTCTATATGGTGAGGCTATGCCGATAGTCACACCAAGTCAGTGATTTCACAGAATCAGTCTGCTAGCAAGTTGTCAGAGCTTAGCTGTGGTCTGCCGAAGATGATCAGGCAGAAAACTCCTGTGTCTTTTATCTAGAAAAAATGTAAGTTTCCTAACTCTAAAAGCATCATTTATTTTAGCATTCCTCCATATCCGGGTTTTTCAAACCTAGGGATCATGTGATCATGACCTAGTCACTTACAAATATAGAAATGGATCAAGTTTCATGAATTTTCTCCTTTTACCTCTTTTTTAAAATTTTTTATTTTATATTGGAGCATAGTTGATTAACAAACAGTGTTGTGTTAGTTTCAGGTGTACAGCAAAGTGATTCAGTTCTACATATACATGTATCTGTTCTTTTCCAAATTCTTTTCCCATTTAGGTTATTCCAGAGTACTGAGCAGAGTTCCCTGTGCTATACGGTAGGTCTTGTCGGTTATCTATTGTAAATACAGTGGTGTGTACGTGTCAACCCCAAACTCCCAATCTCCTTTTACCTCTTGACCACACTTCACTGCTCTTCCGTGAGTTTTTTAAAAAGCCCACTGCAACCCTTACCCTGATGTCTTTAGCCATTGATGGCCTCAGTCACAGTTTGAGAAACATCATTTTACAACACGGAGGAAGCAGTAAAATTATAGTCTAGAGAGTAAGCTGCTGTTTCACTGTTGTATCGGTGTTTACTATATTGCCTATTTTATTTAATCCAGCTGATCAATTCAGTCAAATTTCAGACTCTTTTTATCTGTGTCTTAATAAACTTTATCTTTCAACTTCTTTTGGTTTTGTTCTATGTGTGCTGTGGTAGGGGTGGGGTTAGTGATGGAGACAAAAGCAGGACCACAGACCACGTGAGCTTTGTCTTAGGATGGAAGTATAGACGGTAAATGAGGCTTTAAGGTCATCTGGCTTCACGTTCTTGGAATTTTACCTTGATATTTGCCTTATTCGTGCATCCATTCAACAAACCTTTTGTAGCACTTACTGTCTGTCTAGTTCTGTGCCAGGCGATTGGAGATTCAAAGATGAAATACAGGGCTTCCCTGGTGGCGCAGTGGTTGAGAGTCCGCCTGCCGATGCAGGGGACATGGGTTCGTGCCCCGGTCCGGGAGGATCCCACATGCCGCGGAGCGGCTGGGCCCGTGAGCCATGGCCGCTGGGCCTGCGCATCCGCAGCCTGTGCTTCGCAACGGGAGAGGCCACAGCAGTGAGAGGCCCGCGTACCGCAAAAAAAAAAAGAAAAAAAAAAAAAAGATGAAATACAGGTTTCTGTCAGAAATACGTTTATCACCTGGGAACAAAGACGATGTGAGAAAAATTATGAAGTAATTATTTTGAAAAAAATCAACCTACTCTCTACGTTTCTGGATCTGAGCTAAACTGATATCTCAGTGCAATAAACTATTATAAGAAATGTAACAGGTCTAAATTCTACTTGATAGAAAAATAAATCTCTAGTCCCAGTAGTTGCACTACATTTGTGATTTGAGCTTACCTTTATTCTCCCCACCCCTGAACTAGTCAAGGATTCCTCAAAAACACTGATTCCTTCTTGGTTTCAGACCCTCACCTCCTTGGAAGAACAATTAGAGATTCTTCTCTGTGATGCTCTGTGCGTTTGAGGACTTGATACCTTGATAAGTCCACTCTGTTCATCTTGGTGTACACGCTGCTATATGCTTGGACTAGGATTTATCTTATTTCCTCATTGTTAAATCACAGTAATGAGTAAAAGACTTAAGAAAGCCAGGGTGTGGGTAACTTTAAGTGTGATTCAGTACCTATTTGCTTGCCTCCTGGGGGTAGCTGGAGAAAGAGATTGCCTTGGACCTGATACCATCTACTAAGAGTGATATAAAAATGCACATCAGAAGAAAGGAATCCAAAAGCGTAAATAAGCCCTTAAATATTTTCAAGAAAGAAAATTATAAATAGGTCTCTTTCTGGGAAAAGATTTACACTTTCCCTTCTAAGTTGTTTCAATGGCTCCTGCTTGAACTGTGATATGAGATCTCTAAACTGGTGACTGAAAATACACAGAAAGTTACTAGCAGAACTGGAAAATTTAGCAGGAAATGAACAATGAAGAAATGAGAATAGGGACAAAGCGTGGTCTAGTTTTCACTTGCTTTTCAGGTCACATCCAGCCAAACCAAACTACATTTGAAATTCTCAGGGATGATTGTAGATTCCATGTCAGTTTCCAATACCTCCCCGTTGGGCCTGGGCTCTGATGCTGCTGTGCCCTGGGGGACATAGAGCTGCACGTGGTCGTCAGGAACTCTGTGACCCTCAACTGCCACATTACCTTTCGCACCCACGGGTTCCTCCAGTTCGTGTGAGGTTTTAGTGCCCAACTCACTAGATGATAGTGCTGATTACATGAGATCGTGTAAATCCCAGTGTGCAGATGAACTTAAATGGTAGCTGCATTAAATTTCAATCTGAACTTGTTCTTCCTGTTTTCTCTTTCTTCACTGTATCATCCAGTCTCAGGACTGCACTTACTGTCTTCGTATGAAAGACACCAAATCCTGTTATCGACAGCATCAAACTTCTCTCCTGAGCTGCCTTCCTTGCTGACTATTCTTCCTTGGGTAGAATACCCTCACATCCCATTCCATCTGTTTAAATGATTATATTTACCCCAAACCAGCTTCGTGTCCCATTGCTTCCTTTCCTCTTAACGACAGAATTATCCTTTCCAGGTGCCTAAGTTCAGAACCCTGGTGTCACCTTCCTAGCTTCTCGGTCCACACCTGCTGATTTTCTATGCTGTACCAGACCCTGTGTTAGCACAGAGACACACAGTGATCAACAAGCCAGACATTCAAACTCCATCTTCTTTACTGTGTTCCTCCACTCTGCCTCTGTCACCTCAACTTCCCTTTTACCCTCCACTGCCATCACCATAGTTCAAGCCTTCAAGTGCAGCAGTAGTTTCAGCACAAACGTTTCCACGTTTCAGTGCGTCCTCCACACTCCTGCTAGACTGGTACCTCTCGGCCACATCCTTGCACAGAATTTCCAGATGTTTCCTGTCTGCTCTAGCAGTGGGCACAGACTCCTCAGCCCTCTATTATGGACCAACACTACCTTTCCAGTGTCATCTCCAACCCAGATCTTTGTAACTCTCCTATCCTGGTTCACAGCGGGCTTTTTTATTCATTTGCTTTGGCTCAAATTTCTTCCCTCGACCCCCCAAACCATAAAGGAACGTCTTTTTCTCCACTCCTAAAAACTTTGCCCATCTTTAAAACAAGCTCTATTATCTTCCCTTCTCTAAAGCCTTAACAGAGCATTCTTAGCCAGGGGCTGAAACACTCACTCATTCTCACCTAAGCTTTATTTCATGGGAAGAAAATCTAGGAATGTTCTCACTTATCAATTAGCAGGTTTTAAAGTTGAAAGTGCATTTATTTTCCTTAGCTTCTCTGCAAAATTCTGAATAGACAGTTCAATGTTTCCACTGTTCATCTCTGACTCTCTCCATGCATGTATAAGTTTGTATATGTCTATTTTTACATATATATTGATAGATAAAATTCAGAGCATCATTCTGCTTATATAAAAAGTACAATATAATTTGGAAATTTCCTATCATGTATTGAGACCAGCAGGACCCTGTGGGGTCCCTGGGCACAAAAGTTTTTCTGTGTTCCCTGCTTGCAGGAAATAGGTTTCATTCAGCCTCCTTGACCTTCTCTGAGTTCCAACAGCCAGGTTCAAACAGTTGCTAATCAGGGAAGGGAGGGGATGCAGAGACACAGAGGAGCAGTCAGGAAACAATAGTGCAGCCTTGGGGGCAGGGTCCTGGTTCCCCCTCAAGGGATACACAGAACAATACCTTTGAGCTTTTTGCAGATACTGAAACCCCTACCAGGTGGGAGAAGTCAAGGGCATGCTGCCCACAAGCACGGAGACCCCAGACCGGTTGGAACCATAAGGTTGATGATGCCGACTCCCAATTACCGCCCCATCAACCCATCAGAAGAATGTCCACGAGCTGATCACTCCTACTTTGAACCATTCCTATGAAACTCCTCACTAGCCCCTCCATGCTGGGACACAGTTTTGAGGGCATTAGCCCACTGTGGCCCCCTTTGCCTGGGAAAGCAATAAAGCTATTCTTTTCTACTTCATCCAAAACTCTGTCCCCGAGATTTAATTTGGTGTCGGTGTACAGAGGCCGGATTCAGCATCAGTATCATGTATGCACGTAAATAATTACTTGTAAAATCAAAGTAAAAGTGATTTGCTTCTATAGCCCTCAACACGGCTACCAAAATAGCTGAGCAGTGCAGATAACAGATAGGACTCTAAAGAAATCTACGACTCTCAAATACAGATGGTCTTAGGTCCTTGCAGTAGTTAGCTCAGTTTTTAAATTCACCAAAATTCCACACTGAACTTTTTTTTTATTTTCCAGAGCTAGGTTGTGATTTTTCTCAACACAAACAGCAGTAGATTGGGGAATTAATTAAGGGAAACCTAGAATGTCTTCTCCTTCATTTCGCTTCGCTTACAATGCCTGCTGGGTGGATGGAGGTGGCACTGTTAAGGAGATTATTTCCCCTTAGGGTGTGCAGAATATAACAAATGTTGTGATGAAAAGGCCTAAGGGATTTATACTGAGAAAAGTCTCAGTGATGACCTAACCACTAAAGAGTGTTCAAAGAAATCAATGGCAATTAATCCTTCCAACTGGTAAAAAATGAAAAAAAAAATGATACCAATTTTTTTTTAAAAACCTAAAATTAAAAAAAATATAGAGAGAATGATCCTAAAATATAGTCTGGAAAAATGTCATAAAACTAACACATTTAGAGTTACACACATATAATTTCACATGTGATAAATTAGCCTCTGGTACTTTTCTACATTTCTTTGAAGTAGATTTGTTCCTGAAAAGTTTGCATTGAGAATATTTATAAAGGTTGTTTTTTGGGGGAGAGATATTCTAAAGCAAAGCACCATTTTTGGCCAATTATCGAGTGCAACTCAATACCTGTGGTAAATTAGTTTGTGATCACTTGTTTCCTGCTGCTTAGAAACAAATGAAAAACTTTGGTATTTCAAAATGTTAAAATGTTTTTAAAATTGCTTTTTAAAACTCTTCAAAATACGTTTTAAAAATCTTTCCCTGAATATACCCTTCCCTTCCCTTCAGCAGGTAAACATTGTCCATGGTTTCTGCCCACCTCTATTCTCTCCTTTAAGATATCTCCCGTGCTGGCTTATTTCCCATGGAAAGTAATCTGGGGTTTGATCAATATCTGTTCCTGTCATCATAGAGTTATTTCAGGGATGTGGATGGTACTGCCCAGCCTTGAGGGTCGAGTTCATGCCTCTGTTCACAATTCAAGTCTGAAGTTCATGTATGAAGCGGAAGGTAGATGGAGGAAGGTTTCTCTGTCTTTTGGAGCACAACACCCCAAAGTTCTTCCTTACAGTGCTGCCGGACCGTGTGACAATCACTGATATCTAGCTAACAGCGCTATTTAGAAAATATCAAAACAAAGCTCTTCAAGATGGTTTTCAAGGTTCTTTATGATGTGGCCCTGCTTGCTGTTCAGCATCCTTTCTCCCACCATCTCTCTAAAATGCTGTGCCCCTCACTCCCACCTTCTTAAGGCACCACCAAGGCCCCACCTGTGCTCTTTGCAGGTACTTTTCATGTACTTTTCATTTGGCCTCAAACGTTCTCCAACTATGTTTTCATCCTTTCTGATGAATCCCCAGGGCCCTTGCCTCCTCCATAATGTGGGTAGGGATCCTCCCCACCTGGCCCCCATTATATCCCTGAAAGTCTACTGTGTTCTACTTGTCTCTTTAATTTCTTTACCCTCCACCCATATCTGCCATGAAACCCCAGAACCCAGACTGTCACCTGACACCAAGAAAGCACTTACTGAAACTAACACAACGTTGTTAATCAACTGTGCTCTGATATAAAATAAATTAAAAAAAAATAAACTGCATAATATTTTATGAAAAAAAAGAGAAAGCACTCACAAACACCCTATGAATGCTATAATGAATTGATGCATGTGTGAGCAGATAAAGTTATAAATGAGTGAAGCTCTGAGCCCACCACGGATTTTACTGCATTTCCCTCTCCGCTGGGATTGATCTGCCAGCCCTGAAGTGTGTGCTTCTGCGTGTAGACATGCTTTGGATATGGAAAGAAGTGTTATTTGTTGGGCCCCATCCTTAAAAACTTCCCTCCTGAGCACAGGCTCTTGCAGCTGTGACTTGGTTTCACAACAGAGGATCTTGTAGGCTGCGTCGTCCAAGGACCCCAGGAATCATGAGCTGCACAGCCGGCCCGACCGTACACAGAGGCTCTCGCTTGTCACTGATTTTTGAAGAAAAGCCAGTTTCCCTTCCTTCCTTCCTAAACATTTACATTAGGGCACATCCTTATCCTTGCATGATAAACTCCACGTCAGGGGTAGCAGCTGCAGAAGCTTACCCCTCTTGTCTCTCACATGGCCCTCTGCATCAGACGTTCTTCATACTTTGAAGTGTCAACGAATGATTTCCAGAAAGTTAAATATATCTACATGCACCCATATAGAAGGAAGATGTTCAAGGATTTTATTCAACTCATTGATTAGTGAGGGAACCAGGAAGATGGTGAAGCTGGATTCAAAAACATTTGAGGGAGAGGAGTTTGAATACATCCTCAGGAAATGCATGGAAAAAAGCAGAATATTAGAATGGGATATGGGTAAGTTAAGTACAAAAATGATTAATGACCCACAGGGCAATAAAACAGAAATCTTTTGGGTTGATTTTACTACTGAACAGAAATCTGTGGTTAACATGCAACTTCATAGTGCCTACACTGTAATCAAAGAGGACCAAACAACAAAGTCAAATGTGTTAAATAAACATTGGACGGGCTTGATGAACAATAACCCACTATGATATAGAAAGGGCATGCCACTCACCTTTTTTCTTTATTTCCAAGTTTCAAATAATTTTCCTTAACAGCAGTTATCCTCTTTGACAATTTGATGGAAGCTATGGACCACTCAATCGCAGCATTACGTGCACTATTTTCGGAGGCCTGTGATCTCCCTGAAGCCCACGCACAGGTGCCCAGTGGTCCATGAGCCGAAGAGTGGGAGCTCCTGGCCCTGACTCTCCATGGCTGAAACACGTGCATAAGACCACCAGGATGACCGTATGTGTTGGTTTTCCTTTCAGGGGAGCGTGTAGGATATTCCTTATAAACAAGTGGATTCAAACTCCAGAGGATTTAGTCAGCTAACTCCTCCAGTCTTCGGGGCAGTAGGGAAGAATCTGGCACTACTGCATCAGCCTGCCATCCCCAAACAGCCACCACTGCCTTGTGCTATATGAGGCATGAAACCAGTGGAATTGCAAGGCATCGGCTCAAGGGGAAATGTGAGAAATTCTAGGTGAGATGATGTGAAGCTGTGAGTAGGAGGTAGAGGCTGAACTGTCATGACATCAAGCAGATAGGGAGGACTCTGTGCCCTCTTCAATGGACAGGGCAAAAAAAAAGCAACTATTTATTATTGTTGTATGATGCTGTTTCTTATTTTTCGATAAATACCTTGGGCAACTCTAAACTGAAAAAAAAAAGCTCTTTTTCAATGAAAATAAGGTACTGGGTTTCCATTTTGCAGGAAAGTTGATGATGCACTTGCATGATTGGATTGTTTTTCAACGTTTACCATCCGTAGAAGGGGTAGGAGCAGGGCCGATATGATGCCACCAACAGCTCCTGGACCAGCATTAACATCTACTCCCAAAGTTATTTTTATTTTTGAGGCTTGACCCAAATATTATTTAAAGGCTTTAGAAAAGGTCCATTTTATATTATTCAGTGAAGCATGTTTCATTTAGATCAGGAACCCCTGTTTCAGTTAATTTCACTCATTTCTTTTTAAGTCCAGGTTTCTGTGTGAAGCTACAAAAAGAGAAGCAGGTTCATGCGTTGGCTCCATTGGCAGAAGAGTGTGTCAAAGAGTTAAATGGTTCCAGTTTCATGTTAGTGCCATCAGAGGCTGCAGAGGAAAAAGGAGTGCATCTCAATAAGAGTTCCAAGTTTTCATCCAGTTCACAGAATCAAAGTATGACTTTTGGAAACTAATTCAGTCAAGGGTGGCACATGATTGCAGATGCTATTACAGTAATCTAATCAAAAGCTCAACACTGAAGATAAGATCATGTATTCTTGTTGTTTGTTGGTTTGTTTGTTTTTAGTGATAACGCTATATAAATTTTGGTCAAGCACAGCATTGTGGTAAGACTATGTTTTTACTAAACTAAGAAATCTGTGAACTTGGTTGCCATGTACATATAATTCATAACTGGTATCCAAATAAGTTCAATAGTTTGAATATAGAATGAGAATGATTTTGCTGTATTCATCCGTAGATGCACGACTCCAAAATGGGAATACAAAAAATATTTCAGCATGGCAGTTCATTTGCTATACATCATTATTCAGGTTTTGAAATGTTTGAGCCTTGAAGAATCCCAGTTTAATACCTAAAATGGTACTGAACTTTGGTGACAGGATCTTTTATATTTTGGTTGCAATTTTGTTCAAAATCACTTGAAAATTTTTAATCACATTATTTGATGACTCGAGTAACTCGCCCCCCAAAAAAGTCAGCTTCTGAAGCTTTTAGCAAATCATGATAATTCAAAACAATGCTTCTGAATTGGAAGATATTGTACAGTGTTCTATAACAGCAAGGGATGAACCAAACACATTAAATGGTGAGAAGTAGAAAGGTATTTAAGATTTGAATGTGATATTCTATAATTACATTTTGAAATAAGTTGATTTACCATAAATATTATTTGATAGAGCTCCTATTTTTAATTGAGAAAATTAATACTTTGTAGCAAATTAAACGGAGAAGGGCTATAAATTTGCAGCATCTAAATTTAATTCCCCTAAAAAGCATTCAAAAGAATGTTGTGGGGTTTCCCTGGTGATGCAGTGGTTGAGGGTCCGCCTGCCGATGCAGGGGACACGGGTTTGTGTCCCGGTCCGGGAAGATCCCACATGCCATGGAGCGGCTGGGCCCGTCAGCCATGGCCGCTGAGCCTGCGCGTCCGGAGCCTGTGCTCCGCAACAGGAGAGGCCACAACAGTGAGAGGCCCGCGTACCGCAAAAAAAAAAAAAAGAATGTTGTGAAAATATCTGTTGAATGAAAGTATCCTAAATGGAATTACCTGGCAAATATTCAATCTGAAATGTTCACATATGTTAATATGAAAATAAATCAGAAATGAGTACATTATTCATGCAGAAGAATTTATTTTCAGATGACCAGCTATCTCAGCTCCTATAAAAAGTGTGTTTTCTCATTTCAAAATATCAGGGGCATAACTTATATTTCCTTGTTCTGACAGCTGAAGAAACTAGAAGCAATGACACTGCAGAAGCAACAAGCACATCTAATGCCCAGATCTTGGTTTCTAATACCATTGTCTAGGAAAAGGAATCAGGGAGGGCTCCCAGGAGAACTGGCTGAATTTATGACAGGGGCAGGAAATATACATGATGTGCCTGTAGCATCTGGTGGTGCGACAAAACAAAAAGTGCAAAAACTCCCCAAACCCTACATGGATGGGGGTGCCAGAGCGACACAGGAACCACAAAAAGGAGCTCTCAATGGCCCAGACTACAACAATTTGAACAGCAACATAGACTGGGACATAACCCGAAGTATAAAATAAACATCCAAACAGCTATGAGCTCATACTCATATAAATAAATGACAAAATAAATAAGTAAATAAATAAATAGGGGAGAACAGACAAATATCCAAATAATTTATGTGGAGATGCTACCCTCAAGGAGGTGGGGCATAACCTCCCTCTGCTTAAATATGGGCCGTGAAGAGTGACTTCTCTCAAAAACGGACGGTATGGAAATAGGGAGAAAAGTAACTTTCCAGCGGAGAAACCTGACAGACCCGACCTCAGTCCGGTGTCAAGGTTGGCATCACCAGTGATAATTCATGTTGCCAGCATGTACGTTTGATATGATACAAGAACGGACTTTACCTCTGTGGTCTTCCTCCCTAAAACACATTATCCCAGTCAAATCCTGGGACAAAACTACTAGACAAATTCCAACAGAGGGGAGTCCTACAAAATATTTGACCAGTCCTTCTGAAGACTGTCAAGGGCACCAAAAACAAGTCTAAGAAACTATCACAGGGCTTCCCTGGTGGCGCAGTGGTTGAGAGTCTGCCTGCCGATGCAGGGGACACGGGTTCGTGCCCCAGTGCGGGAAGATCCCACATGCCGCGGAGCGGCTGGGCCCGTGAGCCATGGCCGCTGAGCCTGCACGTCCGGAGCCTGTGCTCCTCAATGGGAGAGGCCACAACAGTGAGAGGCCCACGTACCGCAAAAAAAAAAAAAAAAGAAACTATCACAGCCAAGAGGAGCCTAAGGGTACATGAGGATGAAGTGTTATGTGGCATCCTGGACAGGATCCTGGACTAGAAAGAAAACATTCGGTTAAAACTAGGGTGATCTGAATAAGCTATGGACTTTACTTAGTAATAATGTACCAAGATAGGTTTATTAATTGTAACAAATGTACCGTACTAACATGAATAACAGGGGAAACTGGGTAAGGTGGTATATGGGAACTGTTTGGACTATCTTTTTAATTTTCCTGTAATATTAAAACTATTTTTAAAAATAAAATTTATTTTAAAAATAATAAAAGCACGAATACAAGGGCACATACTTTACCCTTCATGGATACAAGGGCACAAACTCTACCTTTCACTTTGGGCTCCAATATGGCTCAGCTATCACTGGCTGTATCCCCACCTCATTTGAATGGAAGGTCCCAATATTTTGTACATTTATTTCAAGACCATAGATGTGTTTCCACTGAATTTCAGTCAGGATTTTTCCCCAGAAACAATCCTGAATCTGTAAAAATACTACAGTATGCTATGATATTGAGCAGTCAAACCCCTCAATAAGTGAAAACTTTGTTTAAAAAAACAAAATCAAACATCATCCACAAGGAAGAGCCAATTTTAAATTCAGTAACTATAAAATAGTACTTTGGAAAAATTGCTGGTCATTTTATTTTAAAAATTAAAAATAATACACTATTAAAAATGTCTTCAGAAAAAGTCACACGTATCAATGTTCATCTCTGCAGTTTTTTTTAAACGCTAATACACTAAATGCTGCCACTTTTTTCCTTCCAAATAAATATTTTATACATACACCCAACCATTCTTGTAGTTGTGCTTGTTCTCACTTCCCACTCTTGGTAATATTCTTTTAATCATTCAAAAAGTTACCTCGGACTTCCCTGGTGGCACAGTGGTTAAGAATCCACCTGCCAATGCAGGGGACACGGGTTCAAGCCCTGGTCCAGGAAGATCCCACATGACGAGGAGCAACTAAGCCCGTGTGCCACAACTACTGAGCCTGCGCTCTAGAGCCTGCGAGCCACAACTACTGAGCCCACGTGCCACAACTACTGAAGCCCGCGCGCCTAGAGCCCGTGCTCCGCAACAAGAGAAGCCACAGCAATGAGAAGACTGCGCACAGCAACGAAGACCCAACGCAGCCAAAAATAAATAAATAAATTTATAGAATAAAATAAAAAGTTACCTTTTCACCTTAGCATGATGTGGTGCTTGTTCATCTTTATAACCAGTGAAGGTTACCACCCAATAGAGCAGAACTGGCAAAACTGATTGTAGGAGGGGCCATAATTTAGAACAAACCTGTTGGAAAAACTGCTCTAACAGTAAAGGTGAGGGTAAGTGCTGGAAATCAGACACAAAAGACCACACATTGCATGCTTCTGTTTACATGAAGTGTCTATAAAGGCAAATATATAAGGAAAGATTGGTGATGCCTGGGCCAGGGGGCAGAAATGGATACTGACTGGAAATGAATACCGAGGATCTTTTGGGGATGATGGAAATGTTCTAAATCTGGATTATGGTAAAGTTCACAGAATTCTGTCAACTTACTAAAATTCATTGAGTCATACACTTAAAAGGGTAAATTTTATGGTATGTAAATTATACCTCAATAAAGCTGGTTTTGAAATGATGCTTATCCAGATGGGGGTGCACACAGATCACCTCAGCCAGTTTGGTGTCATCAAGATGAATTTCTAAACTTGAGAATTAATATGGTTACTTTGCCTCGGAATCTGCTCCGAGGCAGCACTGAATCTCACAGGAGGCAAACTGCCACCCTCCTGTGTAGAAACAAATGTGTTCAGGGCCCTTAATCCATGACAGAAACTGTGCAAAGTACTTCACAATGAATAAGCTCTATAGCGAATTTAAGAAATTAATTATTCTGGGTCTTGCAATTACTTCCTCTTTCATTCTGCGATTACTCCTTCATTTCTACCATTTCTGTTTGACAACTTAAAAAAAAAATAACCTATCTTCCTTCTTTTCATAGTTTAATGTCAGCTAGAATTTTAGATGTCCCTTTTCTTTTCATTAATGCCAAGTTCCTTTCCTTTTGTACCTGAGACTGCTGAGTTCAAGCAATTAGTTGTTGAAAAAGCTATGAAAATTTTTCTGTTTCCAACTGAACTGAAGATTCTAACCTGTGAATAAATAAATGTCATTGATGGGTTAGAAATCAAGGAATAAAGACTACAATGAAAACGTTGCTGCAGGAAAGGGCACTCTTTAGCAACCCTTAATGCCTGGGTATTTATGGAAAGTATTCATGAATGTAAAACAAGGGTATTGTTCTCCTCTTTGTATGATTTGGGGAAAGGACCAGAAAGGAGCCAGTTAATTAACAAAAAAAGAAAGAAAATTAAAAAGTCCAGTGGTGAGAAATTGAACATATCAACCATGAAACTGTGTTAATTTGATAAGTGTCTTAGTTCAAATGTAGATCCTGGACACTTAACAAAATGGTGACAAAATAATTAGGAATGAAGGCATATTATACACACATTAGTAGCTGAAATGAATACAGTATAAAGCTCCCTTCAGGAAAATGCTTTTTGCACAGCACAGAGCAATTATGCATAGACTTGATTTTATTTCCTCATTCAAAGAGGATCTGGGAAGAATGACAAGGAGCCTTTCTAGTTCGGTTGAGTTCTAAAGCCCACAAGCCGAAGTAGAGAAGGAAGAGAAGGTTAAAGTGGGGAAGAGAGGGATGTGGAAAACTAACAAATGAAGAAGGATGTGCACAAAGCCCTGCGTTGTAGCCCCTTCCCTTCTCTTCTAATTTTCTGATTCTCTGCTTTGACTCTCTCTCCTTCTCACCTTTATCCTCTCACATTTGTGTCCCCTTTAAGATTTTTCCCTAGTCTCTTTGTATATTTCACCTTCATTCTTTTCTTTCCTTCCTTCCCAAAAAAATATTCATTAAGGCAAGAAAGCTCTTGAGAAAAAAGAAGATGAATGGTTTAATTTTTGTACCAAATTCAAAAGGTGGAGACAAGGAAAGGAAACCAATGCATCATGTCTTTATAGCTCAGACAGGATGGCAACCTTAGGAGAAAATAGCAAACCAGGGGATAGAAACTGAGGCCTTTCATGGAAAAAGGTAATTCATTACAATACCTATTGTTCTGAGGCTGGGTGTGCGAAGTGATATTTGTACAGTTTCAGCCAGGTAATTGGGTTCTCTTGCTTTGTCTCTTTCCCTTGAGGAGTTTAAATTTTTCCTTTTATAACTATAATACAAAGATGAGTCAGTGGCCCATTTTGTAAAAAGTAGATTTTTTTTAACACAGTTTACAGTATAGTTAGAAATGAACAGTCTTCTCTCGTGCGTAAAGCGTCCAGGGAATGCATTTAACTGCTAATTTTGAAAGAGGAAGGACAAAGGTGACTATATGCTTACACATCAAAGTCATTTCCTTCATCAAGTCATTTTATATTATCCAAACCATCATTTCACTTATTGCCCTCCAGCAATCCCTGTTGCTCATTATTATTATTCATTATTATGATGATGTGTTCATTATTATTTCTATTCTTATTACTATTATGTGCATAAAGCAATTGAAGTGAAATCATTTTTGCCAGGTCATTCATGTTATATTTTCTTAGACCTGAAAAGATCAATCCCTTCATCTTGCAAAAGAGAAATAGAGATGCAGGGAAATTAAGTGCCTTGCCATGTCACATTGCTAATTAGGAACAAATTTGAGACTAGAAGTCGGGCCTCCTAGAGTGCTCTGGCCACTGGATCATGCTGCCTCTTATTTAGCCTCACGATGATCCAACCAGCATGGAAATACAGATATTTCGTACATGTTTGCATTCTTTTTAACTAAGTCATGAAGCAGCGAACGCTTGCATACAAACTACTTTGGAGGGTGTTGACAAGTCCCAGAGACGCTGTAAGTTCTAAGGTTAAGGTAGAGGTGGTAATTCAAGGCCAGCCTTAAACCATACTAAAGCAGCCCAGTATTTCAGGAATTGGGACAATTTGTCGGGATAGCGGTTAGTAACAGATACCGGATGAGCATTCTCAATTGGTCCCATCACTCCTGTCTTCCTGACAGCAATTGGCTGAATGCAACCAGCATTCTCTTCTTCATTTCATCTTCTCATTCCCTATTAGAATTCAGATTTACTTCAAAGCAGAGAGCCTCCATAATTATCCTTTATTTTTCTGAAAGATAAGATCCTGATCTCATACACTGTCCCATTAGGACACACAAACTTTGAGGCAGGCAGTGGGCAACTGTCGGATACCTTTTCCATGGTCCAGCATGAAGGTGGATGCAAATCACAAGTATGGCCAAAAAAAAAAAGAGAAAAAAGAGCCAATCCTTATTAATATTCTTCATAATCAATCTTCATAGTCAGAGATGTTTTATTTCCACGATGTTTCCTGGACAAAACTCATAAAAGATTGCACAAAGGCTGATTTTCTAAGAGAACAGTTTTTATTGCTTCTCTTTGGTGGCTTCAAGCACATGATCTAATCTTTATGCGCCTCTTCTGTGAAATGAGGCCAACAACAGTGCCCTCCTCAAAGGCCAGTTGAGGTTTAAATGAGTCAAAATTCAAAACGCTTAGCGTAGTGACTAGTGCACGGTCCATCCCCCCAAAAAGAGCTGCTTAATATTTTTCCCAGGAAAAATACTAAAGTTGTAGATTAACTATCAAACAACTTTTAGAAACCATCTTGCTAGAATAATCTTTCCTGGTTAGCCATGAACTATGCACCAACAACAGGAAACAGTCTGTATTGTTCATAAGAAACCCAACGGCCTTCCACCCCCAGGTTTTCTGTGCTGCACACTGATTTTCATTCCCACTTGTACAGGGTTCCACCCCTAGTAACAGGCATATTTGAACTCAGATTCTGCTCTTTCATCCTCAGCCCTCTGAGGCTCTGGGAGATTCATGGCTCTCATGTTTGAAACCGGGGTTCCTTGGAAATATTTAACATTTGGGTGAGTTAGCTTTACTATGGAAATTAATACTCTCACAGTTTTATTCATTAATATTTTAATATGTTTAAGATGAGACTCAACCCAAACCAATTTACTCAACCCAAACCAATTTCCAAATCAAATCTGTCCCTCTGTAATTTGATTTGTTGGAACAGAGAACAAAAGCATTACCAACAGGGCAGTCTGAATGAAATTATAATTAATTAGGCATATGAATGCACTAACTAATTTTGGATGAGTAATTAGATGACTAATTATGTCGAAAACAGAACTGTGTGCTTAATGAGATGACCACGGCCAATTCTACCCACTGAGAATTTTTTCTATTAGTTAAACTTTTGATTGTTTTTGATGATTCAGGGTCACCTGTGGCACAATTACGTCGAGGAGTGATTTGAGACTTTTTTTTTTTTTTTTTTTGAGGTACGCGGGCCTCTCACTGTTGTGGCCTCTCCCGTTGCGGAGCACACGCTCTGGACGCGCAGGCTCAGCGGCCATGGCTCACGGGCCCAGCCGCTCCGCGGCATGTGGGATCCTCCCGGACCGGGGCACGAACCCGTGTTTCTGCATCGGCAGGCGGACTCTCAACCACTGTGCCACCAGGGAAGCCCTTGAGACTGTTTTGACTTGCAATTTCCATCATACACCCACAGTTAAGGCCTCTTTCCCAAACTTGTGTCTATAACTGTAGTCTTCGGATTTACTGATATCCCATTTCTTTCCTTCCACACCCTCAAACGCATACACTTTCCCGCCACCATCTAAATCCCAAGACAATTGCTTTAAGTTTCTAAATATAGCTCTCGTTCATTATTGCTGCTTAGGTTTGGGATCTACCCAATGATAAATTAAACAAGAAGAGAAATGACCCATTGATCAGGCTACAGATAAATCTTCATCCATCCTGGAGTCGTATTTGCCCTGGAAGTTTCTCCTTTTAAAGGGTTCTGTCAGAGACCGGCTCAGATCAGAGGCAACCTTCAAGCATTTAGTAGTTCCGCTTCAGGCAGCTGGTTCTAACTAGCACCTATTTGGCAGAAACCTACACTCAGGATTTCTGGTTTTAAGTTCAGACCAATATTTCATAGCAATTGTGTTGTCAGAATTCAGGTCAGGAAGATGGCAGATGTTAATTGAAACCAAAGAAGCAAAAACAAACTCCTTTTCCTTTTCCTTTTTATCATGCAATTGGCAGCTCTATGCAAATTCTGAACACAAAGTAAACTGTCAGTGGGTTAGAGACACACGGAGTAGAGGAGACCTTCTTAAGGTATTTTGATGTCCGGTAAATACCGAATTGATTCTAAAATCAGACAAATAATTAATGGTGGGAAAAGGGATGGCTTTTGTATGTCAGAAAATACCACTGTTGATTTTCTTTATTCTAAAAAGCAAGCTGAAAATCATCATGGTCTCAGGTTTTATGAAAATGCCTTACCTGGTCCATATTATTCAATGAGCCAGACTGTAAGCTCAGTCCTCGGAGAAAAACCATTCACCTGGGTCTCTGCTTTTTTCCTAGACTTCAAAAGGATTTCCCTTTGAGAAAGTGTTACATCTGCAGAAAAATTTGTATTCGTGCCTGGAATCTAAGTAGAGTCGAATCTACTCTATGGTTAAAACCCAAGACTCCCCATTCTTTTATGATAAACGCAAAATTGCAGGAAATATCCTATGAATCTACGTGAATGTATCTGTTTTGGGGTGGATTTGTGTACATGTAACTCTCTTTACATTTGCCCTGCCCTTCATCTGTTTTTATAGTTTCAAAAGGCAAAGAAAAGACCCAACCCTGAACGTCTTCCTGATAAAGGTTTCTATCTTAAAAGGGGATTATGACTCTACCATAAAACCACTTGAATTAGCAATTTGCAATTCTTCACATTGTTCAGGGCTCAGTATACTGAAATGATGATTTTTTTCACACCGAAGAAATTATTTAAAAATTATCTGCTGTATTCCTCAAATCAGTAACCAATTATCTGCCAAGCATTTGAAGATTATTAAGTGGCACTACCTGTCTGATCAATATTTTGTTTCCATGAGACCAATAAACTACATACACCCCTGGTTGCTATATGGCTCGCTTGTTGACCCAACATTTCTGCAGAGTCTGACCTTCACCACCAGGCAGTTCTTAGGTCTGTTGTGTGATAATCTTATCTGGTTTTTGCCACTTTATTTTGGCTATTTTTGCTGACCTTTTCCTTGCCCAAGAAAGCTTTCAGGAATTTTGGTTCTCCACCTGAGGATACTGAAATATTATTTACCTTAGATTAAGCATTTTGGAAGGTCTTGCTCAAGGAGACGCATCACACTTCCACATCCTGCCCGGAAGAGGTCACTTCAGATGCCCCAGTTTATCCTGTCCTCGTTTCCATGTAGGAGGTGTCACACTTCAGGAAAACAGAGACCCTTTGCTTCTGCCGGTTTAACCTAAAGAGCAAAAAATAGAAGCCCTCTCTGTAGTTTGCTTGTTCCTCAATGAGAAAAAATCAAAAAGAATGCTTTGAAAGAGAAATTTAGACTCTACAAAGATCTTTACGTGGAAATGAAGGCCAAATTTGGAAATTCACAGAACAAAATCCTAAGAATTGTTTTAGCTTGTCCTCTTTTCATGTTAACTTTTCCCCAGGTTTGGCAAAATGATGCACTTTGCTTTAGTTAACAGTTTGCCCCACTTCCAGAAGGCTAGGCATTGTTTCCTTCCTGTGTTAGAGATTTATTAGAAAAACTGATACTGTGTCAGAGAAGCTGAAGATAGAACAAGACAAAGGGAATCAAAATAGTCACTTGTTTTTGTTTTTTAAAGGTGTTACTTTAGAAGCCAATGATCAACACGCTTTTACAACCTTAGGATATTCTGTCCCCTGTGCCTGCATCTACGTAAGTGTTGAACGTACCACGGAAAACGGAGAGCACTTGACACTAAAAATGTTTACTTCGTTTAGTCCACTACTACCAATGTAAATGGCTTTCCCTAAATCAGGGATTCTGTTACACAGTCCTGAACTCGTTCAATTCAGTTAAGTCAAAGTTAACAATTATCTACTGAGTGTTCCTCACGTGAGCTGAGCATATGCTTGGGCCCACAGAACAAAAATACAAGCAATTCAAGAGAAAGAAAAATTCGTTTGCATTTTATTACTGACCAAGAGTGAACTTAACAGTAATTTATGTTGGTATGTAAATGTATGCTCAGTGTATATGTGTCTTTATGTGTGTGTACGCTTGCGTGTATGTGCACGTGTATGTTACGTGTTTGCTGAAAGCATATACTTTCTAAAACACAAATAATTCAGGTTGATTTCCTTTTTTCCCAAATCTAAAGCAAAAATACTTTTGAATTATTATGTTTGGTTTAACTTTTTCTACATCTGATTCATGTGTTGCTTATTATAGAATTCTACCTGATGATAGAACTTGTGTTGAGAAATCTATTTCCCTAGATTTCTGGTCTGATACAGTACAAAATTTGTCAAAGCAAATGCATCAGACTCATAGAATAGACTTTACATTTTGCCCTTAAACTGACTAACTGGGATGTCTATGTTTGTTTGACTTGCTAGTACCTACTTTTCTGTCCTTTGTGGAAAGGATGTAAGTTCATATTGGCCACAGAAATTAGTGTTTCAATAGAGTTACTTCTGTACCTAGCATACCACGTAGAGAGCAAAGTATGTCTTCACTGCAGGTTACTTATATGGGCATCCACTGAAGTAAGTGTTCCAACTGCAATGGAATTCTTTAGCTACATTTCAATACACATTCATAAAACAACTAGGCTTCAAAGAAATGAACTGAAAAAAGTCAAGATAAGGGCATCACACTTTGGCTTTTACCAAAAGTTTTCAGACACAGTTGGCCAGTGAATTCTATTGTTTCTAAAATCATTTAAACTAATATTAGAATGACTCTTTATTGTGTTTTATTGCTTTATAGTTTGTGGTGATATGATAAAAGACCGTTAAAATATACATGGGTAAATTCTTCCTGATAACTTATTAACTACTCCCCAGTTAAGCTAACATAGCCCTCAGAGGCTCTTAGGTAAAAAATAGGTGTTAGGTCGCTTTTGTCCTGCACAGGATCCAGGATTGTCACACGAGGCCCATGGTAGGTAGGTACTGCATGATACTCAGGGGAGGATGGTACCCAAAGCGAAGGTGTTGTGGTTTCTTAAAAAATAAAATCAGTAATTGGCTCTACAGTATTGAATCTCATGAATTGTGTGTCTAAGAGTCCACTGTCGGTTCTAAACTAAATATGGAGAAAGAGAGAAAAAACAAATGTGGGGCTGGTTTATGCTTTCCATCCCTGGTTTTGCACAGACCTTAACAAGGCCCATCCTCGCCCATCCCGTGTAGCAGCTGAGGATTAAGCGTCATCACTGCAGTTTTGTGTTAGCATACCCCACCTCTGTCCATGCGTGAGAGTCATTAAGAAAGACTCGGTCCGAGGTCAAGTGTCAGTGCAGTGGTGGAGGTTCCTCCAACAAGGTAAAAGCATGATTAATTCAAGATGGCTTACACTTCTCCATTGGTTCAGGCTGAGAACACATGCAGCTGGGTCACAGCTGGGAAAGCACCTGGCTTCCCATTCACCCAGAGCTGAGTCCTACCCTTCCTCATGGGTGAGGTAAGTGGAAGGCTGGGAACAAATTTCAGAATTTGAACTCTTCCCTCCACACCAGGTGGCTACATAACAAATACCATCCCATGTAGGTCTAAGGTATCCGTTTTTCACCAGGAATTCTTCCAAGCAGTGGTATGTAATGTTACTTCCCTCACACCTCCCAGATTCTTTAAGCCCATATATTGTGAATGTATTTAAAATAGTTCAAAAATATTGACTTTAGAAAAATGAAATCTTACCGGCAATTCTTGTCAGTTGAAATAAAAAAGTTAAATCTTGTATTTTTAAATAAGTTTTAATCATGTTTTATAAAAACAGGAACAGGAAAAGTATATAATTAAAAGATTTGTTTATGACCCTGTATGAACTTAGCCAAGAAATCTGAAAGTGTCTGAAGTAACACGGCTGCAGTGGGGTCAACCTGAAAATCAAAGGAATTAAGTGAACTCCTAAAACATAAACCAAGGAAACGTTTGAGAGCAAGCTATCCCAGATCTGGAAATAAATTACTTAGATGAATCTTAGAATTGAGCATCCCAGGAAGACTTGGCATCGGGAGAAATATGTAGTTCCTTCCCTCAAAGAAGCAAACGATCTAGGATGGGAAAAATTAATGTGCATAAGTAATATAATGGAAAGGGAGGAATTAGTAGTCAGAACAGGGTTGTTTGATCTGAGGATAACTGTATCTGTGCTACTAAGACTAAATTATGTGAAATAATTCAAATTAGAATACTGACCTTACTATATTTATATCTTTTTTTTTGTTCTTACTAGATTACTGGTTTATTATAAAAGGATATAACTCAGGAACAGCCAGATGGAAGAGATGCACAGGGCGAGGCATGGGGTGAGGGTGCAGAGCTGCCATGTCCTCTGCAGATGCTCTACTCTCCCAGAACCTCTTTCTGAACCCTGAAACTCCTATTTATAAACTTTAAAATAGAGCCATAATACTACGATTTACACTGGTGTTATTTATTGAATGGTGTGAAAATTCTACGGTAAATCAACTGTGAGATAACAGAACAGCTATTACTGTACCTATTTTGCAAGTAAAGATACTGAGGCTCATAGAAGCATGGCAGCTCTACTGGGTCATTCTAAAGGGCACTATTTACACTGTACCCATCAACTGACCTTCTTGAGATACCAAAGCTGGCTAAGGGCAGAGCTAGATTTTGTTGGCAAACTTCAGTACATGGGCATTCGAGTCACACGGACCCTTATCAGCTGAATGGCTTTGGTCCTGATGATTGTCATTGTCATCACTTATTTTCTTTGTGCCTCCATTTCCTAATCTTCAAAACAGGATAATAGTGCTTGTTTCACACATTTATTGTAAGGATTAATGGGTGCAGAGCACTGAGTACAAAACAGACGTTCAATACATAGTGGCAGTTACATAAATGTTACTATGTAAGAACTAATGTCTATTGATTTCTAGGTGAAAAATCTTTCCAGGACATCAGGCTTTTTTTTTTTTTTTAACATGGGCTGCTTCCATATAAATATATCATTTAAACAGATATTTTATGTGTAAACACAAACAGATACACAGACTCACACACACACAATAAACTCACATACACATAACTTCAAAACAAATCTATAAGAAAGAGTTTTCCCAGTTGGAATTTTTGTTGTAATCTTTACTGAAGAACAAAAACTCTCCTGTTATGAAAGCTTAAATATTATTCCATTTTTTTGAGTAGTCCAATCATGAGTTATATAAATTGCTTTCATTAAATTACATAAAAAATAAACTGTGTAACAAACACCTGAATTAGTGTGTAAAAAAAAAAATTCCTTTAAGAACTATGTGACAATGGTTTGGCTTTGTTTAGAAAACTTCTTCAAGTTTAATTTACTTAAACCAAAGATAATTAAAGATAATAAAATAAAAAGTAATAAATAAAAGTTAACCTCCAATAGGAAAAAAAGAATCATTATTGGGGTAGGGGGAAGAAAGAAGTTTCACCTTTAAAATGTGACTCAGCTTTGATAACACAAAGTTCTGAATAAATAATCCAAAAGAAGTTCAGGGGTGAGTGGTCAGGAATTTGGCCATTTTAGTGCCTAGGTGGTTGAAGTCAGTAATTCCTTATTTATCCATATTTATTATACTTAACAATTATGCTTTTTATACTGGTATAAAGTCACACCAACCTACAAAATAAGACTGTTTCATGAGCTGACAGTTAAGGAGCTTTACTTCTTTAAAGAACCCAACACTGCCAGCGTTAATTATTGTATTTTATTTTGGTTGTTTTCTCTTTAGCATGACATAGAAGTGAGATATCGAGCGTGGTTGAATAGTGATTGAAACAGGAAGCAGGTTGATAGTGTTTCAATCACTATCGAGCGTGGATTCTAAGGGGGCAAAGCGGGAACGGAAGGAAAGAGCCTGGAGGCTACAGGACGTCCAGCCAGTGTCATGGTGGCTGGGACCAGTGTGGGATGCACAGAGGTGGTGAAAAGACTTGGGTTGTAGATAGTTTGAAGGTAAAGTCAACAGGATTTGCTGTGAGAGGAAAGACACCAAAGATAACTCGATTTGATCCCTAAGCAACTGAAAAGAAGACATTGTCAATGGTTGAATTGGAACACTAGACCAAAGGGTCTAGTCAGATGTTGAAAGAGACAAAATGTCCCGTCAAGCTCCTGTAGAGCCAAAGCTCTCCTAAACAGAAGAAGAAAGAAGGAGGCCTTTCAGTGAGAAAAAAGAAGCTATTCATTCCTCTCTGTCCCACACAAGAACATCTTAAGTACCGATTCTGATTCCAGTATTACAAACTATGGCAACATAAATTATGGTGGGTGGCCTTAAGATTTAATAACCTGTCATATTACAATAAAGAGTGTCCCATCAACATTAATAACTGAGGATAAGTGAAGTAATCGGCCAAATACGTAGGAATGTAAGGAGCAAAATGTTTTACTTCCTGGGCTAATGCACGCTAAATGATTTTAAATGCCTTTTTTTCAATTTTAAAAACGGACGAGCATTTAATTACTGACCTATGATTTGGCCAGCGTCAAACTTACATAAAGAAAAATGTGCATGCGTGTTTGCTAGAAAAGATCTTTACAATATTTGATGGTCAAATTTTTAAAGGATGCAATTAAAACTTTCATTTTGGAGAGCTGAACTATTAGTGCTCTAGTAACTATTACTGTCACCTATGTCTCATGTACCCTCAGGTAGGTTCTATTAAACAGCTTAAACGACACTTATTTAAAATATTATATACCTTCGTTTTTAATTTAACACACTGGATTCTTTTATCCCTTAAGCTTTCATCTTTTAATAGGAAAGAATTGTCTAATTCATGTTCAATTTTCTGCATATAGGGCTTTTTTTCTATATTAGAAATAGAAAATTACAAATTAAGTTACAGTTGGATGAAGGGCTGCTTAAAGCCCATTTGCCTTTAATGGGTTTGACCTCAGGAAAAACAAAAACAGAATAACTTTTAGTCCATTAATTGCAAATTGTTGATGCCAGTAACAGAAGGGAAGGAAGGAAGGAAGGGAGGGAGGAAGGAAGGGAGGGAGGGAGGGAGGAAGGGAGGGAGGGAGGGAGGGAGGGAGGAGAGAAGGAATAAAATTAGAAAGAAAGAAAAAAACTAGAGAGAAAAAAAAGAAATCAAAACAATAGAATTGTTTTCATATAAAAATGGAGTGATCCTGTAGGTGGACAGATAGTCCCAAGTTCAGTAGTGTTTTTTTCTTGCTTTGAACTTGCTTCTTGTTATGGTCTGATATCTGTGTCCCCCCAGATCCATATGTTGAAGCTTTACCCACCCATTGTGATGATATTTGGAGATGGGACCTTTGGGAAGTGAGGAGGTTTAGGTGAGGTCATGAGGGTGGGGCCCCTATGATGGAAGTCATGCCCTTATAAGAAGAGGACCAGAGACCAGCACTCTCTCTTTGTCCTGCAAGCCAAGGTGAGAAGCTGGCCATCTGCAAGCCTGGAAGAGGACCCTCCCCAGAACCTGATCTTGCTGACGCCCTGATCTCAGACTTCCAGCTTCCAGACTCTGAGAAATAAACACCTCTGTTTAAGCCCCCCCAGTCTATGGTATTTTGTTATGGCAGCCCGAGTTAAGATACTTTTCTTTGGCCCTTTGCACTCCAAATTGCTTTTATAATCTCACCTGAAGGTCCCCTCCACCGTGCTCAGTGCTTGCTGTGCTGTGTATGTGAAGGTTAAAAGGGCTGTATCCTGACCTCAGAGTATCTGGACCCAGACACCAGGAGGAGAGAGTTTTATTTACTCTTGTGGTGCATCTGCTCATATAGCACAGAGCAATATGCCCAAATAAGGCCTCAGATCCAAGGCAAGAAGGCCAAGGAGACTTATTCCATCCAACATCCTTCCTGCAAATGTCAAACAAGAGGTTGTTAGTTTACCAATCTTTACAGTGGTGTCCTGAAACAAACCATACAACGAACATTCTTCCTATTCTGTGTTTTGCTACTTGGAATACATATTAATTTGTTTCTATCAAACAAATCTTGACATTCAATCTTCATTTTCACCACGTGTTCTGACCTGTGGATGTGTAACTCTAAGGATTAACTTCCAAGTGCATTCTTAAAAAAAAAAAAGGAGCTCATGTCTTTATCCACCAATATTTTGCTGCCAACCTGCCCAGCTTTACTTTTAGAAGTTTACATTTTAAACTAGTCACAATCCAAACATATTGCTTGTGTTAAGCTAAAGGAGAGTGGCCGAGGGAGACAGATACTTCCCTCTGTTTGTGATAAATTGAATGAACGTTATTCCCTTACATTCACAATCTTGACTCCATGAGAGTGGCAGTATAGGACAGTTGGATTTATCTGGTACTTCTTAAAATGTAAAACCTATGCTGTTTTTCCATTTGATATTTTTTAAAAGATTAGAAGACAATTCATTGGATAGAATTAAATTTACACTATATTATACATAACAAAGGTATGCTTAGCAATTTCCTTAAATATAAACAAAAATACCCATCAATCTCTTTTTTTTATTGAAGTGTGGTTAATTTACAATGCTGTGTTAGTTCCAGGTGTACAGCAAAGTGATTCAGTTATACACACATATATATCTATTTTTTTCCAGATTCTTTGCCTTTATAGGTTATTACAAAATACTGAGTATAGTTCCCTGTGCTATACAGTAGGTCCTTGTTGTTTATCTATTTTGTACGTATATAGTAGTGTGTATATGTTAATCCCAAACTCCCAATTTATCCCTCCCCGCCCTCCATCAATCTCTTTTCACATAAGTAATGGTAAAGATCAGGGGCTGACCCAGGCTTTGTAGAGATTGAAGGTTAACAATCTTTTATACCCCATTTAACAAAAAGAATACAAAATGACGAATACCACATTGCTAGGGCCCATCCAGGGCCTTGAACAGGTCCCATGTCAGAGAGAGAACCAGAAGCTTGATCTCATGAGGTATATAGTGATTAGCACACCTCTGGGACAGATCTTACTTAGTCAAGGAAATGTAGCTGGCGTGGTCGGGGTCCATCTTCTTTCAGTGTCGGCATTCGGATCCCACCGTCCACTCGCACAGCTCACAGTGGCCGAGGACAGGCTGGTTGGGTCCCAGCTTCAGTGCAGCCCTGCACAGAAGCCCCATCTCTCTATGGGGGACTCAAGTTCAGTCTATTCTTAGCTCAGAGCCTGCTGTAACCATGATGCAGAGAGTCATGCAAGCTACTCCCATGGACACTCGCAGTTCAGTCTCGATGGCTGCTCTGTCACGTACGACATGGCCCCTGTCCTTTCTGTCTCCATGTTCCCACCCCCTCCTGCATGGATTTCCATCTATCTGTCTGTCTCCTATGCTGGCTTCACTCCTTTAATTTGCACATCTTAAAGGGATGTTCTGGTTTAATCCCATGACTCCCCATACAAACTCCCTGACCTACGTTCCACTCAGGCCTCTCCTCTGGGTTCTAGACCCAACCATGCAATTGGAACTTTTTAAAGTCACACAGGTTTCTCAGGCTGGAAATGTCCAAATCTGAGTCCTGATTCTCTCCTCAGCACCTAGTGACTGGCTCTCCCGGCTATGCAGTCGCTCAACTTAGACCCAGAGGAAGCAACTCCAACTTCCCCTATTTTCACTACACCCCTTTCTAGTCAGTTACCAAGTACGATGAATTCTACCTCCAAAATGTCTCTTGAATTCACTCACGTCTCTGCATCCTCTCATCTCAAACCAGTCTAGGTTATGATGATCAAGTTGATTGATTCTTTAAAACATAGTCTTATTTGCCTTCATCAAAAATCCATTTAGCTGTTTCCTACATTTGGGTAGAAACAGAAAGCTTTTCAAGGCCAAATGCTGTGTCTTCCATTTCCCCCCATTACTTAATCTATTTTTCACTGTAATTAGTTTGGACTCTCAGCAGACAACTTGACCGTCTCCGATAAGGAAAATGAAAAAACGTTGAGGAAGAGGTGGAAAACATCTTTAACATCCAAAGACCAAGCCCAGGGACTTCCCCGGCCACCCAGTGGTTAAGGCTGCACTCCCAATGCAGGGGGCATGGGTTTGACCCCTGGTTGGGGAACTAAGATGCCACGCATGGCGAAAAGACCAAGCCTATAAACTTACTGGCATCGGAACCCATGTTTAATCTTTCATGCCTGTTACCGTAGAAGTGAAGCCTTCCTCTGAATCAAAGCTCACCCTTTATGTGTCCACCTGTGATCCGGATGCCATCCCTTCCTTTCTTCTCTTTCATTTTATTAAATGTTCTGCATCTCCTTCACTACAGACACTTTCATGTCAATATTAGACCACGATTGTCTTTTCCACCATTGAAACCGTTCTCCCCTCACTGGTTCTCCTCACTACTTCAATTCCAAATTCCCTGAAGCAGTGCCTATGTTGACTGTCTCTTTGTTCTCTGTCACCTGACATCAGCATTTTACCGAATTGCCAATCAACGGACATCTCAGTTACTTGGGCTTTCTAAGGGACACCTTAAACCTGTTTTTCTTCCTGACTCTCTGATTCCTCTTTCTCAGTCTATTTGTGACCTTTTTCTTTTTTACCTGTACCAGCTCCTCTGCTCTTTTAACCTTATACACCTTTCTGCTCCATCATCCCCAGCTTTAATTACCGCTGATGGATTCTGATTCATAAATTCATATTCTTTGCCAAGATCTTTATCCTGAGATTTAGATGAATATATCCCTCTAACTAGTGAAGATCACCACTTGAATATCTCCCAGTAAGGTCTAAATCCAATGTCCCTAAATAAGTTCATCCTACTCCCATCAAACCCACTTTCTCTTGATCCCAAGTTTTGGTGGCAGGCATCATCATCTACCAAGATGCTCAAGCAAGAATCCTTTTGCTTCCCTCACCTCCCTTGCTTCCCACATCAAAATTCCCGTCAGTGATACCACCTAAATATTTTTTTGAGCTTGCCTCTTCTCCTCATGCCCACTGTCACTGCCCTACTGTTCACTATTACCTCTTACCCAGTACCCTGCAGGATTCCAATTGCTCTCTCTGGTCCTAGCATTGCTTGCTTCTAATACATTCTCCATACTGCAGTGTAATCCTTCTTTAATGCACTGAAGAATGATCATGTCATTCTTCTGACTACAATCTTACAATGGGAAATGACAACAACAAAACCTTACAATGGCCCTCCATTGCTCTTAGAGTCAAGTGCAAACTAAACATGTCTAATAAGGCAATAATGCACAGCTCCTGCCACCTCTCCAACCTTCCTCCCCATCACCTTCCCCGACACTGTGTACCCGGCTGACCCCTTTATGTACCTGAGACTCTCCACGTCACTCCCTGTGCTGCATTGCCCCCTCTCAGGAGATCTCCCTTATCCTCGGGCCTCGGATTAGCAGCAAGTTGTCAATGAACTCCAAAGTCTGATTTGGTTAAGCCTCCCTATAGCGCCCTTTACAGCCTCTATTGATGTTTATTACAGCGTACTGTGTTCCCTATTTGCTTATTTGTAGACTATAAATGCCTTAAGGGCAGGACAAAGATTGTACTGTTTAATCTGTACATTCTTAGTGCTGGGTTCAGTGCCTATCACCTAGCAGATGAGCAACTTATATATTATGTGCCTGAACTCTAAAATGGGGATCATCATGATACCCACCTCCTTGGCTGTCGTGAGAATTGAGTGAACTCTCACCTGGAATGAACTTGGAATAGCACCTAGCACATAGTACATGCTTAATAAATGTTAGTGATTGTGATGTAATGAATGGGCAAGTAATTGTTCTGACTAAAGGAACTTCCTGGCCTCGGACTCAACTTGCCTCAATATTCCCCATTTGCACAAGAACCTATAAATATGGAGTGTTGGTATTTTTAACTTAACTAATATTTACTCAAGTAGACTATGAGAGGTGGAGGATGCAGGATGAACAGCACAATGTCCTAGACCCACTCACTTCAATATAATGTAGGAAATGCTAAGGATGAAAATCGTGACATGTATTGTTATGGCGGCCTGCAGGGTGGTAGGCTTTTAAAAGAGGTCAGGTCAGAGACTCATGAATGAATCTGAGCGTTTATCTCAAAATTTTAAATTTGAGGGAAGAAACATTGCAATAAAAATAGGTATCACTTGGAACAGGTAGAGTACATCAAGTTATTTACTAATCGACCAGGACAATCTATTACTGCATTGAATAATTAACTAATATTTTCACAGAAAGCATACGTTTCTATAGGGGCTACCTAAGGTGGAAGTCACACAATCTAAAATGTGAGATTGCAAAGTATATATTAAGAAAGATGCAGTAGAGCCTTACACAAATCTTTACCTCCTTGGAATTGCAATTAATGTGACCTAACTAAAAGGATTACAGCTTGTATCAACTTGAATGACATAGGTCCTAATACATATAGTCCACATTATAGAAACCAGCACTCAAGGTTCACATTTGGGCTCACATTTTCTTACTTGTGTGCGTTTAACTGTGAATCTAATCTAATGAACTTCTGACATCTAATCTCCCAGAAGAAACTGTCACAGCTCTTCTTTTTAAATGTGTCTGGAAATACAGTGATAAACATGTTTGTATTTATTATTGTGTTTTTTCTCAATACATTCTACAGTCCACTGATCGGGATTGGTTTAGAGCCTAATACCTCGAGGACAAGAATTCAACCCAACTCTCACGTACAGCAACGCACACAGGAGGGCACTGAATTGATATTGTTAGTAATGATAACGGTCAGCATCAGGGGTTCTCCACTTGGCACTACTGATATTTGGGGCTGTATGGTAGCAGCATCCCTGGCCTCTGTCTTCCTGATGTCAGCTCACTCTCCTAGTTGTGGAAACTAAAAATGTCTTCAGACATTACCCAATGTGTCCTGGGGAGTGGTGTGCAAAACTGCCCCCACCTGAAAACCACTGCTCTACGTACATGCAGGTGCGGGAACTTTAAAGGCAGCCATAGCAGGGAAGGGATGCAGCCCACATCACGTTCCTGCCGTACCATCTTGGTGTCCCAGGGCAGTGAGGTCAGAAAGAGGCACAGACAGTCTACTTAGAATCTGATGAAGTTACCCACTGGCTTCAAAATTATTAGGCCGCCTTCAATTTTCAAATCTTCTTCTGCAAGATGACAACTGAGAATTTATGCCCTGGTGGTAGTAGGCATAAAAGACCCTTGTGAGGTCCTAGGTGGACTAAGCTTTTCATAAATCAACAGTGTAGTGTGACTAACTGCCAAACCAAAGCCAATTGGATCTTCAGCTGCATTGAGAGTTGCATATTTTATTAAATGATGAATTTAATGTTCTGTACTTTAAGATCATTTTTGGAATGTCCTGAGACTACATTGTAAGAACATCTAGGTATGTATTGGGAAATACTCAAGGAATTGTAAGCTAACAGGGCAATCACATATCTCACTACAGAATAAACCAAGGAGGTTTGAGATGCTTCAATGATGCTAAAACTCAAGCACATACCTAAAGACCATTGATAAGGATAGTATAGAAAAGCCTTAAGTTTCACATGAGCGATTAAACTTGAATATTGATGCCACTTCTAATCCTGAGAGGCTGTGATTCCTTAAAAATGATCATTTATTTTTTCTCTCTGGCCTATTTAAGACCAGGACTGGAAGGGTGGGGGGATGGGTGTTCCCAGCCTACAATGGAGGATAAACCAGACCTGTGTCTTGTATTTAGATTGTACATGTGTCTGAATAACTCAATACTCCTTTACAAACGTCTTCCCAAGATCTTAATGCCCTTAAGAACAGGATAACTACCAACCCACCCGCCCCGCCTTGGTTTACTTTACTGGGCTTCTGCAGATATGCAGAATGTGTTTTAGACCAAATAAATTATTGACTTTTCTGCCCTGATACCATGGAATTTATCTTTCCTAAATAGCTTTAATCTTTGTTACCTACTATATCATTATTTGTACAGCTTGGGTTTATCCATGAGAAGGTCACCGCTGACAGTGTGATTAGACAGGATTGAAGTTTCCCACCAATAAAGCTGTGCTGACTCAGTTGACTTGTGAAGACACCTTCAAAGACAAATTTCCAGAATCACCTCCTCGCACTTGCATTCCTTATTTCTTGAGGCAACCTATTCATAAATAGGGTCTTCTTATTCACTTATTTCTCAAATATTAGATTTGATTCACTTGTGATCCCAAAGTGACTTAATGTCATAGCATCAATGAGTCCCTATTATACGGTTTTCTTCCCCAGAATATGATGTGTCCTTACTCAAAATGTAACCTTTTACTTGTTTCAGTTTCAACCCGAAGACGGCCAACATGCACTAGTCGTAATATTTCTTACAGAAAACACAAAGCTCTTTTATTTTTACAATATAGCATTATATCTCCAATTAGACAGCTTCCCAAATCTTTGAAATCCTCTCTTTTGTAACTATCACCCATGCTCTTTTATGTCATCTCAACCTTTAAATTTAAAATCAGGTTAACTCTCTACCAAGTAAAGTATCAAGTTTCCCCTCACTCCAAAGTCAAACATAATAATGAGGGTGAAAAATTTTCTACAAATAAACTAACCTGATAAAAATCTGCTGCAAAGGGGTACCATCAGTTTTTAGATGGTTCCATTCCTGTGATACTTTTCATTGGTCCTTTTCAGCAAGTTCCCTCACTGTGTCTTATATGAAAGGATGTGTTTGCTTGACTCAATATGTTGCTGCATTGAGGAGGTGTGTCGAAGTTAAAAGTCAGGAAATTGCATTTCTCTCACCATCACTAACTGTGAATCCTTTCATTTCTGTATCCGATGTTTCCTACCTGTAAAATGAACTCTCTGGTCCAGGAGAGGACATGATGAGGATTAGTAAATAAATATCTAAGGGTTTTCAAAGATATCAGACACGGATTTTTATATAGCTTCTACAACTTAACATGATGCCCTAAAAGTGCATGGTTCTGAATGTGAGGACTAGTAAAAGCCTGTGGAGAAAAGGAGGCCCCCTGCACTGTAGGTGGGAATGTAAGTTAGCACAGCTACTGTGGAGAACAGTGTGGAGGTTCCGCAAAAAACTAAAACTAGAACTACCACATGACCAGCAATTCCACTCCTGGGCATATATCTGAAAGAAAAAAAACCCACTAATTCGGAAAGATACCTGCACCCCAATGCTCATCATAGCACTATTTACAGTTGCGAAGATATGGAAGTAACATAAGTGTCCATCAACAGATGAATGGATAAAGAAGATGTGCTACATATATACAATGGAATATTACTGAGCCATAAAAAAGAACAAAATCATGCCATTAGTAGCAACATGGATGGACTTGGAGGGTATTACAACTAAGTGAAATAGACAGAGAAAGATAAATACTGTATGATATCACTTACATGTGGAATCTAAAAACACAACATACTAGTGAATATAACAAGAAAAGAAGCAGACACACAGATATAGAAAACAAACTAATGGTTGTTAGAGAGGAGAGGGAAGAGGGGGACAATACTGGGGTGGGGATTAAGAGGCACAAACTATTAGGTATAAAACAAGCTACAAGGACATATTGTACAACATGGGGAATATAGCCAATATTTTATAATAACTATAAATGGAGTATGACTTTTAAAAATTGTGAATCACTAAATTGTACCTTATATAATACTGTACAACAACTATACTTCAATTTTAAAACAAGTCTGAGAAAATGTAAAAACATGTCAGCATGTATTCTTTGAGGCAGCAGGAAAGACTTCTGGTTCCCTTCTATCTCTATCGTGCATGCATCAGTTGTAAATCTCCTTATAGTTCTGAATTTTCTTAAGCTATAGCCCTCTGAAGAGAGGCTACTGTCAGCGAGAGCCACACAATCTGGACAGCCAGGGCAGCCAAGGAGCGGTGGGCTGCTGTCTCCAGGGCAACCATTACTAGCGGTTGGAGGGATGGGTAGATAAGTGTGCCGGCATCTCTCCCTTTGGAGCAGAGCTCTGCGCTGCATGCAATACGATTTCCCAGGTGGTCCCAAGAGGGCCTGAGCCCCAGTTGCTCACAGCGCACGCACCCTTTATTAGCGCATTATTTTTTCCTTTGGCTTTTTTCCTTCCCTGTCTCGCTCCCCATGCCTGCATGCCTGGAATCATCCTCCAAATAGACCACCTGCACCCAAGACCTCGTGTCAAGCTCTTTTGGGAGGGTGAACCCAAACTAAGACAATTTCTCAGGTCACTTCAGTTTAGTAAACTTTTATTGGGCTCGAACTCTATGCTAGAAAATGTGCCAGGGTTTAAAGATAAGCAGTGCAGTCACACATTCTCCTAACTCAAGGAGGGGTAGCCTTTTCTGAGGGAAATAGACAAGTAGACACTTCATCACAATAGAATATTATAATTGCTATAATAACAGCATGTCCAGTGGTTTATGAGAGTTCAGAGGAGGGAAAAACACATTTTGTGGGGTGGGGGACATGGGAGAAAGGCATCTGTCCCAGGACGCTTCCAGAAAAGGTGTGTAAACCGATGCTAGATGTATCCAATAATAGTGTGCTGTGTGAAAAACAGAGGAAAAGTGGGAGTGATCTGAACAAAGCATGGATTACTTATTCCTTTAACATGAGTTACCAAGCTCATATGACATGGCGAGCTTCCTGCTAGGCACTGGGAAGGGGTCAGTGAAGGAGACAGCATTTTGCGTGACATTTTGTCAGGACTCACCATTCTATCCTTTGAGGCCTTCACCAACTTTCCACTACACTGTGAACGTCTGGACATCAGGGACTACATTTTCTGGTTTGTTTTCTCTTTTAGCTTCACACTGAAATTTATCCAAATCTTGCCTTTCTAAATTTTCCTCTATTCAAACATCATGACCCGGCAGCCTAATTTCTTTCTTTTACTTAAATTTATTTTTTATTGAAGTACAGTTGATTTACAGTGTTGTGTTAGTTTCTGGTGTACAGCAAAGTGATCCAGTTATACATGTATATATTCTTTGTCATTATGGTTTATTACAGGATACTGAATATAGCTCCCTGTACGATATAGTAGGACCTTGTTGTTTATCTGTCTTATATACAACAGTTTGCATCTGCTAATTCCAAACTCCCACTCCATCCCTCCCTAATGCCCCTCCCCCTTGGCAACCACAAGTCTGTTCTCTATGTGTGGGAGTCTGTTTCTGTTTCATAGATAAGTTCATTGGTGTCATATTTTAGATTCATATATAAGTGCTATCATATGATATTTGTCTTTCTCTGTCTGACTTACTTCACTTAGTCTGATCATCTCTAGGTCCATCCATGTTGCCGCACATGGCCTTATTTCATTCTTTTTTATGGTGGTTTAATTTCTTGCATGGGCCAGTTTGAGGAGTGACTCAGTGGTGCATAGCAACCCACGATGATGTGTCCAAGGAGCTTAAAATTGTTTGGCTTTTCCTTGGACTCGCATTTGTAAAATAAACTGAAATTTTCTTGGCCCCAAATTTCCCCTCAGGTTCTCAGCCCCTATGATGCTCACCCTTGAAATGAAAGAGAGTGTTAAACACGCAGCTGAGTGAGGACTTAACCCACCGATAATCACTCAGGAAATTTTGGTCCGTAATGTGACCTGGAGTCATTCAGAAAACCAGCTATGAGGCCTTGGTCTGGAAAGTTCTGTCAATGGGTTGGAATCAAAAGTAGAAACACAGGTGAAAGGGGCACCATTGGCTCCCAACTTAATGAAATACACAGCCATCTGTGTGTGTAGGGACAGATTTATTTCCTGCTAAAACACGTATTTCCTGTCTCATAAACACAACTTGAACACACCTTTCAAACACCCAAGGAGAGACAAAGGCCGTGGGGCAGCAGGGTATGGTCCACCCACTAGCTCTCACCAGGTTTGTTTTCATCTATGGAAGGTCACCTTTCTCACCCTAAGTTTAGTATCTACCTACCTCTCCTGCAGCCCAGCACCCAGTCTCTATTTTTAAATGATTATCCCAGTTTCTTAGCTCAGTAAACTACCTAGTGTAAACATTCTTCTCATCTATTTCTTTTTCCCTCCTCTGGGGAGCAAGGTATTTCCTAACATCTGTTTTGAATTTGTTTTTCTTTTAATTTCTGTGCATGCCTTTTTCCTATCATCTGCACTGAATTGAAAATAGCATGTTGTGTTGAAAGGTTTTCTTTGGCCATTTCTAGGATAATGTTACCTTTCACCCCAGGGGACTCCAAAAGTGCATTTGTGCTACCTCTTCATGGATCATGTGGCCATTGCCATGCAGCCACCTCAGTGTCAGGGGACTGAAACAAAGCTGTGTGTCCCTGAAAACCTCCCTCTGAGCTATTTCAGAAGCCTGGAATACTTATTAAAATAGAGCGATGGATGGCCACTGCTATGGACTGAATGTTTGTCCCACCCTGCCCTGCCCCACCAAATTCATATGTTGAAACCCTAACCCCCAACGTGATGTGGTCTCAGGGAAGTAATTAAGCTTAGGTGAGGTTAGAGGGTAGAGCCCACAGGATGGGATTAGCATCCTCGTAAGAAGAGGCACCAGAGAGCTCCCTCCCTCTCTGTCTCCCTTGCTCTCTCTCTTTCTCCACTATCATGAGGACACAGCAAGAAGGCAGCCGTCCATAAGCCAGGAAAAGAGCCCTCACCAGAATCCTGCCTTGATCTTGTACTTCCAGTCCCCAGACTGCAAGAAGTCAATTTCGGTGGTTTAAGCTCCCCATCCGTGGTACTTTTTGGTGGCATCCCCAGCAGATTAGCAAGACAGACTTGTTGCACATTTTTCATTTTTCACACTCCTCTGTACACCCCATAAACCTCTTCCAGATATGTGGGTGGGGCCCCTCCTTCACTGGGGCCCTATTGACTAGACTGAGCATGTTGAGCTATTCCTCTAGACTCTCTAAACTCTGGCCACTCCTGACGAGGACAAAGATTATTGCCATATGCAATCATGCTCTTGGGGGCATGTTTTAGCATATACATTACAGACTTTCTGGAGAACAAATGAAAATGGAAATTAAATAAATTATCTACAATTCCACCAATCCTAAGATAAATAACAAGGATGTGTTGCTAAGATTACTTCTAGTCTTTTTAATATGCATAGATGTGCTTAAAGTGAAGCACACGTGCATATGTTTGCATGTGTGTGTATGCATTATTCTATATTCATGAGTATTATATGTGTGTATATAGTGGATATGTATGTTTGTATGTGTATACACACATGTCTATGAGTAATACTATATCTGTATGTGTATTATATATATGTATATGTATAAACACCTGCTATATACACTATACACACACATAACACCTGTGATGTCAGCCAACGATTCTGCCAACCTAGATTCTTTGTGATTCAGAATCTGGAGAATTGAGAAAGAGTAAACAAGTGGACACTGGAGAAAGAGAGCTCTTAAGAAGTGTTGCTGAAAATTAGAAATGGATTTCCTTCCACGTTATTTGGAAAATGAATGTAAACATCAGAATTCTTTTTTATTTGTGGCTTGACAGCCAAACTCTTTTTCAAATGCTGCTCCACGCAAAGACTCTGCCATGAGGCTCCCTGGCTTATATTTAGGATAATATAAAAATGTGTCACTGAATAGTGCTGACCTGGTCATTTTCATCCAGCATGCGTCACCTTCCAAAGAACATCACAGTTTTCTGCACTGGACGTCTCTTTAAATGAACTATTTTATGAACAGACACTTTTAAACAGTAAAGCAGAAAGCAGATGTGAAATATTGCTCTTAATAGTAATGGGGGAAAACTCAGAAATCAAAATGGAAAGCAGATAAAGGGGGAAAAATGCGATGGAGGTTTAGCTCTTCCCATCGCCTCCACAAGGACTGCCATGAGTGCTCAGGACGGCAAGGGTGTCCACAGGAGACCCTCCACCAGCTCCAAAGGCAGCTGGGTTCTGAGTCAGAGGGTGGCTCTGCCATCTCTCAGTGACCACGGGAGCACTTCCGTATTCTCGTGGTCACTGGTCCCTTGCCGTCTGTATTTTGAGATGTTCACAAAAAATTTTCTTCTCATTTCCAGTAGGAAATAATTTCTGTAAGTGACTGACTTACTCTAAACAGTCTTCATTCTAGAATGCACATTTACTTAAACGGGCATCTTTTATAAAATGAAATATCTGATCAGACTGTCTCACAAGTTCAATTCTCACGATCCCCCATGACCTTGGAAGGGAAGAAAGGGACTAGAGGGTCTTATTGGGATCTGGTGTTCCTAAATGTCGATTACAAACTTCTAAAGTTACTATGATGAAGAAAATCTTGGAATATTTCCTAAAGGTACTTATTCTGTGCTTTTCAGAGACAGTTCTAAATGGGGTGTTACGATGAAACATTGTGATAAAGAGTTTTAAAGATCATGAGAGGTTTTTCCAAATTAAATGATTATATGATTCTTTGAAAAAAAATGCAAACAGGTGTTAGGTTTCTTTACAAGCTACCTGGAAAGTGACTTCCCGAAGTTGACCAAGCAAAATGCCCCGTTACTATTTTGCATCAACAGCAAAGGATGTAGGGTGTCCAGCTTGGGTAAAGGAGGGATAAAGGAGCATGAGAATATGAGATCAAAGCCTGCGCGCTACAGGAGAAAACGCTTTTTCTCTGCGGCTTTGAAAATCTCTTTCTAAAGGGATCCTCTCCCCACTTACTCTGGGGTTTGGCATATGGCTTGTGCTGCAGATGGATAAGCAGTAATACAGCTGTTAAGGGTCTGGCACTCCTGCTCTGCGATGCTCCCTGCCAGCTGGCCAGCAGCAGCCTGGGCTTGTGGAAGGAGCTGATTCCTCCCAGCTGTGAGGCAAATGAAAGTAGGGAAATGTTGTTATGCACCAATTTCCCTTCTAAGCCATCTTAGCTTCAGCTCAATCCCGACAATAACAACTTCCCCAGAGGCCAACTTCTTGTGACCCAGCACACTTTGTCCACGTTATGTGGAATCGTGACTGCGAGGTTACACTTGGATGAGGTTAAAAGACGGCGGAAGTGCTTATTGCAGGAAGCTCTGAATAATGAATAAAGGAAGAAACCTCAGTCTGGGGGGATTATGGGGCGTTCACTGCGCTACCCGGGTGCCACCAGCATCCCACACAGCCCATGCAGACTGGCGGCCAGGTAATTCATCCCCCTGTATACCTGGAAGACCCAACACGAGGAGATCTCCTTACTCTGTAGCGTGTTTCTGACAAAAGATGTATCAAACAATACTTACGATAAACAGTTTTAAGAAAAAGAGAGCTCTGAATTTGAAATGAAATCCACAAAATACTGAAAGTGTCTCAAGAGCAAACCTTATCTGGGGGGCTAAGGGTGCAGGGAAAAGGAGGTGACGGGTCAAGTTTTCCAGGGAAGTCATCATCCTTTCTCTTAGAAAGCGCCAAGTTCACATCACCTTTTAGAAATGTGAGATACATGTTGCAGCAATGTCTGTTTTCTCGATGAAGATGAATGCATTTTATTTGTAAATACTTATGTTCTGCATTTACATTTCTCTTCTCAAGGGGACTGAATGATCTCACTTTGAATGGTCACTGGAAGAGAAAGCGGTCTGCTGTAGGACCCTTCCCTGCGATAACCCCAGACTCACCAGATACCCTTCTCGCGCTCCAGCCCCAAATCACAGATCATCTCCTGTATCACTGAGCATTTGTTCTTCGTCTTTGCTGATCACGGCAGTTTTATGAGGTAGGGAGGAAAAAGGGAGAAGGGGAATAATGGACCGGAAAATCGGATGTTTACAAGATTCTCAGGGATGGGTCTGGGGGGTTGCCGAGGGCTGTGATGAAGTGACCTGTTGGCTTCTAGTAGGAGGAAAGGAGTGAACTGGAAAGGCACAGGCCACCAGACAAACCTCTTGCTCTCTACTGTTGCTTCTGAGACACACGCATGGCAAAGCCAAAACCCCACAGGGTCTCGAGCAAGTTCAGGTGGAAAGTGGAAGCGATGTGAGGAAGCCTGCCTTATAGAGAACCTGCAGATCCCGACAGGACAGCATCCTTCCGACCTGCTTCAGAGCTACGTTGTGATGCATTGGCCCTCGATCGCCTGCCATGGGACAGGCTCTTTTATCTTTCCCCAAGTGCCACAGAAAAGCTATCATAAAACTTAGATATGCTGCCCATCATGGGGGAGAAGGCAGCGTGACCAGTTGCATAATTATTATAGGACACGGAAAAGAAAAAGGATGAGAAACGTATTAATACTTTGCAGACATCAGGAGCTAGTTGTTGAAAGGAAGGAGGAGAATAAATGGACGAATGCTCCTTTCCCTCTTACTATCCTAATCATGAAACGTTTTAATTAAACAGTTGGAGAAAAGATAATATTTTAAAAACAGTACTTTTCTAAAACATCACAGTGAAATTAAAGAACAGCATTTCTCATGTAATACACACTGTATTCCTGCAATTCATCTGGGACCCAGGGATGAAACGCTTCCAAATACTCTCTTTATCTCCCCTGGCTGCCAATTTTATCACGAATGGAAGCAGTGCTTTAGGAAATAACAGCACATTGGCTAATAAACATTGTCTGATTCGGTGATTTATTTTCTTCAGAAGTTATAGCTGTGTTCAAAATGATACCCAGTGAAGTGTCACACATTAATTTAAAAACATTTCAACAGGAAAATCTATCTGTGAACTTTGTGATGCCACCACGTTACTGTAAAACACCCTCTCATTTTTTTTCCCCTCTACTGGCAGCAATAATAGCAACGACATACCTCATGGATGCTACTAAATACTCAATGAAATGCATATGTTAAGTGCCTTCTGTGTGTGCAGAGTACTACACAAGGCAATATGGCAGGGTTGGGATGGTGGCGGGAGAAAAAAGAAAGAGAAGGAAAAGAAGTGTGGTTTAAGGAGTAGACTTCCTACTGCTGATAACCTCCATGAACCAAATTCTTTCAAAGAACCTGTTGAATGAAGTGAAGCTTTTCTGGGGGAAGGGCGGAGGAGTATCCCCCAGTAAGCCTATCAGAACAGATAGGCTGAGATAAAGATAAAGAGAGGGTAGAAACATGGGAAGAAGTTATGCCTGTTATGCCTCAAGGTTGGTAAATTTATGAAAACATTGGAAGAAGTAGGCGTGTCTTATTATTTTACTGATAAGAAAAAAGTCATGGATCTTCTAAATAACTATTCCAAAAGTTGAGTTATTTCGTCCTAAAATATTCTTTCTCATGCAAACAATGGTCAAATGCATACACGTCATTGGACTAGATCGTTTTATCTAGATTACATTGGTGGAGTTGAGGATGGTGACAAAGAATCAGAGATCAGCAATTAATCTCCTGCCTTCACAGGTACAATGCCCTCTCCCTTAAGATTTGTTTTGGTGGCTTCTCTTTCTCTACTGCTGAAACCCAGGAACAATTTGCCATACTCTGATTCAAGAACGGTGGTCCTGGAAAGAAATCTTACAATGTAGGAAACCGTGGAAATATGAGTAGAAGGAAGACTCAAATAATCTCCAAGGCATCAGGAAAACATGCGTTGTAGACAGTGCCTGTTGCCATGGTAAACCCACCTTCCTTTCCAAACCGAATCTCGCTTGCTTTGAAAAACAAATTCTTAGTGCTAACTAAAGCTAATCATTAGTCTTCAGACTCACTGCCAACATCTTTACCTTCATATTCTCACCATGCCAATTGCCTATGATGTCCTAGGGTGAGCATTAGATGAGATTGAACATATATGGCTCCAGCCACTAGTTCTGGTACTTATCTAGCTATAAATTAAGATTAGCATTTTGCCATGGGTCTTATTTGGTTGCCATTCTGTAATAAAGTGCTTTTTCCTTTCTTTCCCCAATGCGTGTAGGGTAGTAACTGCATACCCAGTTCAAGATCCTCCCTTTAACAATACCTTACATGATCTTTTGAGCTGAGGCTCATATATGACAAGAAAGTTGAGGCTACTGGAACACTATGATGAAGCATATTAAGGAGAATACTAAAAAAAAATACATGGGAATTAAGCCATAAGGAATGACCAGCCACTAAATAAACCCGCAGCCTTAAGAAAGTCTTTCTTCTTGTTTTGGTTCCCCTGTTAGTTTTCCCGGTGGTCTTGTAACTTGGCCAAATTTCTTAATAAGGGTGGATATGTTAATTGCAGATGGTACTCAATCCATCTTTCATTTCAAAGTTGTCTTTAAATTTTATGGATTTCGTCTACTGAATTTCTGTCATTTCAGCACTTTCTCCTCCTGACTGCTGTTCCACATACCCTTGACGTGCCAGAAAATCTGATCTTCTCTAAGATTAATGCCCTCTGAACAAACACCTGTTGTAAAAATAAAATACGTAAGAGAGGGGCTTCCCTGGTGGCGCAGTGGTTGAGAGTCCGCCTGCCGATGCAGGGGACACGGGTTCGGGCCCCCGTCCGGGAAGATCCCACATGCAGCAGAGCGGCTGGGCCCGTGAGCCATGGCCGCTGAGCCTGCGCATCCGCAACGGGAGAGGCCACAGCAGTGAGAGGCCCGCATACCGTAAAAAAAAAAAAAAAAAAAAAAAAGTAAGAGAAATTTTATAGAATTCTCTGGTTTGTGCAAAGATAGAATTATTCCTGGGTGGAATATTATCTAGAATTTCATAAATGAGGTATTTGTTTAGGAATATGTTTGTGATGACAGTTTTCTGCATCCCTCCCAACTTTAACAATCTCTTTCTCCCACTGCAGTATCTGGGGTTAAAAGAGATAATTTTGCTACTTCACTGAGATTTATTTATCATATTTATTAACTGTGTTAATCACACTTAAATTTAGTAAAGCCTATCTTCAATGTAATTTATTGTTCGGTCACTCTTTTTTTTTTTTTCAGAAAAACATTTATTTGGCAACTGAAACCAGTACTTTCATCAGGTACTGTCCCTGGTCTAGGAATAGAGTAGTGAACAAAACAAAAATCTCTGCTTTGATAGAATGTTTTGACTGGAGGGAGACCGGCAATAAGATGAAAAGTAAATATGTAATATATTAGATGCTCCTAAATGCTAAGGAATAAAAATGAATATAAAATACCAGGATGGGGGTTGAGATGACCCCTTCGATAGGATGGCCCAAGGATTGAGAAAAAATAAAAAGAGGGGAGTCAAGGATGATGCCATGGCATACGGCCTGAGCAACTGGAGGAATAAGGTCCCTTACCTGAAAGGGATTGTGTTGAGAGTGAGGTCGAATATCAGGAAATATCAGGGGCCTATTACCTATTTTCAGAATGGGAGCCAAGAGGGAATGTCAAGAAGTTAGTTGGACACTTGGGTCTAGAGAGAGAAGTCTGGATTAGAGATACAAACCTGGAAAATAAATCTAGATGATAGTTAAAGCCATAAGATCACCCAGGGCTTGGAGAGGAAAGAGGAAAGTACAAGTTCTGAGCCTTGTAGAGGTCAGGGAGATGGAGAAATCTACAGAGGAGCTTGGGGAGGGGCAGCTGGGAAGATGGGAGGAAACCCAGACGAGAAGTCAACCCAGAAACCAAGAAAAGAAAACACCTTCAAGCAGAGTATGATCTCGGGACTTCCCTGGTGGTCTAATGGCTAAGGCTCCGTGCTCCCAATGCAGGGGGCCTGGGTTCGATCCCTGGTCAGGGAACTAGATCCCGCATGCCTCAACTAAGAGCCCACATGCCGCAATGAAGATGCCATGTGCTGCAACTAAGACCCAGAGCAGCCAAATAAATTTTAAAAAAAGCAGAGTATCATCTCTATCAAATGCTACTGAGAGAAAACTAACACAAGGACTCAAAAGGCCATTGGATTTGCAACATGGAGGCCAATAATGACTTTGGGGTGGATGGTGGTGGTAGAGTTCAAATTGCAGTGAACTCAGGGAGACAAGGAAGAAAGAGATTGGCTTCTTATATACCAGGAGTTTTCCTCCAAAGCTTTCTTTGAGTGGATTGGCAATAAGAACTTTTTTTTTTTTACCAAAGAAATAAATGGGTTGTTTTCTTGTGAAAATGTTTGAAAGACACAGGAACACTTGTGCAGCTGGGGTGTTACTTGAGCAGCTTGGCAAATGCTGCCTCATTTACAGCAAACCTAGTGGCAAAGCTCCTTCAATAGGGATGTTCCAAAACAACGCCTGAGTTGGCTTTCAGTCCAAAAAGCTAGATGCATTTTTTAAAATTTTAATTGTAGGCTAGAGTATGATTACTAAGAAATCCTGGAAAGCTGGCATTTTTTTAAGGAATAATCTCCTAAAAGCTTTTTCTCGTGTATAAGTACCTAAATACCAAAGTCAACATCATTTTTCTTTTAGTTTCCGTAGCTCTTCATGGAAAATATTTCTCAACCTGGGAGCAACTCAAATTTGCACTCTGTAAAAATAAAAGCTATATCAACCTTAAGCACTATTTTAAAGTCATGGATACTGGGCTCAGTTATTAGCTTTTGTGCCAAAAAGAACATACCGTGGACTCTATACTGGAAAGATGGAAGTACATGTCTTTGTCATGTCAGACAATTAAAGGAATCATACTGAGGCAAAAAATATTAATGAAATCTCTCAAATCCATGCCACCGCTTGGCTTTCTAATAATAACTCATTCTCTTTTCAATGAATAAGAAGCACATGGGTGCCTGCCAGAGCATATTGCAATCAATTTCTGACTACTAGAAATGTTCTTTTGCAAGGAAGGGAAGATGAAAACATGAGCTTCGCCAGAGAATTCTGATACATTTAAGAATTCACAGGTCTGATGCTTGTTAACCCCTAAAACGCCAACCAGTGTTATTAGAAGTTATGCATCAATCTGAATCAGGGTCGTCTACTCCATCATCATTTGAAAACCACACGGGCGACACCTTTGTGCTTGGATCGTCATCCATCAGCTTGACGGTGATCAAGGAGCCCCAATTCAACACTGAGTTTCTGAAGTCTAATATTTACCAAATGTGCAGCCTTGATCCCTTGCAATCCTCTTCACGAGTTAGAAAACGGAGACCACTGGCTTCCTCGAAGTCCCACAGTGACTTGTGATTACAACGGGGCCACATCTCCGACTTTCCACGCTTGCCATTGCTTTTCTCATTCCACAAAGCTGTAGTGTGTTCTAAACCTCTTCAAGTGAAATCAGATTGCTAATTGACCACTGTAGCACTTGCCTTAATTTGGGGAGAACCATTTTAAAAAGGCATTAAAGAATAAAATGAACTAAAAGTGATCATCTCAAATTTGTAGCTTTATTATTTAAAATACACAATGACCTCAGATTTTATTTTTACTTTCAAATATCAAGGAAACTTTAATATCATCATAGACTATACATATTTTTTCTATTCAGATGGTAATTTGCTTAATTGGAAAGATTATATAGTTCAGGACAAAACAATAGGCTAGGATCTAACTTTTTATAACTCAATGTAGGATTTCCAAATTTAGCAAATTTATCCATTGGATATACTTATACTGAAAAGCTATTCACTGTTTATCTTCAAGGCAGATTTAACTGGGCATCCTGTATTTTATCTAGTAACCTAGACTAGCACCACAAAAGTAAACAAAATGCATGAACAGCATTTATGCGATTCCTTTTTGGAATGAAGAAAGGAAAAACCTTCCTTTAAGATGGCACAACTGGGGCTTCCCTGGTGGCGCTGTGGTTGAGAGTCCGCCTGCCGATGCAGAAACACGGGTTCGTGCCCCGGTCCGGGAAGATCCCACATGCCGTGGAGCGGCTGGGCCCGTGAGCCGTGGCCGCTGAGTCTGCGCGGCCGGAGCCTGTGCTCCACAACGGGAGAGGCCACAACAGTGAGAGGCCCGCGTACCGCAAAAAAAAAAAAAAAAAAAAAAAAAGATAGCACAACTGTTTTTATTTTTTAATATTTTCCTTTTTAATTTTTTTATTGAAGTATACTTGATTTGCAATATCGTGTAAGTTTCAGGTGTATAGGACGCAATCCAGATTCTTCTTTTTCAGAGTTTTCTCCTTTATAGGTTATAACATAATATTGAGTATATTTCCGACTACTGTTTTGAAAGCAGTAGGCAAAGCTGACTGTTTCCAAGGGGAGCCCAGAAGCAGCAAGTAATCAGGGCAGCGGTTCTCAAACGTGGGCCTGGGATCTGCAGCACCCGTGTCACCTGCACGTGGTTAGAATTGCAAACTCTTAGGTCCCACCCAGACTACTGAGTCAGAAACTCAGGGGACTGGGGCCCAGCAATCTGTGTTTCAACACAGATTCTGAAACGCTTGCAAGTTTGAGATCCACTGGCTAGGGCACCGGACCGTTCTACTTGCATTCACATCAAAAACCAACCAGAAAATGCTTATAAACTCAAGAACCTCCTTTTGAATGTTGTTGGCTTTGTTTTTACTTTTTATTACAGATATGGAGCCTTTATGTCCTCTCTTAATTAGACAATGAAGATGCGGCTATGGGGTGAGGGAGGAGCAAAGAGAGAGCAAGGGTTTTTTTTGTTGTTATTGTTGTTGTTGTTGTTGTTTTGCGGTACGTGGGCCTCTCACTGTTGTGGCCTCTCCCGTTGCGGAGCACAGGCTCTGGACGCACAGGCTCAGCGGCCACGGCTCACGGGCCCAGCCGCTCCGCGGCATGTGGGATCTTCCCGGACCGGGGCACGAACCCGTATCCCCTACATCGGCAGGCGGACTCTCAACCACTGCGCCACCAGGAAAGCCCGAGAGTAAGGTTTTGACATGTTATTTGGTAGAGCCCTCCGGCCAAGGCCTGGCCTAAGATAGTTTCTTCAGCACCAAGATTATTTATTGACTGCAACCTAAAGCCATTTAATCAAATAAGCTCCAGTGTAAGGTCAATTTTGCAGATAATGGGGCCAACTTATCTAATCAATTCTTTATAATGGTTTCTAAGTAATAACAGGTAATTAACATTTTGAAGCTGGTGGGTGAAATGCAGGATATAATGCTTTTGCTTTTCACAGAGAAGTTGGGATCCAAGATGTAAACAAAGAAACAATGTAACAAAGAACTTCTAAAGCTCCAAATGATCTGTGAACTACAGTCTTAGGAGCATTTTCATTTTGGGAGAGTTTGGTTAGACACCATATTATCTTAATTACATTAGTAGGGAATTACATATCCATGGGCTTAATATGTATATTTCATGTATCCTAATGATATTAAATTAGAATGATATCATCTGATAAAAAGTTACCACCTAGCTGAGATTCATGATTTTTTATATCTTCTTATTTACTCTAAATGTTGGCATGGTCTAAGGTTTTTGATCAAATAATATGTTTTATTTGTCTTTTTAAATAAGGAAACAAATATAAATTAACTTTGTGCAATTAACCTTGGTTATTTATTTCCTTTTGAGTTTTCTCTCTTAGGTTCTAAATGTAAGAATAAGTACTGTTTATGTACAACGTAATTGTCACCCTTTCCAATATAATATCTTCATTTGAAGAGGTCTGATTAAATGTTTCATTAAATATTTAGAAAGAGGCATAATACATATGAAGACAAACACAGATGTGTATAACTATTTATAATACACATGTGTAAATATATATATTACATAGATATCACATCTGTCAACATTTAAACAAGATTATAACCATCCAGATGATGTGGGAGTTTTTACCCTACATCTATACGATGGTCACATAGAGCTGCTCAGTAAACACACTGGCTGTCAACCCAGCAACTCTCAAAAAAATGGAGAAGGGCCTTACATGATCCTAATGACAAACATTCAGAGGGATTGTAACTGAAGGATGAGTAATTCACACACAATGGAAACTTCTACCAAAACATGAGATGACAAAACATTACCCATCTCAATTTGAGTCAATAACCAGTTTTCAATACAAACTCTAGAACTAAAGCCTGATGGGCATGACATTCATCCTTGACAAGCGGGGAAATACATGAATTAAAAAAATGGTCAGTTCTCCCAGAATCTGTAAACTTATCCAGAAAAGACTGAGTCCTAACCAAAATTCTGCAAGTCTTATCTGACCCAGTGTCTTGAAGAATGTGCATACACAATGAAATCTTGGTTAGTGGAATAAATGACCAAGAAGATGACAATCTATCACAGAGGCCTAAAATAGGCTACCAGGTGCTGATGTATTTGCATTAAGAGGTGTTTTGGTTAACCTTATTGTAAAATTTGAAAAGTTTAAAAAATAGAATAGTGGCTATGTGCATAAACCTGTTATCTTCACTAAAAAAAAAAAAAAAAGAAAACAAAACAAAACGCTTCCCTTTATTTAAAGGGGAGCTTACTGATGTAAGCTTAAAACAATGCAGAAAGTAATAAACTATATCTATTTGAAAGTACAATTCCCTAATTCTAACATTCCCTTAGGCAACAACAGTTATGACAAATAATTATCTTTGTGCCACACAAGCATAAAGAGCCCGACGTCGTTTTGAAATCTTATTTCAGCTCACCTCAAGGAGAGGCCTCTAAGTTCCCTCAATTATGAATATGTTACTCTTTTTTCTAAATCAAAGGAGGAGAAGGTATTCTAGAAGGTTCAAGACATATTGGTTTCTTAAAACGCATTTCTTTGGGTCCCAAAGATTTCACGACAAATCACAAACTCATTAATTACGGCCCAACAGGTCAAGACATGCTTTTGTAGGTAACATCAAAGCAAAGGAACTTGCTTTATTTTATTAAATAAATGCTCTAATATTTGCAAAAATTTATTAGACCTAAAAGTGCTTCCACTGAAGAAATAAAACTACCATAAAACTAGAGAAAGAGTCATAAAATATGGAATCACTGCAGTAGTAATCCTAATATTTGATTCATGTTTAAGAAGTCCCTCCGCTGAAATGTTCAGAAGGTGTAATTGCTATTTCTTGCTAAATTAAACTGAAAAGCACACAATGCACTTCTCTGATAATATAGGGTTTCTACAGGTTTTCTTGTAGCCCTGTTTGTGTAACCAGTGTTGACAGACTACCGAGACAGTTTGATTAAAAATGCTCACATGATTAAGTTCTTCTATTTACATAGCTAAGTATGTTTGGATGGTGAGCCATTTTATTTTTGTTTAAGAGATAATAGTTTGAACATGAAAGATCAAGCAAAAAATTGAATCTCCAGTTATAAAGTGTGGCATGAAATACTATGTAATTAAGATGTAAATCATCCCATCGTAAGCTTTCAAAGAAATGGGAAGGAAAAATGTTCAAAGGGACCAAGCTCTCCTCTTTTTAAAGTTCCTATGCCAGAGTATCAAGGAAGAGATGAGTTTACAGGAGGAATAGCAATGTCTGGGAAGAAAAGGAAATCTAGGCATGGGAGACAGTGGGCCTGAGCACCCCCAGAACCCCAATTCTCCTACTGAACCAAATTTACAAGCCAGAGAACTCTGCTCCTGTGTAATTCACTAAACCTGCTTTCAAGCAGTCATTCTGGGCAGACAAATGTCCCAGGCTTGGCAAGGATTGGAAAGAAGGGGGAAAACGCTCTCAGACCATGCAGCCTATTAAGGATCATAAACAAATACCCAGAATACAGGCCATAAGCACCAGAAGAGATGTACTCGGGGCCCAGGGAATTCAAGTAAGGAGGACAGAGTATTTGGTGGTGAAGAGTGAGTGAAGCCTGGGCGTGAAGAAGGCAGTGAGTGGGAATTTGGGGAGGAGAACTGAGACTGAGCAAAGATAGGAAGGGTTTGAGCACTGACCTATCACATAGGACACGTAGAGGAAAAGGGGAGAAAGACACTAGGGAAAGTGGTTTGGGGTCTTGGTGTGTGTGATAATATAAGCCATTCAGAGGACTTGGTGTTTGCTTAATTCGACAGTCACTGAGAAGATCTAGAAAGAGCCTCAGTGGGGTGGTGACATGGCGAGGGCGAGCTTGTCAACCAAGGGGGGAGAGGGAGGAAGAAGCAGGATTTGGGGGCTGGTGGGGTATATCAGGGAAAAGATCACTGATGCCCGATTTATAAGGTAGAGAAGGCAAAAGAGGAAAAATTGAAATGAAAACTTATAAGATCAATATATATAATTTAGCGAGTGCTTAAAATATGATGCTGATACATGATAAAATTGATAAAACTAAATTTAATAATATAAGCAGGAATGATATAAGTATGAATAAACTATTTTTGAAAATTGGATGTGAGTCTATTAACCTATTCCACAAATATATTGAATACCTACACATTCTAGACACATCTAGCAATGAAAAGAGCCACAGATACAAAATGTAGCCACAGACACAGGTTGGTAGTGGGGCTACGATCCCCCAGAAGTTCTCTCCCCTCTGATCACCCCAGCACATCCTCAGCACACACACATAGGGACATATGCGCAGAAATCCTTAGTCTGTAAGCACTGCAGGGGCATGCCACCACCAAACACTCAAAATGGCTTTGTAAAAAGCAAATGAGGCAAGATGGTACATTTTCTTTCACTGAGAGCCTGGCAGCCACATCAACAAAAGAAAAACAATAGACGTGGACAGTCAACACTGATAAGGCTTTGGAGTCTGACCTCTGTACCGCTATCATGATCCAGTTTGCTGGCTGATGAGAGCGTGTGGCACGGTTTCTATGTACTGAATAGTGTAGTTAAGCCTTTTCCTGAAGTGTTCTGTACTAAAGATAGTCAGCTAGGAGCACAATGTGAATTTGGATTGTACCATAAAAATGACTGTAGAACCCATGCCACTAGACTTACATATTAATGATCTATGTGGAAGAACAGAGAACCCAATCATCAAATGTTGAGATATATTTAGAAGCTACTGCAAGATTCTGTTGGCTGCTGAAAGGATTACTTCTTATGATTCCTTACATGCTACATTGGGCAGAATTCCTAACACTTTGTAAAATACAGATGTAAAGTGAAAAATCACCATATCAATTGGAAATGTGATTTTATAAGACAATGTGAGTAAATTCGAGGTTGAATGACAAAGGGAAATCAGAAGTACATGTCATTGAAATGTAAAATCAGTTAGACATGAAGGAAATCCAATTCCTATCCAAAATCCAAGGATCCAGTAGCAGAAGGATCCAGTAACAGCTATGATTGACCTCAAGCTAAATGAGTCATCAAGAAAGTCAGTATTAAAAAATAATCAGAGGTGACAGTGTGAAGAGCTCAGTGAACAATTTTCCTAGTAAAATAATCATAAATGGGGGAAATTACTAAACACATACACACACACACACACACACACACACACACACACACACACACACACACACACACACAAATAACCAAAATCCCAGGAAGTATCCTAAGGATCTACAGCAAAAAAAAAAAAGAGAGAAACGTTTATTCAAGAATATCTACAAATCTCAGTAAGAGCACCAGGAGTCTGTGGCATTTGAGTCACCACCCACTCCCTCCCCAGTCCTCTGCTCCCCGTGGTGGAAGTACCACTCCAGATGGGTGCAAACATGCATGCAGACCCCCCTCTCCCAGACCCTCCAGTCTAGGGCTATGGTAACTTCCTTGGAGGGGCAGCCTGCAAAGATGTACTGCATGGCCAATAAGCACATGAAAAGATGCTCAACATCCTTAAACATTATGGAAATGCAAATCAAAGCAACAATGAGACACCCTAGAATGACTATAACCAAGGCAAGGACGGCAAGGATGTGGAGAAAATGGTGAAGCCATTCCAGAAACAGTTCGGTAGCTCATCCAAATGTTAAACATGGAGTTCCATGTCATCGAGCATTTCTAACTCTAGGTATTTATCCAAGAGAAATGAAAATGTATGTCCACGTAAAAATTTGTACACGGGTTCAGAGTAGCGTTATTCATAATAGCCAAAAAGTGGAAGCAATGTCTATCAATTTCAGTACAGCTTAAAAAAACAGCATGGAAGTAGCATTTATTCATGGGACTCAACATAACACACCCCATGAAATACATCACAGAGTGGTTAAGACGATGGTTTTTGTAATCAGATAGACCTGGGGTCAAGCTTTGCTTTTGTCGTGATTTGCTGAGGGACAGTACAGAAGTGTTTCTGTGTGTTTGTTTCATCTGTAAATCGGGAACACTGATGACTACATCTCAAGATGGCCATAAGGGTTATGTGTAATAGGGGCTACAAGAAGAAAAGCAAGAACAAAATACTCTTTAATAAATCATATTTGTTAAGGACATTAATTTTCAAACTGGTCAGTGGTTATTTCCTATATTCTGTAACTGTGAACCTCTCTTCCATTTTTTATTCAGAAAACAACAAGAACAACAACATTTTCCCAAACTGAATCTGCTAAGCCTTCTAACGACCCTAACCTGGGGAAAAGCCAGATATTCTAAATCTCGATGCGCCGTCCAGGCTCCAGGCGTGGCTGGTACCCTATTGACTGCTTCCTACATTCTCCTTGACCCCTGAGTTAAGACTCCAGCAGTTTCCCCAGAGTTCCCCAGTTCCTTTCTCCTCAACCATCCCAGAAGCTCCTTTACCTGCAGACACAACGATATCTCTGCAAAACTAGTGAGTTTTGTCTAGATCAACATCAATGTTAGTTCTACTGAAAGAATTCTACTTTTGTATATTCAGTGCCTCCCTCAGTAAAGCACTGCATCCTGGGGAACAAGGAGGATATTTTCTGACACCGTGAAACTTCTTACAGTACAGACCTTTGTAGGGGAAGGTTTATCATTGCCCAGCTGGCTGGTTTGGAGGACAAGGCCAGGTCCCTGACACTGCTGGGGGACTCTGGGAAGGCTTATATTGATGTGCAGCTCCTGCTAAAACAGGAGAGTCTCAACTTTTGCCTTTTATTTCACATGATTATTTACAACAAAATAAGCCCTATTTTTTTTTCTGCCTTACCCTTTCCTTGCTCCCAAGAGCATGTGAACTTACAGAGACTGGTACCATATAACAAAATTAAGTTGATTAAGACTGGTAATACAAATAACCTAAAGGTAACGTGAAAGGTTGAAAAGTAAAAGGGGATTGAGAGTGAAGTTAGGTTACAAAGGCAGTCCCCAAATTCCTCTACACCCTGCCGAAGCCAGATCACATACTAGATCGACATTTCCCAGCAGTCAGAAAACTGGGAGGGAATGACCAGATGCAGGAGATGCCGTGCTCCTAAGTTATAAGCAAAGCAGTTGCTAAAAAAAACCCCACAACTCTTCCTAATACCAAAAATCAGAAGACATTTCTCCTGTGGATTTTATATGATGAACATAATTCACTGAGTAACAATACATTTCAAAACCCTTTCAAAACCGGTCCTCATAACTCATTTGAGAAATATACCAGCGTGTTACAATAAAGATGATGGTCTAAAAGAGAAAACAGCATTTATATTTATAGTCTTCTGCTTTACTGGAATATAATAGTCATTCATCTCTTCAACAATGCACGTTACACTCTATGATAAATGAATAAAAGACGCCTTACGTGCAGAAATCAATGCAATCAACTTATATTTACCACGTGCTACAGCCTTGCACTGTCCTTTTCATTATATCAAAAAAGTGATTTTTAAAGCACTTAATCTTAATTTTGGTTCCCCTTCAAAACATTTTATCCATCAATAGGTATGATTTTGAAAATACCTTCCACTGAAAGGAAGATGGCATCGGTTTTTTTCGTTCCTTTAATGTACAAAGATATTTATAATAGATACCATCAGGTTGACCTCACGCTTGCCTTTCTGGATTCATGGAAGTACAATCATAAAGGAATTCAGGGAGCAGATTCTAAATTAATTGGCAGTTTGAACTTTGAATGATCATTGCTTTGTGCCTGTTTGGGAAACATGATTGCTGGATTTAGAGATGGATAAGGACAAACTGCCCAGCTCTGACAAACCATTCTTCTGAGAAAATTGAACTGTTCTTTTTCCAATGGGGTAATGATACCTAATCCTTTGAGATGTAAAAACTCTATAAAAAGGCCTCTTTACGGAGCACTCTGGTCAGCCGGTTAAAGAAAGCGAGCAGTGTTCTTAATGCAAGGTAAACGGTTGCCCTACAGGGTTTTAGCTGTCATAATCTCGAACAGCATCCCCTATGGGACTGAAGTTACAAAGACTGTCAAGGCAGGCTGCCCGGCTCCGTCAGCGAATACCTGGCTGGAGCTTAGTACGTGAAAATGTTTAAAATGCTTGGAAGAAAGCTTTCCCCTGCACATTAGTCTAGGCATACTTAGTGAACCCGACGTGAGATAATCCAAAACAATTCAGGTTCAACAAAGGTTGGGAAAATATTGTAGTAGACATAAAGCTTTGCTAGAGAGCTTCTTTGATCTAAAGATTATACAATACACAGTTTCTAATCTGACAAATTTTGAGCTGCAGAGCACAGTATCTAAACATTCCTCTTTTGTCATAACAGTTTAATCCCTTAAGAATGTGATTTAAACCACTGGGGAGCAAAGGTTACCATGAGATTTGTATGAAAGGGGGAAAATGCCTCAGACACCTTGATAGAAGTATGTGAGGGTCATTAAATTATATAACAAAATGCTCCTTGAGACGGGCCCTGCCAGGTCACCTCCAGTTCAAGGCATGCCAAGGGCCCATTTCTTTTCTTGCAATTAGGTAGAAAATGAAACAGTTCTCTCTCTCTCTCTCTCTCTCTCTCTCTGCTTTTCCCTTTCCTCTTTCATTTCTCTTTTTCTCTAGTTCAAGATTCAAATTCCCTTGTTGTCACAAAACTAGTTATCTGTAGATGCCCCAGTAGCTACAACTAAACTCTTACTACAAGTTGTGCCAATTGTAATGACATGCTTTCCATAACGTATAGGTTTTACCAAAAATGCCTATATAGTATTTTAACAATAATACCTAAAGTTAAACGCTGAATGGCCATCAATATAGACAAAATAAATACTTTTTTTTTTCACGTGGGCCGATGGAAGGAAGTCGGATGCCGGTGAACACATGAAGGCAAAAGCATATGAACCAGTTATCCTAACCTTCTCACACTACTCAGATAGAGCTGTGGTCCAAGTATGCTAAATATCTGACTGTCTATTCATTGATCATTAGGGACTTGGGTATGCTTGATACATCCCCATGTGCTAAATGCCCCTCTTTGAGATCTAAGAGAAATAGATGATCAATGATGTACTCACCCAGGCATTGTAGAAGTGGTGCTTGGCATTTAAGGATGCAGATGGGTATGACACTTCTGCTCTACCTATCACTTTTGGCTGTTGGGACGGGGTGGAGGAGAGGCTGGCTTCAGCAGAGAGACTGAGAGTTTCATTCAGTAAATGCGCTTCCCCACCTGCACAAGTCCAGATGATCTGGAAAGCCTAGGAAACAAGCATTTTATTTCTCCCAGAAATGGAAAGTTAGGAGGGATCTTGCAACAGTACTGCTCCAACTAGCCAGACGTACGTATGTAAATGTCTATCTGCTTCAGGATACAGATATGTTTTTCTTAAATATTTTATAAGCAAATCAACCCATTAACTGAGCTTGCCAGATGACTAGTTCAACATCTAGTTTTTAGGAATGGGTACCAGAAGACACAGATACAAAAAATGGGTGTGAGGTCCCCGTACTTCAGGTTCTTGTCACTGGGGGGGCGGTGCAAAGGCCCTGCAAATAACACCGGAAGACACAGGCCTCCCTGGAGGTCCAGGCCCTTCATTAGGTGATCCAGAGAGGTGAGTGGAGATCGAAGAAGAGCTCTGCACTAAATCCCCTCCCCACAGCGGGTGAGGACACAGCGTTGATTTGGGTGGGGAGCATCTGAGAGCATCCTCACAGGAGTTGGAAAAGAACCTACACCTCCCAGGGGTCAGATCAGGCCACAGGGTCACCTAGGCTGAGCCCAAGCAGAGCCGACCTCCAGGGCTGTGTAGAGGTCATTCATTCAGCACACACTGAACGTCCTGGAGCTCTTACAGAAACCGGGTCTCTGCCCTCACAGAGCACACGTTTGCTTTCCCAGCGTCCGAATATCAGTTCTCTCCTGATGGGCTGAGCCAATTTTTGCCAAGAGCCTGGTCCTCTCTACGGGCCACACGGATTTGCAGTTCTGGTTAAAATCCTGGTAAGAGAGACAAGCGCTATTCATGTTTTGTATCCCATGTAGGAGGGGGCACACAATTAGCATGCCACTATTTGAATACAATATAGTGTTCGTATAAGAAAAAATTGAAATTGCATTTAATGGAGTTTTCCTGTCAAAGCTTGGTTGGTGTTCTCTTATCAGAACCAAACACGCTCCCGTAAGTAAATGGTTTTCTATCTTTATCCTGTTAGTGATGTCATCTTCCCGCTACCTTCTACTTAAAAAACATTTTAAAAGAATAGATTTGTTCAGAAGGGTCAGTATTATCTCTTCTCTTAATGTTTGGTAGAACTTGCCTGTGACACCATCTGGTCCTGAACTTTTGTTTGTTGTGAGATTTTAAATCACAGATTCGATATCAGTACTTGTAACTGGTCTGTTCATATTTTCTATTTCTTCCTGGTTCAGTCTTGGGAGATGGTACCTTTCGAAGAATTTGTCCATTTCTTCTAGGTTCTCCATTTTATTGGCATAGAGTTGCTTGTAGTAGTCTCTTATGGTCCTTTGTAGTTCTGTGGTGTCAGCTGTAACTTCTCATTTTTCATGTCTAATTTTGTTGATTTGGGCCCTCTCCCTGTTTTTTTTCCAAATGCATAGGACTAACAGCTTATTATGTCAGAGAACCTGGCTAAAATATTCAGCCATCAGGTGACCGCCCATTATTTTTAAGGACTCATGGAGGACACTGGCGAAGCACCAGAGGACTTGAAAAGGGCAAATACAGTGTCTAGATTTAAAAATGGGATGAACAATGACCCTGGAACTTACAGGCATCAGCTTATTTTCCTTACCTGGAAAAACCGGAACAAATCATCCAAAAATCAATTTGCAAGGACGGAGGAGAGCGCGTAGTGCTAGATAATAATTCACAGACCGTCGTGGAGCAAAATGCTGTCAAAGTTTTATAATTTCTTCCTACACCAGTGATAGCCTGGTAAATTAGAGGGCAGAAATGGCATCATATTTCTTCACTAATAAAGTTTATTGTCCCTTGTAACATTCCCATAGCATCTGAGTAAATGTGAACTAGGACTGGAGGTCAAAATAAAGTAACATGGGCACCGACATAATGGTGGCGTTTCACCGAAATATCAATCAATGAGTAATTACATTTCAATGTTATAGCTTAATAAAGTGAGATTTTGTAAGCGGTCCCTGGGGATCTAGGACTATTTGATATTTTCAACTTTACTACATAAAAAATATCTTGGTAAATGAATCAAGATAATCTAAGAGGTACAATTATCACCTTTAGTAATAGTAGAAATCAAAATACCATTGAAATGATAAACAAAGTGAAGCTTAGCAGCAGAGGGAAAGCTACAAGGATATTTTTCTTGTTGAACAACAAGAAAGGAAATCTGTAAAGAAAGGACCATGAGGGAATTTCCAAGTATATATTAAAAAGAAATCTAGGATGTGAACTGAAATACATGTGGATAATTATTCAATAACAAAAAAATTCATTACAAAAAGAGATTTGGGGGAAAAGGGCATTTTTAAATGATTGAATTCATTATTTTACATTTAAAAATAATTATTCAACAAAAGAGGCTTCCAACAAAATTATGTAGGATTGAGTTAGAGAGTATCTGATTCATCAGAAATTCAGCATCGAACTCTGAGCCCTTTAGGAATGGAAAGTGGGACTGGCTCATCTTGAAGGCCATGCCGGGGACATCGGGTTGTTTTTCCAGCAGGAACTGGGTGGACATGTCTTGGTTGGACTGAAGGCCTGCTTGCTCAGAGAGTTTATACAGATAAGTTGTGCTTCTCAGTACGAAGATGCTGGGCCCAAACTGCTACCTGTCATGAGCTACACAGGTACTGAAATTGACAGGAACTATTTTGACAGATTGATTTCATGTCTGTTAAATCCAGCAATTAAAAAAAAAAATTGAGGCTTTCTTATACTGTTGGTGGGAATGTAAATCGGTGCAACCGCTATAGAGAACAGTATAGAGGTGCCGCAAAACACTAGAAGTAGAGTTGCCGTATGATCCAGCAATCCCACTCCTGGGCATATACCCAGACAGAACCCTAATTCAAAAAGATAAACACACCCCAATGTTCATAGCAGCACTATTTACAATAGCCAAGACATGGAAGTAACCTAAATGTCCATCAACAGATGAATGGCTAAAGAAGATGTGGTACATGTATACAATGGAACATTACTCAGGCATAAAAAATAATGAAATAATGCCTTTTGCAGCAACACGGATGGACCTAGAGATTATCATACTAAGTGAAGTAAGTCAGAGAGAGAAAGACAAGTATCATACGATATCTTACACGTGGAATCTAAAATATGACACAAATGAACTGATTTACAAAACAGAAACAGACTCACAGACATAGAGAACAAACTTGTGGTTGCCAAGGAGAATAGAGTGGTGGGGGAGGGCTGGATTGGGAGTTTGGGGTTAGCAGAAGCAGACTATTATACATAGGATGGATAAACAACAAGGTCCTGCTTGGGAACTATATTTAATATGCTGTGATAAACCATAATGGAAAAGAATATGAAAAAGAATATATATATGTGTGTGTGTGTGTGTATAATTTAATCATTTTGCTATACAGCAGAAACTAACACAACATTGTAAATCAACTATACTTCAATAAAATAAATTTTTAAAAAATTGAGGCTTGTATTTTGTACATATTTTCTTTTCTTTTCATTTTCCTAGTACTTCATTTCTTCTGTATTTTACAAATATATGGTTTTGCCATGAGTTGGAAATTTTAAAATGTGGCTTCTCACCACAGGTAGTTTGAGAAACTAGAGCACATAGAAACATGGGAAAAATTAAGTTCTTTCATGATCTTAACACTGGTTTGGTTTATTTAAGACCATTTCCAGAAAGCAGATTGCAATATTTGGAAAAATATTAAAAAGATTCCGAGTTATGAATATGCTTCACATGTAAGTAATAAGACCAACTGGTGAATTATAAATCTATGGTCATAAAATGTTCTCTTTAAATATCTTCCTGCTTTTGTGATAAAATCTTTCTAATCCTTCGGGGTCATATTTATATATTTAAAGAAAGCATATTTATTTTAGTGTCAATGGTCATGCTAATAATGCCTTTCCAATTCTTCATTTGAAGAGATTGTTTATTAAACTATTAAGCAATTCTGGCCCCGGCACTGTTTACTTCTAAGGTCAGTGCAGAATCAGTTGCTGGGGGCGATCCGTGATCAAAAGCCCTAAGTCCACACAGATTCTCTTTATTTCCCCTTATCTGCAGCCCCATCACTCTGTTACAGAGCACAGTTAAAAGAGTCTGACAGAGGACCTGGAGTGATCCTTCACACCTGTTTCTCTAGGTTTAGGGCTGATGGGTATCCTCTTTTATCTACCAAGGGGGGGCACTTTTCATCAAAACCCACATCTTCTACACAACACTTTACAATAATACCTAATGGAAGGTTTCCCACATTGCTAAAGACAATGAAAAGAACTATGAAGAAAAAAAAAAGAAATCCAAACGTTGATAGCCTGATGGGTAGAACTTCATCTCATCTTTTCTGTCTATTTTCATTACACTCTGTCCTTTGACATTCTCAGGGAATGACAAGGGGATGTGTTAACAATAGTAAGTTAACATGAAAATAATGTTGGTGATGCTAATTGAAATGTACATGCACCTACCAACCTAAATGAGCCATATGGATGGCTGGGCATTTGTCAGTCGGACCTTGTTTACAGCATCGTTTTATAGGCTCTGTCGAGGTGGGTCCCTTCTCCTCTGTTAGGACCAGTCTTGAAGAGTTTCTCAGTGACCGTCCATGGAGCAGTCATGCAGGTCTGACCATGCAAAGAACAGAACCCTCTCCTAAGCGAGAAGCGAGGACCTCCTTTCATTAGGGCTTGACTCCTGCCCAGCTATTTCAGGGGGTTACTCAGTTCCTCCTCAAAGGCTCATGAGCAGAAGACTTACCCAACTCTGCAGCCCAGCATTCAAGGACCCTGAGGTTGTACAACGGTAACATTCAAGCCACCCCCACAGTCCACCCAGAAGCGCGAAATCTGCTCTACCCTCCAACCTCCTGGAGGCCTTGGCTCTTATACCATCACCAGCCTTCCTGGACAGGACCGGAATGAGGCAATGTTCCTTCTACACATACTCCTATGTTGTTGTGCTTACACAGTTCTGAGGCAGTTTTCACTTTGTTGTCACCTCCATGACCCCACAATAGACTCAGCTCCTTCACAGCCTGGAATGGTGCCCCTAGGTTGTCACAGAGACAAGCATGCAGCCAGCACCCAGGGATGCTGATGAGGGGACTTTCTGAGCAGAGGCGCCTTACTCTCTGGCCCTGCACACTTCAGATGGAGTTGGCTGGGAGGGGTCAACTTCCATCCCGGATTCCGTCAGGTAACTGAAGGCCAAAGAACAACTCCGTGTCCCACGTCCTTCTCATCCTTTCCCACTTACCAAAATGTGGTGTCAGTGCTCATTAGTTCTCTCCAGGGGACAGTCACTTAAACTGTCCCTCTGTGATTCCCTGTGCTTTCCCTTTGCTGTTACCCTCTCACAGATGACCTCCCTTCTACTAGTTTTCCTCACCTTCTCTGAAATGTACTTCCCACGTCGTCTTCCTCTTCCTATAGTCCTATCCAGAAGCTACGTCCCTCGTAGCCCTCTTTAGCAGCTGTGTTTCAAAGCCTCAGCACCAAGGAATCGAGCAATGAGGTTTTTCCCCTCCTAGCCTCCATACTCCTCCTTCACTCCTTATGTAATGTTTCCTGCTACAATGTCCTGAAATCCTGCCATGTCATTGTCATCACCAAAGCTCCTGGTTGGCTCTCCCATCATTGAGGGCTTTGTCATAAGGGTGACAATGACACCCTTGTTGGGTGACAAGGGTGTCAAAGGGTGACAACACCCTTTGAGTTGTCAAAGGGTGACAACTCTACACCCCAACTCCCACCAGCATCACAAACTTCTTTGGTATCCACGTGGAGTTTCCACATGCTCACTTACCATGACCTCCATCTCCTTTCCCGTTTCATTCACCCTCACTCACAACCAGACTTTGCTGCATCTCATCACCCAGAACTTCTTCTCTCTATCATATTCTCAACTCTGTGTTTCAATCTCTGACCAACAGATGTCAGTTTCCACCCCTTGGTACCCACTCTGTCTTCTCCACTCTGTCTTTTTCTAAGACTCCACGTTCTCCGTTCCCGCATCTTCTCCTCGTTACTTTGATCTTTACGGCTTCATCTCCTCTCCACCTGGTTTAGTCTCTACGTGTGACCACATGAACTACCTTTCACAAGAGAGCCAGGTAAGTGATCCATGCGTTGAGTAACAGAAAGAAGAAAAAGGAAGACCCCACCAACATGGCATCAGATGTTCACTGATTACAGACGCGCTAGCTACTGTGTAGAACTCTGGGCAAAGCAGGGCACACACTGCTTCCCATTAGCCCTTTAATGCCCTTTTCTGGACCTTTGTTTCCTCAGCATTGAAATGAGAGAACTGAAATAGATTAATCCTTTCTAATCTATTCTATCTACCTTTCTCTACCTTCCTTTTTTGCCATAAACTCTAATTTTCAAAGGAAATCTTATTACGAAACCCCCAAATATAAAAAAAAAAAGATGAAAGTAATAAAAAGGACCCTCAGGCAGCATACATTTTAATTGTTTGGCAAAAATAAATATTTAATTTTCATAGCCCCAGAAACACCTGGGTGTAGCCCAGGGCTGTATAGAACTCATTTTGAAAACTAGTATGTTATACCTGTGGACTACAAGCTTTATAATAAAATTAAAAAAGGCAAATTGCAAAGGAGTATATTTAGTATAACTCCATTTATACATATATATACATGCACTCATGTATATATACATTATGTGTATATATACATATATATTCTTAAATACACATAGAATATTTCAGAAAGAACAAATATAAAAATTAACAGTGATTTCCTCCAAAGACCAGGAATAGTGTATGAGGAATTTCATTCTCCAATATGGTTGAATATTGTTTTTACCATAAACATGTGCTATATTTATATTTTTAAATAAAAGAAGTAGTTAAGAGATTTAAGGTTCTCTGAGATATCCTTCAGCTCTAAGGTTCTGTGGTTGTGTTTCCTGTAACCTGTGAGTTAATCTCTCTTCTTTTCCAGTATTTGCACATATCAAAAAATTGCTTGTGAAAAAAGCAATTTGCACATATCAAAAAATTGCTGCTCTAAAAATCAAGAGTTGTTTCTAGAAAGGAATGTTCCATCAGAAGTCCTTATGAGTGGAAGTGTGTCCCCCTAAAAAGGCATGTCGAAGTCCTGTCCCCCAGTAGCTCAGAATGTGACCTGATTTGGAAGTTGGGTCATTGCGGATGGAATTACTCAGGTTAAGATGAGGTCCTACTGCAGTAGGGTGGGTTCCTAATCCCATATGACTGGTGTCCTTATAAGACACAGAGAGAAGCGTCCACATGAAGACAAAGATAGGCAGGGAGGATGCCCTGTGAGGCCGGAGCAGAGAATGGAGGGATCTGGCTGCAAGCAAGGAAGGACAAAGATTGACAGCCGTCACCAGAAGCTAGGAAGAGGCAAGGAAGGATTCTACTCAGAGCCTTCAGGAGAAACCAACTCTGCCAACACCTTAATTTGAACTGCTAGCTTCCAGAACTGTAAAAAGATAAATTCCCGTTGTTTTAATATACCCAGTGTGTGTTACAGAGACCCTAGGAAACCGATGCATAAGCCTCCCCTCTCAGGAAGGCCTATCTCCATACCTTTATCATTTCCCACTTTGCTGCCCACCCTACCCACATGCTGAACAATTGTCATTGACCCGATAAAGAAGACATAGTAAGTGGTCTTTTGTAATCAGCCCACAGACTCAAATTCAGAAAGAAGAATTAAACTCAAGGATCAAATCATCCTATGTCTGGGATTGAAACATGTGATATATGAAAATATAACAACTACAAAAGGAATGATATTCATCACATTGCTTTCTTTGAGAGCCAACTGAATATATAGTAAGTTATTGATTAGATTTCCCCTCAACTGTCAGTAAAGAAATGGAATTGAGCCACGAATATTTTACATCAAGAAAACATCAATTCAGAAAGAGCCTCCAAAACTAAACACCTAACAAAAATCTGGAGTTGATCCCCCAAGACAAAGTGCACTGGATTTGTTTTAACTGCAAAATGTTGTCCACATAATCCTTAGGCAGCATTATTTTCCCACCATAATAAGTTTCTGGTATTGGACCATATTCTATTCCAATTTGTCATTAAGAATAAAATAACACTTGATTTATGAGAGGGAGATTCCAAGGATAACTTCAGTGCAATAGAGATACCCACACAACTGACCTAGAATCATCTCCAAAGCTATTACAATAGCTGTTTTTGAACTTAGCCAAAAAAAAAATCACAGCTTGGCCTCTGGATCCTATAATTAGTCAGTTTTCAGATTTAACCTTTACTTTTTGTTTAGCTTTTCTTTCTAGCAAAATTTTAATCTTCCGGTGAAAAGCATTTGATGTGTGAAATGGCCTCTGACCCAAACAAAGGTATTCATGATCAATGCATTTAAAGAGCTCCTACTGTACACAAAATATATTAGTCTTCATGGTTCTAGATACAAAAGCAAAATGAATACCATCCCTTATTTTATCAAAGTTCACCAATTTTACAGATATGTATATTGATAAATACATATCAATAAATCCAAAATAAATAAAAGTCAGCTTCTGCCCCAGCAATAGGCCCACTCCTGAGATCACTTCGAGATATTCATATCAGGATTAACTCTTCCTCTGGAGCCGCTAAGTAGTTAGGTATCAATCACTGTACGTCAATCACTCCTAATGCAGGTGTGCTTTCAACATTGCCTTATGTGGACAAAGGTGACAATCACACCCATGTTAATGAAAAGAATCACCTCCCCTGCTCTCATCCAACACCTCCACTTATTTGGGTCAGCTCCTCTGCCCCACCCCTCCCCTGGTGACTGGATAGGTTTGTTGAGCCCTGGTTTGGACTAAATTTCAGATTATTATCCTCCACTATTTCTATCTGCATGTGGCCCCTTCGTGTCTGCCTGGGTGGGGAAGGAGGAGAAAATAAGAAAATGCAGTAAAAAATGAAACTAGAAAATTAGGTAAGAGACAAGTTGTAAAAGGCATTATATGCCAAATGAGAATAATTTGATTAGAATCTTCCTTTTAAAGCAATTGCTCAAATCCAGTATATTGCTAACATTCTGACACCTGTTCCCATTTCTGTGGCAGAACATCATAGGTATCAAATTTTGCAAATTATTTATTTGCTATACAAATTAAACTATAATCAATATTATTACCATAAAAATAGACTTTCTCAAATTTGAGTAGCATATGAAATTTTTTTTAAAAAAGGAAATAAACTTCTAATGACTCTCCAGTGTTGACCAATCATTTTCATTATAAAGTTACCACGGCAGGTTGAAAAATGTTACACCTACCTCTCCCCTACCAGCACCACCACCAAAGATAGCCGCTTCCTATTTCCTGGAACCTGTAAATGTTACCTTATATGACAAAAAAGGGGGATGGTGGTTTGGAGATGTGACTAAATTGAGGATTTTAGATGGGGGTAACCATCCTAGATTATCTTAGTGGGCCTTACATGCAATCGCAAGTATCCTCACAGGAAAGAGGCACAGGCTGATTTGACACAAAGCAGAAGAAGGTGATGTGAAGACAGAAAAAAGAAGGACTTGAAGATGTGACCACAAGCCAAAGAATACTGGCCACCACCAGCGGCTGGAAGAGGTAAGGACCGGATTCTCCCCTGGAGTCTCTGAGCGGAGGGTGGCCCTGGTGATACCTTGATTTGGGCCCAGGGATAGTGATGTGGGACTTCAGATCTCCAGAACTATGGAAGAGTAAATTTCTTTTGCTTTAAATCACCAAGTTTGTGGAAATTTGTTATAGCAGCCTTAGGAAACTAATACAGTTACCAATCGTTTTTACTATAAAATTGATGTACAAACATCAAACAATTTATAAATTCTTTATTTTTATGCTGATAATACATCAGCAAAATCCCAACTAATTTATAAATTAAATAAAAAGAAAACTATATCACTAATAGAACTCAATAACAGCAGGAATGTAACACGAATGATGATTACAAAAATTAAGGCACCGTGTGCAATATGAATACAGCTCTCACGGTCATGGTCCAAGTTCTAAGATTTATCTGCCTAAACCACCAGGTACTATGTGCTGACTTAAATCTCCCACCACTTTTCCCTAGTTGAACTAACTGCTGAAAAACCTCACAGAAACTCACTGGGCTAATTATTTAATTTTCATAAATACAGTCTTTGTCCTTTTCTGATTAGCATTTGAAATTCAAATAGCACTAACTGGCAACAATGAAAGGGTAAACCTAGAAGCCAATTTGGGCACTGAAGTTGGGAGTCAGTAATATTTGTAGGTAATCACCTAAATCAGAGCTGCTTAAACTTCAAAATGTAGCAACAAATCCCAAGGTATCTTATTGAAATGCAGATTCACAGGCCTGGGTGGGGTCTGAGAGCCTAGCAAGTTCCCACCCAGGTGATGTCAATGTTGCTGGACCATAGTTTGAAGAAGAAAAAAAAAGGATCTAAATGACCCATCTGGAATGTGCTTAATTTAAATTATTTTATATCATGATAAAAATATTTTAAAATCTTTTAGTGGGTTTATGGAACTCTCACATCCACCCTTATAAATACCTCGTGTGTGTAACACTTGCCTTGGTTAGGATGGATACGTGATGCCGTGTTAGCAAACAACCCTGGAATATCAGTGCTTAACACATAAAAAGAAACGAAATTGAGCTATTTGTAATGAGGTGGATAGACCTAGAGTCTGTCATACAGAGTGAAGTAAGTCAGAAAGAGAAAGACAAATACCGTATGCTAACACATATATATGGAATTTAAGAAAAAAAAATGTCATGAAGAACCTAGGGGTAAGACAGGAATAAAGACACAGATCTACTAGAGAATGGACTTGAGAATATAAGCTGTGACAAAGCGAGAGAGAGGCATAGACATATATACACTACCAAACGTAAGGTAGATAGCTAGTGGGAAGCAGCCGCATAGCACAGGGAGATCAGCTCCGTGCTCTGTGAACGCCTGGAGGGGTGGGATAGGGAGGGTGGGAGGGAGGGAGACGCAAGAGGGAAGAGAACGGGAACATATGTATATGTATAACTGATTCACTTTGTTATAAAGCAGAAACTAACACACCATTGTACAGCAATTATACTCTAATAAAGATGTAAAAAAAAAAAAATTGCACTTCTTTTACACGCCGAGACCACTGCCTATGAATTAAAGGGCATTCAGTGGTCTCTCTCCAGCAGCAGCTCCCCAAGCTCAGGGGTCCAGGTTTTACCTCTCATTACGGTGCCATCTGCAGTTCTCATAACCTGTTTACTCTCTAGAACTAGTCACATGGTCCTGCATGACTGCAAGAAGGTTGGGAAATTTGGCGGAGCTCATGGATATTTAGGGAGCAGTAAGCACCTCTGCCAAACTACTAACTTATAATAATTACTCTCTCAATTACTTGCATTCAAATAATTTTATATGAGAGAGAAAGAGCAGAAATCACAGGGAGCTCTCACACAACTGGGCTGGGTCACAGTCAGCTTATCCTTGACACAGCTACAGTGAAAACATTCACTATTATGGGAATAGGACTAATACTATTATCTAACAGTACTAATGCTAAGATTAATTTGTTATATTATCTTACCTTCTAATTTTAAACTATAGATAATTTAGGAAGACAAAGGGGTCCATTCAAAGGGCATTCACATCTGCATTGTACCTGGGTTAGATTAACTCTATAAATATATCATTCACTTTAACAAAATCAAAGGTAAACAAAGTCATGACTTATGTGAAATTGGCAATATTGTATTTATATTACAGATCACATGTAAAAGTGTGTAAGTTATATACCTTTTAAATTAAATAAGGATTTGTATCGTTATTGTTTAATAGTATATACCTGAGTTTTAAAAATTTGTATAATACATGTTATTGAGATCTGGAAAAAGCTCAAAACTATGTTTTAAATCTTTTTTTATTGCAAAATACAATATAAATACAAAAAAAGCACTAAAGCATAAATGGATATTTTAGAATTAGTTTTACATAAAATTATTTTGTTAAAAATATATGTTTGATCAAAAGACAGGCCCACATTCACAAGGGAACATGATATGTGATAGGTATGGCATTGCAAATCAATAGAAATATGATAAACCCCTCAAAATACCTACAAAGATCATTGTGCAAATACTAATGATGAAACTAGATCTTTCTCTCAACCACGTGTGCACACACACATACACACATCATTTTCATTTGGATTAAGAGTTCTAATACTAAATAAACTTTAAAAATAGAAGAAAATATAGGGTATATGCCATTGCTGTTGAGCAGCTTTTAAGTAAAGCTCATACACATACAAAATGAAATACTAAGGTCTGATAAAGTTGGCCTAATTAAAATAAGAAGTTCAAACAAACTGCGATCAACAAACAACACAAATAAAGTGAAAACAAAGTATATACTGGAAGAGAATATTTGTAATCTATATAACACATATACCTATGAGAGATTAGAATATAGAATATGTTACAAGTTAATGAAACAAACAAACAACCCAATGAAAGAGTAGGCAAAAGTTGTGAACATTAGGCCCTGCAGAGAAAAGAAAATCAGAATAGCTAGTAAACATATGAATATACTCCTGCAACATCAGTAGGAATCAGAGAAATGCAATTAAACCAATGATGAAATTCGATTTCAATTCATCAGACTGGAAAAACTATTAATCATTCTGTACGTGACAATGAAGAGAGAAGAAACTGATACAGTACTATTGGGCGATCTGATACAACCGTCTGGAGAGCAATATTATCTGGAGAGATGAAGAGGTGTATTCACTAAATGGAGGCGTTCCTCTGGATTGCAAACTTTCTCTGCTCTAGATTAGAAGGTCTACCATATGTGCACAAGGATATTCACAAGGATTTTTGCTGCTGCCAGGTTTGTAGCAGTGAAATAATGAGAGAATTGGAACAAAGTTACTATCCCCTACTAGGGGAATACAAATAGATGGGTTTATTCAGATACTGGAATCCCATAAGGCCAGTTGATTAAATGAACTGTATCAACATGTACCAATATATGTTGACGACAAAAAAAGTAGGGTGCAAAAGGGTAAATATAGTGTGATACAATTTCAGTAAAAATGTAAGCAGGGTAATCATAGAAATTGCTTATAATATAAACATAATAGGGGTACAAACATATGCACAGTAATGATATACAAAACTTTAGCCTCTGGAGAGGAAGAGAAGGGAATGGAAGGAAGCCCAGTTTTAGCTGTCTCTTTTTTTCCTCTTTAAAACAAAGAGGAGAACTCTGAAGCCAGTGTAACAAAATGTCAACATCTGGTAGATCTGGGTGGTCGATACATGGATATCAGTTATATTATTTTCATTGCTTTTCAGTATGTTTGACTTATTTCCCATAAAAATAAAAATGTTTAAAATCAAAATTGCCAATTTATTTATTTTTCCACTTAAATGACATTTTTTATATCTTCAAATGGCTGATTTCATTACTTTCATGTTTTAAAATATTTTAACGACTATCACACCAAAAAAATGCAGCAATATTTGCTTTATTTCTGCCTACAATTGTGGGGAAGGAAGGTGACTATTTGGCTCTGTCCGTGTCAGTGTGTTGCTTACATGACAGTCACAGCACTTTTGGCTGAGAACTTTTGGCGTAGAAAGATAACTCTGATAGCAGAATCCAGGATGGAAAGAAACAGTCAAGAAGCAAAGACATTAGTTGTAATAGACTGAGTGAATTTACGAAGTTCTAGCCGGGGGAGCACAAAACTGAAGATTAAAAAAGAAAACCAATTTTAACAGCAAGTTCAGCAAGATTCGACAATTAAATCAATGTAGAGGGAGGTGTAAAATAAACAAGACCAAAAGACAACCCTCAGAATGGGAGAAAATATTTGCAAATGAAGCAACTGACAAAGGATTAATCTCCAAAATTTACAAGCAGCTCATGCAGCTCAATAACAAAAAAACAAACAACCCAATCCAAAAATGGGCAGAAGACCTAAATTGACATTTCTCCAAAGAAGATATACAGATTGCCAACAAACACATGAAAGGATGCTCAACATCATTAATCATTAGAGAAATGCAAATCAAAACTACAATGAAATATCATCTCACACCGGTCAGAATGGCCATCATCAAAAAATCTAGAAACAATAAATGCTGGAGAGGGTGTGGAGAAAAGGGAACACTCTTGCACTGCTGGTGGGAATGTGAATTGGTACAGCCACTATGGAGAACAGTATGGAGGTTCCTTAAAAAACTGCAAATAGAACTACCATATGACACAGCAATCCCACTACTAGGCATATACCCTGAGAAAACCATAATTCAAAAGGAGTCATGTACCAAAATGTTCATTGTAGCTCTATTTACAATAGCCAGGAGATGGAAGTAACCTAAGTGTCTATCATTGGATGAATGGATAAAGAAGATGTGTCACATATATACAATGGAATATTACTCAGCCATAAAAAGGAATGAAATTGAGTTATTTGTAGTGAGGTGGATGGACCTAGAGACTGTCATACAGAGTGAAGTAAGTCAGAAAGAGAAAGACAAATACCGTATGCTAACACATATATATGGAATCTAAGAGAAAAAAACAAAAATGTCATGAAGAACCTAGGGGTAAAACGAGAATAAAGACACAGACCTTCTAGAGAATGGACCTGAGGACATGGGGAGGGGGAAGGGTAAGCTGTGACAAAGTGAGAGATGGCATGGACATATATACACTACCAAACGTAAAGTAGATAGCTAGTGGGAAGCAGCCGCATAGCACAGGGAGATCAGTTTGGTGCTTTGTGACCATCTAGAGGGGTGGGATAGGGAGGGTGGGAGGGAGGGAGATGCAAGAGGGAAGAGATATGGGAACATATGTATATGTATAACTGATTCACTTTGTTGTAAAGCAGAAACTAACACACCATTGTAAAGCAATTATACTCCAATAAAGATGTAAAAAAAAAAAATCACCCTGAGATTTTACGTCTGCAAGGAGGTGACATTAAGATATGGGAACTTTGGCCCTTGTAAATGGAGAAGACGGTGAGTCCTGTTTGGGACATGCTGGATTTCTTGCGACTCACTTGAAAGCACAGCATGGCTTTCTAATGTGACTACGTGTCACCAGGATAACCTGGAATTTAGGTTGCTAGTGGGCTGTGAATCTGCTGCATCCCGTAGGAGGCGGAGACGCCAGTTCACAAACACGAGAAGGTTGGAAACAGCGTGGGAGGAGGTCCCCCTGAGGCTCTTTTGCTTGATTTCCAAGCTATTTCATAAGAGTGCAGGTATTATTATCATGTCTTAATAAAGGTGAATCAGGCTGTATTGCTTACTTTAAAACACATTACGCACTACGAAATGACTTTTCTGCGGTTTGTTTTGCTTGCTGTCTTTTCTGGGGTCCATAGAGTGAACCCTAAGTTCCCTGTTTCTATACTATCACCATCAACACGGTTTGCTTACCCCTGAGTCTGAGGATGTAGGGCATCTAACCACTGGTCTACACAGCCCAGCCAGCTTTAACCACCCCCGCTCCCTCACCCCCCACACCACCTAAACACCCACATTTCCCAAGAGAAATTCTCTGGCCTGGTCTAGAATACAATATTGCAATCTGCAGAATTTCAATAGCTTCATGACGTTCTGCTCTTTGTCAAGAATATCCAGAAACATGCCTATAAATCTCTCGTATTATGCATGCTAAAATGGAGGGAAATTTTTTCATTTCTTCTATCATTCCAGCTTGAAGTTTCCCTGCCTTGAGTATCACTCTGAAAGACAGGAATATGAAACGTTATTTTGGCTCAGAATTACTGACTCAATAAGTATTAGTGCCAGGAAAAAATCTAGACACTGAACTATAGTAATGAATTTTAAATGATTAAAAATATGTACCCTTATAGGGTTTATATATTTTTTGGAGTATAGTATATTAAACATACAGAAGTAAAATATCAAGTAACTCACTAAACTAAAGCAAGTACAGAGACTAGGTATTCAGGAGAGTTTACCCTTTTCATTGGAGCTTGTCAGGGAAGGACTCAGAACACAGAATGGAGCAAAGACCTCTGAGATGTAGGAGAGTTTACATGCGGCTAATTAGCAGATGAGTGTTCCAGGCAGAAAGCACAGCACGTGCAAAGGCCCTGAGGTAGGGCTTCCTCGGGGGTGGGAGGTACAGCAGTGAGGCAGAAGTATCTGGAAATAGAGTGAAGGAGAGGGAGAATCTTGATCAAAACGCTGTTAGAGGGTGGGTGTAGACCTACAGGGTCACTGAGACCACAGTAAAGGCTTTGCCTTTTACTCAGAGTGAAATGGGAAGACACTGAAGGATCTGACTAAAGGGATATGATTTAGGCTGCTGTGTTATAAACACACTGTAGGGTTAAAACAGAAGCAGAAGACCTACTAGAAAGTCTTTGAAATAATGCACAGAAGAGATGATAGTAAATTAGCCCTTGAAACTGGCAATGGAAGAGTAGTATTTTGAAGGTAGATTCAAATTTTACTGATAGACTGAATGCAGACTGTGAGTGAAAGAGAAATATTAAAGATGAATCCAAGGTTTCCTGACCCAAGCAGCTTAGAGGATGAATTTGCCTTTGGCTGTAATATGGAAGAAGAAAAAGGAAGTGGGCTTGAAGTCAATCAGGTCTTTACTTTCGAGATCAGACACCCAAGTGAACATGTGACAGACTGTTCATCCAATTCTGGTGTCCAAGGAAGACTGGCTGAGTGTGAGCTACACGGTGCAGGGCAAGGCCACGTAGGTCTTCAGCAGGCTGGAAGGGCAGCCTCCAGTACTTGACCTTCTTTGTGGTCAGCGGTAAAGAATGGCCTCCTTATCCTTTCCTGCTGTTGCTCAGAGATTCTCCTGTTCTCTCAGGATTATCTCCTGGACAGAAAGTCCACATGCACCTGCATGAGGGCATGCACACACACACACACACACACACACCCCTTCCTGGGACAAACAGTCATTTTCCAAAAGCAGTATAGTTCAGTTCCATTTGTAAGAAAAACCACCATTCCTCTAAGTACAGAAGGTGAGGAGTATCATGCCAGTCAATTTATATTTTAAGAAAGAGAACACTTAGAGCATTGGTGTGAAGCAAGTTTCCCCAGCGACTCTCAGTAGGCCCATGTTTCATATCTGCTAGATTCCAAAGCCCACAGAGCAACCCCTCCCAGAGTAAAGGGGGAGGCAACCCCAACTCAAATCCTTGCTCACACCTCAGAAGGTGAAAATGTTTACTGTTATACTAAGAAGTCAACTTTCCACTTTAACCAATTGCGAGCTTTATGCTACGTCAAGCACTCTATGTTAACAACTGAAAAAAAAAAAAAAAACCTCTTAAAACACAACCTGATTATTTTATTCAGTATAATAATTTAAAGCTGATACTGAGTCTCAAAATAAGGTACTGAGAACACATTTGGATACTGAAAGAGAACTGCCCTGGAATTCAAACGCTGAAGTGGACTTGAAGTATATTATTCCAAACCTTGCCCATAGGAGAGATTTAAAAAGAGTTTCGGAGTTGAGGATCTGCCTCCCTGAAATTCTCTTCACCTTCTCGTTGTTGGTCGTGACCACGTGGTTCCTTCATGGGGGCCTGCCATTCTCTCATTTCTTCCTGCTCTCCTTCTTTCGGAGATGGGATAAGACCAGCCCTCCACGTTTCTCCATTCTTAGTAACAATTTCAGTTCTCATTTCTTAATCTCTCTTCTAACGCTCTTTCTAATTCCTTCTAAAAAGGTAATGAGTATAAAGGTTTTCACACTTTCTACACAATAAGGAACTCTGTTATTTGTCTGTACTTTCCTTCCTCTCTCCCTCCCTCCCTTCCTTCCTTTCTTGTATTTCTGTTGAAAAGACTTCCATTATCCTCATGCGAGTGGGAGATATTTGAAAGTGCTAAAGGACTACTTGTTAATAATATTCTCAAGCTAATGCTGTCAAAGCTGTGTACATGTTCTTTTTTACTTTTAATAGAGCACTTACTTATTGTCAGGCATTGCTATGTGCAAAGGTACATAAGGAATGGTCACCTTCTTGAAAAGGTGCAGCATCTAGTGGTGGAGACATAGATATACATGTAAACAAATGCACCTTGTCAAAAATATTTTTATAGGGCTTCCCTGGTGGCACAGTGGTTGGGAGTCCGCCTGCCAATGCAGGGGACGCGGGTTCGTGCCCCGGTCCGGGAAGATCCCACATGCCGCGGAGCGGCTGGGCCCGTGAGCCGTGGCCGCTGAGCCTGCGCATCCAGAGCCTGTGCTCCGCAACGGGAGAGGCCGCAGCAGTGAGAGGCCCGCGTACCGCAAAAAAAAATTTAAAAAAAATATATATATATATTTTATAAAAAATATGTAATACGGGATTAGAGAAAAACTGAGTACAGCTTTCAGAGAAAGTCTATAGTCAGATGAAATGTCTGTGCTGAGACACTAAGTAGGCATCTCCAGGGGGAAAGGGCATCCAGGCAGATGGAAGGGTCCACACACAGGCAGAAGTGTGGACCAACATGACATTTGGGAAACGTTCAGTGACCTGGTGGGGACTGAAATAAAGTGGGATTGGGAAGGAGGAGGTAGATGGAACCTGGCCTCCTATCCAGATGGTGAAAAACTTTGCAGGCTTAACTACGTGCCCTGGAGTTTATCCACCTGACAAAAGGGGGCCCGTGAAGGACTTTTAAATTAGGAAGTATTATAGGGTCACTCTGAACTGGTGGTGTAAGAGAAGGGGGCCGTCGGGTGGTGACACCATGTCTGGTATACCAGATGCCCGGCAAGGTTTCCCACCCTTTCCTCAGGACATACAGCTCTGAAACTTGACCCTGATTGTTTTTTCTTCTATTATCCCCTCAGTGATATACTTTTCAGAGAACTACCTTTTATTAAAACAAGACAAAATAAAACAAAGCACACCTTTTATTCTACTTAAATGTCCTTTGGAAATGAATTGATAATAATTGGCATATAAGTGTCATAAATATCTTGACAAAATTTAATTGCTTTTAGTGTCAGTTGGGGACACAGGCCATTTTTGTGTTCAGTTCTAGGTTTTCACCCTTCCTCGTGGAGAGCGATAATATTTGACCTGACAGATTCTCGCATCAATACAACCGGAGGTCAACGGAAAGCACTTTATGGGTGCAACGTGAGTTGGGGAAAAGAAGGAAGGGGGAAAAGGAATGTATTTGTCAGATGTCTCCAGAGAAACTGAACTAATAGGATATGTGTCTGCACAGAGAGAGATTTATTTTAAGGAACTGGCTCACAGGACAATGAGGGTTGGCATGTCCAAATTCTGCAGGGTGGCCCACAGGCTGGAGACCCAGGAATACTCAATGCTGTAATCCAAGTCCAAAGGCTGCCAGGCTGGAGAATTTCCCTCTGGCTCAGGGGAGGCCAGTCTTTTATTCTATTCAGGCCTTCAACTGATTGGATGAGGTCCACTCACTTTATGGAGGGTAATCTCCTTTACTCAAGTCCACTGACTTAAATGCTAATCTCATCCAAAAACACCCTCACAGAGACATTCAGAGTAACATTTGAGTATACAGCTGGGCACAGTGGCCAGCCAAGTAGACACATACAATTAACCCTCCCAAAGATGAATAGGAAATGTAGAGAAGAGAGTGGAAAGTGTCTGTAAATTTGTATCCTGTTGTGTCCAGCCCGACAGTGCTGGGACACACATGAAGCAGGGTCACACATGAAGCAGGGTCGATACGCTGAAGTAGGTTATGCATCAATAAAGCATGATATTATTTTAGTTTTTGAGTTAGCTTGAAGGTTAAGATAAAAGCAAACTTCCTTCCTACCTGATTCTCTGTAGATGCTGGAGAAATATACTATTGCTAGGCTAACTTTCCATAGCATGTAGAGAAATACTTTTGAGGTGGCTTTTCAGAACACGCATACTTTCTATGTTATGTCTGTGAAAAATAAAATATTTTTGCTATCTTAACAGGTCATGAAAATTGCCATGGGAAGGTTTCAGCCATGCTATCTAGCCAGGCCTTGCTCCAATCCCCTGTCATGTACTGGCACGGCCCATGTGGCTTTAAAACGCTTTTTAAGCTATATTTAGAGCTTCTCAGAATATAAAAATTGGATCGTACATTCCTTTATTTTTATGCTCAGTTTTCCACTTCATCCCTCTAGCTTACTTTCCACTTCAAGAAATACCTCCTATCAGAAATCTGTCATGTTTAAAGCTTTCCTCCCTCACCCTTCAAGGCAGTGAGGGATCTTCCAAATTATTCACCTTAAATGATTCTCCTTTCTCCACATCAGGTTGGCTGACCCAGAAGAACTCAAGTTCTGACAAAGAGGAGGAACATTCAGGCTTTAGTTTTGTTATTTCTATACGGTGGGACTTCCTGGAATCAAGGTGATGACGTAAAGATGACCCTGACGCTCAAGTGTTCACAGAGCCAAGGGGACAATCTGGAAATATTTCAAAAGAAAACTGGGAAAGTTTCCTGTACCCAGATTGACACTTGATTAGGGTGGGATGTCTTAAAGCAGCACATGAGGGAGGTAAAAGAATCTCTTGAAAACAGGAAGTTATTTAAGAAAAGAAATTAAAGGAGGTCACTTCCGGTAGCCCCTACGGGCTGATCAACGGGATTAGGACGATGCTCAACCTTCGGCGAGATCAATAGTCCAGTGGCCTTAACCTGCTTTTTTTTTCGGTACGCGGGCCTCTCACTGTTGTGGCCTCTCCCGTTGCGGAGCACAGGCTCCGGACGCGCAGGCTCAGCGGCCATGGCTCACGGGCCCAGCTGCTCCGCGGCATGTGGGATCCTCCCGGACCGGGACACGAACCCGTGTCCCCTGCATCGGCAGGCGGACTCTCAACCACTGCGCCACCAGGGAAGCCCAACCTGCTTTATTTTTTAACTCAGGAGCAGATTTCACCTTTCCTTGATTCAAGAGTATGTAATGGCCAATTAGCAGGAAAGGTGAAGGTGAAATTAAAACTCTGTAAAGAGGTTTTTGCCTGTGAGAACGTAGAGAACTCTTAGATGAAGAACGAGACAAACTCAATTACTTAAACAGCATCTTTAGTAACTGATGAGAAAGGGCATTCTGCCAATTTTTACTTGAGATTTTAGAGAAAAATGAACTTTCTTATTCAATATAATCATTTTGAAGATTTCTTGACTATGAAGAAAAGTTTCTGAAAGATTTCTGAACATGGAGACCTTTTAAAAACACATAAAAGGTGAGTTGATAGACGAATTGTTCTCAGCCCCCCCCACCACCCCGCTTTGTTTTTCTGGAAAGCAATGCTAAGGATGTGAAGGTGAATGAATACATCTATCTACTGGGGAAAATGTCAAGAAATGACCATCAAAATCCTGGAATTTTCATTTAAAAAATTAAGAGACTATAAACTGCCTTGGTTTTCCTATCTTTGATGTCTTCTCGTATTTTAGCTTGACTCCTTTAAAGTGGAACTATATGTAAATTACCGAGATTCAGAACATTTTTGATAAATTCACAAATATCAAATAAAATCATCAAAACTCATGACATCCAACCCCATAATAATTGTGGAACCAATAGCAAATGGTCCACGGGTAAAAACATTTAAAAAATGAGTGGCCAAGAATGATAATACGCCTGCCGATAGATTTGCCTCCACTGCTGTAAAGGGGCGCAGTGTATAGGCACAGGGCCACATTCTGAAGAATATGTGGGTACTTCTCCAACACTTGATTTGTCCAGCCAAAGCTAGCCTAGGTCCCTTCGCATTTTTTCTGTGGCTTCTTTCATGGATGGTCTGGGACTGATAGTTACATTACATTTATCTTCATTTACCTCTGAGTTGTTCAACTGAAGAAAAAAGTTCTCTCTATTGCATCAAGAGTAGCACTCAGTCCTACTGGCAAAAAATGCCATAAAGTGATGAAGAAATAATTTTTGCCAATTTCAACAGATCCTTGATGCTAATGATCAGATCAACACAATGTATTCTCTCTTCTTCCTCTCTCTCCCTTTCTCTCTCCTTCTCTCTTTGTCTCTGTCTCTTTCTCTCTCACCCCACCCCACCTTACTCATGTTTCTGAGTGAACGTTTGGTTTAGTCTTTGACCTTAACCAAGAAAGAAATCACTACTCATCTAATAAATAGCTACTGGTAGCAATTTCCCTTCATGAGAGGGAAAGTTCTCTTAAACCAATAGCAAAGGGGAAGACATAACTTAGCATTGCAATTACCTGACTTCCTCTGATGGTCTCTTTCTGGCATGTCTCCATGTATCACAAATTCTTTTCTAAATTCATAGCTCAGCTCCCATTTTCTCATCTTATGTAGCTAATATCCTCACAACATCTCAAGGACTCTTCACTCCCTCAATCACTTCCAGGAAGAAAAGGAAATTATGGTAAAAAGGAGAGTCTCCTTCAAGAAAACTAATCAGTTAGATAGTGAAGAGATTGAAAAGCAAATTTAAAGACTTGGAAAGTAATTTAAAAAAAAAAAGAAATCTTTAGAAATAGGTATTGCACCTGTAATGTGGTTTTAAAGTGCTCAAATCGAGTTAAGGAAATGGATTAATCAGTAGAGTGCATTAAACAGAACCAACTAACATGATTTCTAATCTGAGGATAAATTAAAATGAAAAAAGCTGTAAGGCCAAGCTTTATTTGTTTGGAGAATTTTAAACAAAGGGGGGACCAACTGTAAAAACATCTGCAGTCAGCTGGAACTGTATTTCCATCACCACAGGGCAGCTGAGATCCATCCAGGCATCTCTTCCAGGACATCAAAAAAAGATGAGCCTAATTGCTTCAGCCTTGGCTGGTTAAATAGTTAAGTGCACGGCTGTGTCTTACTGTGTGCGATGGAAAAGAAATGATCTTGTGATGGATTGAAGAATAGCATCTTGATAGAACTTCTCGTTCCAACCTTCCCTGGGTGTGTAGCATGAAACAGATCAGCATGATATTGTAACTCTCACTCTTCGGCCAAATAAGAGATGCTTTTATGGACAGAGCATAAGGAACTTATTTTTCTAAGTGAGAAGCCTAACCCTTTGGGAAAGAAAAGAAGCTTCTAGACTGAAGCTGGGTAGTAAGTACTCCTTTGAATTAAAACTGAGCAAAGTACTGTCTCATGAGACAAATTAGTCCCATCATAACTGTAACATTTACTGAACTTACTTATTTTGCTGGAAATTAGTCACTACTATCTCCATTGACCTTTTCTATTCCATTTTTCTTCCTTGATATTTTCGTAGTTGCAATTATAGTCATAGCCATACAGGGTTTGCCTTCTTATGGTTTGTTCCTTTCCATTTTCTAATGTGATGTCCCTCCATGACTCCTCTCTTAATACAACGGCCAATTTTGAACTGGTAACCATATGAATATATGTTACAAATTTGGAGTAGCCATCACCATTGAAGTCTTTCGTTTTCTCAAACCTGATACCTTTGGGCACAAAGGTAAAGTTCATTGTGAACAATTCTGAATGAATCCAGAGAGAGACAGAAGAAAAAATGTTCCATTTTCCAACAACAGGAGGCAAACTGTTCACATAAATAACATCTCTAAAGCAGAAGGTATGTGGAACAGAGGACTTCAGGGTCTCTGGAGCCCCGAAAATGGAAGGTAAAATCTGCAATTCAGGTACATTTGCTACAAAATTTTTTCATCAGATTCGCAAATAATTCAAAAGATTAAAAAGAACTATAAGGGGAAATGAAATCAATCTATATTTCTACAATTTAACCCTGGACAGAATATGGGCAAACATAATGACATGAGTATACCCTACAATCCTCCATGATGTAGACGTATGGTCAGTTGCAGGCAAAGGTGTTGGGATAGCAAAGCCTCCTGGGATAAGCTGTCCATGAAAAAGTTGCCAGAGTCCTATTTGCAAACTGATTCCACTGACTTCCTGAGAGAAACAGCGGACACACTTGGAAAGTGACATATCCCAGAATTATGGAAGTTGAGAATTCTAGACTCATGGGGGAGGTGTGGGATGAATTGGGAGATGGGGATTGACATATATACACTATTGATGCTATGTATAAAATAGTTAACTAATGAGAACCTACTGTACAGCACAGGGAACTCTACTCAGTGTTCTGTGGTGACCTAAATGGGAAGGAAATCCAGAAAAGAGGGGACATATGTATACGTATAGCTGATTGACTTTGCTGTACAGTAGAAACTAACACAACATTGTAAAGCAACTACACTCCAATAAAAATTAAAAAAAAAAGAGGGTAGGACGAAACTGTCATAAAACTCCACAGGAGGCAAGAGAAGGGTGGGCAAATGGACGTATGGACTGCCCGCACATAGACTATGAGCTCAAAGATACTGGAGATGGATAGAACCCCTCCTTGGAGACTGATTCTGTGTGTTCCAAGAACATATGCTGGTTATACTCCAAACCTTCTCATTCAATCCTACGGGAACTTTACCCAAGTCCTTTGGGAAATCTGAGGACTGTAAGAAAAAAGGAGATTGCAGCAGACATTTGAGGACCATGTCAGCCATGTAGAAATCTGATAATATACACCTTAATGCAAAAAAAAATGTTTGAGAAAACCTTTCTTCTCTTGCCAGTGATGCAGAAGGACAAGTAGGAAGAGGAGAGAAGGAAAGATGGAGGGAAAATACAGCGGTGAAATCCCTTTCTGAGAGTGAAATATCTGAGAGTAAAGCAGCTTACATTGAGACCCCAGGTGGCAGAGTGAAGTATTAGCTCTACAGTAAATTCACCTGTGAGAAAAAAGGAGAGGGCAAAATCCCTGAGAAGGGAAAAAAGTCCAGAATATTCTCTGGGTGAGAGCAGGTTTCTATGCACTAATGTAAAGCACAGTGCTGATTGTTTGTCACCTCACGAAGTCTAGTATGGAAAACAGCCCCAGAGCTGCAAATATCTTGACCATGTGTGACACACTCCACCCCCAAAGGGCTCACCCAGCTAGCTGTGTTTTACCCGCATGCTCAAAATGTCTCATTTGTACACCAAAGAGTGAAGGTAAAATCTTAATATTTTGAGGTGAGGAAAATGAGGCAGCAATGTCTGAATGTTTGGCTGGAAATGACAGAGTCAGATCAGCTTGTTAAAAGGCAACAGGTTAGTGACATGACTACAGTACAAGTTAGCAAAAAATCGTATGAGGATCTGGTTACCTCAACCTCTCCCAGTTAGACACTGCGAATTAGAAACGTCTAGTGATAATCTTAATTATTAAGTGTTCTACACATCCCAGTCACAGTGCCCTTTTCAAGATGAGACACTTTTACTTTATAGAAGTTAAATGAAGACTCAGTCTTGGGCCTCACTGATTGCTATTTTTTTTTTTCTCTTATCAGGTATGCTATTGGTCTTTAGAATTCACTATTTGTTTTGTGTTGGTTCCATCAAAGGGTCTAAAATTCTGCTTTAGGCATTGTTACAGATGCCCCACAGAATTAAGATGATTCCCTAGGTTAGTCTGATATCTGACTTGTCTATATAATACTGCGTACCTGGAACACAGATACATTAGCCATGGAAGGATATTATTTGTATTTTATTAAATTTAATAAGAAGATAACATTTCTATAAAGTGCTGGAAGTACAATGGTGAATACTACCTGACCTTTGCTGTTGTGAAGGTTTAAAATACTCTGGAAGAGGCAGACATGACATCGGGCAGTGCTATTGATGCAAAGGCTGTCATGGGGGGAGCCCTGTATGTGCTGAAAGATAAACAAGAGAAAACAAGGAAGAAAAGTAGAACACAGAAAACGAGAATGGACCAGGCTAACTGCTTGAAAACATTTGGGAAAGTTTGATAGAAGAGCTAACATTTAGACTGAATCTCGAAAAGACAAGCTGACACTCTCCAGGGCCCATACAATATGTTTAATGAGCTACAAGTTGGCATGACCGGAAATTAGATATATATGGAGAAAGGGTACAACCAGATTGGTAAAGAGGCTTGTAGGATAGGTCTTATCTTCCAAGCTAAGGAATTTGGAGTTTATCCAAATGTAGCTGATGGAGAACTGTTAAATAATTTCTAACCAAAAGAATTAAATGTGCTTTAGAAAAACCTCTGGCAACACACGTAGTTTGGATCAAAGGAGGGTGAGAAATTGGAGGGCGGTTGCAATGGAGAAGTCCAGGGCTCATGGGTCCAGGGCAGTCCCCTGAAATTCATCAAGCTCAATTATCCTCCTTTCAGAGTCAATGAGGACCTAGGAGCCATAGCTTCAGGTGGGGACATCCTGGTGGCTGTGTCACTTGGAACTCAGATGAGAGATCTGGGCAGGAAACAGGACAGTCATGGAGGGCTGGTGACTGTGATTATTAAGATCGCTTATGACTAGGAAGAGAGAAGGCTCAACTTTTCTCCCATTTGTACACTCTACTATTCTCTCTCTCTCTCTTCTCAACTTCCAACCATCCCCATTTACTTCCCAAACTGAAATTAATAAATAGAAACCTCTCTGACTCTACATTGCTTTCTAGCTCCCACCCTTTGAGCTTTCTTTCTCTTCTCAGCCAAGCTGCTTGAAAGTGATGAGAGTGACATCTTCCTTCCCTTCCTTCCCTTCCTCACCTCCCATGCATTTTTCTTCTGACTACCATCTGCTCTCTGCCTCTAGGCCTCCACAGAAATGACTCTGGCAAAGGGTAGCAAAGATGTCTTTATCATCAGAGCTCCTAGACTCTGTTCAGCCTTTATCCTCCTGAATCGCTGTGATCACTCAGTATTGTAGAGCTTTCCTTGGCCAAACATCAAAGGGGAGTCCCTTCTCCTTTCCAAAGTGCAAATGTATTCATTAGTATTTATTTTTTTAATTAAGGCAGTGATGGATTCCAAAGCTACAGTTTTTGTTTGTTTGTTTGATTGTTAACAAACTTCATTTACTTCCTGGAAATTTAAACACCTACCATCTTCCCTGCCCTTTGCTGGTGATGTCCATTTCCTTGAACTATTTCATAATTCAGGCAGAGAAAACGCTACCTAAGAAAAGAAATTCATTCAAAGTCAATCTCCAGGAACATAGCCTAAAAAATGCTCTCCCCTCGTGGGGTAACCTGCCTGCTCTTTCATTTTTGAGATGATTCACAATGATGTGATGGTGCTGCAATCTATTTTGTGTCCTATGAGACCCTAAAAGGGGGAGGGGAGTAGTTCTTCCATATTTTATCGAAAATAGTATGAAGAAACAAGCATGCAAAAAATTCTCAAGACCAGACCAAGAGGTACAGAGTGAAGACCATTCCTATGTTTATAGCTCCTTCTTACTGTACAATTTATATAAATTATCTATGGAGAATATAATGGATCAAGCCACATAACCCCATGCTCCCCTCACCAGAGTTTATCAACTCCTCATGAAGTTTCCAGATAAAGAGACACCGTTCCATGACAAATGGCTCCGAGTAAAGGTTGTAACAAGGATTCACTGACACAATGTCTATGATTCTATCCTCTTGCGATTCTTGTTCTACATCAATTTTTCCCCACCTCACTTTGAGGTCCTCCTCTTCGTGCCCTTAAAATTGGGGTTTCCTGGGGTTTTTCCTTGGCCCACTAGTCTCCTTTCTATCATCTCCCTGGGTGATCTTGTGCCCTCAAGGTTTTGATGATGTCAGGGATGGGAGATTCACTACTCTTCCTGGCCCCCATCCCTTCTCCCTGCTCAGAGCCAAGGCCCTTGGGACGTGGATGTCTGGATGTACCACAGGCTTGTCATCCCACATTCAGCATGTCCTCAACTGAGCTTTGGAGCTACTCATCTTTCCAACTAAGACTGGTGCTTCTTAACATTTTCCCAGTCGTAGATATCAGTACTATCAAGGAACCGATCACTGAAGCCAGACATTCTAGAGTATTCCTAGATCATCTCCCCAAATAGACACTCAGTTGACTACACTAGAATCCTTTGTCCAGCCCCCCAGTGGCCTTCCTTCCTCACAAATTTAAATTCTCCACTCTTCTTTATTTTTATTTATTTTATGTATTTATTTACTTTTTGCAGTACGCGGGCCTCTCACTGTTGTGGCCTCTCCCGTTGCGGAGCACAGGCTCCGGACGCGCAGGCTCAGCAGCCATGGCTCACGGGCCCAGCCGCTCCGCGGCACGTGGGATCTTCCCGGACCGGGGCATGAACCCGTGCCCCCTGCATCGGCAGGCGGACTCCCAACCACTGCGCCACCAGGGAAGCCCTATACTGTGTCCTTTTCATCAACATGACTTGGGAGCTCCTCACCAATTCCTGAGATTTCCCAAGCAAAGGAATCAGATGACTCTGCCCCCTCCTCATCTGCTCCCACCCCATCTGTACTGAACATCATGTGCCCAGACAACTTTCCTAAGGAGCTGTAATTTTCTGATTAATGTTACACTGTGAGAAGATTCAGAATGGTTGAGCAGGTCACCCCATTCCCTGAAGAGCCATAACTGCAAGACAGAAATATCCCAGCCTGAGTTTTTTAAGTTATGTATAAAATATTCTATTTTTAAATCTACCTTTTTGAGTAATTTTTTTTTTTTTTTTTGCGGTACACGGGCCTCTCACTGTCATGGCCTCTCCCGTTGCGGAGCACAGGCTCCGGATGCGCAGGCTCAGCGGCCACGGCTCACAGGCCCAGCCGCTCTGTGGCATGTGGGATCTTCCCGGACCGGGGCACGAACCCATGTCCCCTGCATCGGCAGGCGGACTCCCAACCACCGCGCCACCAGGGAAGCCCCCCACTCTTCTTTAGATCAGCCTAAAGTCAGAGGGCCAGGAGACCACCTGAGACCACAGTTCTATTCACACCCCCAGGAGAACAACGAGCATTTTCTCAAGGGTAGTTGACAGAACATTTCTATACCCTTATATCTGGGATTATTTTCAATCACTGTGTAAGGAAATTTATGAACAAAAATCCTTGGATCCAATATACATAATCTGCTGATACTGGCCAAAACTTATAAAATGTTGAAACTATGGTCTAAGAAGAGAGCAAGTGAGAAATACGACAGCAGGAATATCCATTAGAGAATGAATGCTGAAATCCATAATTAAAATAGTAGCTTGCTTCCTACATGGCTCTGTTATTAATCTGTTCAAATCTGTAAATTACAATATCAATCACTTTACTAGGGGGAGGAAATTCTCCCGGTCTGTATTCCATTTACCAATATGTCACCCGAAGAAGAACCTATCTGGGACATTTCCCAATATCCGTACATGTCAAATTAAATTATCTGGTCATCTCATTTTGATGCCTCATATGTATTCACTATAAAAGACCCCCTTACTCCCCCAAAAAGGAGAAGAGTACAACTGAGTGAAATTTTGGAGGGTAAAATGAAGAGTTTGTCTCCCATCCAGGTGACTTGTTCCAGGGATATAAATAAGATTCAATGCAGACCTAATACCTGTGACTTCCGGTTTCCAAAAGAGTACAACAGCAATGCGTAAAACAGATCACCCAGGGAGATAGAAGAAAGGATACTAGGGGGCCAAGGATAAAACCCCAGGAGACACCAATTTTAAGGGTATGAAGAGGAGGACCTCAAAGTGAGATGGGAAAAAAAAAAAAAAAAACTTGTCCTGTAACGTCCTGTCTGAGAACCTATTTGTGAGCTGGCCGATTCAACCAAGTCAAAACTTCGGAAATGATTTAATGAAACCCAGTCAAACTCTAGGAATACTGCCCTTTGCTGATGCAAATGAACAAGATTTAATTTTCAGCTGATCAAAACCATTAATTCCGTCCTTAGATCTATAAATTGGCTATTGATTTTCACAGGGGGAATGACTCGCTCCGTACCATCGCAACTCAGAAGTAGAAAGTGAGTTTCCTCCCCACAGAGCCATCTGTTTGACAGCTCTGACTGAGCTCCCTTGGTAAAGCCTCCACAAAATTTACACCTTTCTCTATGACCTCTGAAATCTTCTACACTTGAAAAAAAGAACCCCCAAATCCCAAAGTGTCCTTTGCATATAGATGCCTCCATGGGATTGTAGCTGTGGTTGTGGAAATGGCTTCATCTGTCAGCCACCTAATGCAGGAGGTTTTCTAATTGATAATGAGCTCCTTAGGGGAACATAATTTCAGAGTGTAAATTAATCATCATTTTCAAAGGATGGCACCTGACTTTTAATAAGTTATCTACTACCTTGTGTGTTATCTTTTGTAATAAACGTGTCCTAAGGAGGCAAATTTACAAAAAGAAAAAAAAACGTGTTGAGTTTGATGGTATGCACGTAAGTTAGCCAATCAACAATGGTGGTGCTCTACTTTTTAAAAAATACAAAACACCATCTGTGTTGTCTAAGACAACTTGTTGAGTTTAAAAGTATTTCACACTAAGATCTGAGTACATGTAGTGCAGGTGTCTCTTAAACCCCACTAGATGCTGACTTTGCCTGGAAAAGCTTAAGAAAGTGTTTAGTGAAACTCAAAATAGTAACATAAACGTTGACTTATTTAAAAAAAAAAAAAAAAAAGAAGATTTTTTAGGTTTCCCCGTTTATCCCAAATGGTTCTCAGTGTTTTTAATAACCTGCATTTAGGGGGGTGGATAATGCACTGGTGATAAAGCTTTTTATTAATACATATTTCAGCAGCCAGAGAGCGTGAAGACAGCGTTGGCATTGTGGCTGAGGGTTTTGTTTTCTGATTACGAAGGACTGGAAGGCCTGACGCGCCAGGGCTGAGTGATTTCACCAGGTTTGTTCTGTGGTTCCCCATTGTCGCCCTTGAAAAGAACATTCCCACAGAGCGGGCTCTAAAGACAATAAACATCGTATGTTAAAAAGAAATGACATAATATTCGGTGCTGATAAGGGAGCTTTTCCCAGGGGCTGCGTGGGACTGAGCCCAGGAGGCCGTCTGCGCTGGGTGCCTGGAAGGAAGTGTCCCCAAAGTGGTTTACAGAGCCAAGGCAGCCTCGGCACAAAGGACCCAGAAGTGGGCAGGTCCCTCCCGGTCTCTGTGAAAATCAATCCAAGGAAGTCTGAGGCTGTGGAGCAGTTTCCTGTCCGCTGTGTGGGAAATTTAACGGAGGGCAAACGGCCGGCAACAATGGGACAATATATTATAATAAACAGGAAAAATAGCATTGGCCACGGAAATCAATGGCTGGACTTCATGAGGCATTCATGAGATTGACAAGTGAATAAATTAAAACCCGAAGGTTAGGACACTGAAAGAGAAGTTAATTTTATGTCTGTCCTGGAGCTGCCCTTTTCAGACTCAAATTAAGACTGTGTATAATAAAATAAACACAAAGTCTTAGATGCACAGAAAAGACTTCGCTAAGACCTACATCGTCAGAGAAGCAGAGGTTCTTTTAGGAACGTCCCCCTGCATGTGCAGCGCTGCTGACAGGGAGTTAACCCCCTCGACAGCGTGACCAAAGACTTATTTAAACGAGTTTCTTGCTTTCAATAAACCTGCGCTCAGCAACCAACTGTTCATCCAGGAAGTGATGTGACACCCCAATACCCTGAAGAAGTTTACTCAACCAGAATGGAATGGAGATGTGCTATTTAATTTAAAGAACCCAGGAAAAAGCCACACGAGGCTCCTCCAAACCCCCAAATAATTATCCACAACAGAACACAGCTAACTCTAAAACAGACTTCATTTCCATAAACAATGATCAGTCCATTTCCGTGCTGTGGCTTCCCTTTTTAAAGATGTTTGTAAAGTGTGTTTGGCTTTCTTTTAATAATAAAATGACTTTAGTTAGAATTCACCACTCAACCTTGGTTTTGCAAGAAAGTGTTTGACACACCAAATTCTTTCTCCTAATTACTGTGAAAGACAGAGCTTTGTTCAGCAGACAAAGCAATAGGCTGAGGATTTTGAGACAATTAATTCTAACCCAGGCTTGGCGACTAACTCTCACTCCATCTCAGTTCCTTTGACAATTAAGCATGAATCCACAGTTTCTGAACTTTTGTTTTAAGTTATTACAAAGCATGACATGTCTGGTGGCTGCTGCTGGAGAGCTGTCTCACATACCCTAATATTTAGAAGCCATACCTCAAGTATGTCTTACAAAGTCTGGTTTGGGTTTCAAAGATGTTTTGCTGCATTCTTCATTTGACTCTTTGATTTTGGACTGAGACGTTTTCTTTACATACCAAGGACTGCTGACAGGGTCCAATATTTTGCAAAGTTGTATGATTTGGTCTTTAATAAATAAAAATTAACTCAGGAATTTCTAGCCTCCTAGTCTCCTAAGAACATTCTTAAACACATTAAAGCAGAAAGATAATATCAGAGTGCCGAACTCTGGTTTCACCTTAAAATTTTTACTATGAGTTTAGGAGGATGTAGAAAGATTAAGAAATAACATCCTTCAATCTCTTTATTATTTTAAATGTGGTAACAACCTAGTTCTTTTTTTGGGGGGGTGGTTGGTTTTTGTTAGGTTTGCCCAGAAGGAGGAGAAAAAAAGTCAAATTTATTTATTTGTTTAAATTAATCCAACCTCATTCTTAAACATTGACTTCAGCAGCTGGTCAAACACAATCCAGGCGGCCAGCAGAGGGCAGTATATAACAGCGGACACAGTCTCTTTATTTGAAAGGTAAACCCTACCAGTTCTACACGCCAAGGGACATAAAATAAAAATACAATTCTACATGGAGTAGTTTCTGACCAAAGAAACAAACATTCTGGCATCAAATTAGATATTAGAATGCAGTCGGAAGACGTGAAGGCTCCTGGAAAAATCCGCTGCGTTTCCGTGATACCCCCTGAAGGAGGCCCTTCACACGCCTCACTCCGTGTTGTCTCTAAGGCCAAAAAGAGTCACTGACTTATTCGTCTCAGCGTTTTGTTTAATTTAGATTCCATCCTGCTGAGCAGCACAACGTCCAGGACTATGTTCAGAAGAGAACCCAGAGTGCCTTCAATGAACATTAACAAACCTGGGCAGACGCCTTGCGGGCCGCCGGGCAGCTTCACCCACGGGGCGCTCCTGGCCGGGTTTCCACATGGTCCCTGCAGGAGGGCGTCCCAGCGCTCCGCCCCACGGGCATCCTTCCTCTCCTCCCTCCGCCTTCATCCTTCTCCGCGTCGTAGGTTTCACAGCTCCATCTGCGGACCCGGCATCTAACCCCTTCTAAGTGGCGGGCAAAGCTTCCACGGGAAGCCCCATCCTCGGACAAAGCTGCATCTCCAGTCTGGTCTTCTGGGTCTTCTACAACTTTTACCAGAGTCATTGAAATTAACAATAGCATGCTTTCCTTGACAGCCTGGGCGCTGGCCTCCTTCCCTGGGGCCAAGGCCAGGTTTTCTGGGTTCCTCTCCCACACAAGCCCCACCCTTCCTTCGCCCTCTCTTCACCCCCGCCGTCACCTCCACCCCGTCTCTCTTTCCCCTTCCCAGCCTCAGACCACGGAACTGAATTAATAATCAGGGTAGCCTCCTGGGCACTGATATTTCCTCAGTTTTCCCGTGACCCAACCCAGCGCCCCTCTCCAGCTGTTTACTCCCTATTCAAACATCTGGCAGTTCTTCTTGCTTACCTTTTTTTTTTTTTTTTTTTTGTCTTTTCCTTAGGAAAGGAAAGTACAGGACAAAGACAAAAGCTGACTATTAAAATAACAAGAATAAGAAGGATGAACAGGCTACTCAGGGCCTGAACCAAAGTCAGCACAGGGGTTGCGGAAACCCCAGAACCGCAGTCAATCAACTCACCTGAGTGAGTTAAGACCTCATGACCTCATCTGAGTAATGAGTGGGCTCCCTTTTTAAAATCCACTGTATGACGAAAAGGAAAAAAAAAACCCTTAGTTCCTAAGCAGCTGCATCTCCCGCTGAAGTCGACATGAACTTGAGGGTTTAACTCAAAGATGTTTCCTTTCCTCTCAAGATATTTTATCACATTTCACTTCAAATATGGAACGTGAGTTTGCTGGATGGTGTAAAATACACCCCGTACTTTCAAAGATTTCAAATTAAAAAAGAATAAATACAGAATTTCATAGTTTTCAAAGAAATATGTGTTGCCTTCCCGGTTATTCACATTTAATTTGAAAGGAAAACTATTTTTAAAAGCTAAATAAGGATGTTATGATTTCCAAGAGTAATATGGAATCTCGACATTTCTCTCTATCCCACTGTCCACTTCACACCTCAGCTGAACTTGACTCAGTCTTGGCAGAAAGATATCACTCTGGAAGAGGAGATTCCTACAGTCTGCCCCATGAACAAACCCAGCCTTTGAAAGAAAACCTCTGTGGACAATGGCATTGCTTCTCTCATCTCCACAATAAGAGCCTTAAGTTCACATTCACCCGAGTCCAACGTGATTTTGAAAATCAATATATCGCAATCAACAGTTTCTCCTCTGGTCAAAATTCAGAGGGCTGGTTATTTTTTTAAGAAATGTCTGCCCTTTAATGATTTTTATCCATCTCAGTGAAGACATGCTGGTTCTCAATATTGAGTCTGAGATTTATGCGCAGGGGCCTCAGGCAGTGTCTGGCGCTCACTCAGAGAATTCACCCTAAGGCCAGCCTCTGAGGGAATCCCTTCAACAGAATCTCTGGCAAGCCTTCCTCCTTCATTTTCAAAACACCCCAGTGATGGAGAAGCAGTCCCTTTAAAGGAGGTCCATTCCATTTCTAGGTAGAATAATGGTGCAACAATTCATCCTTATGATGAATCCCACCCTTGCTCGTAATTTCTATTTATTGATCTTAATTCTAACTTCTGGGCACACATTGGGGGAAAAAAAAGCCAATTCTTCTGCAGCAATGTTTGAGTAAAGCTCTCATATTTCTTGAAAATTCTCTGGGTTAAACAGTGCTGGCCCCTTCTGATGTTTCGCATAGACCACCCTAGCAAAGCCTTTCAGCGCCCCAGTTTCATTTCTCAGGATCTGTGTCTGTAACACGCAGCTCTGGAAACTGAACACAGTTGGCTAGGTGTGGCCTGACCAGTACCTGATGAGACCTCTCTTTTTTCTTCATCAGTAATTCTGAAACTTGTATGTATCCAAGCATTACCTAGGGGACTTGTTAAAAATGGACATTTCTAAGCCCTTTTCTTATACATTCCGGTTTCTAGGGGCCCAGACAGCTGCATATGATGAGCAGGTATTCCTCAGCCCATATATTGAGAAATATTTCCTTAGGGGGTATACTTTAAAAAAAATATGGCCTCAGATCTCATTCTTTTTTTTAAGGACACTACAGAGTCATATTGATATTGCAATCAATCTAAACAGTTAAGTCTTCTCACAGAAACCCCTATCAGAGTCCCCTGTCCTACAACTGTGTAAGTTTTAAGGCTAAAATTCATGAAAATGCATTTATCCCTATGTAGTGTTGCCAGATAAAACACAGGAAGCCCAGTTAGATTTGAATTTCAGATAAACAACAAATCGTTTCTTATTGGGACATATACTAAAAATTATGCATTGTCTATCTGAAATTCAAATTTAACTGGGTGTCCTATATTTTTGTTTACTGAATCTGATAACCCTAACCCCGTGAAACTTACTCTGCTTCTATTTGTTTTTTCTTGTCTCCCCTTTGTGACCATTTTGGACCTAATTCTGTCCTCAAAAGTTTTTAGTTTTCAAAAATATTCTCCTGTTTCTGACCATCAAGTTACTCTCCCTGTTTATGTGAATTCCCAGGGACAGGCTCAGAGTTGATGTTTGCTCCCTATTGTAAAAGAAAGGTCCATCTCACACAAGTGATTAAGTACAAATATCCCTTTTTCTTCGTCATCTCCAACCTTTCCCCAAGTCCAAGATAACTAGTTTGTTTTCAGCTATACTGTAAATAAAAGCACACCTGACTCAGAATCAGAAGGCCTGAGTTCGAATATTGGTTCTACCATTTAAGAGCTGTGCAACTTCAGGCAATTAATAGACTTCTCTGAACGTCAATTTCCTCATTTGTAAATGGGGCTACTTAGGGTGATTATGAGAAGTTCATGAGATGATAGAGAGGAAAGTCTCAAGCCTTGTACCTAATAATTAATAATTCCTCAAAAAGAACTCTTCATTCATGAATTTTTAAACTAGTTATGAGAGCTGCAAGTTCAAATTGGCAGAAATAAGTGCGTGGATCACTTCCCGTTTGTCTTAACGTCCATAAGAAGTATAAAAAGCAATAAATCTGTAGCTATAAAGAAAAAAAGGGGGGGAGAGATTGAGGTTAGCGGCTGCAAACTATTAGCCATAGAATGGATAAACAACAAGGTCCTACCGTATAGCACAGGGAACTATATTCAATGTCCTGTGATAAACTATAATGGAACAGAATATGAAAAAGCATGTCTATATATAACTGAATCACTTTGCTGTACAGCAGAAATTAACACAAGACTGTAAATCAACTACACTTCAATTTTTAAAAAAGAATGAAAAAAAAGGGGGGAAGTCATCATCAGATATACATTATCAATGAGTTATTGGAAAACAGAAAGCCAAGCCTCTGGGCACATGGAATCGAAACAAGAGAGAGCAGCCAGAACACACTCCTCCGTGAAGGGGCCCAGGAAGTGGGCCGATTCTGTGCATCCACACCAAGAGGACGTGATACAGGAGAAAAGCATCAGGTACAGGGGAGAATAAGGAAAAACAAAAACAGTGTGGCTGGCAACAGAGAACCGCATGAATATCTACTTTCACTGAAGATCCGACATGCATAGGTAACCAGGGGGTTATCATCAGAAAAACAACAACCAAAGGGGAAAAAATGTGGGCGCTCTGCTGGTCCTGACATTCCCTTTGAGGTGGAAGGAGGAGCTTGCAGCTGACAGCAGGCTCTCTCTCTGCCCGTTCCCGCCGAAGAGAGCCAGGAAACAGACTGGATCCACATTCCAGGGGCCCCAGCTAGTCCGCCCCATGACAAGGAGAAGGCTGAATGTGGAGGTGGAGGTGGACTTCCTTGCAATACAGCAGAGAACCCCACCCAGTTCCCAATCCTTCTGTCTTAAAAAGGAGCCGACTATCAAGGAGGAACCACATCCGTACGAAAAAGTAAGACGGAGAAAAAGCTAACAGTAGAACTGAACCCAGAAAGACACACACAGTTCAGACAATCAAGAGACCTTACAGAAGGAAAAACAAACAAACAAAAAACACTTCTTAATAAGGTGAGAAAGATTTGAGAAAAATATTCTATTTTAAGATAGTAACAGAATTCTACGAAAAAATTACAAGAACAGGTGAGGAGTTGTATATGACTGATGAAATTAAAAAAATACGTCAATAAAAGGGAGAGAAAATAAAATCTAGGAAATCTCCAGGAATGTGGAACAACATGACAGAAATAGGAAATATAAAAGAACACAGGCAGCATAGGGAACAAATCCAGGAGGTGTAATATTCAAATAATACATCTCATAAACTGAGAAAAAAACAGTAAGGAAGAAATTATGAAGACATAATAGGAAAAGAATTCCAATCCTAGAAGAAGTCACCCATCTTCAAATCAAAAGAATCTGACGAGTATAAAGCAAAATGGATGCAGAAATAGCCTCGTGTCTTTTCACAAGGGCAAAGTTAAAAGTCTTGGGACCTCCCTGGTGGCGCAGGGGTTAAGAGTCCACCTGCCAATGCAGGGGACACGGGTTCCAGCCCTGCTCTGGGAAGGTCCCACATGCCGCAGAGCAACTAAGCCCATGCACCACAACTACTGAGCCCGTGCGCCACAACTACTGAAGCTTGCGTGCCTAGAGTCCGTGCTCCACAACAAGAGAAGCCACGGCAATGAGAAGCCCGCGCACCGCAATGAAGAGTAGCCCCCACTCAGCGCAACTAGAGAAAGCTTGCGTGCAGCAACGAAGACCCAACGCAGCCCAAAATAAATAAATAACTAAATGTATATTTAAAAAAAAGTTAAAAGTCTTAAATGCTCCTATGGACGGTGGGGGGTGGGGGGCAAAACCTATCAAAGAACAAGAATGAAAGTGCTATCAGATACCTTATCAGCAACCCTGGTGAAAGAAGACAGTGGAGAAATGCCTTTAAAACCTGGTGGAAAATGATTTGGGATTCAAATTATAAATCAAATGTGAGATGCTAACCACCTTTCCAGACAATCAGTGATCCATAAATTGTACCTTCCACGTACCCTTTTCTGAAACTTCTTACAAATATAAGCCAGCAAAAGCAAATGGGAAAAAACACAAAAGGATAAATCGTGAGTTTCAGGAAACAATGGATGCAAACCAAGAAAAGGTAAACTCAAGTCCCAGGATGAGAGCAGAACAGGTGTAGAGCAGATCTAGAAAGAAAATGGTCCAGCTCAGGCCATTAAGGAAAAGGCATGTAATTATAAACTTCAGGACAAGCAAAAAACTGTAAGTAAATCTGTGATCCAATTAGGAAACAAACTAATAATAATAGCAAACACTTGTATAAAGCTTACAATATGTCAAACATCTTTTTAATCATTTTTGTATATTGATTCAGAATCCATCAAAACTGTATGGTCATCACCCATATTTTATAGATAAACTGAAGCATAAACAGTTTAAATAACCTACTAAGCCCCAAAGCTACAGAGTAGCAAGACTGGGCATTGGCCCCAGGCAATATGGCTCTAGATTTTATGCCCTTAACCACACCTTTCCACTGCCTTTCTAAAATAGATGGTGCCTATATAGGTTTTAAAACTAAATGATAATTTCTGTAGAATGCAAATATATTAAAGAGCCAGTAAAAGTGATTCTGGAGAAAAAAGAAAAAGTGATTCTGGAGAAAAAAGAAATTAAAGACATTCCAGAGAGAAAGGATAGGATGGCAGAAGGTAGAGTCGGGAAGATAAATGGATGCGTTTGCCTTATTATGTCACAGGAAGGGAAGGCAGAGTGAGCAGAATTGAAGTAGGTTTGTTTGTGTTTTTCAGAAGATGATGGGATCTCTACCTGATGGCTAGTTTTTCCATTTGTAAAACAAGAAATGAGGTCACCAACCAGGAGTGTGGGACCAGGTAAGTGCGGGAGATTTATGGAAACTGGAAAGAATTTGAAATCATTCTGGTGCAGAACGGAGGAATGTTGACCAACAAAATCCAGTAGCATTTCCCGGCAGCACTGCAGGTTAGTGATCATGAAACAGTAGAACCACTTTCCCCTGATGTGTGCTTTCTCCAGGCAGAGAAGAATGAGGTAGTTGGGTCCTTCCAAGGTGGTGTTTTTGTCAGATGAGTTGGAGAAAACGACAACAACAATAGCAACAAAAAGGCAAGAGGGCTTCAGGCATTGGCAGGAATTATTAACAAGACGGAGCATTCAGTGTCAGCTGGGTGACCAAGGAGAGGCAGTTGGAGGAAAAGTAGGAAGACCAAAGGGCGGAAGTCTCAGCTGGATGGACGAAATGACCCGGCGGAAGTCGCTTAACAAGTTAGCAGAGGATGGAGAAAATCTGTGGTCCCACATCACTGCTCTGATAAAGACTCTGGAGGTGTTCCCAGTGGTGTTTCCCGACAAGCCTGCCAGTGTGCCACGGGAGTGACGAGCTCAAGTGAGCGGAGGTCTGCAGCGGTGAGAAAGTCATGGGTGGACGGGGCCGCAGGTACAGAAGTCGCCCACATGGATGACAGACCTTGGCGGAAAAGAAAAAGACTAAGTCACGTGCAAAATCTGTGATGTTTTTGATTAAAAGGTGGATAATCTCAATAGGGATAAAGAGACAGAGATTAGTGTGAAGTGTCTTGAGTCTCAAAAATCCAGGGTTTGTCGTTGTTGCTTCGTTTTTGCTTTACAGATGGAGAGGTGGAGGAGCTGGGATCTGAAAGGAGCAACGAGGGGCCAGGAGAAAGCCAGTGCCATGCTCTGTCCTTGAAATACATGAAGTGCGAGAAGATATAGGGCAATGACAGGGGGGCGGCAGGGGAGATTGTGGTCCCAGATGAGAGCCAGGTAATAACGCAGGAAGCTGGAGGGGACACGAGGAGAGTCTGGGGACAGGGGGTGTTTGCTTTAAAGAAGACTTTGGGAGGGATAGGAGGTGGAAAGCTGGACACCAAGGAAGTGGCGATTATTAGGGAAGAAGGAAGATGACCCAGCTTCCCTTCCCCTTAGGAACTGACTGATGACGTCACACAAGAGAAGGCGGTGGTTTGTCTCAACAGACTCTGATATAAGTGGATTCTGGGCTTGCTGTGTCGTTTAAGTCACATTAAGAAAAAGAGACGTATTTCCACATACAATGCTCTGAATTAGCACAGCTTCCAAATTTGTGGAGTGCCAAGTAATGAGCTGGGTTTTTTATTTTCATTTAACTTTTATTTTATATTATAGTTGAATTACAGTGTTGTGTTAGTTTCAGGTGTACAGCAAAGTGATTCAGTTATACATATACATATATCCTTTTTTTTTCAGATTTTTTTCCCACGTAGGTTATTACAGAATATTGAGTAGAGTTCCCTGTGCTATATAGTAGGTCCTTATTACTTATCTATTTTATATATAGTAGTGTGTATATGTTAATCCCAAACTCCTAATTTATCCCTCCCATGAGGTTTTATAATAATACAAGATTAGGTAAAACAAACATGGAGAAAAAGGACATAGAAAAGGCTCAGATGGAGAAAAAAAAGTCAATCAAAGAAATCAGTGACTCAAATTTTCCAAGCAAAAGGAAAGGGGTGACATCAAAATACAAGTATCCAAGAATAGAGGCTGCCTGTTAAACTGAGAGCAGGAAGTATGTTATTACTTTAAGTGATGGCAGGAAACTAATGGAAAGTCAAAGGTAATGATCAGTGTATCAAACCACCTTTTGGTTTGGGGGTGTGAGAGGTGATAACGTTTGCCTTGTGGTGTTTATTCCATTTGAATTTTCGTCCAATGGAATCAGTGATTTAAACTTAAGACAGTGACATAAAGATAAGCATGGAAACAATGATTTGTTTCAAATATGTCCTACAAAGAAACTCAAAGTCAAAGGTGCTTCAAAGATTAGAAAGTCTGGGGTGGGGGTGGGGGTGGAAACAGACTCGTGAAACCATGCAGGATGAAGTTGCCAATAGGTATCTCCGTAGAGAGGACTTTTCTATAATAGCACTATTTTACCGGCAGTATGCTTAGGAAAATTAGCCAACATCCAAACATTAGTATCAGAGAAACAATCAGCAGAGGCAGCAGGAGCCATTGTGGTAGCTGCAAAGCCCCATAAATATCCCCCAGTGCTATTAGCCTGACAGCGGAGGTGATGAGCACAGGTTATTCTGACAAATAGATGCATATTCCAGACACACTGAATTAATTCCAGGATATATCATCAGGGGACACCAGATGACACTGGAAACAGGGGACCTCAAAGCGACACAGAGCAAATCATAATAAAGATGGAGGGCAATTAAAGCGAATGGTCAAAGGTGTCAGAGGGCACGGGGCGGGGGTGGGGTGGGGGTGGGATCAAAAGGACCAGGGAAGAGAGGGATGACAACACCGCTTCTGAGACACCCATAGGTCACTGCAGACAATGCAAGGACACAGAGAAGAGGGGACTCCAATTATGATGCCGAGCAAATCGATTCCAAGTTATGCAATGATGAAGATAAACTGCCCGAAACAGGATGTATAATTATCGGCTAAGCTAACAACAAACTGTAGCAACTGTCAGGACTTTATCTTAAGGAAAACAAGAATCTGTAAATATACATTGAACCAAATCGGCAAAAAACAAATTACATATATAATTCAATAAACATAACTGAAGGCCAACTACACGCCAGGCACTGGGCTGGGAATTCAAAGGCACATATGAGACCCTGTGGAGTCTGTGATACAGACAGGGAGAGGGGGCCATGAACAGGTCGAGTTATCTCATAATATACGAGCACTTGTGTGCATTGAGTCCAGAGCATTGACATGTCACCATGGAAGGGTTATGACCAGAGAGCTTTTCTATGAATGCTTGGGATTTTAAAAGATGTTTACAGAGAGATGACAGGAAGGGGCATCGCAAGGGAGGAAAGGGCAGGTGCAGAGGAAGAGGGTCGGGGAAGGACGTACGGGGATCAGGGTCCCGCTCGGTGTCTGGTCCGGGAGGAGGAGAAGCTTCAGAGGGGCAGGAGTGGAGCGGGAGATAAGATGGGAAAAGGAGGTCCTGGTGGGTCCTGGGCGGCCTTGTGTGTCAAGCAGGGAAAGGGGACTTTGTCTTCAGGCAGTGAGTGGAGTCAGCCAGGGTTTCAGTGGGAAGCAGGGAGGGAGCTCTGCGTTTCAGAGCTATGGCCCTGGTGGTGGTGTGGTGGGCAGACTGGGCGGAGGCAAGACTGAAGGTAGCGAGGTTTCTGCCACCAGATGGGGATGGAAGACCTGGAGGGGAAGGACTTTCAGAGTTCCTCTCCCGACGTTGTCATAAGAACAGCTACAAACTGTCCATCACTTCCCATATGCCAATTGCTTTACCTGCAAAATTCTCTCATTGACTCCCTGTAACCATCAAATGTCTCCCTGTGACAGCTGGAATTCTCCCTGCAGCTCTGAAAAGGTAAGCAACCTGCCAAACCCCTATGGCTCTTCACCCCAGAGCGGCTCTAAAACTCGCCTTCTTAATACCACGTGTGCTTAAGAGAATTTTTTTTCCCTAAAACTATAAATCTGAAAATCTGTAAATAAATTGACTTTGGTGAGGAAAGCAGCCATTCCTCTTCCCATTACTTCCATCCTGTGTCTCAGATCAGACCACATACCACTTCTTTCTGAAACAGTGTGTTGAGTTGACCCTTTCTGCAGCACATGTAACTGAGCTTGCACGCATCTGTCCTCTAGACTGGAGCTTCCGAAGGCGGGGTGTTCTGGATCTCTTGACCTCCAAGTCTCAGCAAGTGCCCTGCACACAGTACATGCAATTATGGGTTGAACGAATGAAGGAATCTCCTGAGTGGCTTTTCAGCCCTGTAAAAGGGCTGTAAACGCTTGTAATGGCCATGTTACAGCTGAGATGGTGACTTTACCTGTCAGTAGTTAATGTCCCCTCATCAAAGGACAGGCTTTCCCTAGAGGATTGCACACATGCGTCCTTCATTGGAATGGCCTGACTACCAAGCTTTTAACTAGTGAGTGAGAGAAATAAACTAGCACAGAGCTCTACTCGTTAATCTTTTATACATAGTATAATCGTTAAACAGGCTGTAAGTCAAAAAATACTACGTAAAATACATTTAAAGACTACGATATTTTTTAATGCTTAAGAAAAATGTTAATTGTTCAGCCTTTACTTAATCATAAGCTTAATGTAATCACTGCCATTTTCCCCATTCCCTTCTTAGAATGTGTCTTCCTCGCCAGGTGTGAAGTTGAATTTTAGGGTCGTACCCCTATCAGGGCTCATATGCATTTCAGGAACCTCCGCCGTGGGACATGAGGCCAAACTGTCACCTCAGGCCACTCCTGCTTCTTCCATCTGCCAGGGTTTTTCCCTACATGGCCCACCTTGATCCACTCAGCTACTGTGGCCACTTGCGCTAATTAAACATAGGTCTCTCAGCATGCCTGTCCTTATCATTCTAGAAAGTGTTTTCTCTTCCCTCTGATCTCTTGACTCCAGTCTTTACTCAGGACCCAGGCAGGCAGGAAGCATTAAGGTAATAAGAAACCAGTCTGCTTTTTATCTCTGAGTCTAGAAGACCCTCCACACCTGACTGCCTCCAGGGATTTTCTTTAACGGCTGCTTTTTTCTATCTTTTTCTTTTTGAAAACACTCTCTCCAAGTTTTATTCTTTTCTGATTAAACCTTTATTCTACAAACAATGCCTTTTCTTATTAGCTCCCTTAGAATCTTTAAATTTTTACATTCTCCATGAAAAAGACTGTATCATTTTACACAGAACCTGAGTTTTTAAAACCAAACCTAAAAAAGGTCTGAAAGCACATATTTTACATGGGGTTTTCTCCTAATCATCTGACCTTTTTTTTTTTTTAACATCTTTATTGGAGTATAACTGCTTTAAAATGGTGTGTTAGTTTCTGCTTTACAACAAAGTGAATCAGTTACACATATACATATGTTCCCATATCTCTTCCCTCTTGCATCTCCCTCCCTCCCACCCTCCCTATCCCATCCCTCCAGGCGGTCACAAAGCACCGAGCTGATCTCCCTGTGCTATGCAGCTGCTTCCCACTAGTTATCTATTTTACGTTTGGTAGTGTATATATGTCCATGCCAATCTCTCACTTTGTCACAGCTTACCCTTCCCCCTCCCCATATCCACAAGTCCATTCTCAAGTAGGTCTGCATCTTTATTCCTGTCTTGCCCCTAGGTTCTTCCGACCATTTTTTTTTCTTTTTTTAGATTCCATACATATGTGTTAGCATATGGTATTTGTTTTTCTCTTTCTGACTTACTTCACTCTGTATGACAGTCTCTAGGTCCATCCACCTCACCACAAATAACTCAGTTTTGTTCCTTTTTATGGCTGAGTAATATTCCATTGTATATATGTGCCACATCTTCTTTATCCATTCATCTGTTGATGGACACTTAGCTTGCTTCCATGTCCGTCCTGGCTATTGTAAATAGAGCTGCAATGAACATTTTGGTACATGACTCTTTTTGAATTATGGTTTTCTCATGACCTATCTTTTAGGTAAATAAGATTCCCATCCTTCACCCAACAAAGCAGACATATTTCAAATGAGTTCAACTGCATTTCTAAATATATTTTCCCAACTGATAGAGGGCAATTAGTATCACTCAGGTGAGAAGCCCAGAGCCCTAACACGGGAAGGCTGTTTTTACTAGAATGCTGCTTGCTCATCATGGGATCATGGAGCTCAGTCTTCCCTAAGAATCTGCGTCATAAATAATGCAGCGAGAGCATAGCAAGAGATCACTGCTTGTCTTTTCTTTCTCCTTGTCCCTCCCCACGTACAAAATAGATACTAGTGGGACAAAGGTGATGGAACTAATGACTGATGATGACAAAGAAGCCTAATAGCAGAGAGCACTGTCATCAGAAGGACATTATGCATCACCCTCGCGAAGCACACTTGCCAGTTCCCTCCACAAAAGAGCTGCAGCTTCTCAGGTCTTCTACTCCTTATCCAGGTCCCACTCCAAACACTGGAATTTAGTGAGCAATGTTTATGCCCCATGGACTCTAAATGCCCTGGACTTAATGACACCACACCATTTAGGAACGCTAACTCACATAAAACCAATCGAAAGAAAGCGGACCTGTGGGCCTTCCTGGAGCGCGCGGTACTCTGTCCCTCCCGCCCCTGCCTCCGCCCCTCCCTCTGCCCCACCCTCACTTATCACCCGCGCCGTTTCCTGCTGCAGACCCTCTCCCCAGACGGCTGTGCGCTCCGGGAAATGTCCAAGGAAACTGTGTCGCCCCCACCTCACAGAGCAAGCAAGAATTTACATCCTCAGTCGCCACATTCAAACGATTACTCTGATATAACATCGAAAACATGGCATTTGAAATCAGAAAACTTGTATTTTAAATTCGGTTCTGTATCATCCCTGCTGGCATATTAGAATCATCTGGAAACCTAAAAAGAAATATCAGTGCCAGGCCGTCTCCAGAGATTTCGATTTCATTTATCTAAGGTGAGTCCTGGGCACAGGCATTATTTACTGGCTTCCCTGATTATTCTAATGTGTCACCACCATTGAGAACACACACACACATGCACACACGCACACATCTGTAAGCCTTCAAGACAAGCGCTTAATTTAAGTCTTTGAGTCTCAGGGTTTCCACTTGCAAAACAGGGGTTGTGATTTCTTTCTTGACAAGGTATTACGAAGATTAAACATGGTATACATATGAAGGCATCTTGTAAAATATACATCACTAAATTTAAAGTATTTTATAATCATCATTAATAATTCAAGTTTATTTGTCGACTTATTAACTCCTGCGCGTTCTTTATTCTGTTGTTATTTTTCTGCCCATCTAAGCAAGTGAGTAAGGACTTTGTGTTTCTCTGCTTTGTGTGCATGTGTGCGTGTGCATGTGCACGTGTGTGTGATTTTTAGGGACAAAACAGAAGTTTCCATGAATTAGAAGCTTTTCCAACCCAGGCTATTTGGAAAAGCCAAGACTCTGGGGTATCTGGAGTCAGGAGCAAGGACACTCAGATGACTTCCTCAGACATAGGACGAAGAAGGCTTGGAACCAGGTGCCCAGACTTAGGAAAGAGAGATTTAAGTTGGTTGGGAGGGCAGTAGAGTGACACAATTCCTCCCAAGTTTGTGTAAGATTGTCTAGAAGCAGCGTTCATAACTTTATGTCTCACCCTGCAAGGAAGAGGCCCGGCCTGCAGGATGGAGGCCAGTGATGTGACCCGTGAGAGTCAGGGCTTGGAGTGCCTGTCCAGCCTGTTACCGGAGCGGCAGAACTCACCACCTCGAGGTCCACACTCCACTTCACTGTGATTAGAGTTCACATTTCTACCAGCTCAGAGGGATCCTGGAGCAGATTTTTTTGAGTTACAGAAATAAAGAAATTAAGCTATTTATTATACAATGTTGATATTGTATAATATAAATCCAGAGCTAATAGTTCTTCATTTAACGAAAGTTTAACGAGACCCACCATGTACCTCAGAGCTACTGTATTAGTTTACAGGGATATCCTTTAGACTCAACAAAATAGATTAGGGATAATCATGATAGAAATGGGAATAACTTTAATACTTTTGTCCTCCCCACCAAAAGGCTCACATGAGATAGTAAATTTGAAAGTGAAAATCTGTACTGTCATCAAAATGGATTAAGAAGCTGAGGCTATGCCACGGTCAGATACACACAAAAGAGTTGGGTAGCGTCCTCGTCAGTGACTCTTAAATAGCTCTAAGATGAGTATGAAGAAAACCTGGAATAATACCAAAGAGTAAATGCTGTTTAGCATTAGTCCTTAATTGATTTCAAATTGGGAGTCACAGAGCCCAGGCAGAGTTTGCAGGCTCAAGTCAGAGCTGAGAATCAGAGGAGTCGCACATTCAAATCAAAGTGTAATCCATCCCACTTGTAGGGTTTGGACTTGAAGCCCAGTTTGACCAAGAGACTGTAAAAGAAAGTTCGATCTGCCTCTAGTCACTCTGAGAAAAATTGCCCTGCATGTCTACCACTGCAGCCAAAATCTCTGGGTCCATAAGCTCAGCCTATAAATGATGTAACTCAACTTAAACTTGGGATAGGAAGTTGTTTCCATAAAAGATAAATAGGGGACTATAAGTAACCCAGAAAGGTTTAGAATCAAGTATATGGATGACATAAATCAATTCATTGTATGAAGACTTTTGTGTTGAGTTTGGGAATAACTGTTTGTATATTTGATATGCAGAGTGCTTATAATGTTTAAGAGAATTTAGCATCCTAGAGAATCCAAAAGATTAGCCATGGTATTATAATTTTTAAGGTAATTAAGTAATTAATTTAGGCTTGTCATTTGACCTTGAAAGTGAAAAGATAATTTTACCAAGCTTCAAAAGAATATTACAGTATGTAAAACTAACTAAAGTCACCATGTTTTCTATAATAAATATGAAACCTGTCAATGTGTACTATATTACACTCTGTCTTGGCAACCCTGAAGTATTGAAAATATCTGGCATTTAAGGATAAAAATATGAAACATTTTTAATATCAAATAGGAATATCCATACCCTTTCTCTAGGCAAAGTTGGCTGCACTCAACATGTTTAATCCATTTTTTTAGACTTTTAGACACAAAAGCATTGAGAAATGTCATTTAAACCAATTCTCCAGCCCTATCAATGAAGATCAGAAATAGAGAAGTTAAGTGATTTGCTCAAACTGCAAAGCTATTTGTGTCCAAATCCAGCAAGAAATTTCACGACCCCCCAGCTGAGTGTTTTCTCTCCAGTGGCATCAGCTTGGTTTACTGTTTAATGAGATGATGTCATTCCCTGGGACATATCACTGATAGTATCTTCATCTGAACACAGTAGATGGTTCTTCTTTTTCCAGACAGAGAAGACATTTCAGTTACCCCAATGTTTACAGCTGAGAACATCCCTCTTCCTAGTTATGAACATTCTCTCCTTGGTACATGATAAGAAGGCTACAACCCTAACCAAACTTCACCGGCTTCTTTCCTAAAACCATTGGAAAATCCCACTGACCTGAACAATGTTTTATTCTAGCCACAACTTATCCATTATTCAAAAACACTGACTTTCTTAATGTCCAATATCCTATGCTCACTTTCACAACTTTGTAGTGAATAACTTATTCCATATGAGACTTTGTGAAGTGCTTAAAACCCTGAATAATCTCCTAGGACCTACTGGAGAAGGATCTTATGCTGTAAGAACACTGACTACTTAATTTCTGCTACAAGCACAAATCGAGGTCCTGTTCTAAAGTGCTAACATTTCTCTAGGGGTGGATGGAGAACAGCTTATGCAGGGGAAGAAATCTGGCTCACTGTCGACAAAGCACTCACAGCCCTTGGAAGAGTGGTATTGTGCAAATGCAAAGCTATTATTACATAAAAGCGTTCAGAGGATAATATTAGCCACAACTGTATTAAATATTAATATGAATGCAAATGGTGACTAAGAGCTTTAAAGAAGAACTGTAGAAGTTGATAATACGTGAAGTAAAAGTACGAAAAGCTCGGGTATTTCTAACTGTGCATGCCACGCAAAGCCAACAAACTGAGGACTAATAATGAATCGTCAGAAGTCATGCTTTCATCTTTAACTCTTTCAGCTCAACAATTTAAGTAAAAAATGAAGGTTGTCAGACGTTTTTCAATGAGCACTGAAAACTGGACTTAGACCCAATTTACTCGATTTCCATAGGGGATGGCTTTTTGATGTGGCAACTTGGCTAGGCTAAAACACAGTTAGTTATTCAATCAAACACGAATCTAGGGATGTTTGTGGGTGTGATTAGAATCCCTAGTCAGTTGACTTTTTTTGGCCATGCCTCACAGCCTGCAGGATCTTAGTTCCTCGACCAGGGCTCGAAGCCACGCCCTCGGCAGTGAAACTGTAGAGTCCTAACCACTGGACCACCAGGGGATTCCCATCTAATCAGTTGACTTTACATTAATCAAAGGGAGACTATCCTAGACAGGCCTGACCTTATCAAGTGAACCCCTTAAAAGTGGGCTTAGGGCTTCACCAAGCCTGAAGACTCCATGCCTCTTAGCTCGCGCTCGTGGGTAGCAGTATGTTCACCATCCTTGCTGACACATAGGCCAATTCTCTGCAATAATGGAAACATCTGTCTGTCCTCTCTCTCCTTCTCCCTCTCCTGTTGGTTCTGCTTCTCTGATCGAACACTGACTAATACACTATATTTTTCAATAAACATGTGTGAGGGTTGTTGGATTTCATGGGTAGAAGAACGTACTTGAAAGAGTATCATTTTGCTTTGTAACCATAACGCATAAAGGAGGACAATGTTTAATTTTGCTACCACTGTAGATGACATAGTCTACCACTGATTTTAGGATATCACTACTCAAGATGGATGAGCTCTTCAAATGTTTCTCAACTGGATTTCAAATGAAATTCCACACATAATGAATCATTGGGTCCTAAAAATTAAGGCTTCAATACTTTGGGTTAAAGCAAAGCTTTGGAAATAGCCTAGGACATTTAGTATGGACCAAAAATAAAAAAGGGCTCCCAGCACCATGTATTCCTAATGCCTTATTTCCTCCATCCTTAAATGAAAATCACACACACGTAAACACACTGCCTAGCAGAGCAAAGCAAAATGTAAGATTGGGGCCATCTCTCAACAAGCCTTAGGAATACTGAAAATTTTAAAAACAGAGTAAACTATAATTTAGTTCAAAGTTGAATAAAATAATTAAAATCATTTCAACTGGTTATAATAATTATCTTCTCTATTTATCCTGAGTAGCTTCTGGTGTCTTAATAGATGACATACACGTGTTAGTAACTCCCTTTTAAGGAGTGAAAACCCAAAATATTTTAAATGATATATCAAAAAGCAGTTAAATTATTTAGACCTTCTAACTTCATTCCTATTAAAACTCCCCAAACAATAATGTCTCAAATTTAAAAGGCATTAGGCAAAGCAAATTATAACACATTTGTAAAATGGAATATTATACAGCCACTGAAAATTATGTTATAAAGTAATTAGTGAGTGGGAAAAAATGATATATAATCTATAAAAGCCAGGATAGAGAATTCTGTATATGTCACCTGATTTATAAAACATATAGGAAAAAATACTGGGGAAAATGTCCACAAATCCCAAACAATATTTATCTCTAAGTTGTGGAGTTATAGGGGATTTTTTTCTAAATTTCTATAGCTATTATGCATTATTTATTCACTTAAAATGATTTACGAAACATGAAATCAATTGCTTTAACGATTTCTCATCTGTTAAATACTGGTGATATTTTGATGTTAAAAGTAGTGAATTCCACCCCCCATTCCCTGCCCAGGAGCACACACTGCATTGACCATGGGAGCTGCACACATTCTGTGATGAGCTCCTGGTGACCTACGTGCCCATGGCTCCGGCTGTGGATCAGAATTGGCTGGTGCCTGACTCTAGACTGTGTGCAGACCATGAGGGATGCTTCTGGATTGGCTTCTGGTGCCCCCAGTCTTTTTGTGATTATAGTTATCAATACAATCTGATTTAGTAAGAAAAGCCAAGACTGTATTAAAGTCTTGATAATATGTGTGCACACACACACACGCACAATAAAAAGGTGTGAAGATTTCACAGACTGAAGAATTTTGCTTTATTTTTGCAGAGACCTAGATTAAATTCATTATTTTAGCCTGCCTGCTTCACATACACCCCTATTCTCACAACTGCATTATCCATCTTGTCTCAAACAGACGTTTTGATTTCAGTATTTTTCTCACTATATTTACTACTTTTCTCCCTCGGGGACCACGGTTCCCTCTGTCAGGGGGCTTCACTCTCTCATCTTAAGTTCTCTTTTGCCAAAATTATCTTTCTAATTAGAGATGAACAGATGGACAGAAAGTATAAGAAAGAGAATTCAAAATAAGGGATATTTAAATCAACTTCAAAAACTAGTAACTGACCCCAATAATTTTGTATCAGAACAGTCTCCCTTCTTTCTTCCCACATTTATGATCCCTACATATAGCGGGAGTGAGTAGAAGATCTGTGACTTCAAACATTTTCTACCCAAGGCTGGATTTCAGACCAGATTTTCTCTTTAGGATTTCAGCTTATGAAACATCTAGCTCTGTCAGCACTTTAAAAAGAAATCATAGAGGGTAATGTTCCAGCCTTTGAGTCGCCTGGAGAAAATATTTGGGAGTGTATGCATAGCTCCATGGAGAACCATTCTGAAGTGGATAAAGAGGAAATAAATTCTCCTTTCACCAAAACCTCTGAAAGGCTTTCCTCTGCTTAGTGATAACGAATCAGGGCTCTATATCCAGATCAGATAACCAGAGGTATAATTTCTTCAAAATCAAATTCATCCTACTGAATGTAGCTTATTATCTAGCATAATGATGAAGAAAACAGCCGAACTGACGGAAAATGTTTCTAATAATGACAAAGACCTGATCATCTATATTACAATCATATAATTATCAGGTATCAAGGAAACAGAAGCAGGTTTGGGGGAATGTTGAAAGAATCAAATAATAGTGTCAACAACAACAAATAACTCGGAAGTTACACAAGTTGGGTTGAAAGCCACATGCACAAACTGGACTATTTGCTTAAGTTTTAAATGAAATTGGGGGCTGTTCCAGTTCCTGTCAGGCTGACAAACTAGTGGGAGCAGCTGTCCCCCCAGTACTTTACTCTGGAGATCCAGAGAGATGAGAAGTTAATGGATGTAAGAGACTGATGTTAAAGCCATTCGACAGCCTGGGGAGAGAAAAGGTGGTGTTTCCTGTGGAATGTGGGAAAGTGATGGCCCAGATCACTAGTTGCCAGGAGTATAAATGAGGATAGTTCGAGGGAGGGCGTTTTCTTTGCAATATTTTCTTTTTTAGTCATAATCCAGGGCAGATTATGGCTGCCCATCAAGTTAAAAGCATCTGGAAGGAAAGAGTAGATCACCTACCACAGAATAAGAATCAGGTAGCCATCAGACCTCTCATCAGCAGCACAAGATGCTGGGAGACAATGGGGTCATTATTTCCAGTGTTGATAATCACTTTGCAACATGAATTTTCCCACTTAGTTATATTCTCAATCAAATACATCTGCAGAAGTTTTAGTAGACAGAACTCTCTTAATAGAAACGGCTCAGAAATAAGAAAAATAAATGGAGGCTCTCTGAAATCTATATATATTCACAGATGAGTAAATAACTGTTGTTTTTGCTGTTTTGGAAAAAAGGCAGAAACTGACATCATGGGAAAGGGTGAGCTTGCCTGGGTAGAAACTGAAGAAAAAATCTGGCTTGGGTTGCTCTGTCTGGTTTCTAATTGTGTTTGGTTCTGTTTTGTTTTGTTTAGGGATGAAGACGTAGATACTGAGAAGCTTAAAAATCAATGAAGAAAATACAAAAAATTATGGGCCTATTTTTTTTTAATTTTTTAAAATTGGGACACTCACCATAGGCATAAAAATAAAATGTATGATTTTTAAATCAAAAGAAGGAAATATTAATCTATTTTTTAAAAAAACAGAAAAGCGGGGCTTCCCTGGTGGCGCAGTGGTTGAGAGTCTGCCTGCCGATGCAGGGGACACGGGTTCGTGCCCTGGTCCGGGAAGATCCCACATGCCGCGGAGCGGCTGGGCCCGTGAGCCATGGCCGCTGAGCCTGCGCGTCCGGAGCCTGTGCTCCGCAACGGGAGAGGCCACAACAGTGAGAGGCCCGTGTACTGCAAAAAAAAAAAAAAAAAACCAGAAAAGGAGAAAAATTAAAATATGTGGTTCATAAAACATAAAATAATGGCACAATACATCTGACTATGGAAATATGGAAATGGATTATGCTGAACGATCAAGACCTTGTCAGACTTGTGATCTGCAGATGAAACAGTTGAGCGAATTGCTGTCTACAAGAGACACCATTAAAACTAGAAGATCCAGGGAGTTTGAAAATTAAGGGATTGAGAACGATACTCCAGACAAATGTAAGCCAAAGAAAGCCAAGTTAGTGATTTTAACATCACACAAAATAAAAATTCAAGCTGAAAATTCTGTAACTGCCATTATATAACAAAATAACAGTAGATTTTAGAATTTTATTTTTATAAACATTTGCTGACCTAACAATATTGCCTCAGAGTATATAAGGGACCAACTGACAAAACCACAAGAAGAGTGAGAGAATTTAGTGAGAGTGAGAAAAATTAGTTAGTAATGGGGAAATGACAGTGTATTAAACTGCATTGGGAGACTTACATTACTTATAAGCCCAGTAAAAATCCAAATATTTGACAACATAACCTATTGGTGAGACCATGGGGAAATACATACTTTCACCACTGGTAGTGGGAATGCAAAGTTATTCAACACTCAGGGAGAGGAGTCTGGCTCTATATCGAAAAGTTCCATATGAATTAAAACTCGTTGACCCAGCAGTCTTACTTCTTTAAATCTATCTCAAAGATACACGGACAAAAATACAAAATGAAATTTACTCAGGGTAGTTTTTCACCATTTGTTTCCAATAGCAAAAGATTAAGAACAACCCAAATGACCATCAACAGGATGACAATCCTTGATCCACAAGCTGGGGTACACACAGCTGACTAAAGAGACTAAAGAGAAACTCTGTATCATGATATGCATCTCTAGGCTATATTGTTTTTTAAAATGAAGCAAAGTAGACATAGTGGTTACTTAAAATCTTGGGTAAATAAGGGGAAGGGAATTTTTTTTTTTCAAATGAAACAATATAAGGATAAACAATAAATTCTTTTCCATAGGAGAAGGAGAAAAGCACATTTTCTGAGCAAATAAAATAAAGTAGGTAAGTTAGAAACCTTGTAATATTAAATTTGAATTGGAAATGTCAGGACAATTTTATGATGTGTTTTGCTTTAAAAACTATATGTATTTTGCAGGCTAGAAGCAGTGAGCTTAGAGACACTTATAGCACCTAACCTGGGGTCTCGAAAAATAATTCCCATTAAAGCCTGGGCACAGATGCCAGATCTGAGGTAGAAAGTTCATAAATAACTCTTTCTGGCATAAACTTCCTGTTATGCCAGCAAGTAAGGAAGTTATCAAAGACTAACAGAATCCTATTAAAAGGACACAGGGACACTAAAGGTGCACCCATGGGCCTAATGGCTGGGGGGCTAGCATGAAAAAGAATAATGATACACAATAAATAGAAACACTTCAAGCACATGAAAGCTCACGGGTTCTTAATATTAAAATATACACATTGGTCTCCACTGGAGGTTCCTAAGATACCAGCCCATTATTGTGAAAATTGATAAAGGCAAGAAAATTAAACATTCATCCTGAATGTCTTTTACCAACCGTATTTCAGGGTAAGAAAATGGTTGCTGAGGGATATTTCTTCTTTACGGAAGGATTCTGGCTAATACATGTGAAGGAATAAAAGAATTATAAAATCACTATTTTGCCATTTCTAATGAAATAACAAACGTAGACAACAATGACCCAAGACCTCTGACTTTATTTATTAAAATAAGAAGTCAATAACAAAAGAAGAATTAACCAAAATTCCAGATATTCAGAAACTAAATAGGTGGTTACTAAATGAATTTTGGGTTAAAGAGTAAATTGCATGGGAAATTTTGGGATATTTAAACTGGGCAATAAAATACTACAGGCCAAAGTGTGTGCAACACACCTCAAACAGCATGTAGCTTATGATGAATTATTTGGCAAACAAGAAATCTGGGGAATAAATAGCTAAGCATTCAACTTAAGAAGCTGAAAAAAAGATCAAGAGAATAAACTCAAAGAAACAAGATGAAAGGAAATAGTGTAGGTATGAGGATAAATCAATGAAATAGAGAATACAACAAAACCAAGAACGATAATGTTCCATGAGTTAAGGAACATGAATCACTCAACTTTCTGCCCTTGAAGTCTAAATAAAAAAACAAATGCATACGCCAAACAGACAAAATATGTAAAGAAATATCGTTAGACCTGGAGACGACCTTTAGATATAACACAGCCCGGCAGTACCCTTCCAGTTCTTGTTTTTAACTGTTTCCAGCTCCTTTCAAATAGAGGCAGACCTCAGAGATATTGCAGGTTCGGTTCCAGACCATTGCAATAAAGCAAATATTGCAATAAAGCAGATATTGCAATAAAGCTAGTCACATGAAGCTTTTGGTTTCCCAGTTTATATAAAAGTGATGTTTACAGTATCCTGTAGTCTATTAAGTGTGCATGATGTCTAAAATAACAATGTGAATACCTTAATTAAAATATACTTTATCGCTAAAAAATACTAACCATCATCTGGAACTTCAGCAAGTCGTAATCTTTTTTGCTGGTGAAGTGTTGCAAATATTGCAAGAATTACCAAAATGTGATACAGAGCCACAAAGTGAGCAAACGCCGTTGGAAAAATGGCTCCGGTCGACTTGCTCAGGGCAGGGTTGCCTCAAACCTTCAGCTTGTCGAAAATTCAGTATCCATAAGCACTATAAAACGCATCGCAATAAAACACGGCATGACTGTATATTGAATGCTGTGAGTTAGATGAACTGAAAAGTCTTTAGAAACAACCCCACAAGACCACCCTCACTTCAGATATCAGCTGCAGGTTCGGGGGCCACCTGCACTTCAGACCAGCTGACTACACATTGGAGGGTCTCCACACCCACTTACAGAAGTCACTGAAGGCTCTTACACTCACGGTCATGCTTATTACAGGCAAAAGAGATCCAGGAGAAGGAAGAGACACCTAAGGTGGAATCAGGAAGCATCACCATCCCTGCATCCAGGTGGACGATGGGCACAGAGCAACACCACCCAGGGAAGCTCACCCAGAGTTTTGGTGTCCAGGGATTCTGCAAGGGCTCCATCCAATCCTGCCTGAATGTCTGACCTGTATTCCCCAGCCCCTCCCTTTTTCTCTGGCTACTCCAAAGATTGAAATTAACTTGAGTATTCCCCCAAACCCCCCATCATAAGTCATATTGTTAGACTGTCCAGTGGCTAAAAATCCCAGGCAAATAAAGACACTCTTAGGCAGGAACATTCCAGGAGCGTGGAGAGCACCTCCTAGTAGCCAAGGGCAAAGGCCAGACCTCTCTTTAGGTACTCTTTAGTTCATTTAGAACTCTTTAGTTCATTCTTCACTACACACTGAATACAAATCTGGGGGAGTCAGACAGAGAATCCATGTTTTCTAAAAGCTTCCTTTCTAAAAGCCAGATTTGGAAACCACTGATGTAGCTTAAAATTATAGTGTAAAAAACAAGAAATTAAATGCTTTGTTGTGTTAATGATCACACAGATAGTAAGAGGGGAGCCAGGTCTAGAATTTGGGGAACACGGCTGAGCTGTAGAGGGCAGGGTACCTTCTCACCAGCCCTCGTGCATCCGTCAACTGATTTAACCTGCCTCGCCCACATACATACAAACCTATTCTCGTATTGTTGCAATTAACAAACTATGAATTCATGGAAAGGCATTGTGGAGTTCTTCATGGCCTTATAAATCAGAAAGTGGTAAAGGAGGTTTCACGGTATGCTTGAGGAGAAGACTCAGGAATAATTCAATCAGTACAATTTATATATTACACCAACAAACTCAACCCTGCCCCTACCGATCCTTCTGTGTCAAATTTCATTTCCCCAAAGTCAAACGTGAGCAAATGTGGCAGGGCTATTGCCATTTTGATAAAACAAAGTGGAAGAAGATTCCTGCGATCCAATTACTTTTTAAATAATTTATCATTCATTCAACTTCACCTGTGTTTCACATGGACGGGAATCTCATAGACTACCTGCATTGCAGAGAGATTATCGTCTCGATTAAACATTAACTACTTATTCTTCCTTTTTGCAGTTGTGCCTCACAGTAGTACTCAGTGTCAGCGAAGTATAAGAATCAGACAAGAATCCATTTTCTATTCTTGCTTTTTCATATCACTAAGCCTCATTGCATAAATGTTAATTTTTCCCTTCAATAATTGAAGTCAATCGCTCTACTCACGATTAATTAGCAATTGATAAAATTTCTGTGATTTCTGATGTGGAATTAATGACATGGATATAATTTATGTCAAAATAGTTGTTACAAAGAACGTAGGTAAACAAAATCTAAATTATACTCAACTGATAAATTGTTGCTGAGCAAGGACCCCATTCTGGGGGTTCAGATTGTGTAAATCTGTGTCAAAGACCAAGAATCTGCATTTTAAATAAGCATCCTGGTGATACTGTAGCAAAAGGACCTACGATCACTCTGTGAGAAACATTTTAAAATCCAGATGTGAACATATATATCACCTGTGGATATTTCCTCCTGGGCAAATAAATATTCCTTATCCCTCTAGGCTACTAAGAGGAGAAGTAAATTTACATAATAAACTATAAATAGATGTTAAAATATTTAAATATCCCTATTTGCTAAGCCTAGGGGTGCCTTTGTGCCTTTTTTTAAAAAATAAATTTACTTCCTACATACACTTGGGGAAAAGAAATCATTCTTCCCAAATAACATTTGTCAGAAATAAGAATTCTATCCTTCCCCAATCTAGCTCAGATTTAGATGTCTGAACAAAAAGAACATAACTAAGAATAAGATGTGAAGGAAGAAAAATATTTCCATAACAATGTAGAGACTAACCCTACCCAGGCAGGCATGGCAGAAAAATGCTGTATTTAAGGATACAAAAACACTTTCTGTTTCAAGTGTCAATTTTAAGATACTTGTAGGTTTTCACATTTTTTTCTTCAAGGATAAAATTTCCGAGATTATGCCTATGAATGTTGGGGTGATCTATGATTACCAGGAAATGGTTCTTTATCCGTTTCTTGATAGATAATGGGTGATGGGTATGGAATATGTATTCACACACTGAAAGTAAAAAGGAGTTGAAATGTCAGCTTTGAAACTTTTAAATTCAGCCTATGTCAGTCTCAACATTTATGATACATTTGAAAAAAGTTTGAATGAAACAAATATGATAAATTGAAAGAATATTAATGAATTGTGATTCAGTCAACTGAGTTTTCCCATTGATGCCCAATCGCAGTTATTAAGAGCGTCTATCCTAACTCCCTTGGGACGTTTTAATTTCTTGGTTCTCCTGCAAAGAATGTGCATTGTTATGGAGTGTTGTCCCATCCAGTTCCTCTAGGGAACCAACCCTCCCCAAGCATCGGGTTTATACAACAGGAGCGTCTTGCCACATGAAAATATATTTGAAGACTTAGCTTGTTGACCCCTCCCTCAGCTTCCCTACCATGCTTGCTGCCTGCTTACCATCTCTCCTCAGCCTTTCTCCTTCAGCTCCATGTGGATCAATCTTCTCTGGCCCCCATCCTTCCCTTTCCCTCTCGGCTCTGTTCTACTTCCGCCCCCTGAAGTCTGCATATTCAGAAGAAGTCTCGCAATAATATCCATCTTGGCTGTGCCAGGGCTCTGGATGCCTTTCTCATCAGCGTTGGTTCCAAGATTAGGACCCCGAGGGGACACTGTAACTGTGCTTTTCAGCCTTTCAACTCGTGCATGTGTAAAGGCAGAGAAGCTCAGATGCACAACCTCAGGAGTGCAGGAAACTCCCCAACCAGCCAAGCTGCCATTTAGGTGAGTATAGGTTGACTGTTTAACTAGTATCTGTGTAAATGTGGTATCATTTTGCAGTGGAAAACCTGGAGGCTATGAGGCGGCCTTGAACCCAATCCAATGCATTGGAAACAGTCCCTTACATAGATTTCTCAGTAGCATTTGGGTAGAGGACAGGGACCTTGCAGAGAACCGTGTAAAGAGCAGTTTGGATAAAGACAACCGAGGAGCCCTAAGTCATTCTCTGGGACCCTCAGAGTACTAAGGAAGGGGAGATTGACTCCTTCACCTCCCCCGGGGACCCAGATTTTCATTTTGCATTGAGACCCCACAAATAACGTAGCTGGTCTCGTTCAGAGTGGAATTAAATCTTCTTATATTCACTCTCTACTTCCAAAAAAAGAGGAGGTGGATCATGAGAGTGGTCTAGGCTTGAGGACTGGTGTGGATCTGGCAAAGGAGAGCCTGGGGATCTGGGGAACCCAAACCAAGGGTGATGGGGGGAGGTGCGCCACAGCGGAGAGGGGGCTGGGAGACAAGAGGTCAGAAGACAAGAGAGCTTCCCAAACGCATCCAGATTTGAAATCAGCTTTTGGGAAATAATAGTAGTATGTTCTGTTTTCAGAGGTGTAAGTTATCATCTCTATTACTGATTAGGTGCTCAAATTCTTAAAGCACCATCGGTAGGTAAACAGGTAAAGATGCTATCCACTTTTCACCAACGACTTATTGGGAATAACTGTTTACATACTTAAAGAAGACCTAATGAATGTGTGGATGTATGGTTTCCATCTCCTCAGACACAAACCCACTGTCCTTTCCCCTGATTTTTCTACTTCCTTTTGTTTTCTTCTAATAAATAAACAGATAAAACGTCTGTTACTGGAAAAGCTAAAGGCAAAATCAGAAAATGCCAAAATGAGACTTCTCATTTCAGGGTTGAGAACCAACACACGTATATTTTATTGTTACAAGCATGTGTGCGTGTGTGTGTGTGTGTGTGTGACACAGAGACAGTCACTGCCTCATACTGGGCCCAATTCCCTGAAGCTGGGCAGAGATCACATTTGAAAGCATCGTGTGGCATTGCCTGAGGTGGAAGAGAGGAGAGCCAAGTCATGGAACAGTTCAAACAGAAGGTGTAGAGGATCCAAGGGAAACAGTTTTCCTTGCCCCGCTGTCTCTCTGGCCACAAGGAACCTGGGGCTCTTTCCCAAGAAACTAGAATAAAAAAAGTAAGTCAGAGAGAAAATGATCTTCCCTCGGGTCCTAATTTTTGGAATTTTTTTGTCCTTAGGGACGTAATTGCTCAACTATTTATTGGGCATTTATTTGGACAACTACCAAGTATGCCCAATTTTGTGAGAAAATAAAATCAGCCCTATAAAACTAGAAGGCAGGAGAGAACTCTTTTATGATGTTTCTTGGATAGAAACTAACATCCTTTCCTAAACCATTTTGCTTTACTGGTTTCAGCTATTGATAGGAGCCTGGGATTTGTGAGATTTGTGAAGACAGCATCCATTCAGCAGGGATCAAATGTAAGCTTGATTCCAGGACACGGGGCAATACTCGAAAATGGACCTGACTCATATTACAGCAAGGCTGCCACGTGACTTTTGTATACTTGCTCTGTGCTGTGCAACATCATTGCTGAATTATTTGCTTTCCTCATCAATAATAAAAAGTGTACTGCATGCTTATTATGTGCCAACCCCCTTAAATAGATCATCAGTTTAATTCTTATGCCAACCCTGTGAGGTAAGTGCTAGTATGAGATGCATTTCATGCAAGGTTGGTGGGGCGGGAGGAGCGGGGATGGGGGGGAGTGAACTGAGACAGCAGAGTGGAAGAGTCAAGGTTTAAACCCAAGTTTGGGGGCTTCCCTCGTGACGCAGTGGTTAGGAATCCGCCTGCCAATGCAGGGGACATGGGTTCGAGCCCTGGTCTGGGAAGATCCCACATGCCGCGGAGCAACTAAGCCCATGAGCCACAACTACTGAGCCTGCACTCTAGAGCCCGCGAGCCACAACTACTGAGCCTGCGCTCTAGAGCCTGCGAGACACAACTACTGAGCCTGCGAGCCACAACTACTGAAGCCCGCGCGCCTAGAGCCCATGCTCCGCAGCAAGAGAAGCCACAGCAATGAGAAGCCTGTGCACTGCAACAAAGAGCAGCCCCTGCTCGTCGCAACTAGAGAAAGCCTGCGCGCAGCAACAAAGACCCAACGCAGCCAAAAATAAATAAATAAATTTATTAAAAAAAAAAGTTAAGCAGCCTAAATCCAATGTCTTCAAAGTGCATACTCTTAACCAGGTTTATGCTATAACCTAGGATTATATTAAGAATGTTAAAGAATGTTGCAGGGCTTTAAAGAGACAATAAGGGGGGGGGCGGGGAATACGTCCCAGTAACTATTAAGCTGTATTCTGAAATCTTTCTATAGTAGTAAAGAAATAAATACATAAAAAGCTCAGTGTTCTGTTTCTTATCACAAACTCCCTTTTCGCCTTCATTCGACTATTGTTTTGCTGCAAAATGTATTATAACAAAGTGCTTTTGACCGTTTCTTCCTCCCCTGGGGCCCAGATACTAAATATTTATTAATGGGAAAAAATACCTTAATCTGGACATTTAAATTATGGGTAAAAATTATATTCCATTTAAAAAGTGGAATGAATGTCATGGGAATTATTTTAGAAACGAAAACAAACTTTTTACTTAAAATGGATTCTTTTAATTGAAGTAGAGTTAATTTGCAATGTTGTGCTAGTTTCTGATGTGCAGCAAAGTGATTCAGTTATATGTATCCTTTTTCAGATTCTCTTCCATTATAGGTTATTACAAGATACTGAATACAGTTCCTTCTGCTACACACTAAGACCTTGTTGTGTATTTTATATATAGTAGTGTGTATCTGCTAATCCCCAAACTGGATTTGTTTTTAATGGAAGTAACACCTACAATGTCTTTAATAATAAAAACAAACAAACAAAATGCAGATACTTCAGGGCTTACAAAGAAAAGCAATAGTTCCTTGATCCGTCCTGCCCCTAGCAGCCCTGCTCCCCAGAGCCATGGACCACTTTTATAGACTTTGCGTCTTTAATGTTTTTGCTGGTTATCTTCATATCTCTAAATAATATGACCACATTGCTGCCTTGAATCATCAGTTTTGCGCGTTATCAATTGACTTCCACCTGGTGAGGGAAGGCTGACATGAGTCAGATCCAAGCCAAGCCCGGCCCTGCAGCCCGTGGACTGCAAACCGGTTGAAAATAAAAACCAATTTGGAAACCAGAGGGAAGGGCATGTCTTCAGTAACCAACTGTTACTTGTACTGCCTTAAAAACTAAAAATGTGACCTTTGGCCTCTCCAAATAATGGAGTCCATCTTACAGTCCTTCAGGGATGGTAGAGGCACAGATAACCAACGGATCCTCACAGAAATCCTTTTTCCTTCTGCTTTGTTTTCACTCGTCCCCTTTTGCTTGGCTGACTGGATAATCCCGGCCTCTTTAAATTCCAGGGCGTTGTGTGTGCTGGCTCAGAAACCCAACACCAATGCAAAGGCTCCAGGAAGTCATCTTAAGGAATAAGTATGTTTTGTAAACAGACAACTGGCATTGGACTGAATACAGGGACTCATAAGCCACCCTTGCCTGTGCTTGCTATGGTCTTCAGGATTTGAGCCAAGGTTTTAGCTTAAATGTCAATGTAGCCAACATCAGGATATGCTAGCAACACCACTGTTCTCACATCCCATTATTTTCTTCATTTACAAAGTCATAAACGTCTTAAAATGAAAGGCATAGCCTTTTTTCGACGTGAACCTACTCAAGAATAATCCTAGCTATCTTTAATAACAGAGGAAATAAAAAGATCATGGTTTGGAAACAGACACAGACAAAGAGAAGTGTGGATGGAGGAGAACTAAAATAGCTGGGTTTGCTGAGTAGTTCCCGGTATTTATTCTTGGAAACTTTGGGATTATTTCTATGATCTTAAAATATTCTCAACAGTCTCAAGATATAGCAAAGCCTAAATAGTTTTGATTTGAAAAACAACATAATTAGATTTCTTTTTCCTGGCATGTTTTATAATACATCTTATGCAGGAAGAAGGAGAACGAAAATATGAAACGACCTGCCTGCACACATTCAAGCAGATGTGGATTCTGTAACCCAGGTTTAGTGAGACATGTATATATGATAACAACCCCCCAATTTTTTAAAAATGAAAATAAACCTTTGGGTCTCTTACCATTCACATTACGTTTCATATTATGAGAATCTAGAGCTTCTGGCATTTCAGACAAGTCAGGGCATGAGAATCTTGAAGGAGACTTGGCTTCCATTCTCCTTCATTTCCCCAACCCCGACTGCAATAAAATTGACATCGTCTATTCCAAATGCAATGCAAAAATGTCACTGCCACAGAATCAGGAAAATCAGCCTTTAAAAAAAATTTCCTGAATGCTGATTCGTTTATACATTTTCACAACGAAGAAGAGACATTAACAAGCATCGGTCCTGTCCAGTTGTGACAGCGTGTGCACAAATCTGTGATAGAAGAAAGAGCCCATGATGGGGGCTTCCCTGGTGGCGCAGTGGTTAAGAATCCACCTGCCAATGCAGGGGACTCGGGTTCAAGTTCTCATCTGGGGAGATCCCACATGCCGCGGAGCAACTAAGCCCATGCACCGCAACTACTGAGCTTGTGCTCTAGAGCCTGCGAGCCACAACTACTGGGCCCGCATGTCACAACTACTGAGCCCGCACCTAGAGCCCATGCTCCGAAACAAGAGAAGCCACCGTAATGAGAAGCCTGCGCACCACAATGAAGAGTAGCCCCTGCTCGCTGCAACTAGAGAAAGCCCACAGGCAGCAATGAAGACCCAATGCAGCCAAAACTAAATAAATAAATAAATGAAACTTTTTTAAAAAAGGTATCTTTAAAAAAAAAAAGAAGAGCCCATGATGGGGAAAAGGAATTCAAAAATAAGAAGGAAAAGGGATCACAGTTCAGGCAATGAAGACTTCATTAAGTGGAAAATAGAATAATTTCCAATTAACCAATTGAATTCGGAAGACAATCTGTTTTTCTCAAGCAGAACAAAGTCTTCAACCATAACTTGGACATGTTTATATTTTTCCTTACGTGATTTTCCAAAACATGTCAGAGCATGGAGGAAACGGTATATCATCCTCATAATGTGTCCTGAGTTGACTTTACACATGTGACAACAAATTCACTGATAGAAAAGTTTCTGTCTATATTATCAATAGTGACTAGTACCATTTCATGAGCCCAATTCTAAACGTAAACTGAGCTTGGTTGAAGGCTGAGTTTGCTTCCCTGGGATACATCTTTTTCTGTTTTTTTAAAAATACTCATTCAGTGGGAGGAATAAAAGAAAAATCAACAGGAAATATCAACACAGGTTTCAACCTTGCAGACGCCTGTCACAGATGATAGCTAAACAGACTTAAAGGACTAGGTCCTCCTAGGATAGGGGCTGAAACACCAAGGAGTTTTTCAGAAGTCCTGAAGGCTGGTCCTCAGGAATCACCATTTTCTAAATAGCCTCCTTCAGAAGGGGGGTGGGAAGCTCTCCGATTTAAATGATAGACCAAAAAAACCCCAAAACAAAAAAGGCTTTTCTTCCTTTATTTCTTCCCACCACAGCCTGAGCACAGGGCAAATCCTTATCAGTTAGGGTGGTGCTTATTTTTAGAAGTACGGCACATGCTCCCTGGGTATGAACACAAGGCATTTATCTTCGCAGTTAACTAATGCCATCAAGTTAACCATTTCCCACTTATGCCACTAAATCACCAACAGCTAAAGATAGAAAACATTATCAGATGTGGGCTGTGATCTAGAAAGTGTTTACCTAGAAGCATCTGATACAGAAAAGAAAGCTGGATTTCTTTTTTTATTTTTTTTTTGCGGTACGCGGGCCTCTCCCGTTGCGGAGCACAGGCTCTGGACGCGCAGGCTCAGCGGCCATGGCTCCCGGGCCCAGCCGCTCCGCGGCATGTGGGATCTTCCCGGACCGGGACACGAACCCGCGTCCCCTGCGTCGGCCGGCGGACTCCCAACCACTGCGCCACCAGGAAAGCCCAAAAGTTGGATTTCTTATGGAAGACATTGCTTAATATCTGGTTTGTGCCCCTGAGGGCTGCTGCTTGACCTTGAAAAAGTCACGTCAGCATTCAGAAGCCTGGTGTCTCTTCTTCACAGTGAGAATAATAACATCTCTCCCACCCAGTCGCTCTAAACATTCTGTGAGTTTAAACAAATAAATTAAAGACTTGGCAGGGAGGGCTCTTTTAAAATATCATGGAAACCTTACATCAAATATTGAGAGTCTCACTTTCATTTACACTGTTTCTACGCACTAAAACCGGTTTAAATGATTCCACAAGAGAAACAAAACAGAATGGGATTCAGTCGACTTACCAGATTCAATTTCCCACAAATTAAGTAACTATTTCACTGGATGCATAACTTCCTAACTAGTTATTTTGACATTGTTTAGACACAATCACAAAGAACCCAAAGTACAGCAAATGTTTTACCTTTAAACTTCAGAAACATCCTGTGACAGTATTTTTGTTATTTTCAACATATTCTTGAATGCTCCCTTCTGAGAAAAAGACTGACTTTTGGAAAGAATTTACATGGATTCCATTCCCACTGTAGCGTGCATATTTTAGCAAGTGGTTAAGTTTTGTTCCAAATGATTGTATTGTTGCTACAGACATCATGACACAGACTAGAGAATTGAGACAACGGGAGAGATAATTCAATATTAAAAGTAATTACTCTTCCCTCCACTATTGCACTGTTTCAAATGATATTTTTCTCTTAATTATGTAATTACTTGCCTTGGTTCTTCATTTCACTCTGAAACACTGTGAAACACCACATCCTCAGAAAGTAAGATACTGGCATTTTCCATCCACCAAACACTGGGGCGGTAGATAAAATAAAAACTGTGATGAAATAAACGCGTTGCCAAGACTCTCAGTTATATTATACTTTTGCATGTAAACAAATACCACGTGTAGGCGATTAATACATCAGTGTTGACAGTGACAACTTCTCTGAGACAGCGGAGTGGCTGGCAGTGCTTCATGCTGCCAACCACCTAATAAATACCTTTATTTAGATATGTAAATGGTGCTCTGTCTGCCTGAGGAGGTTTAAGAAGCCCCATAATCATGGATAGGATCATTCCATCAGTGTAACACGTGCAGCTTATGGTGGTCTGTGGGTGGTCTCACGTACTTCCAAGATTTTGAATTTCTCCTATAAGGCAATGACCCCGGCTCTATGTCCCTAGACCCTAGACCCTAGACCCTAGCTCTATGTCCCTAGACCAGATCACTATTCTGAGCTCTGACCAATAAACCGAACTCATTGAAGGACCTTGTTCTTTGGATATGGGCAGGTACCTTGTACCACATTTCCAAACTTCTAGTACAGTAGTGCATCAGTATCAGCGGGGGAGCGGTTCCAGGACCCTCTCCTTCCACAGATACCAAAATTTGTGGATGCTCATGTTCTTTATATAAAGTGGTGTGGTGTTTGCATGTAACCTACGCACCTCCTCCTGTGTACTTTAAATCATCTCTAGATTACTTATAATACCGAATACGGCGTAAATGCTATGTGAACAGTTGCTGGAGCATGACAAATTCAAGTTTTGCTTTTTGGAATTTTCTGGGAGTTTTGAATAAATATTTTTGAATCATGGTGGTTGAATTCACGGATATGGGACCCGCTGATAATGGAGGGCTGACTGCATGATGAAGTCATTAAAAGCATGGACTCCAGAGCCAGACTGCCTGTGTTCTAATCCTGGCTCTTCCACTTTCCAAGCTGTGTGACCTTGGTCAAAGTACCCCTCCTCTTTGTGTGCCTTAGTTTCTTCACCTGTAAAATGGGGGAAACAATAGCTGTCGGAGAGTTTTTTAAAAAATTAAGTCAGTTAATCTCTGGAAAGGACCTAGACTACGATCTGACACATAGTAAAAACTCAGCAGATGTCCTATTCTCTTGTGATTCTTCTCCTCCTTCTTCTCTTTCAATGAATAGCACCAGGATTTGCTCAGTGATTTAAGCATAAACCTGGATTCAACTCTTGGACCAAGCACTTACCAGCTCGGTGACCCTGGGCAAGTGACATAACCTCTTAGACAGCCTCAATTTTCTCATCTGGGAAACGGGCATTACAGAGACTTCTAATATGGATTCAGTGAAAACCCAAGCAGAATGCATCATGCAGGGCCTGGCAGGTCGCGAACACTCAATAAAGATAGGCAATTGCTATTGTTTGTCTTGGACTCTTTCTCCTCCTTAGCTCCCATTTCTAATTACTTAGCAAGTCCTGTTGCTCTTAACCCTTACAAAGCTTTAAATACCTGTCCTCCTTCTTCCGCTCTCTCTCACCTTGTGTCAACTTTCATCTCCTAACTGTTCCTTTTACTCCTGGCTCTGGCTTTCAAATCCATCTTCAGTTCTCCCCTAATTCAGGCATAACTGGGTCATACCCCTGCCCCATCCTCCAGGGCTGCTTCTCACCTATACACTGTTAGCACAGCTCAAGGGAGCTCTGCTCCATGCTTACCTGTCCACCTGGTGGTCCAGCTCCCCTATGTGGACACTCACCCCAGCCCTTCCCAACAATCTTGTGGACCCCTGGGTGCTGACACACACACCCGTTCCCCAGGACAGCAGTGGCACAGGGGCATGAAACAGCAAGATAAGATACAAAGGGCAAATCACGCAAAGCATTCTTTTCAGATGTTCGCACTCTAGGGAATGACCACTATTTACAAAATAGGAACAGACTCACAGACTTAGAGAATGAACTTATGGTTACCAGGGGGGAAGGGGGAGGAATACTTAGGGAGTGTGGGACTGACACGTACACACGGCTATATTTAAAATGATAACCAACAAGGACCTACTGTACAGCACAGGGAACTCTGCTCAGTATTCTATAACAACCTAATTGGAAAAGAATTTGAAAAAGAATAGATACATGTATACGCATAATCAAATCACTTTGTTGGATACCTGAAACTAACACAACATCGTTAATCAACTGTACTCCAATATAAAGTAAAAAGTTAAAAAACTTGTTTTTGACCTATCAACAGTTTTGTTTGATAGGATCTAAGGTTAGAGAAGAGAATACAAATTTTCCACTAATTTTCAGGTTGACACATGAGAATTCAGATTCTTCGGAGCTTGCCAAGTGTTGCTGCGGGCGAGGCCTGGGACGCTTGGGGACGCCTTCCACCCCTCACTGCCACTGAGGTTGTTTCAGGGAAAAACCCCCATTCCCTAAGGATGTCTCATATCCTGGTTTGAGCAATTTGACAGACAGACAGACAGACCAAGTCCACATCCTCCCCATGTACCAGCTGAGTGAGCGAGTCCCCTGTGTACACAAAAAACACACACTTTGTGTCCCTGTCTTTCAGTGAAGGTGTCTCCCTGGTCATCCTGTTTACCGGCCTCTCCTCTATAGTCTAAGGGCACAGGCTGTGTCCCATTCGTTTCTGTATTGTCACAGCCCAGCCTTGTTCCTGACACATAGCAAAATATATTAACATTAGGCAAAGGTGATAAGTCTGCAAAATGAATCGTGTTTCACGGGAAAAACTATCTGGATATCTAAGTTTTTAACATTAGCATTCAGCAATGGTGATACATCTGCAAGTTGAATCGTGTTTCATAGCAAAAACTATCTGGATATCTAAGTTTTTTTCTCAAATCTGTTTCAGATTCTATATGATACACCTTGATCTGTAACAGAGACCACAGGATATGGTCATCTATGCTGTATGTGCTGTAAGCCCATGGTCGCTAAGGTCACTTTGTGACACATCAAGTAGATGGCTAAGAAATACATCTAAAAATGTTTGAAGTAAAGGTTTTAAACAGTGGTGAGTAAATACCTCACTCTTCCAGGATTTAAGGACCTAAGGGCATAGTAGTCACTTTGAAAATATTTTGAGATAACTTCAAGTTATTTATTTTCCAAAAGATTAAAGTCGCTCTTTCCACTTACACTCCGGAGACTTGTTGTATTCTTTGTTACCCGGAACTGCACCCTTTGAAGGCAACATGCCAAAAAAATATCTTTTTTATTTGTTTTTGTGGTTTTATTTTGGAGGAGTTTGGGGGAGGGAGGTTTGTTTTCTCTCTTTTTTTTTTTTTACCCTTTGTCAACATTTGAGTTACAATAGCTGCAACAGTGGCCAAGCTGATAAGAAGGGGAAACCTTGTAAAAGTACAAACCTTGAGCAAGAAAGGAAATTACCAAATAGGGAATTTTCATTCTCCTAAAATTAAAAACAGCCTGAAATTAAAGCAGCGTGACTGGAAACCTCCTCTGGTTTTTGATTGGCCTTTAAGGCAGTAAAGTGGCGACCCTGTAAACAGAAGAGAGCAATCACCCCTTTTCCCCCATTCCTCCACCAAAAGGAGCAACTTGGTCCCCAGAATGCCTTAAACTAGAAGTAGGTTCAAGGACTGTTCTCTCAGATCCAAATTGTTCTCCCACAGTTCTCTGATTCTTCTAAGAGTGTTGCCAAAAAAGTCAGGCTTAAAATTGCAGTGCTTGAAAAAAAAGTGCAGACTAAGCTTTGATAAGGAATTTTGGCATCTCTTGAATGGAAGGTCTACAGACTGGCTTGTTCTTATTTGGAGCTGGTGGGGTGAGGACAGAGAGCCCAGAGGGAGGTGGAGGGAAGGGCCGGGAGGATGTGGAAACTTGGACCAATTAGCTTTGTCTTTCTGGGACTCCTGGTTTGAGGGCTGGGGAGGAAAGGATTCCAGAGGCATCAGCCCAAGGTCACTTTCCTTTGGGCAAGGAAAGTAGAGAGACCCACAGTATCTGGATGGCCCATCATGGCTCTCCTTATTCAAAGACCCTTTGCTCCTTTAGACCTTGCATTCCCTTCTGAGATTAGCTATGTAACAATAAAGTCAAACGCAAGGAGATGCAGGGTATTTCTGCAAAGATCAATTGACCTGAGTAATTCAGAAGATGTGCATATCAGATTTCACCTTCTTTTCCACTTTCTCACTTCCTTCAAAGCCAAATGATGATGAAGTCATTGCCAAGGACATCAACTGAGCTGCGATGGTAATATTGTCTCATTGGTCCTCAGACTGTCCAAACTTTTCATAAAAAGATGCATGTTTGATTTCAGTTACTGCAGTTGCTTGACGCTGATTCAGTGTAGGAATAAACTATATCACAACGGAAGAAGGAAATGGAGGACAGATCCAACTCAACATAATCACAGTTCTGGATTTCTTACGTCTCTTTTCAAGTAGATAAGACAGAGAACTTGTCTTAGTCAACTCAGGCTGCTGTAAGTCTGGGGGGACTTACACAACAGACATTTATTTCTCATAGTTCTGGAGCCTGGAAGTCCAAAATCAAGGTGCTGGCAGATATGGTTCTTGGGGGAGGGCCCACTTCCTGTCTGCAGTTTGCTGTCTTCTTTCTGTGTGCCCACGAGATGGACAGAGAGAGCTCCAGTGTCTCTTCCTCTTCTTACAAGGACACTAACTGAGTGTCCTTACAATTGAGGCTTCATCCTAATTGAGGCTTCACCCTCATGACTTTATCTAAACCTAATTTCCCCAAATCCCCACCTCCAAATACCAGCACACTGGGAATCAAGGCTTCAGCATATGAATGGTGGAGGGGTGGGCGGGGGAACACATTCAGTCCATAACCAAAATCATAATCAATTTACTGAGACCCCTTTTAAATTCGCTATTAGTGAAAATACGGTTAAGTGGATCCATGTCCACGAAGACAAGACTTCAAGAGGGCTATTTCCTAACTCTGCTTCCTGCCAAACCCTAAAGACAAGTTTGTCGCCCGTTCAACAGGAGTTCGTTGGTTTTTTTTTTTTTTCAGAGTTCTTTAGAAGTAGACTTAATTATATCTTTGTAGATCATCCCCCACACAACAGATAAGAGTGTCTGGAAGCTAGAATTCCTTATGTTCCACCTCATCAATAATCATAAACTGCAGCCCTGTAAGAAGAAACTAGCTGTATTTTGTCAGGCAGATAAACTGGCCAGGCATACCTATGCCTCCAATGACTAAGCTGTACTCTCTAAATCATGGCGATAAAGAAAGTATTATCTTCTATACTTTCTCATGTAGAACATTGTACTACTTTTATGTACTACACTGTTTGCCAGAAACATATCTGGATAGAACAGGAACAATTCAAAATGCTATAGCCAGCACTGGGAACTATACTCAATATTTTGTAATAACTTATAAGAATCTGAAAAAGAATATACATATATATATAAACATGTATATATATAACTGAATATATACATAACTGAATCACTTTGCTGTACACCCAAAACTAACACAACATTGTAAATGCATTTTCAACTGAAAAAATGCAATCAGGTAAAAAAATGCTATAGCCTTTTCCTTTCTGTTTCCTTTCTGACGGCCATTCTCTAAAGCTCTTTGGCAAAAGTCTAACTCTTCAACTACCCGTATAAAACTCGAACTACCTGCAGAAAAACTGAAGGGTGGCATATTAGCAGAGCAGCTATGTAAAAGCTTGCTGATTAGGGGAAAAGTCCGCTTTGGAGGATCCTGGTGTGACTCCATGTTGCTCCCCACTGAGTTACTGAGTGACAAGATAAGACAGGGCAGGAAGCAAGAGCTTTTAGAAGGATTTCGCCAGGCCCTAGGAGGGGCTTAAGACCCCTAAAACTAGCAAGACAATGTGAAGTTCTATTTGGGGTAATGGGGTAAACATCCAATTAAAGGATTTCTCTCCAAAAGTAAGGGAGCCTTCCAGAGCATTTTTCCAAGTCCCAGTGTACAACCAACACAGCGCCAGTATCAAGAAGAAGTCCCAGGAGAAGGCAGACAGTGCTTGCAAAAGCTAAACAAGCACCAGTCCCGAAGTCCTGACCGTTAAGGTTGAATGTAGAGCAAGAAGGTCCTTACATCTATCGAGGTACTTTTTGTTTTAAGCATTTACCTTTATACAGTAAAAATATCACTCTGTTAAGAAATTGATTCTGCACAAATAGTACTAATTAGTAAAGATTTTTTTTTAAATTTTAGGTCACATGAGATGAATCAGCCAATAAATATTGTGAACTCTCCATGGCTGGCGAGTTAGCTTAACTGAAAGTGCAGGGTTATTTTAATAGATACAGCTAATGTGGAAGCTATTGCAATTACCAACATAGTGCTCAAGATAAATAAATAAATACCCAAACAAACGGCTTCTAGACGGTATGCCTTGCGAATAAAATCTTAGTATATTAAATGACAAAATCACCAGTAACCAGTAGAGCAAAGCAAGCATAAATGTTGAATAGTCACATTTACGTAAGAATTTGAGGTACTCACAATCCAGTGTTTATACAAGAGAATAATAAAGATAATAAAGAAAGCACGTTTCTATAATGAAATTATCTTTTGAACATATTACTTAGAAGATTTAAACATAAAGTCATATTTTAAATATACTTTTTAGGTGATCTATAATTACACGGGAGAACAAAGCATTGCAGCGAACTACCATCCTGTCCTAGAAACAAAATGTCTGTTGCATCCTTGTTTAGTACATGAAATAATTAATACCTATGACCTCAATTTTGCAAAGTATTTTGCCAGTAGGGGAGTGTTTTGTGAAACACTGCAAGTAGCTATGTATTATTGAAACTGAGTAAGAAGTAGCTTGCCTAAGGCCACTCATAATAACAGTTCCAGAAAGAAAAATCCAGGCGTGCTAGACTATTAATTTTCTAACTTTATCTGGATAATATTTATAATAAATTAAATATTATTTTGTGCTTCAGTTAAAATTATCTATAGTCAAACTTTTGCAATCAAATGTGAACTACCCTCCAACCATAAAAATATAGAATATGGGTTGATTAGGGAAAAAAGCGTGAGACAAAAAAAATTATGATACCTGCAATATTTTTCAAAGGCTATAATTTTAGATGCCATCCTAATGGGGAAGATGAAGACAAGATCATGAATGGTCTCGAAGTAGAACAATTATGAGTCTTGATGTTGATTAAGATCAAGATGACTTTAAATTTGTATGACTCTTATAATCATGTTTTACAAATTTAAATTGATAAAATTGACTATCTTCCTCCCTCACCTTCTAAGCCTGCATTCCCTATCTCATTTGTGATACATTTGTCTACTCCAGCAATAAACCTAGGTTCATCCTTGACTTCTCCCCCTCAGTCTCCATATCTTACCTCCAAAATAGTCATCAAATTTATCCTCTCCTTTACATCCCCATCAACACTACCCTTGTTCAGGCTTCCATCCTGTTAATCACCGCATTAGCCTTCTCACTGTACCTTTGCCTCCAACTTTGCCCTACTTAATTCCATCTTCTTCAAAACCACAGTCCACTGAATCCAATGAGGGGAGCTGGTTGTGTGGTCATGAAATGAGGCAGTTGCCATAGGCGGGGGCTGGAGGGTGGGAGAAATGGGTGAACTCTTTTTGCTTTTTGTTGTTTTGGCTTAAATAAAGGTGGGGGGGGAAGCAGAGTAGTTGGAAGTGCCCACTGTATCCCCATACAGTACTGATGAGTAATCTCTCTAAAACTTTAAATGCCTTCCAATCACCTGTAGGCTAAGATCCCAACTCCTTGACATCCTGTTTGAGACTTTACATGACCTGTCCCTGGAGATCTTCCCTTTGTCCCATCTGGAGGCTGATTTGTGTGCATTATTTCAGTGGATTCCTTGTTTCCAGTTGGGTTCTGCCAATGGGGCGCACAGGTAGCTTGGAGGAAGGGAAGAGAGTGACGTCGGAGTGTCCCTCACCCCCTCCATCCCCTCCCATTTACAAGTGAAGAAACTGAGTGTTAGGGAGAGGAAGTCGTTCACCCAAGGTCATAAACTGGTGAGGGGCAGAGCTTAGAGCTGCACTTTTCTAACCCCAAAGGCATCATTCCATGTCGTGGCTTCCCATCTGAGCATCTACAACCTGCATAAACACTTTCATGCAAATCACAAGGGTTATGTAGATTCGTGTTTTGACCACTGCCCTAAAGAAGCATAAAAAAACTGAAGAGGGCTTCCCTGGTGGCGCAGTGGTTGGGGGTCCGCCTGCCGATGCAGGGGACGCGGGTTCGTGCCCCGGTCCGGGAGGATCCCACGTGCCGCTTAGCGTCTGGGCCCGTGAGCCACCGCCGCGGAGCCTGCGCGTACGGAGCCTGTGCTCCGCAGCGGGAGAGGCCACAGCAGTGAGAGGCCCGCGTACAGCAAAAAACCAAAAAACACAAAAAAACCCTGCCAAGGGTTTACAACTCTGCCAAGATGTAATCCAAATTGGTTATACGAGAGTTGTATTTAAGAACAGAAAATACTACATTATAAACTATCACAGAAATCATTTGAAGCGCTTCTGGAGGGAGCCAGGAGATCACCGCCTGTGCACGTTTAGATCTGCCTGCATAGGTCCATCACCAGCTCTCCGCAGCTACCTGTTCATCTCTGGCTGCCTCCTCTTAGATGAAAAATGCAATGAGTATCTCTCTTTGGACTTACGTTTGTCTAACACTTCGTGTGTGTGTGTGTGTGTGTGTGTGTGTGTGTGTGTGTGTGTGTGTGTGTGTTTGGAAACTTCACAAGGGAGATCTTTGCTACCCAACTGCAGCAGATAGAGTCACAGTTTTACGGAAACGTCTTTCGTATAAAAGAATCTAAGCTCTTGCAGCAGGGCCTCCCTGTTTCTGCATCGCCCTCCCTGTTTCTGCATCGCCTTTGATGACATGGCCTGAGAGCAGCGTGCCCGCAGGGCATAGTGCTCCAGGCGTCTGCTCAGACAATTTAATTTACTAAGACAAAGGTTACCAAAGGAACGCTAATTCCCTTTGCCTGCACGGGGCTAAAGGGTTTTGTGTTACTGCCGCTGGGAGGGGGCAAAACAAAACCCAGAAGCTCTGCCAGACCCTCGAGGTCTGGGAGGCGGGCGTTTTAAGTGAGCGGGGAGGGAAACAGGACGGGACCCTTCCTGGTCACACACACCACGACGTGGCTGCCCCAGCCTTCAAAGAAAGCAGCGGCAGCTCTGTGACTCCGGGGCCTCCTTCCTGATGGATGCCCTGCCTTTTGTTTCTAATTTAAGCTTTCTTCTTTTCACTTTTGTCTCCCTTATTCTTTGTGTTTCCTTTTCACCTTTTCCCTCCTCCCTTCTTCTTTTCTTCACGTTTTTCACTTTGTTTTCAAACATAAATAATGTATTGTGAAATCAAGTTTAAAGGATGATAAAAGAAAAAATTTTAACTTAGAAAAATAAGACTTTTATGGTTCCAATTCTTAAACCATAGAAATATATCCATTTTGCATCTTTAGTGGTCACTGGATCTGTAAAATCTCAATAAAATTGTCTTCTACTTTTTTCACTCAACATTCTTTTGTGAATGCCTTTCCCTTTCCCATAAGGTTATTAGAGCGATGTCATAATTAGGTGATATTCTATTCTGTCAGCATGCCTCTTATGTTTTTCTTGCCTCCTTTTCTGCATACACAAGAATCTCTGCTTTAACCGTCTTGACTACAGCTGGGCGTTACATTTGTCACAGCAGCAGGTGGTGGAAAAGTCTAGTGGAACGTTCACATGGCTGTGTTTTACAGCTGATTTTAACCAACCTTGAATTCACCTATTTCTATTCACAAGCTTTGGGGGGCACTTTTAAGGCGCATCAGTACCAGAGAACATAAAGCCAGTACTATCTCCACCTTAAACACTATTTGAGAGCCTGCAGGTTACTATTTCTCGTCCACAAAACATTTCCAGGCAGAGGCAGATAAGGGTTATGGTTCATTATACCTTGTCTGATATATAAAACTTGGGCTGTGTATGTGTTATGTCAGTTATTTTAAAAGCCTTTGTCATTTCTCAAACTTTCACTCCACTTGCAGAACTCTCCTGACATAATTCGACTCAAGTGTTTTCTTGATTTGCGGAATGCTTCTGTTTCTAATTCCAAGTCATTTTCTTAGTGAAGTGCAACTGTATATTTATTTGTACAACTTACCTAGAAACAGAGGCCGGAGAAGAATAAACTGAGCCTGTGATAAGCCTTCTATCTCCTCCTTTCAAAGTGGACCAATACTTCCTGTGTTTCCAAGTGCCACACCACACTATCTAATAATACTCTCAAGTTTCAGCTGATATTATGAACAAACTCAAGACACAAGCTGTTCCGTTCTTATGGCCATGAAATATAAGCCAACAAAATGAGCAGTGACATTGTAGTTAAGCCCTGCAATCTCCAATCCATGAAGGCAGGTTTCTAGAGGGCGTACAAGTGGCCAACTCATGCACTAAGTTTAGAATTGATTTCTTTTTTTTTCATTTCCCAATACTATCTCTGAAATAACTACATTAAATTATTTCCTACGCTCTCTACCCCCAAGTGAAAAATAGATACAATAATATAAGCTACCACAAATACAGGTTACACTGAAAAAAATTCACATTTCCCCACTTAACTGCTCTGAAATGAAAGGATTATTGGGAAATAAATAGGTGAGCACACTTGATTTTTCAAGGTAAAATCATCCCTTTCATGTAAAAATGAAATGAACATACGTAAAAATTTTATTTAACTCATTAATAAAAGAGGGAATGAGGAAGGCATTAAAATCAGTTCAAAAAAGAATTTAAAGATTAGACATAGGTGTAGGCAATCAGGACTGCTGAAATGAATTTACAAATGGATGCAGAACTGATAAATATCCAACAGGGAAGTTAAATGCAATGTTTTGGATCATCTTTTCTGTAAGGAAGAAGTCAGTTGTAGAGACTGAACCAAATTTATTTGCTTTGCTGTAGACAAGGATCACTTGCATTCATACCAGTTTTCTATAACTTAACTTCTACCCCTAAAGAGTTAAAAAACAGCCTAGTCAACAGAAAGGCAATTAAAGGTTAAACGTCTATAAAATCGGTCCCCAGAGAGTTGGCTAGACCCACACTGTTCAGTACCATTGCCACTAGACACCTGTGGCTATGTAAAATTAAACTAATTAAAATGACACAAAATGTAAGCAGTAACCACATTTCAAGGACTCAATAGCCACAGGTGGCTAGTGGCTACCATACCGCCCAGGGCAGAGGCAGAGCATCTGCGTGAGCATAGAAAGTTCCACCCAACAGTGCTGCACAATGACCGGAACCCAACTGAAAGGATACCCAGTAACCCCTCTGTCCATTTCCAACTCTTTGACAATTTTTCCTAACAAAGTAAAATAAGCAACAGCAATAATGATATGAAGTGGGGGGAGGGGGTGGGGGTGGGGGGCGGGGTAATGGCTAGTGTTTATCAAGTATCAAACATATGCCAGGCATTGGATAAGACCATTTACATATATTAGCTAACTGAGTTTTTACAATTTACATGTATTATCTAAACCAGTCCTTAAAATAGTTTAACCCCATGTATTAGTTGAGCAAACAGAGATTCAAAAAGGATTAAATCATTTGAGTCTTCATAATTTACATACATTATCTAACGAGGCCTCAGAATAACTCAACCGCACTTGTTAGTGGATGAATCAGACACGCAAAGAAATCAGAATAATTTGCTTGAAACTCTACAACTACTAAGGGGTTGGGCCAGGATTGCATCTCACATCTGTGTAACTCTTAGGTCCTGCTTGTTTCGCTAGACCAGATTGCTCAGACTACAGTCAGCTACAGTTAGCACTTGCCATGGGCACTTGCCGTCCACCTCTACAAGGATTAAATCATGTGCCACTGCAGCTGCTGACCTTCAACACCCCCTGAAAGGAGTTCAGTGTGGACAGCAGAAATGAGGCCCTCTGTGCTCTGGGAAGAACTGGCAGAACAGGCCTTCAGATAGTTAGATATTTTCAGGAGCTGATTTTATGGGCCCAATTCTTGTATCTCCTTGTATCTAGAAAAGCACTAAAATCCTTCACGGTGACGTCTACTCCTCATGACTAACAATAACTTTCATGAGACTAGCAGAAAAATATATGCTTGATTTCATGTCCTCCCCCTTCACCAAAATCACATATATACTGACCTCCCTCCCCTCCACCTCTTTGGAGCAGTTTCTCAGAGCCATCTGACATGTTGTCTCCCAGGCTATAGTCCTCATTTTGCCCCAAATAAAACTTAACTCTCATGTGGTGCATTTTTAAGTTGGCACTATGTGTCTTAAAAGAGAAGTTAGGACAGTAGATGTAGGTCAGCATAGGGTGCAGATAGAAAGTATGATTAATAAAAGATACACCCAAGAAATCTGACAATCTGACCTACCCAGGTTGACTTAGGCCACTGTCTCAGGAGAATAAAACATGGTGGGCTGGCTGCTGAAGAAAGAGATGAGAAGTGTCTGTCCCAACCTTCTCCTTGTCCAAGGATGTCACTTAGCTAATGCCAGGCACAGTGTGTTCAAATGTCATGGCACTAACAACATCACAGTATGTGCATCAGTAAGTGTTCTCTCCCCAGTTAGACCTTGGATGACTTGGGGCAGAATCAGAGAAGAAACACACTGGCTTTATTGTGCCACCTGGTACATAGCTCGTCAATAGTGTTTGTTAATAATATGATCTCCTCTAACCATTCCTATACCCCTGCCCACCAATATCAAACCACCTCTTCCCAAATCACCCCAAACCAATTTTTTTTTTTTTTTTGCGGTACGTGGGCCTCTCACTGTTGTGGCCTCTCCCGTTGCGGAGCACAGGCTCCGGACGCGCAGGCTCAGCGGCCATGGCTCACGGGCCCAGCCGCTCCGCGGCATGCGGGATCCTCCCGGACCAGGGCACGAACCCGCGTCCCCTGCATCGGCAGGCGGACTCTCAACCACTGCGCCACCAGGGAAGCCCACCCACACCAATCTTTAAGAAGCGCAGGTGCCTGGACAACTTGCTAGGTACACAATCCTTGCTTCTGCTACTATCTTACTTTTGCAGCTGTTAGGTAATATGGTAACTTCAAACGATGGATGTGCATCAAATAGATGCTCACCCGCTCCACCACTTACTGTGAGACTTTGGGGAAATTGTTCAAACTTTTTAGGTAGCGCTCATATTTTTCTGCGAAGCATGGACAATAATCAAATCAGTATCACAGAGTGGATTGAATAATTTAATGAGATAATATATGTAAAAAGCTTAGTACAATAACTGGCAGTTAGATCCCTAAAATATCATCTATTCGTGTTGTTATTATTCTGAGTCAAATAAATACTGAATCTCGCTATACTGTCATAATTCTCAATATTTGTGTCAAATGTCACTTCACTTTGAGAGATTTAGAGAAGAGAAAGTGAAATGCAGGTGTGTGTACCTTAATACATTTTCTCATATAAATGGACAATGTCCCATCTAAAACTATAAAACTTTCCAATCCTTGTCACCGCACGCGTGACAAAAACAAGACCAATGTTTATGAGATTCCAGAAGCGGTGTGATTAAATGAGAATTCCAGAGCTGAGTAATTCTCTGGCTTAATGACACCTGACTTTTTGAGCATTTCAGTTTATGTTTTAACTTCTCTTCTAATGGGGGGACGATGTGCATGTTTGCTTTCTCTGCTTCAACCAGAATGGAAATGCCTTATTATTTTCTCCTAGATGTCCGGGTGCTGATGCTGAGACTGAAGTGAAGGGGGGAACAGGCATGTGGATGGAGTGAGAAGGCAATCGAATCCGTGATTGAGCTTGGAAACTATTGCAGCCGTTGGGCAGAGCCATGGAAGTGATGGGGAGGGAGTGATTCTTGGAAATTTGATAGAAGAGAGAGGCTGACTCGGAAGGTAAATACAGTAACATACGTGCAGCACTGGAATCCTCCTGTGTGCACGCACTCACACAGACACTCATGCAGTCGGGGTGAGAATTTCCAGGGTCCTTTCTAAAATGAACTAATCTCCTCAAGCAGGTCAGCTTAAGCAGACCCCCAACCCTTGAAACCTGAGCCAGCCTAGTGGCAGAGCCCAGGGGTGAAATCCTAGCCTGGTAATCAGCTACATGATCTTACCCTTCGCGAATTCTGTGTTTGCTAAACACCTAGTGCCTGTATACACAGCACGGAAAGCGAATGCCTCTCGTTTTCAACCTTCCGGGGCTAATGTTCTTTATCAGTCAGAGCTGCCATCATGGATCCGACATCCTCCCTTTTCAATCCACAGGAGTTTCCTTTTTCATGATGGGAGCAAATTGAAATCTGTGTGCTAGTGATTTGCAAAATGTGCCCTGCTACAGAGAGAGCTTTCTGATTAGCCTTGTCCCGTTACAATCATTGGTTTTCCAGGAGTCATTCAGAAAACGTTCTCAACGCAACCTAATTCCCACATGCACGATGAAACACAGGAGGATTCTGCAGATAGATACTTAATATACAAATAGTCAAGAGAAGCTGTTCAGCTGCATTTTATTTTGAGGATCCAGCTAGTTAATATGTGAGGCGTGTTGCCAAGAAACATGGTAGGATTCTTTCTCTCTCCCGAAATGCCTAAGATAATTGTCTTGTAAAGGTAAGAAGGTACTTGAAACCAGATCCGCTGGCATTCCAAGCCCTTCAGGTAGTCTGAGAGGTCTGTGCTAATGAAACCCTCCTTTGTCATTTACTTTTCTTCGCCGGTGATTTACGCAAATGCTCAGATTTTTCACTCCCTAGAAACAGATTTACGGATGAATGAACCCCTTCCTCCGAATGAAAACATTTCAGTCCTCTTAACCCGGGAAGTCTCCAAAAGGATATCTGTTTGGATGATTATAAACTACGTTGATACCCTACTACACTGAGCTTTGGAAAATAAATAACTATATGATTTGTGCCTCTAGCAGAACCGAACCTTCGGAGTATTCACATTTCCACTCAAACAAAGAAGCAAAGTGTAATCCGGTATTTCAAAAATCACTATATGAACGTAATACTACTCAGTGGATTTAAAAATTAAAAATCCTCAGTGTTTCTTCCAAATTTGTCTCCAGAGTAAGCAGGGACATCTCAAATGCAAAAAAAGAAAGAAAAAGAAGGGAAGAGAGGAAGGAAGGAAGGAAGAAGAAGGGGGAAAAAAAATAACAGAAAGGCTCATGCAGCTGTGTTATTCATTTACTTGAAATATTAACAGGAGAAAGCCCTGGAATGATTTCTGCTCACAGAAAAGGTTTAGCACCTGGAGATCTCTCTCACTGTTGAAAGTTCCTGACGCCAGTTTGGTGGAAAACATGCTGGAACCCCGTTCAACGAAGAGGAAGCAGACCAGGGGAGAACCAACCCCAGATGTACTGGAAAACCAGCAAAGAAGCAACAAAAATTATAATGACTTCCGGCTTACTCTCAGCGATGCAAGAAATATGTTTTCTAATTTGATAAAGTGTCAGAAGCAGATGTAATATCATTTAAGGATCAAGTTGTTTTATACCATTTCAAGTAATCATTTAAAGATACATGAATGACGGGAAAATAATTTTACTTCTGCTTTTTCATTTTAATAGGTTGCTCCAGGTAAGCCCAGGGACTTGACTCTCATACTCAACTTTCGTTCATTTAACAATTTGAAAAATACCCCCAAGACTTCTGTAGTTATCTAAATTCATAATAGCTTTGTACAAAATTTCAACTGTCGACTGAAAAAAATGCACAACGTGAGAGTTGTGAGTTAAGTTTTATTTGGGGCAAAATGAGGACTATAGCCTGGGAGACAGATAGCTCTGAGAAACTGCTCCAAAGAGGTAGGGGGGAAGGTCAGTATAAATGAGATTCTGATGAAGGTGGAGTACATGCAATCAAGCACATATTTTTTGCCGAAGGTTTCTGCTAGTCTCGTGAAGGTTTCTGCAAGTCACGAGGAGCAGATGTCACCATGAAGGATTTTAGTGCTTTTCTAGATATGAGGAGATGCAAGAATTGGGCTCATAAAACCTTCTCCTGAAAATATCTAACTATCTGTAGGCCTGTTCTGCCAGTTTTTCCCAGAGCACAGTGTCTCATTCTTGATCTCCACCCCTGAACTCCTTTCAGGTTGTGCTGAAGGTCAGCAACTGCCGTGGCCAGTGACCTAATCCTTGTAGAGGCAGATGGGGAAGTGACAATTTTTAGTTAGTGCAACTTAATCACTGAAGATTTAAAGGATAGCACAGAAGTTTTATTACATTTAATTTTATTAAAAATAGTTATATTTTTGTTTGAAAAGCATTCTGAGTTCCTATCTATGTTACAAGGTGTACATAGGAGCAAGGCATGGAGTCAGCATTTGAATTCAGTTTGAACACAGCTACAGGCACAAGCCGTGGAGAAGGGGAGCCTTCCTGTGAACCCTGCCATTTTCTAGGTAAGTAACCTCAGGCAAGTCGTTTAGCTTCTGAGTTTCAGTTCTCTCCTATAAAAGGCTGGGTTTATAAAGCTTAACTAGTGAGAATTGAATGAGGTAATCAATCCATAAAACAATCCGTCAATCAAAAGCTATTGAGTAATTGCTAATTACCAGATGCTGTGTCCGAAACATAACTCTCAAAAAAATAAATAACAATAACCATTATTAGAAGGATGTATTAATTTTTACCCATCACTTTTGGGTCAATACATGGCCATCCACCACTAGTAAACAACCACCAAGCCCAGAAAATAATCAGATTTTATTAATTTGGACAAATTAACCGACCTTTAACTTTTGGAGGAGAAAGATGGCAAGACTTTTTTTATTTTACAGATTAAAATAGGCTACAAAGTTCAAATACCTTTTACAAGGCAATAAAAGTCTCTAAGAGCAAGCACGTAACTCACAGGCACAACTTACAATCACCATTTTGGAAGAAACTTAATTTACTTTTACTTCGCCATCTGCAAAGTAGCATACAGGGATCATGTAATGGTTAAGCAAACAAACAAAAGGGTAATAAGGTTAATGAATTACAAGATTCCATAATGAGTAACTATATTATTAAATATAACTATATTACTAAATAATCCTGCATCTATATGGTCTATAGATGAAAAGTCTGTTTCGTTTTATACTTCTACCAATAGTGCATGAGAGTGACTATCCTATAACCCTTGGAAATGTTGCAATTTTGGCAATGAAACGAGTCTCATTATTGTTTTATTTATCGTTTCTTTTTTCATGTGTTAATTGGCAATTTACGTTTCTTCTTCCACATATTTCTTCTGTATATCCTTTAAAACTTTTCCTATAGCACTGGTAGTCTTTTTAAAAAAACTGATTTTAAAAGTTCTTTAAATATTAAATATATTTTATGGTTATAGTTTGGACATATTTTTGCCAATTTTGAAGTTTACCTTTTAACATTTTTTATGCTGTCATATATCTTTTATGGAAGTTTTAACTTTCCATGTAACAACTCTATCTTCTCTGGTAAAAATTCTAAGATTTGTATCATCTTAAGAAGACCTTCTCTATCTCAAGTTTATAAAGATAATATTCTTTTTTCTGTTCCCCTATAGTTTTTATTTATTTAAGTCTAGATGTTTAGTCGTTTTCCCCACTGTACATACAGGTCTCTCTGCACTGACTTGAAATGCCAATCAGACAGTCACTTGATGTGGGAAAGCGATTCCACTGATGGTCCTAATTAATGGCTTCCCTGTACCAGGTCCTTCACCTCCTGTAAAGAGTTGAACTCTCTTCCTCCACCTTTCTTCTGGGCCCGCCTTGCTGCTTTGGCCAGAGGAGTATAACCCAAGTGATGGTGTGCCAGTGTCACGGGGTCATGTGTGCTTCTGCTCTTTCTCTGCCTCAGCAGCCTGGATGTGCCTGTTAGAGGCTGAGGGACCTCGCAGAGAAGAGCCAAGGTCCTCAGCCCAGGCTACTGGGGACCAGCTTACAGCCAGCCAAGACCCAACCAAGCAGGAGAGGCCAGCCGGCTTGTGGATTCATGAACAGTAACAAACGATTATTATTTTAGACCACTGAGATTTTATTAAACAATAGTGCTAACGGACACACACACTCAGGTCTTATCCATACATACAGTTCTGGACTTGATTGTTTTGCGTCGATTCTTGGCATGTTCCTGCAGTGTGTATTTCCATATCACTGTTCTACTGGGGATTTTCCCCCAAATGCTTAGCCACTCCAGCATGAGGTGTAATGAATAACTATCTTCTGTTTGGGATGTCACACGCTCTTCCACGTGCCCTAAATGCTCCTGGGTGGGGCTTTTCCTTTCTTTCGTAAATATCTATCCAACACCTACCGTGTGCCTGGCACCGCGCTAAGTTCTCTAGCCAATCAAAGGATTGTCATGAGCGGGCATCCTGCGAGAGCACAGCCTCACAGCGCTTCATATACTGAACAACTCTGTACCAAAGAAAAATAAAATTTAATGTTTATGTCCTGTCCTAGAGCAGAGCAAAAATCACTCTGATAACCAGAGGAAGGGTAGCATCCTCTCTGGCTCAAAAAGGTGTATTTGGGAATAAAAGTAAGAGAAGAAAAGGGAAAAAATAAGGTCTCATAGTAAGGACCTAATCTAATGACTCAGTAGGCTGTTAGTTTTTATTTTATCAATGTGAAAACTGAGTATCCCTGTTTAAATTGACTTTTATGTTTTCCCAAATTTTCTAATAGACAGAAATATGTGTTCCTGAGAGGTCTGGATGACCCAGTGGCTAAACTGTATTCTATTTCCAAACTCCTTTATATTCTCATACCTTTTTCCATCTTACACAATAAAGTCAGACACTCAACTCTGCTGTATCTCACTTTCTATATTAATAAAATTGTAGCATGTTGTGAGGTTTAATTAGATAATAAAGCACTTTGAGGCCCCTCCTTGATAAGTCCGTGCAAGTGAAGAATATTGCTAATTTAGTAATCATCGTACGCACTGAACATTTTTCCTCTAAAATGTGCAGATACACTTTTAAAACTCTGGACAATCACATCTGCTTTGGGCAGAGTAAAAAATAAGGACTGATGAGAACCTTCATCTCGGGATGGATGAACTATGTTGTGCTCGCTCGCTTCTTAAAATTTCTATTTATACTCTGTCTTCATTTAAATGTTTAATTAGGAAGGAACGTTTCTCTGCATTATAATTAAATGCAAGCACAGATTCTTCACCACAAAAGAGACATGTTCCATTCAGTTTCTACTAAGTTTTGTTTTGTCCCCAAAGAATCAATATGAAAATTAAGCTGGCTGTCTGAAAGCCTTAAAAAGAAGTATAGCTTTCATAATACAAGGAAGATTAAAATGAATTAAAAATCTCAAAGCACATCCTTTTAGAATAATTGCTTGCTATATTCTTGCAACCCTTAAAGGTAGCTTTCCCGGAGAAAAGAAAAATGAACAAAGAGGGCCTTTGGTTCCAGCTTATCTGCTTTAGAAGCTGGAACCTTTTCACAGTTGAAGCGCAATTTTTCACTTTTAATTGGTGAGGTGGTAATGGGAAGATTGCAAGGCAAGAAGGGAACCCTGTCCTGCTTAGTGATGGAGGGGACCTGTAAGGGGCAGGAAGTTTGGAGGTACAGAACAAATAAAAGATTCGAGTTTACATGTTTCCTGGAATCTTCTCCAGACATTCTAACCCTTTCAGAGCTGCAGAATTTAGCCGGAAATCTTGTATGAATCTTGTACGAAATCTTGTAAGAATGAACTGCAGCTGGGGAATTCTTGCTTTACCTCTTCAGTCCTCACTCTGCTCTTCTGTTTGCCAGAATTCACCTGCAATGTGTACGTGTGTGCATGCCTGCCTGTGTGCACATGGAATAAAGAGGATGACAATGAATCCTTAGCTCCTTAGGCAACTCTAAAATATACCAAACCTTCCATTTCAGTATTGGCTTGAGATGCAAGGCTAGAAGCACGATGAGATGGGGAAGTCTATCCCCTGGTTATTTCAGTTCTTCTGGTAAACACTTCACTCCTAGCACTTCTTCCAGGACCTGGAAGTTAAAGCTATCCCAACGTTAAATAGACCGCTTTCCCCCACCTTGAAAAAGTGTAATGGGTATGAGTTCAACCTGAACTGGACAAAAGATGGTTCATATTTTGCCAAAATATTTTGTTCATTTTGGACTTTGATGTTTAGTTTTGGCATAAATGTATCTAATCCACTCTTTATGTTTAAAAGAAGAACTGATAATTCCAGGGTTTTCTGTGTGCAAATCACACAGAAACACAGATGCTGTCTTAATTGCTGTGGTGTCCAGAAGCTAATACGTATGAGTATGTCCACCAGCATTTAAATGGGAATTTTTTTACTTATGTAATTGCAGGGGGAAAGACAATGGAGATCACCAAACCACTGGAGTAGGGAATTGCATGACCACTGACTCAGCTGATGCCATCTTGGTTTATTTTCAAGTGAACTAGAAAGTGGAAATAGAGCCTGATGGATTTAGGTTATGTTGAAAAGAAATTATAAGCCATAAATGGATACATAGATAATTATTTTTTTCTCCTCAGTAATATACGTTACACACTCAGTTGCCCCAAACACTCACATCACTGTCCTATGTAGACAGTCACACGTGAACTTTCTGAAACATTCATTAAAGATTTTATTGGTGGCTTTACTTACGCCCATTGGGCCCAAGAAATCAGGGTTTACTTAACAAGCAGGTTTCCACAGCCATGAAACACTTAAGAAGGCTAACTCACCCACCTGGGGCAGGGAGCGGAGGGCAATGCACCAAACTCACCTCCCCAAGGTGACACAAGCACTCCTTCAGTCCTTGACACTGGCATCTGATTCAACTAGATACTCCCTTTCTAACATTCTTCCCTTGGCTATTTCTGAAGGAAGGTGCAGCTTATCTAAGATTTCCAGGCACCGACATCTTCTGACCCCATCTCTGGGCACACTAGTATCTAGACCTTTGCACGCAGGCCAGAAGAAGTCCACTTTTCCACACTCAGGAGAGGTCCTCTGCCCTCCCTCTCTTTGTGTGTAATCCAACTCTCACGGCCTCTCTTGGAGAAGGCTGCCAGAGTTAGTCCATTTTTCTCCAAGCTTTTGTGTCTAACACATTAGAGGGGACAGAGGAGACGTGACAATAATTGCAACTTGGGCTCATGGAGGAAAGAACCAGATCAGGGAAACTGCCGAAATTTAGAAAATGTCTGCAGGTTACTTAACAGCAATGTAACAATGTTTGTTTCCCAGTTTCAGTAAGTGTGCTATGGTTATGCAAGGTGTTGACATTAGGAAGAGCTGATTGAAAGGTGCACAGAGGGGCTTCCCTGGTGGCTCAGTGGTTAAGAACCTCCTGCTGATGCAGGGGACACGGGTTCAAGACCTGCTCAGGGAAGATCCCACATGCCGCAGAGCAACTAAGCCCATGCGCCACAACTACTGAGCCTCTAGAGCCTGTGAGCCACAACTACTAAGCCCACGTCCCACAACTACTGAAGCCCACACACCTAGAGACCGTGCTCCGCAACAAGAAAATCCACTGTGATGAGAAGCCCACACACCGCAATGAAGAGTAGCCCCCACTCGCTGCAGCTAGAGAAAGTCCACGTGCAGCAACAAAGACCCAATGCAGCCAAAAATAAAATAAATTTTAAAAACTTTAAAAAAAGAAGATGCACAGAGACTATACTGTTTTTGCAGCTTTTCTGTAGGTCTAAAACTATTTCAAAAGAAAAATAATTAATTTTTATTAATCACTAACTATAAGCTAGACACTATTCTAACTCATATATACCTGCAACTATACACACACACACACACACACACACACACACACACACACCCCTATAATTTAATCCTTGCAAGGTCTGGAAGATAAGGAACGTTATCCTCACTGTACAGATGAAGAAAGCGAGGCACCAAGAGGTCGGTGACTTGCTCCAGACCCTGCGCCTAGGGAGTGCCGGGACCAGGATTACGACACAAGCTCCCCCCAGGTTTCTTTTCTCAATTTTAATAAGAATCAGGTTAATTATGATCCTTCAGGGTATGAAAGATACACGTTTAAGAGATAATTTGGGTTCCCAGATCACCAAAAATTGAAAGACACAGTTGAGATGCAAACTTAGCTAGAATAGCTGAAATTTGGGCCAAGAGGCAATGCAGGCACTGATGTGGCTTTTTGAGAACACAGAGTGGAAGACCATATGGCTCTCTGAAGAGCGGAAGCTTTCATATGTTGTTCAGTGTTGTGCTGGTAAAAGCCTACTAGCTGGCTCTCCAGAGGGGGTTAGGGGAGCCGTGATTTGAAACATTTGCCGATTTTCATGGTGAGATTCTTGTTATGGGGATGTAGAGCAACCAACATGTGTTATCATCATGCACATGACACTTGAGCAGACATAAAGAAGAAAACGCATAAAAGCAACCCCTTTTTGTGGGGTTGATACCCTTCCAGTGAATTCTTTCTAGAGCACTAAGTGACTCATAACAGTTTGAAATTTGATTGGTTTCTTGCTTACCTGGTGAACGGTCCACATTTATACAGAAAGAAGTGTAACCATGCCACAGGGCACAGACAGGAGGAATCCAAGCTGGGGGACCTCCCAGACATGCCCTCTATAGGTCTGAAGGTTTGCTAAAGAAGTTACAATTCTTTAAGTGTTTTAGTTGTGTTACTCATACTGAAGTGAAGATGAACCCATGGAGAAAACCACAGCATGGATGTTGGGAGACCAGCTTCCTAGTGTTTATTTTTATTATGTGTGTTGGGACATATGGAACATTCCAAGTCTTCTTAGAGAGGGAAAAGAGACGATTTCCTAATGACCACTGTACTGGGCAGAGGACTGGATGGCCAGGTGAGCTTTGGTGGGCAGAAGACACATTTGAATATCACCACAGTCACCTCCTCCACTCTTGAATGCAATACACACACACAAGAAACTTGCAGGTATCCTCTCAATCACTTAGATTTACTCTCACTCATTCAAAAAATATTTATTGTATTTCCATGACCCACTAGGCATTTTTTGAGAGGCTGAAAATATAGTATTGAATGTTCTCTGCTTTCCTGGAGCTCATATACTGGCATTCCAGTCTTTATTTCTCCACATCTTTGATAAATGCTATGGAGGAAAGGAGGAAAATGCATGATGGTGAGTAATGAACTATCTAGCATAGCCTGGGAGCATGTGGCAAGGTTTCCCTGAAGGATTTCCCTGGAAAGAGCCCTAAGACGTAAAGGATGCACAGGATTTATCTGAATGAAGCTCATTCCAAGTGTAGGGAACTGCATGCTTGAAGGTTGTGAGGCAGAAGAAGACAGGAGAACGGAAGGAAGCTCAGTGGGCTGGCAGCTTCGGAAGCCAGAAGAGATAGGCAGGAAAGCAGGGTGTGACACAATCAGATTGACAATAAAAGGAAAAGCAGAAATTGCTCAGTTTAGTCTATAAACCCTCTGACCATGAGCTGCAGAGCAGTTAAGCTGGTTAATATTGAAAGCACATGACAGTAGCATTTTGGCAGACAGTGAACTACTTTTAGTAGAGGCTGGAGTAGATGGGGAACTAGCATGCTTTATGAAAAACCAACTATTACGTTGAGTACTAAATGAGTGCTTCTATTTCGCAACTGAAAACCTGTAATATTGTCCTCATCTTCTAAGTGTTTGTTTATTAAGTTTATGCTTTATTTTTAAAGATAAGTCCAGACTTGTAGAGCTCATCAAGCCATTCCAAAACTATACAAATGGAAAGAAATGAATTTACTTAATTCCTTTGGTGCATGTAAAATCTACAACTCCCATATGTGTCCATTTTCCTAGTCAACAAGCATTTTCTTTTTTAAAAATATCTATTATTTAAAGAGTACTGGCCTCTGTTTATCAGATGGCAAATCGAGTCTATGGTAAGGTTCAAATCTTTCCCCAAATTCCATGGCAATGACAGAAGACATAGGAACGTAAGAAAGAAAAAAATTGCAACATCCTGAAAGCAGAGTATAGGCCCATCAGTGGGCCAGAAATTTTGAAGAATTTCTGATATAGGGCATCTGGGATTAAAAAGAAAGAGGCTCAATCAGTGTGGAATGTTCCAGTGTTTGAGCATCAAAACAAGGTAGGGAAAACAGGACCTGAAGGGAGCTGGATGTTTTTACCAACAAAACCCAGGAAATCTATAAAATCTTATGGAGTGGGAGGTCTTATAATTTTAGAGAAAAGGAGCTGTGAAGGAAAGACCAGCACACTTGACTGAGCAAAACATAAAAACTGTGAGGCAAAAATAAAGTTATTAAAAACTACGAATACAAACAACAATAATCGTAACAAATGGGAAATATTTTTGCAACATAAAAGACAGATAAAATTTCGATACTTGTAATACATGAAAAAGTTTTTTAAAATATTAAGAAAAGATGAATACCATAAGAGGATAATAGCAAAGAACCAAAATGGGAAGTCAGTCATAAAAGGATTCAAATGACCATAAATCTGTTGTGTGTTGTTTTAATGTTCAACCTACTAATGCTCAAGAGAATTCAAAATAAAACAATAAAACATCTTTTTTTTTTAACCTAGTATCTTAGCAAATATAACAGTACCCATTGTTGACAAGCATGTGGAAAAACCAGGCAGAGTACTCTGTGGGAATGTAAACTTTCAGGAGAAAAATCTGGAAAGAAGGACTACAAGCCTTGAAAATGTCATACAGTTCAAGGTATCAATTCCATTTTTAGGAATTAATCAGATAAGTTTGTTTATTATCTGTTCCATGGAGTTTTATTTATAATACTTACACTGTCCTCCCCACGCCCCTTCCACATTCATGTCTTTCCCAGAACCTCAGAATGGAAATAGGGCCACTGCAGAGGCAGTTAGTTAAGATGAGGTCATACTAGAGTAGGGTGGGCCCTTAATCCAATAAGATTGGTGTCCTTATAAGAAAAGCAAAAGAAACATAAAGACAGAGACACAAGAAGACAGAGATTGGAGTGATGTGTCCACAAGCCAAGGAAAACCAAGAATTGCCCCAACCACCAGAAGACAGGAAAAGGCAAGGAAGGATCCTTCCTTAGACAACTTCACAGAGAGCACAGCCCTGCCAATGCCTTGACTTTGGACTTCTGGTCTCCTGAACTGAGAGAGAATAAATTTCTCTTGTTTTGAGCCACCCAGTTTGGGTACTTTATTATGGCCATCCTCAGAAATGATCACAATACTAGAATGAAGAAACTACCTAAATGTCCACCAACAGGGATTGGGTAAATAGAGTTGACCCTTGAACAACGCAGCTTTGAACTGCTTGGGTTCACTTCTATGAGGATATTTTTCAATAGTAAATACTACAGTACTACACGATCTGTGGTTGGTTGAATCCTCAGATGCAGAGATACGAAGGGCTGATCACAAATTATACTCGGATTAACCCTCCCCCAAGCATTGTTCAAGGGTCATCCATAATTATAATAAATCTATATAGGGGAGCACAATGAAGCTAGTAGAAAGAATAAGTATATCTACGTGGATAAATGTGGAAAGATGTGTGCATTATGTTAAGCAGAAATATCTGGTCCTATAGCAATATATATGATACAATTTTATTACAATAATAAATATGTGTGTAAAAAAATCAGGAAAAATATAATTCAAATTGTTAGCAATATTACTGGGAAATAGTACTTTCACTTACTATTATTTACATGGGCTTCTGTATTGTTTATGGTTTTTTAATGAGAATATATTACTTACAAAATCAATAAGAACTATTAAGATATTTCAACTTTAGAAGAAAAAAAAATACCACTTAAAAAAAAAAAATTGGGCTTCCCTGGTGGCGCAGTGGTTGAGAATCTGCCTGCCAATGTAGGGGATATGGGTTCAAGCCCCGGTCTGGGAAGATCCCACGTGCCGCGGAGCAACTGAGCCCGTGAGCCACAACTACTGAGCCTGTGCGTCTGGAGCCTGTGTTCCGCAACAAGAGAGGCCGCGACAGTGGGAGGCCCGCGCACCACGATGAAGAGTGGCCCCCGCTTGCCACAACTAGACAAAGCCCTCGCACAGAAACGAAGGCCCAACACAGCCAAAAATAAATTAAAAAAAAAAAAATTACAGTCCTAGGAAATACCGGTCAGTAGGTCAGTATCAAAGTACCATCATTGAAAATGTTTCTCCTCTAAATGACTCACAATTCTCTCTCCTAATGATGTTTCATTAATAAACATTTTTTATTCTGTGACTCAAAGCAAAGAAATTAGTGGCAGTCCCCTCCTTATAGAGATATTGCTAGAAGGAAATACTCTAAATAAAAACAAAAGCTATAAAAAGTGTGACATTTGCCAAAAACCTCTCTGTTATAACATCATCATTTCTAATTTCTGTGTCTTTCGGTCCATCATCCTATATAGGTTCCATTTTGAATGGGATCCACCTCTTCTCAGTTGTCTTCCTTCTCCATACCACCATGTAGACACTAATCCCTCCTGAATCATAGTTAATGTCATCCCACACACTGTGGTGGGGAATCAGCAGTAAATTTGCAAAGAATGCCATACAAGAAGCACATTACTCATCAGAGAAATGTGTGTGCTCATCTCAAGCATGTTTGATAGACTTAGATCTAAGAGGGGTTTAGAGTTTGGCCCACTTTCTGGGGGTGGAGATCCTTCCCATTTAAGATACTTCTACTTTTTCTAATTCCAGGCCCTTAAGCAACATCTGTACTTCATTCTGGGCTAAAGGGGAGAAAGTCTGTACTCAGTTAATCAACAATAATAATAGTTAACACTGATTAAGTCCCAGTTTTTATCAGCTGCTGTTTGCTTTTGTTTTGTCTTCTAATTCATGCATTATGCTGTCTATATTATGTTAATTATAAAAGACATAAAATATTCTTTTCAAATAGTACCTTTTTTATCCCAGATAATAAAAATATCGGGGGCGGAGTCAAGATGGCAGTATGGGAAGATGCGGAATTAGCATCTCCCCACAACTAGGGTGCCTGTCGGCCACTGGTGGGAGACCCTGAAGCCCAAGGAGACGGGAGGAACCCCCAAGTGAACCGGTAGGATGTGGGGGGACTGAGGGGGAGGAGAAGTGGAGGCCAGACAGGATGGATGCCCCCGAAGCAGGGGAGATCAGGAGAGGCAGGCAGGAGGGGCCCTCCCAGACCCCAAACCAGAGGAGCAGGAAAGGAGAGGAGGGGTTTGCCCTGCCCACTTGAGCCCAGGAAGCCTGCTGGGCTCCCAGGTGAGGTCCCCTGACCTTTGAGACTAGGGGTGGGGGGCACGTCCGGGTCCCTTCTGTTCCTTGAGCCTAAGCCCCACCCCCCATGGCCCCCAGGGCCTTTTCCAGCCCTATGGGTCCTGAGCATATGCCCTGACCACCGCCCAAACCTTGCCCTTGCTTAGGCCCCACCCTCCACAGCCAAGGCCTTTCCCCCATTTTTTTTTTCTTTTACCTCCTAATATATCTGTTAGTTTCCTAGTCTAATTTTAGTTTTTACTTTATCATTGTTCTCTCTTTTTTTCTTGCCACCCCACAGGGCTTGCAGGATCTTGATTCATGAGCCAGGGATTGGTAGGAAGCTCCTGCAGTGGGAGCTCTGAGTCTGAACCACTGGACTAATAGAGAACCTCAGACCCCAGGGAATATTCATTGAAGTGAGGTCTCACGGAGGTCCTCATCTCAGCACCAAGACCCAGCTCTACCCAACAGCCTACAAACTTCAGTGTTGGAAGCCTCAAGCCAAACAACCAGTGAGATAGGAACACGATCCCACTCATTAAAAAAAAAAAAAAAGAGACTGCAAAAAAAAAAAGTCACAGATAAAGGAGCAAGGTAAAAACCTATAAGACCAAATAAATGAAGAGGAAATAGACAATCTACCTGAAAAAGAATTCAGAGTAATGATAGTAAACATGATCCAGAATCTCGGAAATAGAATGGAGGCACAGATTGAGAAAATACAAGAAATGTTTAACAGAGATCTAGAAGAACTAAAGAACAAACAAACAGAGATGAACAGCACAATAACTGAAATGAAAAATACACTAGAAGGAATCAATAACAGAATAACTAAGGCAGAAGAACGAATAAGTGAGTTGGAAGACAAAATGGTGGAAATAACTCCCAAGGAACAGAATAAAGGAAAAAGAATGAAAAGAATTGAAGACAGTCTCAGAGACTTCTGAGACAACACTAAATGCACCAACATTCAAATTATAGGGGTCCAAGAAGAAGAAGAGGAAAAGAAAGGGTCTGAGAAAATATTTGAAGAGATTATAGTCAAAAACTTCCCTAACATGGGAAAGGAAATAGTCACCCAAGTTCAGGAAGCACAGAGAGTCTCATACAGGATAAACCCTAGGAAAACACACCAAGACACATATTAATCAAACTAACAAAAATTAAATTCAATGAAAAAATATTAAAAGCAGCAAGGGAAAAACAAAAAATACCATAAAAAGGAATCCCCATAAAGTTATCAGCTGATCTTTCAGCAGAAACTCTGCGGGCCAGAAAGGAGTGGCAGGATATACTTAAAGTGATAAGAGAGAAAAACCTACAACCAAGATTACTCTACCCAGCAAGGATCTCATTCAGATTCGAGGGAGAAATCAAAAGCTTTTCAGACAAGCAAAAGGTAAGAGAATTCAGCACTACCAAAGCAGATTTACAACAAATGCTAAAGAAACTTCTCTAGGCGGGAAACACAAGAGAAGAAAAAGACCCACAAAAAACAAACCCAAAGTAACTAAGAAAATGGTAATAGGAACATACATATGGATAATAACCTTGAATGTAAATGGATTAAATGCCCCAACCAAAAGACATAGACTGGCTGAATGGATCCAAAAACAAAACCCATATATATGCTGTCTACAAGAGACCCACTTCAGACCTAGGGACACATACAGACTGACAGTGAAGGGATGGAAAAAGATATTCCAAGCAAATGGAAATCAAAAGAAAGCTGGAGTAGCAATACTCATATCAGATAAAATAGACTTTAAAATAAAGACTGTTACTAGAGATAAGGAAGGACACTACATAATGATCAAAGCCTCAATCCAAGAAGAAGATATAACAATTGTTAAGTGTTTCTGCACCCAACATAGGAGCACCTCAATACATAAGGCAAATGCTAACAACCATGAAAGAAGAAATCAACAGTAACACAATAATAGTAGGGGACTTTAACACCCCACTTACACCAATGGACAGATCATCCAAACAGAAAATAAATAAGGAAACACAAGCTTTAAATGACACAATAGACAAAATAGATTTAATCAATATTTATAGAACATTCCACCCCAAAGTGGCAGAATACACTTTCTTCTCAAGTGCACATGGAACATTCTCCAGGACAGATCACACCTTCAGTCACAAATCAAGCCTCGGAAAATTTAAGAAAACTGAAATCATATCAAGCATCTTTTCTGACCACAACACTATGAGATTGGAAATCAATTACAGAAAAAAAAAAAACTGTAAAAAACACAAATACATGGAGGCTAAACAGTGCACTACTAAATAACCAAGAGAGCATTGAAGAAATCAAAGAAGAAATAAAAAACTACATAGAAGCAAATTACAATGAAAACAAAATGACCCCAAACCTATGGGACGCAGCAAAAGCAGTTCTAAGAGAGAAGTTTATAGCAATTCAATCTCACCTCAAGAAACAAGAAAAATCTCAAAAAAACAATCTAACCCTACACTTAAAACAACTAGAGAGAGAAGAACAAAGAAAATCTAATGTCAGTAGAAGGAAAGAAATCATAAAGATCAGAGCAGAAATAAATGAAATAGAAAAAAAGAAAACAATAGCAAAGATCAATAAAACTAAAAGCTGGTTCTTTGCGCAGATAAACAAAATTGATAAACCCTTAGCCAGACTCATCAAGCAAAAAAGGGAGAGGTTGCAAATCAATAAAATTAGAAACGAAAAAGGAGAAATCACAACTGACACTGCAGAAATACAAAGGATTATAAGAGATTACTACAAACAACTATATGCCAATCAAATGGACAGCCACAAAGAAGTGGACAAATTCTTGGAAAGGTACAATTTTCCAAGACTGAACCAGGAAGAATTAGAAAATATAAACAGACCTATCACAAGTAATGAAATTAAAACCGTAATTAAAAATCTTCTAACAAACAAAAGTCCAGGACCAGACGGCTTCACAGGCGAATTCTATCAAACATTTAGAGAAGAGCTAACACTGATCCTTCTCAAACTCTTCCAAAAAATTGCAGAGGAAGAAACACTCCCAAACTCATTCTATGAGGCCACCATCACCCTGATACCAAAACCAGAAAGAGATATCACAAAAAAATACAAGTATAGACAAATATCACTGGTGAACATAGATGCAAAAATCCTGAACAAAATACTAGCAAACAGAATCCAACAACACATTAAAAGGATCATACAACATGATCAAGTGGGATTTATTCCAGGGATGCAAGGATTCTTCAATATATGCAAATTAATCAATGTGATACACCACATTAACAAATTAAGGAATAAAAACCATATGATCATCTCAATAGATGCAGAAAAAGCTTTTGACAAAATTCAACACCCATTTATGATAAAAACTCTCCAGAAAATGAGCATAGAGGGAACATACCTCAACATAATAAAGGCCATAAATGACAAACCCACAGCAAGCATCATACTCAATGGTGAAAAACTGAAAGTATTTCCACTAAGATCAGGAACAAGACAAGAATGTCCACTCTCACCACTGTTATTCAACATAGTTTTGGAAGTCCTAGCCATGGCAATCAGAGAAAAAAAAGAAATAAAAGGAATATAAATTGGAAAAGAAGAAGTAAAACTGTCACTGTTTGCAGAGGACATGATACTCTACCTAGAGAATCCTAAAGATGTCACCAGAAAAGTAATAGAACTAACCAGTGCATTTGGTAAGGTTGCAGGTTACAAAATTAATGCACAGAAATCTCTGGCATTCCTATACACCAACAACGAAAAATCAGAAAGAGAAATTAACGAAACAATCCCATTTATCATCTCAACAAAAAGAATAAAATACCTAGGAATAATCCTTCGTAAGGAGGCAAAAGACTTGTACTCAGAAAACTATAAAACACTGATGAAAGAAATCAAAGATGACATAAACAGATGGAGAAATATATCATGCTCTTGGATTGGAAGAATCAGCATTGTGAAAATGACTATACTACCCAAAGCAATCTACAGATTCAATGCAATGCCTATTAAACTATCAATGGCATTCTTCACAGAATTAGAACAAAAAATTTTACAATTTGTATGGAAACACAAAAGACCCTGAATAGCCAAAGCAATCTTGAGAAAGAAAAATGGAGTTGAGAGGAATCAGGCTCCCCGAGTTGAAACTATACCACAAAGCTAGAGTAATCAGGACAGTATGGTACTGGCACAAAAATAGAAATACAGATCAATGGAACAGGATAGAAAGCCCAGAGATAAGCTCCCGCACATATGGTCACCTAATTTATGACAAAGGAGGCAAGAATATACAATGGAGAAAAGACAGCCTCTTCAATAAGTGGTGCCTAACACCGTACACAAAAATAAACTCCAAATAGATTGAAGACCTAAATGTAAGACCAGACACTGTAACACTCTTAGAGGAAAACATAGGAAAAACACTCCTGGACATAAACCACAGTAAGATCTTTTTTGACTCTTAGAGTAATGGAAATAAAAACAAAAATAAACAAATGGGACTTAATTAAACTTAAAAGGTTTTGCACAGCAAAGGAAACCATAAACAAGATGAAAAGACAACCCTCAGAATGGGAGAAAATATTTGCAAATGAAACAACAGACAAAGGATTAATCTCCAAAATATACAAATAGCTCATGGAGCTCAATATCAAAAAAACAAACAATCCAATTAAAAAATGGGTGGAAGACCTAAATAGACATTTCACCAAGGAAGACATACAGATGGCCAAGAGGGACATGAAAAGATGATCAACATCACTAATTATTAGAGAAATGCAAATCAAAACTACAATGAGGTATCACCTCACACCAGTCAGAAGGCCCATTATCAAAAAATCTAGAAACAATAAATGCTGGAAAGGGTGTGGTGAAAAGGGAACACTCTTGCACTGTTGGTGGGAATGTAAATTGATACAGCCACTACGGAGGACAGTATGGAGGTTCCTTAAAAAACTAAAACTAGAACTACCATACGACCCAGCAATCCCACTACTGGGATTATACCCTGAGAAAACCATAATTCAAAAAGAGTCATGTACCACAGTGTTCATTGCAGCACTATTTACAATAGCCAGGACATGGAACGACCCTAAATGTCCATCGACAGATGAATGGATAAAGAAGATGTGGCACATATATACAATGGAATATTACTCAGCCATAAAAAGGAATGAAATTGAGTTATTTGTAGTGAGGTGGATGGACCTAGAGTCTGTCATACAGAGTGAAGTATGTCCGAAAGAGAAAAACAAATACCGTATGCTAAAGCATATATATGGAATCTAAAAAAAAAACCCAAAATGGTACTGATCAACCTAGTTGCAGGGCAGGAATAAAGATTTAGACATAGAGAATGGACTTGAGGATGTGGGGTGGGAGGGCAAAGCTGGGGCAAAGTGAGAGTAGAATCGACATATATACACTACCAAATGTAGAATAGATAGCTGGTGGGAAGCAGCTGCGTAGCACAGGTAGATCAGCTCCGTGCTTTGCAATGACCTCTAGGGGTGGGATAGGGAGGGTGGGAGGGAGGCTCAAGAGGGAGGGGATATGGGGACATATGTATGCATATGGCTGATTCACTTTGGTGTACAACAAAAACTAACACAGTATTGTGAAGCAATTATACTCCAATAAAGATCTATTAAAAAAGTAGTAAATACATAAAAGTATCAAAGAACTGACATTTTACAGTAATAAAGACCAAATATATATACACAAAATGTCTCTTTAATCTCTTATTAGTATTATTATAAATTTACTACACTGCTGAGTATAGTTTGAAGTGCAAGAATTCATGTTTTTCCTGCAGGGCACTTGCGTGTGTGAGCTGTTCTCTTGGCCTTTCTGTCTGCTGCACGAATGACCACACCTAAATCCCTCAGGCGGAGGCGCCCACATTTGGAAGCAGAAATGAATGTCCTCATTTTGTTAAGGTCTGTTCCGTCAGGGCTTCCACTAACACCTGAGCCCTGAGCATCTGGTCTGCAGATCAGAGACCAGGAAGAGAAGATGCTGTGATAACACAGGCCAGAGGGGAGCACGTGAGTATCCCCGGAAGCCCAGCGGTACCCAAGGAACTCCTAGCGGAACTGCGCAGCCTGCTGTCCAACAAGCCAGCAGCACAGGGCTTGTGTTTCCTGGTCCTCTTTCAGACTCTGAGCTTCTTGAAGCAGGAGCCATATCTTACTCATCTCTGCCTTGTTCTCTTTATTCCAACAAGACACCTGTCACGGACGAGCTCCAACAAGGCACCTGTCATGGGTGAGATGGATGAATGGGACTATCTGACATCAAACTGGTACAAATGACTTGAAAGTACAGGTGAACCTAGAGCTTCATGTTTTTGTAGTTACTGTCAGTTCTTCATTACCTGAGCAAAGAATATGCAACATACGATAGGGGATGAAGGTATCCAGAACTTTCTTGAGCCCTAGAGACACAAAGTATGACAAAATGCCAGGAGCCAGAAAAAGAGATCTGGGGAATGATTTAGGTTAGGGGTTGATAAATGAACATCCCGTGCTCTGTCACCTTTGATTCCAGCTTTGATGTGATCAACACTATAAATGATGGAGAGGTAATTCTCTTTTGATTAAATATATTTACATATGACAGAGTGACAATGGGGCAGTAATGGATTTATGGAGTAAAATGCAATCGAGGGGAAGTTGTCAGTGTATTAGTTAAACAGTGAAGGGAATCATCCATTTGGAAGTTAGATGGAAATAAATTTGTCCTGGGGAAAGGCATGCAACGGGCTGTGGAACGACCATGGTCTGGGCAAGTGCGAGAGAGATGGTGGAATTCCCATCTAATCACCAATTCAGACGTTGCTCTAAGAGAGAAGGGACTTTAAGTATAACATTAAAAATAACATACACACACAGACCAACTTGTTATCCTAAAATTGATGGCTTATTTGGATACTTAATTTTTATAACAGGGGCCAAGTATCTTCACATACAGTGTGGATTTCTATACAGAGCTGTAGAGGGGATGAAGGGTTATTACCTAAGATGCTCACTTTGTCTCAAGAGCAGTTTCAACAGTGACCGCTCATGTCTCAGGTCACAGAGGAGGCAGGGGATCCTAACCTCAAACCCACGAACTCCTGCATGATTGCAGGAGTAGTTCCTCTGTGTGCGAGGAGAAATGGAACACAAATATTTCGAGGTTGCTGCCCAAGACATGTCAGCATACCAGCACTCCCACTATAGCTCAGGAACAGTTTTCAGTCATCTCAGCTGGCATGGGTGAAATATCACAGCAATTATAAAACTCAGGATGCCGGATAGCTGAGCTTTAGGAAGGGCTCCGGCAAATTGCTTCCATTTTTCAGCTCACAGTGAGAAGAAAGGCAGAAACAGAGAGAGGTAAAAAAAGAAAGCAAATGAGCATGCCTAATACAGGCTGTATATTCTCGTATGTACATATATAAATATATTAAGCTTCCCTTTTGTGCCTGGGAGAGAAAAGAGATGCAATCAGCAATTCAGGGACGATCAAAAAGATTAAAGGGAACATCTTATATATCTCCAAGGAGCCAGCATGAACATCTTTATTCTTGTTCCGTTACCTTCCATGCCACACTGGGTGAGGGAATATATTTTATTAAAAACATTTTTTCACCTGGAGGTCCTGTCAACTAACAAACACAATGAAAAGAGAAGAAGCTGAGAGTGTTCTGTGTGCCCAAAAATAAGCTAGTTAAGAAAATGTTATTTTTTTTGTAATAGGGGGAGAGAGGAAAGAAATGAGCTTGGATTTTCCCCTTGTGAAGCTCAACAACATTTCTTCTTCCTTGAGAACATTCCTTTAGTTTCAAGACAAGTGTGCTCATGAAAAATAAACTTTGCACTAAAAATAAGCAATTTGGTTTTTTAAAAAAAATCTCTTTTCAAAGAGACAGGGAGTCCCTTATTTGAAAACATTTTCATTGCTGCAACACTGATTTTTTTTTTTTACTGGATAGCTCTAGTAAATGTATTTTACTAGTGTAAAATTTTTTAATGTATTTTTCAATGTATTTTTATTGACAAGATCAATTGTGATTTAATCTAATTTGACGCAATGTATTTTGATGTTTGCACTATATCTGTCGTGATTTAAAATGTTGGCTGGGTTATCTGTAGATGCACTGAAGTCTAAGATTTAAATATATATATCTCTATATTTTTATAAAAAGTTAAGGTGATTCTGCTTTGTAGCTGAACTCTCTTCAATATCAATAGGAAACAGGGCAATAAAAGACATTTTATTTATCTTACTTTTAAATTTTTTTACTTTTTATTTATCCTTCTGGAATTTTCTTTCAATTTCTGGCCATTAGAACATGGCAATAAGTTATCATTTCAAATTTCATTATTTTAACTAGCGTTTACTGCCGGTGGTTAAAAGAATAAACTCATAAGCATTAAATTCCATTTTCTAAAGATCACAAATACTTTGAGTATTACTTTACAAATTAAAAATTTGTGACATTTTCCCCCAATTCTCTAAGCCCAAATTGAGTCCCTCAAAAGACAGACAGCTAGCTGAGATTTTCATAAGTGTTCTTTCTGACGCAAAGTCAGCTTGGCATTACTAGAGGAAAGCTTATCACACATCGCACATCTGGGACCTTTAAGCCATCAATTTAAAGACAGTGGTTGAACAGACTGCCACTGAATTTCACGACAATTGGATTTTGGGCTTTATTTTTCTCACTTGCAAAATGAGGCAACAGTCCTTGCCTCCTCTAGTGGAACTGCTCGTTATGCGCCAAGCTGAACAGAAAGCCCACAGAGCATGCTTTGCTATAGACATGAAACCCGAGGCTTACCGATCTGATGTCACCTGCCCAGAGCAAAGAAGAAGCAGGAAGAGGATCTGAATGCAGCTCTACCTGACTCCAAAGACCCTGAGTTTCCTGCTAGTCTCGGCTGCCTAGTGATCAACTGAGTCCAACTGTTCTGAGTCCTTTTTATGGTCCTTCCTTTACTTTCAGGTGTTGTCCCTTGGACACAGGCTACTTTGGTCAGTCTTCTGTCTATCCCTCAATTATAGGACTTCAAATGCACATGTTTCTTCCCTTTGGGTTGAGGCTTCCCTAGCTATTGTAACTCAGGGAACTGGATTTCCCTCAACTAGTATTGCATTTCTGGAGCAGAACATGTCACAGAGGGCTTGGTGATTACCTGCTCATCATCGGTGTTAGCCAAAACTACTGAACTAGAGAGTAAACCCCTTGAGGTCAAAGATATGACCTTCCCAGCATGGTTGTCCTATCGCATCTTCAATGCAAACACGTTGCTCCAGTGGCAGTCAGCAGATATTAGCACAATCTCCAAAAATAACCAGGACATCCTTTGTGTTTAGAAGACGTTTCTGTGTTTCCTAATGCTTGGAAAGATACTCTATCCCTTCTCCATGCAGAATATTTCATTACACTCTGGTCAGAGATGGACTAGCCACAATAGAGATTCACATGGGCCAGATTGAGACGTAAGGAATCAACGAATTTTTCAGGAATTCTTGGGAATAGGACTTGTAGACTCGGGATTCAGCCTTTCTCCCTGCTTTCCTGAAGGCAAGTGACATCATTGGACATAATGACATCATGATGTCACTTAAGTAATGAGGACAATAATAGTATTTATCTTAGGTATTAGAACTTATTACGTGCGTTTTCATTTTGATCAACTACAGTGTGCTATCCCCTACACCAACTCTTTCTTCTCCTGCAGAGTGGCCACCTGCCCAAATCCCACAGCCCTGGGACCTCCATAAAGCTTCCCTTCGTTGACTGGAGTAGTAAAAAACAGATGGATTCTAAAGGACTTTTGTGTGTGTGGTGCGTGTCTAATTACCTTTGATACCTCTCAACAACCTTGTGAAGCAGACAGGAACTGAGACTTGGGTTTTATCAATAAGGAAATTGAGACTCACGGTATGAAATGGACTGGTCCCAAATTGGTGGGGCAGCCCAGACCCCCAGCTTCCTGGCTTCGTGTCCAGGCCTTGCTCTTGACTTTGTAACCTCATAAACCTTCCTGGGTTGGAACCCGGCATGATGTAAGGTGGTGATTTATTCAAGTCCTATCTGAAAAGCTAAGTCTAGCCAATAAACTCAGACACTTCAGGCTCAAGAAATTCATATCCACTTAGAAACTGTTTACCCAACAGAGCCACAAGCTTAGGAATATTGGAAGATAAAACATCTCTGTGTAACCTAATCACTGTTTGCTTTACGCTCCAGGATGCGTGTGTGAGTAATGAGTTTGAGGACTTGAGCATCTCCTTTGATCATTTGTTCTTTTGTGGTTTCCACCTTGTAACAAACCTGCCTCTGAGACAGGTATTATTAATTGCATATTGTTTTGTGTTTCTAATGTTTCATTTCACTGACTCTTCTGGGGTTTTTTTCTTCTTAGTTTGCAGATCCCAGCTGTTTTCAACGTTTAACCATTTCTTCATAGGGATCTTTTCCATCCAGTTTAATTTTTGGATATGAATTGAAGTTGGCCAAATTGTTTGTTACAGTCTTGTCAGCGTTTCTGCATTCAGAAGTGTTTGTTGATTCATTTGCAGTAATAAAGATTTTCCCACACAGTCTGTTTGACACTTGCAAGTTCAGTCTGCACCAACTTCTATTGTGTTAAGCAAATAACCACCAGTGCACTGAAATTCCACTCATTGTCAATGTTAAGGCAACAGGATTTTCTCCGCCAGCCAAACCTGTTGTTATCAGAAAACCCCTCCAGATGAAAACTGAAAAGAATCATATGACCCAGAAAAAACATTAGACTTCAGGAAGTCTTTGGTTGTTGCCATGTTTGTCAAGGTATCCCCAGAAGGCGTGGAAAATAATAAAGTAAAACATATTTCTGGAACGAAGCCCATTTCAAAATAGAGTCTATGACCTTTCAAATTTGCAAGACAGGGCTTCTCAAAATAAGAGCCATAAAACTGGGCTATGGCAAACCCAAGGGGAACAGAAGCAACTGAAAACCAGGGATTTAGTAACTTTTAATTGCCTCATTTTCAATTCAAAGGGGAGTGTAAGAATTGATATTAAGCTGTAGTTCAATTGCACACACCAGTCAGCTAGTTTGCTGTGACACACGAATCCTCAGAGATTCGTCATTACCCAGGCTTTCTGTCATTTCAGATGAATTTTCCACCTTGTTGGAAACAACATGCTGTCCTCCCTGACCTTCCCTATTTCTGCGTTCTATCTGGGGAGACTGATTTACATTATAGTGTTCCGGAAAAAGCCTGGATAGGAAACAAACCCAGGATCTTTTATATTTGAAAAGGCATGGTGTAAAAAGCTTGTTCTAAAGGCATATGACGTTTGTTGACCAGAAGGAATGCAAAGGTTTTAGAACCCAAGATTGGAACTTAGGTAAAACTGTAAAACCTGACTTATACGAAATTAGAAAACAGATCAATAAAACTGGCTAATGAACTGCCAAGATTGACACCCAGGCACCAGCTGCTGGGATGTCAAGCTGATTCCAGAGATTCTGAGGTCTCCAGGACACCACTCCAACCAGAGAGCTTTATTAAAACGGGGGCAAGCACGTGCCTCCTTGTCTGTGCCAGCTCGCGTACTTCATGGACGGAGGGGACAGACAGCACTGACACCCGCACTTAGAATCATCAGGACTAAACAAAATATTCCACATTGGTCTGTTTGTATGTTAGTTAACTCTTGCTGCATAATAAATTATCCCCAAACTCAGGGGAATTAATAGCAACCGCTTGCTATCTCACTGTGGCAGCCAGCTTCTAAGATGGCCCACAGGGATTCCCACATCTTGGTTTTCATGTCCTTGTATGGTCCTCTTCTACTGTGAATGGCTACCTGCACAACCAGTAGGATACTGTGTAAAGGACAATGTGTGACTTCCAAGGCCAGGTCATAAGGGACACTGTGGTGCCCATGCCCTCTCTCGTGAATCACTCGATTTTAGGCAAGCCGGCTGCCATGTGTAACGACATCAAGTGGCCCCTGGAGAGGCCCACTGGAGGAAACATGCAGTCTTCCTGCCAATGGTCAGTGAGGCACTGAGGCCTCCCTAGCAGCCACGTGAGGGAACCTTCCAGCCCAGTCAACACCTTAACTGTGACCTTCTGAGAGACCTTGGGCCAGAAACATCTAGCAAATGTCCTCATGGATCCCAGCTTCAAGGAAACTGAGAAAATAAATGTTGAATTCTCGAAGCCACTAAATTTGGGGGGAATTGGTTATGCAATTCAATAAATAACTACTACTGTTGGCTGGGAATTTGGGAGTGGCTTATCTGAGCGGTTCTGACTCAGGGCTTCTTGCAAGGTTACAATCTAAATGTTGGCCCATGGTGCAGTTATTTGAAGGTCTGGCTAGGTCTGAAGGATCTGCTTCTGGGGTGGGTGGCTTGCTCTCACGGCTGATGCGCTGGTGCTGGCTGTTGGGAAGAAGCCTCGGTTTCTCTTTTGTAGACCTCCCCGCAGTCTGCCTGCATGTCCTCCCCACACAATGCCTGGCTTCTCACGGAGCAAGCGGACTGAGAAAGAGATCAAGGAGGAAGTAACATTGCCGTTCATGTTCTCGCATCAAAAGGTACATGTCGTCACTTCTGTGACATTCTATTTGTTAGAACTAAGTCGCTAAGTCTGAACCATATACTAGGGATGAAAATTTGGGCTCTGCCATTTGAAAGGAGGAACACCAAAGAGTTTTTGGATGTATTATAAAACCACAAGAGTCCACCCTCCAAAAACAAATGATTAACCTTCCTCTCACATGCAAAATATACACACCTCCTCCAAAACTGCCCACAAATCTCATTTCTTACAGCTGCAACTGGACTCAAGTACTGGCTAAATCAAATCTTGTTGCAAATGAAGCTTCACAGATGTGGTTCCTTGAGTGCAGTTCCTCCCTGTCTGAAGACCTGTCAACTGAAGGGACAATTATCTGTGCCACACACCTATATAATATCATGAGATAAGATTGGGTATTCAGTATAAATACTGTTTTAAAAATGGTAAAACAGGGCTTCCCTGGTGGCGCAGTGGTTGAGAGTCCTCCTGCCGATGCAGGGGACACGGGTTCGTGCCCCGGTCCGGGAGGATCCCACATGCCGCGGAGTGGCTGGGCCCGTGAGCCATGGCCGCTGAGCCTGCGCGTCCGGAGCCTGTGCTCTGCAACGGGAGAGGCCACAACAGTGAGAGGCCCACGTACAGCAAAAAAAAAGGTAAAACAGAGGATGCAGAGGAGTCACTGGTCCATGGAAATTCTGAAATCTAGCAGAGCACATGCTGACAGTTCCTTGCTTAGGAGTCAAGGCCTGGGAATGATCCTCCATAGCTCGTGGCTCTGCCCGCCAACCCTCTAGATTTTTCCTCTGAATAATTCTTTATTTTCCATAGAAGGCAGCTTGTGTTTTCAACTGGATTGTTTTCTATTTCTTGTTTGTAGAACTTCAGGGGTTCCAAAGGCCTCTTTTCAATTCTACTCTTTCTGTCCCTTATAGTTCAGGCAAACAATGTTTTTGCTAATAAAATTCCCTTAAAAACTTTGTGGGTCTCCTATGATTCCTGTCAGTATTCGCTCCATTAGACAAAAGTCACAACCATGGAGGTCTTGTGAGATAAGCCTTTCTCTACCTCGGGCTTCTTCTGAGACTGATGAGGAACAAGAATTTTAAGCTTTTCAGAAACGTAGTTTCTGAATGGTCCTGAGGTACATATTTGATATTTCTGCAGTCTTAACAAAGGAGTTTATAGTCACATCTTTGGCTACCGCTTCATATCATGTTTTCCTGGGAGTGGTCTGGGTTCGATCTTAGCCCTAGAATCATTTTTAGCTTTAGTATCATTTGCTATCTCAAGGGTCTGGGATTTCTAAAATGAAAAATTCCTGTCTCCTTTATGCTTCATAGATCTTCCTTTAGTTTATCTCTTTTTCCTTGCATTTTACGGTAAACAGCAAGTAGAAGACAGGTAACCGCTCTAATAATGTGCCTACAAATTACCTTGATTCTCCAATTCGTTAGCTCCATTTTCTACTTTCATGCTATTTTCACCAGTGTTGCTAAACTTTATGCTACTACAAAATAAGAATACGTCACTTCCAGTTTCTAATAATATTTTCCTCACTTTCCTTTAAGCTCTCACTTGCAGTCTTGTCAAAACAATCAGGCTTCTATTAACAATCTCTTCCAAGCATTTGAAGCTTTCATGAAAACTCTCCCCAATGTTCATCCAGCTTCTACAGACTGAGCAATTCCAAAGCCAAACCCACATTTTTAGTTGTTTGTTATGGCAGGACTTCCAGATACCAAATTCTGTGTTAATTTAAAGGTAGCTAGGTAATAAAGTACCCCAAAACTTAGTGGCCTAAAATAAAAATGATCAGCTATTACCTTGGATTTCCTGTGGATCAGGAATTGGAGAGACCATCCCTGAAGAGGTTCTGGCTCAGCTCAGCCAGAGTCTCTCAAGTGGCCATAATCATGATGTCAGCCAGGGCTGTAGTCATCTCTGAGGGCTTGACCGAGGCTGGGACACCCACTTCTAAGGTGGTTCACTTGCATGGCTGGCAAATTGGTGCTGGTTATCGGCAAAAGATCTCAGTTCCATTCTGTGATAACCTCTCCAAGAGCTAAGAGGTTACCTCTGTGACCTGGCTGGTGACCCAAAAGATAGAGATCAAGGCAGAAGCAACACTGTGTTTTAGGACCTAGCCTCAGAAGTTACTCATCATCACTTCTGCCACATTCTATGTATAAGGATCAAATGACTAATTCAGGCCCGTATTCGAGAGGAGAAGAATTAATCTCCACCTTTTGAAGGAGGAGTGCCAAAGATCTGTGAACATATTTTATAAGTACCACAGGAGGCCTCTGAATCCCCAGGTAAGTCAGGAATACCTCCAGAACTGTCCAGAAGTCCTCCAATGTCCTCAGGATGAGCAAGACCAGTATCCTTAGAGAACATGAAGGTATCAGGTCTATTTCAGTTCCAAGCTAATGGAAAGAGCAAGTGAGTAGAGAAAGGGCCTGCAGCATCAGCCTGCCTATTTGGACATGGGACCTGGTTTTGCCTCTCCGCCTTGCCGCAGACTGACCAGAGCAGGTGTCTTGTCTAAGAGGTGTCTTGTCTTGTTAACCTGACCAGCGGCCTGATCTCAAAGGCACTAAGGTAGTATGCTGACCCATGAAGGAAGGAAAAATGGTTTGTGAAACCTCAGGAAATAAAATAATCTCCATGGCTGGAGAAGAGAGAGAAGTAAGCATGGTTTTGTGGGGTTAATACTTAAAGTTCTCTGCGTAACACCCACTAGTGTAAGTATTGTGCTTTGTAATTTCCAGGCCATTTTCACACATATTCTTATGTTAATGTGCACTATTTCTTTTGATACAGTCATGGTGGATTACTGCGTAATTTGATACTTGACATGTGCTTGTTTGTATGGGACAGAAGGAAAGAAGTTGGAATTCATCAACGTTTTATGACATATTCACAATAAATACGAACATGGAAAACATCTACGAACAGGGCAATACGCATACACACTCGATAAACAACAGCTATTTCAATTCCATACACAGTGAATGTCGTCTTCCAGGAATCTGAAATCTCATGGTGAGGCAGAGTACGTGCAGCTGTCTGCAATACAACGCTAATTACCATCATATTCATAGCAGAGGAGCTAATAAAGTGCTATGAAAGTCCAAAACAGGGTAATATTCATTTTGACCAGCTAGATCAGGATATTTCTCAGAAAACTCAACCTTGGGTAATGAATAACATTTTCTTTCAAGAGGAGAAGAGAGAGAAAGACAACCCAAGTGAAGGAAACTAATGGAGCAAAAGATTTGGATGTGGCTGTAAATTCAAGATCTGCTTGAGAAAGTGCAGAAAGATCCATAGGAGTGGGATGTGACATGGGTGATGCAGACAGTGAGGGCGGTGAGAGTGAGGTCTGAGTTAGGCTGAGACTAGATTTGAGGTGGGAGGGGAGTCTGAAGGCCTGAGTAACCAACCCGGGCTCTGCCGAAGGCAAGGAGGAATGGTGACTTTGGGAGGGAGATGACACAATTAAGTCTGTGTTTCATGAACCATTGTTACTTGTTTTTTCTCTATTTTAATATTCTATGTGGGGCTTCCCTGGTGGCACAGTGGTTGAGAATCCGCCTGCCAATGCAGGGGACATGGGTTCGAGCCCTGGTCTGGGAAGATCCCACATGCCATGGAGCAGCTAAGTCCGTGCACCACAACTACTGAGCCTGTGCGCCACAACTACTGAGCCTGCATGCCTAGAGCCCGTGGTGCTCTGCAACAAGAGAAGTCACTGCAATAAGAAGCCCGCACACTGCAACGAAGACCCAATGTAGCCATAAATAAATAAATAAATATATTAAAAAAAAATATTCTATGTGTAACGTTACTCATCTTAGGAGCAAATTAACATCTCCTGGGTTTGCTGTGAGAACTTCGCATGGTAGTAGGTAAGAATTAAAGGATAAGCAAAGGGCTAGAATAGCTTTGGTCAAAACGTAATGGAGAGAAATGTTTGTCAATGCTTACAAGTGTGAGAACTCTTTAAATCCTTCCACTTCATTTCAATAACAATGAAAACAACGACAAAGAGTCCACACATAGTATGTAAACAAGAAAAGGATCGGAGCCTCACATTCCAAAACGATAGCAGAACAGATTGTTTTGAAGGGTCTGTCATGATTCTCTCTTTAGAGTTCACTCCCTTCCTCAGAGATTTACAGCCATGTTAACATACTTTAGTCAACAAAAATACATCAGACAAACAAAAATGAATTTCCCTCACTTTCTCCTTTGGGCTTCCTTTCTCTCCTGGACCAGGATGCCCGTGAATCAGGTTCTTCAAGCTTCCCCATTGGGGCAACACGCTCCTGCCCAATTTGGGATGGAGCAAACACGTAGTGGCAGCAGTGGTTTTTCAGATTCTAAGATGCTGGAGCTGATAAAAGGCAGGCAAATAGCCTCCTTCTTTCAATGCTGCCCTTTCAATTTTTTTTTTTTTTGGTAGGGCTTAATTTTTTAAAAAAGAAGAATTATCAAAAAGTGGTTTTTTATTGAAGCTCAGTTTGAACACGAAGCAGAAAACTCCAGGCTCTAACTCATTTTTCAACCATCTTCCCAAGATGTTTGTTGCTGAATGATTAATGGCTGGGTGTGCGAGGTTACACAGCTCAGAGGTGAAAGGCGATGTAGCTAAAATAAACAGATGAAGGAAGAGGGCAGAACCACATCAGTCTGGAAAGCAGGCTAGCATTTCTAGAAAATGAAAACAACTTCTAAAAGACAGAAAAAAAGATGTTGGCTTAAAGATAGTCAAGGACAGAATATGAGATAGCCTATATTGATTACAAATAGGATGCAAAATGGGAGAATTACCCCTTTATTTTTTTAATTACTGTTTTAATACACTCTGGTCAAAATGTAGATTGGGAAATAAAATGTAAAATCTAGAAATAAAACAGGGAAAAGCATAATAATAAATTATTCTTCTTTCTAAACATTGCCATCTGTTTTCTTAATTGAAATTATATACAAATTGTTGATGTGGTGTTTAAAATGTAATGAAATAACATCCTTTCTGCATTCACTATATCAAGCTTTAGTCAACTACGCGTTAGTAACAGTAAATAAAATTTTTAGAATAAAAATTACTGCAGGTTAAATTTAGACTTTAAAATGTCTAGAAGGGCAAAAATTTTGATTTTTAAATCAGTTCCTCTGCCACTTCACAAGTTTGCATCTTTGTGTCCTTAAGCATAAATGTGAGTTAAGACTTCTATGAGAGGGAAAATAATGTACCAGAAACTAGAATCCATCTTGCTTCTCCTGAAGCTGGATGAGAGATGGCTGCTGGAAAAGGAGCTTAAAAATAGGGGGAAAATAGGCCAGAGAATTAAGGAATATGAGAGCACACATTTTTCCCTGGCTTCTGCGCTGTCTTGATTACTGCAACAAAAGGGACCTTTACAAATATAGGATCCTCTTTTTCCTCCCAGAGAGGCTTTCATATGAGGACAAAAGGGAACAAGGGCACCTGTGCTATGGGAGCTCCTGGCTGTCCCCTCTTATCTCTCTGGGGGACTCTTTCCTTATCTCTGATAGAGCTGTCTCTGGGGGGGGCGGTGACGTCAACATTTTTAGACCGTCTTCAGTAAGGCTCTTAGGAAGGACTTAAGGACGCTGAGTTGCTGTGCTCACTAAATCATGCCCCTCACAGCCCCAGCCTTTTGCATCAACACAATAGGGAGCCCCTGGAGGCCGGGGGAGCATTTAGCTAATTTCTTCAGGGGTGATCCACAGTCTTCCAGGAGAGAGCAGAAGAAAACCATTTAACAGACACGAGCTCTGTCCCCGCCCACCTGTAAACTGTCACTAGCCTGACACCTGAGTCTCTCACTCCAGTGTTCTCCATTCTGGAACGTGCCCAGGGAGCCGGCTGGCATCCGAGCTTCCACATCTTTGCCTCTGCACGCCTACGGTGGGAGTTCTCTCACCGAAAAAAAACAGATGGTGGTGTTTCAAGCCACAGCTTCCAGTGGAAAGCAAATGAGGAAGAGAGCCCAGGGAAAACTGCAGGGTGTGAGAGCAATCATGGGAGCCCAAAATGAAATAGGGGTGAAAGCAGGTCTAGCTGATCTGTAGATCAGCTAATAGGAAGAAACAATTATAGAAGATGTATTGCAAATATTTTCAATCCACAAGGAGAACAACAGCACTGTTTTCTTTCTGAAGTGTATCCCTTTCAAAGCCACTAAATATTAGGGTCATGTTCACCAAACAAGAGAGTAGCAGGATTCAGCTATGGAGTCTGGACTCAGGGATTTCTCCCAGACGGTTCTCCCGGCGACCCGACCGCACAAGGACAAGCAAGATACAATCAAACACTAAAAGTACTGTACATTCAAGAATTACATTGGTAAATGCATCCATCCTTAGCTATGGAGACTGTCTAGAGAGTATTTTATATTTTACTGGATTTTAAAAGCAACTTAAAGCACAGAAATAGTACTTAATGTTAATTTCATTAGGAAAGGCAGAATGTGGAACAAATAGAGTGATTTGAATATTCTACCTGCAAAAACTGCAATATGACATGATATGACCAAAGGTTTGCTCTGAATTAGTTTGAGGCTTTAAAATGGATAAGGTACTGAATTTTGAGAGCGACTGACTTAGTCTCCTACTCTCTTCCTCCAGCTGTTCCTTCCATGTGCCAAGCAACTCTGGACTCAGGACCTTTGCACATGCTATTTCCTCTGAATACATAAAATAGAAGACTCTCTCTCCAGACATCTGCATAACTCACTTCCTCGGCAACTCAGGTCCTGCATTCACCTCCTTGATTAGAAGCTTTCCTGAGTCACTCAATAAAATCACAACAGTTCCCACTCTCTACAAAACCCTCTTTCTCTCTTAACCTGCTTTGTTGTTCTCCAAAGATTTGTTACCACCTGGTAGACTATGTATTTTTATTTGTTTATCATCTTTCTCTATCCACTAAAATGTAAGCTTCATGGGAGATGTTTTGTTCAGTGTAGATCCCCAGCCCTGGAATACCTTTTTATACGTACTAGGTGCTGAATAAACATTTGCTGAATAATTGAATGAAGATATCATAATTAAAGCTTCACTAAACTTCGTGTTTTCTGCCCCTCTCCACACAACTGGGAATGTGGTCATCTTCCCAGGGCACAGATGTGAGCATGTCACTCCCTTGTTTGAAAACCCTCAGCAAACAGAGAAATGAATAACTTAGGAGGCTCCCCACATAAGATAAAGCCTAAATCCCTTAAACTGGTTTTCAAGGCTTTTGATGATCTGCCTCCTGGTTATACCTCCAGATTTGTTTCCTACTTCTTTGCCCGTCATGTGCTAGAAATGCGAACTTTGGAGTTAAATTACCAGGTTCAAGCTTTGGCTTTATCACATTACCCGTGTCCATAACATTTCCATATTGTTTCATTTGTAAAACGGCGATAATAACAGTGCTCACCTCATAGACTGTGTTTTGAAAAATTAGGAAAAAAAAAGAAAAACAACTCAATATCACCTACAGTGTGATCCAGCATATCCATCCCTAGGGATTTACCGAAAAGAAATAAAAACATAAGTTCACAAAAAACTGGTACCAAGCGTTCATACCAGCTTTATTCACGACAGCCCCAAACTGGAAAGAGCCCAGATATCCATCAACAGGAGAGCACATAAACAGTCCGGGGTATATCCACACAATGGAATACTACCAAGCCATGAAAAAGAATGAACGATGGATACAGGCAACGACAAGGATGAATTTCAAAGGCATTATGCTGAGCAAAAAATGTGATACACAAAGGAAAACATCCTGTATTGACATGAAATTCTAGAGGAGGGAAAAAATCATCTGTGATGGAAGAAGATAAGAAGAGTGCTTGCCTCAGGGAAAGTGGGTGAGGATTGACTGGGAAGAGGCCAGAGGGAATGTTCTGGGGTGAAGGTGATGTTCTGTATCTTGATAGCATTGGATTGGTCGTTGGGTTACACAGGTGTAAACATCTGCCAAAATTCAGAGGATGTACACTTAGAATTTGTGTGTTTCATTTAATGTCAATCTTACATCCAAAGAATATAAGTGAATATTAAATTCTAATTTATGATACGCATGCTTAAGTACTTAGGAGGAATTACCCTATCTGCAACTTACTTTAAATATCTCAGATACATACAACGATATCTGCACTTTACCTTGAAATGCATCCAAAACATAGGATGATTAATTGATGGAGAGAGGAATGGACAAATGGACAGACATGTGATAAAGGAACTTAAGCTAAATGCTAATGATAGAATCCAGGTGGCGAATATATTGATGTTCACCTAAAAATTCCTTCAACTTTGCTGTATCTGAGCATTTTCATAATAAAATATTGGGAAAAAGTACAAAAGATGTCTTACAAAAATATATATTGAGATTATCATTATGCAAAACGATTTCACACTTGTATGTTTTCTACAAAAGTAAACCTAAGCAAGTTTCCTTTAGTCCTTTGAAACTCAGTATTATATAGGACCTGACAATTATTGACAGATTTACCCTACACTAGCACTAACCGTATTTTTCTTCACTGACCATTTTTATACAACAGAAGTTAAATGAGCCCAGTCTTTTGCAATTAATTTTTATAGCATCACTGATTAAATTTCCCCAAATAATTTATTTCTCACTTTATACTCTATAAGGTAATCTCATTAAATATAGTAGTGTAACATTTTAAACCAGAGTGCCTTAGCTTCCCATTGAAAGATTTACATAGGTCTGAAACAAGAGCTATTTCTGCCTAATGATCTGTATGTAAAGGCAACAGAAATATAGAAGATAGGAATAATCAATCTATAAAATGCTATATATCCCCTAAGTGTTGTCTAAGTAATCAAAGATTTCCTGGTGTGGGTCATTGTACATTGCCGTGACTCCAGTTAAATAAACACTGAAAATATATGTTTCTCTTGAATTTAACATTACCTCTGCACAGCTGGGATAGTAAACCATTTGGTGTGGGCCTTTCAAATAACAGCCTAATTATCTAATTCAGTCAGTAAATAAAATAAAGCAATTGTTTGCAGCCTACAGGGCACCAGATAGACTCTCTGGGAAGTTACAGAAGGCATAAGCGCAGCCCTTAACCTTGGAGAGTTCTGCATCAAAGACTGTTAAAAATGCAGTGCGAAAATGAAGAAGGCCCTACTCTAAAGGAATTTTCTGCCTTGTCCAGGCAGAATACACAGAATACGATGTCATAAAAAAAATATAACGCATATAAAGATGAAGTAGTCTAAAGCACCTTTCCCTAAGGAGGCCAACTTCAAGTTACAAATATAACTTTAGGTTGTTAATGAATACTCCATAGTTCAATGATTTCAGTGTAATAGCTTAATGTTGAATTTAGAGAAAGGAAAATGGGTAAATATTTTTAATCCTATACTCAATAAACACTAATACTTATAGAACACTTTTTTAGGCACTGTTAAATATTTTTCTACTACTAGCAGGAAAATTCTCCTAATAATTTTATGAGGTAGATACTATTTCCCCATATTGTAATGATACTTGAGATCTAGGAGCTGTTATCTGCCCACATCTATATAATTGAAGAATAAGGGAGAGAAATTAGAATTGGTGAACGTATGACTCCATGGTCCATAAGCTGGAACCCTCCTGCAGCCAGCCTCGCTAAAATGCTAGAATAGCAGCACCCCAGAAACAAGTCTTAAGGTCAGGATTGGGTTAAATAAAGAATGTGTGCAATGTTTTTCCAGGTATTGTTACATATTCTAAAATGTCTCTAATAACAAGTGACCTTCACAAGAAACAAAGAATTTTAGATTTCAAGATGTCATGAGAAAAACTGGGGAGAACATAAGTATTTTAGAGAATTTTTTAAAAAAGTGAACAAAACATTCTCAGGCATACTTCCCCCCATTTAATTTAGAAGCCAGGAAAGGAACAGTGTGGTCGCAAAACATCATCCGTACTCTCACCTCCTTATAAATAACAACTAACTTTTACTGAGGGCATACTGTGTACCAGACGCTGTTTGAGCCCATTACGTGAACCACTTAGAAGTATGCATTTCACAGATGAGAAAACTGAGGAATAGACAGATTAGGGGAATTGCCTCAGGTCACGCAGTTGGTGGAACTGGGTTCCATCCAGTTACTGTCTATCCAGTCTACCCAGATATCAGTTACTACTCCATCCAGGTCTACCCACATATCAAGTTACTATTCCATCCAGTTCTACCCAGTTATCAGTTACTATTCCATCCAGGTCTACCCAGATTTCAGTTACTATTCCATCCAGGTCTACCCAGATATCAGTTACTATTCCATCCAGTTCTACCCAGATATCAGTTACTATTCCATCCAGTTCTACCCAGATATCAGTTACTATTCCATCCAGTTCTACCCAGATATCAGTTACTATTCCATCCAGGTCTACCCAGTTATCAGTTACTATTCCATCCAGTTCTACCCAGTTATCAGTTACTATTCCATCCAGGTCTACCCAGATATCAAGTTACTATTCCATCCAGTTCTACCCAGTTATCAGTTACTATTCCATCCAGTTCTACCCAGATATCAGTTACTATTCCATCCAGGTCTACCCAGTTATCAGTTACTACTCCATCTAGTTCTACCCAGATATCAGTTACTATTCCATCCAGTTCTACCCAGTTATCAGTTACTATTCCATCCAGGTCTACCCACATATCAAGTTACTATTCCATCCAGTTCTACCCAGATATCAGTTACTATTCCATCCAGATCTACCCAGTTATCAGTTACTATTCCATCCAGGTTTACCCAGATATCAGTTACTATTCCATCCAGGTCTACCCACATATCAAGTTACTATTCCATCCAGTTCTACCCAGATATCAGTTACTATTCCATCCAGTTCTACCCAGTTATCAGTTACTATTCCATCCAGGTCTACCCAGATATCAGTTACTATTCCATCCAGGTCTACCCATTTATCAGTTACTATTCCATCCAGTTCTACCCAGATATCAGTTACTATTCCATCCAGTTCTACCCAGATATCATTTACTATTCCATCCAGGTCTACCCAGATATCAGTTACTATTCCATACAGTTCTACCCAGATATCATTTACTATTCCATCCAGTTCTACCCAGATATCTGTTACTATTCCATCCAGTTCTACCCAGATATCAGTTACGATTCTATCCAGTTCTACTCAGATATCAGTTACTATTCTATCCAGTTCTACCCAGATATCATTTACTATTCTATCCAGGTCTACCCAGAAATGATCTATTCCTAAGGTCACAGTCACGTCAACTCAAATACAGCACCTCATCCCCAAGTGAAACGTGCGCTTTTTGACCTGGCCAGTTTCCTCTGTGTGGGGGCAGAACTTTCTTTAAATAGTATGTGATATACCTATTAACCATCTCTGACTTTATTTCTGACATTTCTTCTGAAGACTACTCCTCTCCCAGATCAGTGCATCCCATGGGATCCTTTGCCTTCCTTCTTCAGGTTTCAGGACAGAATGGGAGAAAGAAGTATATGTATCTACATCTGTATCCATATCTATAATTATCCATCCATAGCTCTTCTCTTTTTCTGTAAGGAAAATCCATTGTAGAGAGGTTGGTTGGCCTTAGTCGTAGACTTCCAAAAAGCGACAAATGTTTGAGACGAAACAATGTATACAGTGGTCATTTCATCCTGACAACAACAATCAAAATCTCTTTCTGTATGTTGATATAAACAAATATATAGATATATGCTTGTGCATATAGAAATATTATGTATAGAAATGATGCATAGATGTATATGTCTATGTACCTATCTATACACATATATATGTGCTGATAGGTAGATAGATAGATAGATAGGTAGACAGATACATGATAGATAGTTGATAAATAGATGATGGAAGTATAAGCATTTTTAAGGGTGGGTAAGGAAAGTTTAATGCTCACTTTCTATAATGATTCTCCCAAATTAACTGATTTTCATCTTAGCCGTCAGTAGTGTAGAAATATGTTCATTGCTTGTTTGCCTTAGACAGTTTCAAATTTGGGGGACTGACTATGTATCTTTGATGGTCACAGCTGTGTGATCTGCTTTGTGCAGCCACCTTGCTATGTTTGGTGTAAGGGAGGCTTTTCCAAGTTAGTGGTATAAACCAACCCTCAACCCTTGATGACCTTTAAACTCATCATTCAGGGGTCTCTCTGGCTAGCATCCTTGCATTTTGAAACTGGGCTGTAATTCCTCATAATTCCAATTCCAAAGCATTATGTGTTGTCTGTAGATATCTCTATTTAGAAAAAATAATAATATATAATTTTTAAAAGACTGTACTATAATATTCTCTGTATACCTGTCTAAGCCATAAAGTTCTATACTTAATTTAATAAGAATACCTTAATTTTATCTTTAATTATTGATTTTTTCTGGATAAAGAGCCACAAAGCAAATAGCTCTTAAAAACCTTCAGAAAGGGATCACATAAAAATAATCATAATCTATAATTCAGAGCTTTTTTTTTCACAATGGTAATAAATTAAACATTCTCCTTTGAGCTTTCTTTATTGTGCAAAATGAGGCTGATTAGGTCAAACTGTTCTTTCTACCACTTTTGACATGCCAGGCAGAGATATTAACATTTCCAAAGAGAAATGGAACATGTTCCAGGGTTTGAAGAAGGATGAGGGGTAATAACCTAAAATTAGACACTGGTTATTTGTTGTGCCCCCCTTCCTTGACTCCTTCCAGATTTATTTCTATGAAGCCTTGGTGAGTTGAAGGAAAGGAAAGCAGTATGTGTTCACAAACATTTAAAAATTTCCTTTGAATGTCGTTCTGAAGAAAGAAATGACAGGCTAACCCACGGCCAAGGCTTCTCAGGAACACTGTTTCTACGAGTTTCCTCTTCACATTGCAAACCCTTTGCAACGCTGTTCTATGCACAAACCTCCCCGTTCCACTCTAGAGCATTCTGTGGTCACAAGGAAGTCAAGAGCAGCGCAGACCCTTCTTTCCACACCTGAATCCTTCCCGCCTCTCCAAGGGTCCTGCTGAGTGAAGTGTGCCCTCCAAATTACAATTATCAATGTTTTCGATTTCTACCAATGCAATACGATATACCAAAAATCCTTATGGCTGCACACACGTATACAGAAGCCTGTTATAAAGTACACTGACAAATCACTTGAAATATTTCTTAACCCTATTTTAGTCTCTCCCACCCCCAAATTTCCTCCTGATTGCATCCTAGCCAATTCCCTTCACAGACCTGTGTGTTGAAAGCAGCATCCGTTGACCAGCGCACACGTTCAACAATAAATATAAGGATGGTAACTGACCTGTGTCCAGAGGTAGACTCTTAGGTTACAGGGCTACTCATCCACATGGCTTCCTCAGGGGCCTCCTCACTTTCTTTCTTCTGTTTTGGATTCACAGTTCACTGGTCAGTGCCTTTGGAGATACAAACATCAGATTATGACAATGAGAGCAGAAAATCATGAACCCTTCACATCTCCCAGACTGTAGAAGCTCATGCTCGGGGGGAAAAAAAAGAATTAATGGATCTAGTTCAGAAGTTTGCATGTCCTGAAAATGTGTCTTGGTGACACCCCATGAATGAGCTACAGACACGCTCATGAGCCACTCTGTGTCTAAAAAGGAAGGTTCTTCACTTGGAATATGCGTCAATCTTTTCCATGCATCCATCTTTCAAAAGATTCTAAAAACTGAAAGAGTAATTGAAAAAATGGTATTTTTTTTCAAGAGGAAAGAGAAAGAATTCCTTTTTCATGGTCATCATGGAGATAAAGCTAATGAAAAGAGGTGTCAGCTCCACTGCATGGCTACTGGATGGCTCTTTTCTTGAATTTAGATAATAATACACAAGGCAAATTTGCAATAAATGTATTTATTTAGATTTAATTGAATGTCTGTAAATATCTGGGAGTTACTAATTTGATTAACTGTTAAATGTAGCTCCTAAACTATTTTACTTGACTATGTCTCCAATATATGTGATTGACATTGATTCAGCTTGGCTTAACTTCCACGTTCACGCTACACTCTCAGGCCAAAGTAAATTCCCAATTTCAATTCAGCCTACTACCATACTTTTATTCTATCTTTTACAGTTTCTAAAAGAGACATCTTTGTAATCAAAGCCCTAATGTATTTTAAAAACTTCCAAGTTGACATATACAACTGAACTTCTTGAAATAAAAACATTTTGTTATTTCAGAAACTCAGTGGGTTAAATTCTTCTTTGAAATGTAGGCATCATGATAACAAAGTTCATTTTAAAAACTGAAAGAGAATTTATATTTTGTGATTATTGTCTATTTAAGAATGGCAGAAAGGGAACAACTTCACCAAGAATGTTTAAAAACGCAATTAAAATGAAAAGATAACATTTTCTCCAAACAGACTGGCAAAAATGGAGAAAGAATGACCATGTCCAGCACTGGCCAAAGAAAGCATCGCTCTCGAACCCTACTGGTGGAATTGCAAATTTCTATGCTGTCACTAACGTAGGAAACGTCTTTAAAATATGCATACCATCTGATGTAGTAACTTTATTTCTAGGAATCAAGTTTATGGAAATAACCAGAAGTGTTGGAAGTTATACATACAAGGACATTCATGCTGGATCATTTACAACAGCTAAAGTTATTAAGCAGCATAAATATTCAGAAAATGGATTTAAGCAAATACCTATGAAAGAACACTAGGTAGCCATTGAAAATAAAGGTGTAGAGAAATATTTGTTGGCATAAAGACACTCATGATATATTGCTCAGCAAAAGGAGTAGGCTACATGTAGCGTAGTGCCAATTTTTATTAACTTACATGTATGATCATAAAGGCATGAAACAAACGTAAGAACAGGTATACCCCAAAACGTGAGCACCACTTATATTTGACATGTGAGGCAATAGAAGATTCAGTATGGTTTCTCTTTGTTATTATCCTTAGCTTTTGCTTTTAATTATTTATTTTTTTATATTTTCCTCAGAGAACATCTGTTATTTTCATAGAGTTGAGAGAATTTAATAATCTTTCATTGGAAAAATGCTTGATAGAAATTACTTATTTTTTCTCCATTTTTTTCCTGACTGCATTCAAGGAGGTGGGGACGATGCTCTCTCCCATCCTCTCCTCCCTGCTACCCTGCTTAGCCCTGTCCAGAAATATCAGTGCATCTGCTCGGTCAAACTCCATGACCAACTGCATCATGGGTGAGGCTGCTGTACCTCCAAATATCATCTCATGGCCAAGAAGCACACGAAGAGATGCTCAGCATCACTAATCATTAGAGAAATGCAAATCAGAACTACAATGAGGTATCACCTCACACCCCACTGGTCAGAATGGCCATGATGAAAAAATCTACAAGCAATAAATGCTGGAGAGGGTGTGGAGAAAAGGGAACCCTCTTGCACTGTTGGTGGGAATGTAAATTGATACAGCCACTATGGAAAACAGTAGGGAGGTTCCTTAAAAAACTAAAAATAGAACTACCATGTGATCCAGCAATCCCACTACTGGGCATATATCTGGAGAAACCATAATTCAAAAAGACACATGCACCCCAATGTTCATTGCAGCACTGTTTACAATAGCCAGGACATGGAAGCAACCTAAATGTCCATCAATAGAGGAATGGATAAAGAAGATGTGGTACATATATACAAATGGAACACAACTCAGCCATAAAAAAGAATGAAATAATGCCATTTGCAGCAACATGGATGGACCTAGAGACTGTCATACAGAATGAAGTCAGACAGAGAAGACAAATATTATATAATATCGCCTATATGTAGAATCTTAAAAAAAGAAATGGTACAAATGAACCTATTTACAAAACAGAAATAGAGTCACAGATGTAAAAAACAAACTTATGGTTACCAGAGAGGAAAGAGGGGAGAGGGATAAACTGGGAGATTGGGATTGACATATGCACACTACTATATATAAAATAGATGACTAATAAGGACCTACTGTAGAGCACAGGGAACTCTACTCAATACTCTGTAATGACCTATATGGGAAAAGAATCTAAAAAAGAGTGTGTGTGTGTGTGTGTGTGTGTGTGTGTGTGTGTGTGTGTGTGTATAACTGATTGACTTTTCTGTACAGCAGAAACTAACACAACATTGTAACTCAAATATACTCCAATAAAAATTAAAAACAAAACAAAACAAATATCATGCTCATAAACGTGGTTTCGTATTGCTTCCTTTTGGCCAAAATGGTCCACTGAGCTAAGGTTTCCTCCCATGCCTAAGGCCAGCTTGCTTTCGCTCTGTGTCCCTGAGCTCTGCTGTTTGTGTTTGGATTCTTCCATCTGCTCCACTCTCAGAATAAGTCAGCCTGGGGGGAAAAATGGTGAGATTCTAAAACTGAGTTTGGGCTTAGGGCTATGAAGAGGAGATTGTGGCTTTAAATTAGGCAGCATTCTCCTGCCCGGTTTACCAAAGTGCTCTGCAGATTTTGTGTGAAAGGCCAACAAATAATAGGATGGTATATTGAGTTTTAGTTTTCTCCCATTGTCACTTATGCCTGTAATTCCCTCGGAAGCCTGCTAAGCAAGGGTGGCTGGGATTTGAGGTAGGAGTCAGGCATTCCTCAGCCCCCTAAGCAAATGCCATTGAATAGCATTAAGATTTTGCCCCAAGCAGGACTGGTGCCATGAGCCCTAGGATGGCCCTGCCCTTGGTCGAATGCTCTGCTGTTGCCAGCCTTGAAATCTTCAATAATTCACTGGGCCCCCAAAATCATGGAGCTGGTTCTAACCCAGCCCCAAACCCTGAATGTTCTTTCTGATGAAAGTGGCAAAGTCAAAATTCACACATAGATAAACTCATTTTGTATATTGGGGAAAGGGACGTAGGAGTATTGTTTTTCCTTTTGGATTGCCTGTTAATACAAATAATAGTAAGAACTGACTTCATTTCCCAGAAAGCCTCATGAGTGCTAACCTTTTGCACCTAACCATAGATTTGCATTTGAGAATCATTTTCAGAGATGAAGTAAAAGCCCCGGGCTCTCTGCACTGTTATCGAAAGAGGGGAATAGAAAAAGCTACGAAACAATGGAACACCATAGATAATCCATGATCTCAAGATCTCAGTTCTGTAAGAATTTTCACTTCATCGTGACAGGGTGACTAATCTTTGGGGGGTTCTAAACTTATGTCAAGATTAAATTCACATGTAACAAGAAGAGCAAGACTTGTATGGTGAGTCCAGCAAGGCTCCCTTAGATCTTAACCAGTCACTTACTGGCAGGCAGGCCAGCTAGTAGATCAAATTATGACATCATAGAAGGCTCCCAGTTTTGAGTCTTTGTCATGCCATTTCTAAGAAAAATAACATCACTCTCATCCTTCCGCAGGATTTCGTCCAGAGACCTACGCTCGTGGCCTTTCTAATCAATGTCAAATTTCCTTTGGGACAAGGTTAGGAATAGCTGTCTTAACTGAAACGGTAACTGGAGATCAGAATGAAATGATTTCTATCCACAGCCAGCATAATGTTATGTTTACTTTGTCTTTTTCAATCCAGTGCCCTGCCAACAAATTTATGTTAAATGCATGTCATATTCCAATCTGTTTAAAAGATTTGGTATAAAATGAAAGACTCGAATGTATTATGAATAACTGTCTGTTGATAGGCTCCAGGGACATACTGTACTTTTCTAAATTCATCATATGAAGAGGGATATGGTTTTCATGCGCTAACACTCTTTGCAATTTGTTTATAACAAAATGCGTCAACGTACCATTAATTCAGTTGCAAAACTGTCATCTCTGGCTTTAGGTTTTCCTACAACTAATGAGACTTCACTGGTATTCGCTCACACAGCCCACTCAGCACTCCACGCTAATGATGTCTATTGACAAGGTTATTGGATTCCAAATGAATGTTTACGTAGAAACGGGAAACCAGTGTCAAATGTGAAGCTCAAATAGGCACTCCAAGCTGGAGAAGCTTACGGCAGCTTAAACCCTCTACTGTTTATTCCCCCAATGAAAAGCAAAGACAATAGGAGACATGGGGATAAATGTAATGAAGAGAAACAATACTGGGGTTCTGAGAGGTTAATCCAGGCACAACAGAGTTAATCTGGGAGAGGCTGGGGGAGGTTTTAGGCTAAAGATTTAGACAAGACTTGTTACTTTTTGATCCAGTTGTAACCAGTGAATGACCCTATTTGCAAAGAACATTTTGGATTTTCAAACCAGCAGGGCAGAAGTTGCTTCCTTGATGTTTCTTGTTAAACACACTTGGGTACTTGTTTTCAGAATAAATGATGTCAAAGATCTTCATTTTCTTCTCAAGCAACAAAACAAAAGGAGTCTAACAATACAGATACTTAAGAGGACACAGAATTTGACCCAAGATCAAAAAGTCCCTGAAAGCCAAACTGCATATTCAACAGACGCACAATAATATTATTTGGTAAAACAGGGAATAAATGCTATGTTTTTTTTAATGTTCCAAAGGTTAAAAGATAAAATTTACACGTGATTAATGATCACTTAAAGAAAGTGCTTTTAAACATTTGTTTTAAAATTGCAGATTCTGCATTATTATCTCTGACATTAAAAGTAAAATAAATGAGGTTATGTCCAAAGGGTTAAATTTAAGAGTATGGCTTTGCTTTGAATATATTTGCAAAATCTCAGCCTCACAAAGCTAAATGCGAAAACTTTCAAAATGAGTGAATTAAACTCACTTAGGATTTTCCCAAGGTAAGAAATCAACCATAACCTGAGGGGAGAAAGTTACATTAAAATCAAATTAATGTTTCTGAGAATTAACCATGTTCTTTGAATTCAATAGCATCTCTTCAAACATATCATTAAGCACTTATATGAAAATCCCCACGAATTAGATCTGAGACTATATCACATAAACTGTCAACAATTACACCACGTGTCACATTTGGAGGAATGGGAAAATCTAAAAGAAATTAATGAAGCCCAAATAAAAGTAACATCACAGCCATTTGGATAGGTAGGTATCCAATCCCTTGGGTAGGTCTTCAAGGGGAGAGCATTACTGACAGAATGTTAAATCAGAATTGCCCTAAATCCAACAAAGTGTTTTCATGTTACCTTTCATATTTCTAAGAGAAAGATTTTATCTTAATGGCAATTTTCATTTCCCTGTCCTATGTTGAAATGTTAACATAAAATATTTTACGGACAATGAAAACAACCTTCTTACAAAAGATTATTAAATTTACCTGCAATGTAAAAAAATATATCTTAACCTAAAGAAGTAAAATAAAAATTATGATAAAGTGTCAGTGCTATTTGAAAATGTACTTATTATTGTTATTTCTAATATTTAATAAAATACATTTAAAAGCAAATAAGACATCTTTATGTCCAAAGAATATATAAATTTTTTACATATTTACAAGTACGTTAGAAAAGTAAACACGTTTATAAAAGATTCCTCCTGAATTCCATTAGTAAGGTCATACTTGATCTTGTTATTTAAACTACTTTCATTTTCTAGGGTATCATCTTTGTATAGGTTAAGTTGAAATGAACACAAATTGCGAAGCAACAGTAAAACAATGTTACTGTGTAACTCTGCTTTTAAAAATAATTTGTAATGTCATATGCTCAACTTTCTCAAGATTACTCAAAAGTTTCTAGGTAACAACATACTTAAAATAAGCAAAATAAACCGAAATACAAAAATGCATGCTTCAGTATCACACTTAGCATAACTTGCCTACTAGAATATAAATAAGATCCTCAACAACTAACATTAGTTCATCCAAAGAACAAAGAGAAACTATGAAATTTACAGAAAAAAAACCAAACCATATACTTTCTTTTTCTCTCTGGAGGGCAGAACATGGACCAATAGTTAGAAATTACAATCACAGGTAGACTTTAGGTTACTGAAAGTCAAGACATTTGAAATTATAGATGCAGAACATTCAAACTGGCTGCTTTGAGGCATGGTAAGCCTCAGATCACTGCAATTATTTAAGAGAACACAGAAAAACAAGAAAAAACACCTTTCTGGTAAAAAGGTAAGTTTTTCTGAGCTGGCACTTGTACTAAAGAGCTCATCAGGGCTGTCTCAGTGTAATACGTTACCTTCTACAAAGATTACAAGTGAATCTAAAGGTTATCATTTCAGGACTTCCCTGGTGGCGCAGTGGTTAGGAACTCGCCTGCCAATGCAGGGGACACGGGTTCGAGCCCTGGTCCGGGAAGATCCCACATGCCACAGAGCAACTAAGCCCGTGCGCCACAACTACTGAGCCTGCGCTCTAGAGCCCACGAGCCACAACTACTGAAGCCCGTGTGCCGCAACTACTGAGCTCACATGCTACAGCTACTGAAGCCCGCACGCCTAGAGCCCGTGCTCTGCAACAAGAGAAGCCACTGCAACGAGAAGCCCGCGCACCGCAAAGAAGAGTAGCCCCCACTCACCGCAACTAGAGAAAGCCCGTGCACGGCAACGAAGACCCAACACAGCCAAAAATAAATAAATAAAAAATTTTATTAAAAAAAATAAATAAAGGTTATCATCTCAGGTGTATATACATATATATTTACCTGGGATTCATAACACTTTAGGGACAATGCCCATGCTGGGCTGCTTTTGGAAAATCATGATGAGACCCAGATAACTAATTAAATATTATCATCTTTTAAAATGTGAGAAGTCTGAGTGTTCCTAAAAACACGCCATCCTCATGCCCTTTAGTCGTCTCTCTCTCTCCCGCTCTCCGTATCACATGGGGGTAACTCAGCTAAACTCTTGGGTGCTCCCCCATCCACCAGTGTTTGTGGAACAGATGGATATGAGGGCTGTGTGCTTGGGTATGTCCTGTCCTATCCAGAGAATTCTGAAAAAGGTGACAGGCAGGGCAGTGGTGGAAGGGGATGGGAGAAGAGGAAGCAACATAGCCAGAAGCTGGAGGGAAAATCACCCCTGAGTTTTGGGAGGGAAAAGAGAAGCAGATTTTTATTTTGGCTTTTTTTTTGCCCTCAAACAATTGCAGATACAAATAATGTTCCCCGTGCTCCCTGGAAAGCTTTTCCTAATCTTCCAGATCTGACTGAGGACCCTGTGATGTGGTCCCAGCCTCCTGTACGTCAAGCTTCGCCACCACTATTATGTAGGAAGGGACGATGTGAGCATCTGTGTCTCCCAAGGAAAGGAAGAGCAGTGAGCAAGGGGACTAGGCTTTCCTGGTACAGGGCTGACACCTATCCAGGGTTCACTGTGCATTTTGTCTACAGTATCTTACTTGATTTTAATGTCAGTTCTCAAAGGTGGGTACTATTTGTCCTGCTTGCGAGACAGTGTAGCTCTGTGGTTAAGGTTTCAAACTTTGGAGTCAGAAGTGTCTGGGTTTTAATCCTGGCTTTGCCATTAGTAGCTGTTTAGCCTAACGTAGGTCAATTTCCTCTGTATGCCCCCAGTTCCTCAACTGTAAAAGAGGATAAAAATAGTGCTTACCACATAGAGGTTTTTATGAGCACTAAATAATTACTAAATATAAGGCACCTGGAACAGTGCCAGGCACAGAGTAGCGGGTTAGTAAATGTTAGCTAGCATTACCCTCATTTTGCAGATGAGAAAACTGAGGTTTAGGGAATCCACATCACAGGTGTTGAATGGGACGTTGTCTTATTCCTCAACACTATGCAAAGATACCCTAAAATATAAAATATAAAAATGTGTTATCTCCAGAACAGAGACCAACTGGAGGTGACCGACAAGTGTTGTTAGAGGGAAGGGTAGAAATATCATCGCCCACAGCATGGCCACCGAGGCAAGCTGGCCAGGGACTCACTCACGGAAGCTGCTTCGGCGGGCAGATGCCAGATACACAGGCGCTCGGGTGCTTTGCTTGAGAAGCTCTTGCCTCTGGGAAGCAGCCTGGGTGAGACCTTGATGATCGGTATTAATTCCCGGCATCTGTTTACTGTTCAGAACGTTAGCTCTTCTTAATGAATTAATCAGAATCATTACACACTGTCAAACTGTAGGTCCATCTCGAAAAGAAGTCCTTATTAAAGCAAATGTGTTATCCATAAGATGTGACCAAACGGCTTGAGGATGGGAGGGGCTCCTTGGGCGCTGGGGACAGGAATAGGTTCAGAAGTGTTCACTCACTCAACGGATGTTTAACTGAGCAACCACTAGAGACCAGACCCCACACTAGGCATTTGTGAGACAAAGTTAGGTGAGACCAGGTACTTCCTGGAATTAAAACCTTTCTTCAGTGGTTGATGCTGGGGAACTTGGTTAACTAAGGATGGGGAATATATCTAGATTCTCACCTTGTACCATATATTAAAAATTGAATTTTAGATGTCTTAAATAATTAAATGTAAAAAATAACAAATACAAACTATAAGTGAATCATTCTCTGATTTGTTGGTAGAACTTCCCAAATGCAAAAGCTCAGAGAAAAATTAAAGAAGATTGTTAAGATGATATTAATTCAAAATTAATATGTATGAGTCAAATTATTATTAAAATAATAAATCAGGAAAAATATTTGAAATAAATATAGGAAGTCAGCAATCTGGAATTCCCCTTGCTGCTCTGTAGCTCTGAGCCCTCTTGCAAGCTCACCATGCTACCAATTTATAACCCGTCCTGCACTGGCCGTTCTTTTGAGACGTCTGGATTATTGCCTCAGTGTTCTGATGTGCTCCCAAGGTACTATACTGATTTTAGAATTTATTCGCAAACACCTGACTGCCTGGCCTTGGTCCTAATACCCAGTGGAATTCTTACCATGCCTCTCCCCCAGCCTGGACCCCATCACATCCCCCAGAGTGCAGGCTCTGTCCCCGCAAACCATCTTTTGAATTAGGACTGGCCCAGTCCCATTTCCCTTATAATACAAATTCTATTATGGAACCCTCCTTTAGAAGTCAGCTCTATTAATTTTTCTCTCCAGCCCAGGATTTCTCCCCACTGGTCTGCAGCTGAGATTCAAGCATGCCTCAGAGCTCAGCCTACCAGGTGGTGACAAAGATGCTAGAAAGTATCAACGTCTATTTTAAATGGCAAAACTTTATTTTTTTTGTCTTCTAACTAAAAGGCTGTTCTGGATCTCTGTTAAGAGATCAGGAGTCTTCCAAAGGACATGAGACATCTGTGAAGCAGAAAAAGGAGTTCACTCTCATCTGCTAATGGGTTCCTTACAGCTTACAGGTCCCTGGGAGGAGCTTCCCTACTGAGCGCTCACCAAAACTCCAGAGTCATGGGACTAGGACAGCTTTCATGAAAAGTTTTCTTCCTCATCATGTGATAATATTTCCCATTTTAAAAACTGTACTCTCTTCTACAAGTGACAATATTACGGAAGAAAAAAATAATTAGGTGTTTGTCTCCAAGTGTTTGCATTCCATTCAAGCCTGAAACGCCTGTCAAAATCACAAAGCTGGGAGGCTAACTGAAACGGAACCAGGAAACAGCAGCAATATGCTCTAACCTGCAAGTTTCACAGCCTTGTTAAAATTCAAACCGTGGAGGAGCTGGGCAGGGAGCTGACAAGAGTGTCCTGTAACCCAGGAGGCCAGAGAGCAGGCTCCTCCACTGATAGGACTTGCATGAAATAGATGTTTATTTGCACCCAGGGGTTAGGTTACTAGCGGAGAGGCCCACAGCCAGAGTTTGTGTCATTTTGCATATCTGTCAATGAATGAGAAGACACAAGACATTGCCCTGGGTTTAGACTTGGGAATTTTGTGATGTTTGAGGGTATGGATTATTTTTTTGAAGGGGAAGCTGGAGGAAAAGATTTTTTTTTTAATGTATTATTGAAACCCCAGTCTAATCATGAGAAGACATCAGACTAATTCCAGTAGAGGGGCAGCCTACCAGGTTCCTAACCTGTCCTCCTCAAAACTGCGAGGGCATCAAAACAAGGAAAGCCCGAGATACTGTCACACCAGGAAACTAAGTCCTGACAGCTAAATGTCATGTGTGTCCTGGATGAGATTCTAGAACAGAAAAGGGACACTAGGTGAAAACTAAGGAACTTCAAGTAAACTATGGACTTTCAATAAAATAATGTATCCATACTGGTTCATAATTGTAATAAGATGTTAATAATAGGGGAAAATGGTACAGGACATGTGGGAACTTGCTGAGCTATCTTCTTAATTTTTCCATATATCTAAAATTTTTCTAAAACACAAAGTCTATTTAAAACTAACAAACATGTATAAAATAGATAACTAATGAGAACCTACTGTATAGCACAGGGAACTCTATTCAGTGCTCTGCGGTGACCTAAATGGGAAGGAAATCCAAAAAAGAGGGGATATATGTATACATATAGCTGATTCACTTTGCTGTACAGTAGAAACTAACACAGCATTGTAAAGCAATTAAGCTCCTATAAAAAAAAATTTTAAAAAAGGATTTGCAGCTTCAACCATGCAGAGACATAAATATCACATATTAATAGATTTGACCTAGTTGCAAATAAATAAATAAAGTTATTGAGATTAAAGTCTGTTACTAAAGCTTAAGCAGGATAAACTTTAGTTGATACAAGATAATCATTATTCTTTTAAAATATTTTTTCTTTTTATAGAATAGAAAGAAATTCAATGATCTATATTCACATCCTTTTCCTTTTTAAATGCAGGGTCTTAACTAATTTTATTGAGGTTTTTTTCCCTTAATTTAAGAGTAATGATTGGTCATTGTAGAAAATTAAGAAGATACAGGTAAAAAGAAGAAAATCAAAACCACATAAACACATACAACAACTGAGATAGACCTAGTAGTGGAGGATACTTTGTAAGTTTGAACACCTGAATATATCTTGAAAATATACAAAGAATATACAGTTAATACTCCTATAATGTATAAGTGTTGCATTACATTTCATTATATGATGGATCCTTCTTACCTGGCCAGTGCATTATTCTGGGACATTAACATTCTTTACAATTTTTTAATGTTATTTTTATAAACCTCACTCAGCCAAGCATGCTTTCTAGTAATTGTTGCGTATGTCTGTAATTACTTCCTTAGCATAAATACCTAGACATGGGGTTTCTGAGTCAAAGCTGTGAATAATTTTAAGATGTTTGCAAATGTTACCAAACAGCTCTCCAAAATTTGTGCCACTCTACACTCCAATAAACTAACTTGTAGAGTGTCTGGGATGCTCTTTCATCAACTAGCTCAGCCATTCAACAAAAACAGTTAAAGAAACCCTTCTATGTACATTGTTCTTGTCATAAAAGGCTCTATTATCAAAACACAAAATAGATTACAAGAGGATTTTCAAAAGATTCTTATATTTTAAAACTATGACTTTCTGCATCAAAAAAACCTGTTTGGGTTTCTTTCCCTTGTTGTTCTGTTGTGAAATATAAATTAACATTGTTAAATGCAAAATATATTAAATAATGAAGGGAGAAATAGACATTTAGGTGCCTATGAATATCTTTCCACTTCCCGAAATAACAGGATTTCAGTTAAAATCAGTTCATAAGCATGCTTATTTTGATACATTGGCAAATTGGAAATTGATCAGTTGAACTCGGTGTGTTGTATACAAAACAATAAATATAATTATTGTAGAAGGAATGCCTTTTAGCCACAAGTGGGCAGGAATGTTACTTAATTTTCTGTAACCGAGCCTCTCAGACACTCCCTGTCCCCTGGTTCCGGCGCCATGATGGGAAATGCAATCTCAGATGTGACTGGGTCATTCCAGTCCCCAGAGCCTGTGGGGATCCTTCCAGAGGCAGCTACCCCGGTTCCCACATGGCAGGTTCAGCCAGGCTCCTTCAGGGCTCAGGTTCCTACCAGGGGAGGGACACAAGACCTCTTCCCCCTTCTAAATCCCGAACCCACTCTTTCCCTACCTGGGCACTCACGTGCACCCCACAGCACAGCAGGTGCAGCCTCCTGTGTATGATTTCTCTTCTGCAAAAGGAGACCTATCCTTGAGGGAAAGCAGCTTCTCCTTTCTAGCCCTGCAGAAATTCCTCAGGCAAAATCTCCCTAGGCCACGGCTATCTGCAGAAATCCTGCTGAGTGAAAAATACCCAGGAAAGAAAAAGCACAAAATAATATTTCAACACTTTTTTTTTTCAAAAAAGGATCTTGCCTAGTGTAGATAGTGTTATCAGCAGCTATCCTGAGCTGACCAGTTTCCCAAGAATTAGCAGATTAAGAAGAAAAGGAGTCTTCAAACAATTTAAATACCAAAAAAAAAAAAAAGAATTCTGTCTGGGCTAGGAGTTAAATACAGTTCCTGGCTTTATATGAGGATCTTCAAATTCCAATGTGGCTGTGCTGTAGACAGCATTTTAAACAAGGGGAGGGGCTTCCCTGGTGGCGCAGTGGTTGAGAATCCGCCTGCTAATGCAGGGGACACGGGTTCGAGCCCTGGTCTGGGAAGATCCCACATGCCGCGGAGCAACTAGGCCCGTGAGCCACAACTACTGAGCCTGCGCGTCTGGAGCCTGTGGTCTGCAACAAGAGAAGCCACGACAGTAAGAGGCCTGCGCATGGCGATGAAGAATGGCCCCCGCTCTCCGCAACTGGAGAAAGCCCTCACACAGAAACGAAGACCCAACACAGCCAAAAATAAATAAATAAATAAATTTAAACAAGGTGAGGTTTGCTCTGCTTTTACTTTCCAGGAATGTCCTCATCCAGCTGGACCACTTCCTGCCTTAGCATCCTCAAGCTCCTGTTGGACTCTGGCATCTCCCTCCACTTTTCCTCTCAAACCCAGGCTCTGCATGCTCTCCAGGTGAGCTCAACAGATAAGCCCATATAGGTTGGCAGGGAAAGGAAAATCCTTCTGGGGCTCCTTCTGGACCAAGCTCTTAGCGTACAACCCAGAGATGGGACTTCCCTAGGGGGAATGTGACACCTGTTTTTAGTAAAGGATGCTGCCATAGCAAACCAGCAGAAGAGAGCATTTGGAGCACGAACTGTGTCTTCCGTAAACTCAGGAACACAGCGCTCAGAGTCTCCTGACCGCTGCCTCACCAGGAACATGAAGTTACTTTGTTAGTTGAAAGGATGGCAGTGAACACATGGGTTGCTGGGATGCAGGTGGGATACTAGGCAATTTCAAGAGTTTCTAAAGTAATTACTTGGGCGAGGAAGCATCTGTTTACCATAATTTTCTACATAAAAGGGTTTTTTTTTTTTTCCACTTGAAACTGAAGATCCTTCCTCTCCACATCCAGCCTTCTCCTGAAGTCAGAATGAGTTCATCCATCTCTGGACCCCAGGGACCTGTTGTTTTACACCCATTCGTGTACTTAGATCGGCTCTGTCCCAGGTGTGTATGTACGCGTCTCCTCTGTAAGGCTGTGGCTGTTCTGGGCAGGGGCCTGGCCTCATTCCCTTACTCACTCGTTCATTCAAGCAGTGTCACTGGCTCTGCTGTGATGGAGATTGCAGTTAAGTCACTGAGCTGGACACAGGCAGCAATTATAAGCAAACGCGGGGATGTAGAATTATGTGCAGGAGATCCTAGACTTCACTGACAGGTCAAGCAGCCGGGCTTTTTGTCTCTGTGGTCCCAACTCACGGCGCAAAGCCTGGCACACAGTGAGAACTACATTTGCTGAATGAAATGAACAGAGTGCTTGAGTCTAAAGTGGAATTTAGATTCAGACTCTTGTCCACTTCCTGCTAGTAGTGTAGTGTGTGGCCATGGCCCTGGCCGGTCCGTTTACTAATATTGAAAACAGAGGAACTGTGTAAGAAAATCAGCATTGCTCTAATAAATCATGCTGCCCTAAAGATATGCGAGCACGCAGCACTTCTTCAAATTCCATACCAGAGTGTGGTCTCGATCTCCAAAACATAATCATAATAGTAGTGATAAAGTAGATAAAAGATGGAAACAGATGACCTAGTCATCCAGTCTTCTTGTGATACGCCTGGTAACACTGAGCCCACACAGGTGGTGAGAAGGGTTAACGAGGGCAAACCTGGAGAATTCCATAGTCTCTGTGTAATGGTGGAGTAAATGCATCTGTCTCATGTGTTTGGGGATTTTATTTATACCCCCAGCATCCCAGCAATTAATATTTACAGATTACAAACAGCTTCATGCTCTGTCTTGAAGTGTATTTAAGTTGCCTTAATCTTACGTTCCTATCTTTTACAAAACTGTAAAGAGTTTGGTGAGGGGACTTCATCGTTTACAGCTCATATGAATATCCTCATTGACTGTTATCTGAATGAGTGAATAAATCATATCTGTGATCTGGATTGAGTGCTGGCTCTACTTGAATGCCTTCATACTAACATTTTTCTTCACTTTCATCCTATTAGTCAACTTGGAGAAAATCCATCTAATCGGTAGGACCCATTTCCCTCTACAGAATTAAGTTTCTTTTTGGAAGTTAACAGAATGAAGTTTGTAAACATCTGAGAAAGGTTCTAACATGTACATTTAGTAAACAGATACATATTCCTATGACACATAAACCTGCATTATTTTGTAATCAAAGCTCCGGATCCCTTATTAAATGTTTTGTTCTTAGGCCATAAACAGAATAATTAACTTGACTTTTTCCATAGAAAGCTATGTGAAATTGGGTGAGTGATATTTCATGATCTGTGACACCTTCACTCTGTAAATCACTAGAAACGAATCTTAAATAGGCTTCATCCTTTGTAAAAACACTGACCCTGTAACATTTCGGCATAGTTACCTCTTCCTTTTGTCAGAAACAGTAATGATTTGAAATACTTCTAAAGGCGTTTCAAAGCTAAGTGCTTTTAAAAATCACAAATGACAATTAATTGTTCTTAAAAAGGAGCCCATATATCCTGATGAGAAGCGAATCCTGTTTAGACAATCCAAGAGACGACATCTAAACCTAGCAACACCTAGAAGATCTTTTCACACATCATTTGGTGTTTTTTCTTTTTCTTTTTGATGGATGGATGAGCAAACTTTAAGTATTTAATGGGCAGATAAAAGTTGAAATGGAAAAGGACAGTAATGTTAAGACAAGTTAAAAGCTCTTTCCGACACCAGCTCCCAACCCGGCCTCCCCAGCCATTTCCCCTGTGAACTTTTTGTGTTTCATTCATTTTGCTGGGATTGGGAATGGAGAGGCCAAGAAAAGGCCATATCCTGCTTCATTGACTAAAGCGCTCCTGTAAGCGAGTTTAATGGGTTAGAAGCTAATACCAGTGACAGTTCTAAGAAAAGTTACCAAGAGTCTCCAGTGCCCGGAGAGGCTCCCTGCGGCTCCAACTCTATTCCTTTCCCTCCACTCTCCTTTTTCTCTTATCTGAGGAAGCTTCCACGACAAACCAGGAGCACCTATTAGGAAACAAAACCCGTGCTGATAGAAGTGCTTGCAGCCTCATTAAGGAAGGGTCTGGCCGAGAACTAGCTGTAATTACAGCTGACTTAACAGGGATGCTCATGTGAGCAGATAAGCTCTTAAGAGAGAAATCAAATTTCCTTTAAATTTGCAAACTATTGTTTCCTTTTATTTACCCTCTAAAAAGGGGTCTTTCTCTGCCGTGATGAAAACCCTCCTAAGTTACACCCATTTTCTCTGCATGTTTCTATTTTGACCATCTTCTTATATCATTTTTCCACACGGTTTCTTCTGAAGCACATGAAGGAAGGGGCCACAGAGAATGAAATCTTTCTGTCACTGAGCACAAGAAAGGGCCTTTTGCTCGCTTTCATCCAAGCATAACGCTTTGCGGTATATACACGTATATTTTTTACCTTTTTGTTGGAGTACTGTATACAAGGGAGACGTGCACAGTTCATAAGGGCACAGGAGAATTGTCACAAACTGAAAACTCCCAAATAACCAGCGCTCAGACCAAGAGCAGAACACCACCAGCACGTCAGTCTCCTAAGGTTGCTGAAACAAAGTGCCACAAACTGGTGGGCTCCAAGCAACAGAAATTTCTTCTCCCACAGTTCTGGAGGCCAGAAGTTAGAGATCGAGGTGTTGGTAGGGTTGGTTCCTCCTGGAGGCTGGGAGGGAATACCTGTTCTGGGCGCCTCCCCTCACTCCTGGGGGCGGCCAGCAATCCTTGGGGGTCCTTGGCTTGTGGACACATCACTCCAATCTCGGCCTCAGTCTTCACAGGGCCTTCCCCTGTGTGTCACTCTAATGATGGGTCTTAACCTGATCACATCTGCAAAGACCCCATTTGCAAACTAGGTCACATCCGCAGGTACCAGGGTTAGGACTTCAACCTGACTTTTTCTGGGGGGTGGTCACTATTCAACCCATAAGCATCACTGTTCCAGACACCCTCTCATCCTCCCTTCTAGTCACCCACCCTCCCCTCACCCAGGGTGACCACTATTCTGCCTTCTGCAAGCCTAGATTTGCCTGCTAAGTTTTATTTAAGTAATACGTCTCAACTCTGTGTACTGTGATACGAAGTTTGAGGGTGACTTCCAAATGTGAGTACTTACTCAGAGACGCTGAACCGGGTTGATATCTCTAAGTAGCAACCAATGACATACACAGTAGAGTTTTAAAAATCAGTCAGGTTATCATAAAATGACTACACAATTATTATGGGAGAGAAGTGAGGGGTTCAGAACACACTACCCCCAAATATGGTACCTTGACATATTGACTATTTTAAGGTGAAGGATTCTGAGACATTGACTCCCCCCTACCCCACCCCGGCCCGTCTCCTCTGAAACAAGTCCTAAGACCCTCATGTGACAGGTGCCCTCCCTACTACAACCAGAGGAAAGGAGCATCCTGTCTCCAAGATGGAAGGATGCCGAGAAGAATCCCAATGAACAGGACTTGTTAAGTTGCCCCCTGTTTACGACACTTACCTAGTACTCCTTATCATAACCTATCTTTCCAGGACTAGGCACTTTTCAACAAATCTAGCATAAAAACACTCATGTTTAATCCTTTCTTTGTGTCTTCATTTCTTTATGAAGGCTCCCGTGTCATGTATAATTTACATTAAATAAATGTGTCTGCTTTTCAACTGTTGATCTGTCTTTGTCAGTCTAATCCAGACCAAGCCAGGGACCCTACAAGTGTCTGGGAAAACTTTTTACTTCCTTACAGAAGAAAGCCAAATATGTTTGCTTATTGCAAACTAAATTTATTGTTTATTGTATTATTGTTTACTGCTTATTTGTTAAAGAAATGATTCCATAGCAGTGGTAACACTTTAAACAAATGCATCAGATACATTCAGGTCAGCTCCCCAATATGTGTAGTGTCAGGTGTGCAAGAAAGGCAACTGTCTAGATGTCTCAATGACTCCCCTAATTTCTTATTTTAAGCCAGTGTTCCACTAGGGTAGTAGAACCTCAGCCTCAACTGATTTCATATTTTGGGGGGTCTGGGTCTAAGTTCTGGGCACTATGTGGTGGGGAACCGGTGAAGAGTTTGTGGATCTCTGGGGTCATTTCCTTGTTGAGATGTCCGTGGGCCTCTGATTGCAGGCTATTCGTCTCGCTCAGGCCATGAATGGACTCAGCTCTTGCAGCTCCCTCTTATACGTCTGAGATGCCTGAGAATCTTCCTGCTACTTCTAGACTGTGTGAGGGCCCTGGAATCTTGGAGGCCAGTTCTTTGTTCCCATCTCCCTTGGGCTTTGCACCTCCCCAGAATTCAGTGGGGGAGGAGGATACAGAGCACCCAGCTCTGATCTCACCCCCTTCCCTATGGGACAGTCCATCCAGCCCAGGAAAATCCTTCCCCTTTTTGGGGGGTGGGTTGGGGGTGGTCTCTTTCTTGATTATGCTCCGAATTATTTTGTCTAAGTATTGACTTTTCTAAGTTCCCTTGAAGATTTTTTTCAAGTATATCCCTGTTTTAAGACAATTAACACAAGGTGGACAGCTGGTTATGTAACTTTGGACAGGTTATTTATTCTAATTAAAGACTGTCCTCATCTATAAAGAGGCGATAAGAACAGTTTCCACTTCATAGGATTTAGGGAAGGGGAGTTAAATTAGCTGAGCTTACCTATGTAAACATTTATACCTATGCCTGGCACATAGAGAGACTCTGATGTCAGCTAGCATCGATTTATCTATTAACAGCATGAATGGGGAGGGGAAGACAAAATAATAGGAGCAAAAAACTCAAATTCTAAAATAAAAACAAATAGTTCGTTCCTAAACTTAACAAAAGTCATTCTAAGCCAATAACAGGATGGTTGAAATGAAGAACTATAGTGAGATGACAAGAATGGAAATGTCAATTATGCTCTATCTGCTTCAAGAACAGGAGCTAACGGTATTGTGAGATCTGGGGGGAAACACTTGCATGTGTCCTAGACAAAAAGGATTGCCCTCTTGGAGGTAAACAATACGCAAGCAAATAAGCCCAAAACAATTCATTTCAGTAAGGTCAAGCCATTAAAAAAAAAAGTTAAAGTAGACATCATCTCATCTAAAAATATGGAAGGAGAAACAAAGGCATCACGAAAACTATAATTAACTTTTCAAATGACAACAGAATTAGCCAATGAAGTAGAAGCCATGGGTTGTCAACACAACAATTAGTCCTCACTGGCTGAGTAAACATAAACGAGGAAGTAGTCACTTCTAAGTGGTTTTTCATTTTATCACTTTCAGTGGCGTCAAATACACTACAATTAAGACAAGTAGCACGTTAGGTGACACTGGTCTCACTGAATCTGAAGATCACTTTCACGGCAAACACTTTGTTTAGAGCGCCATACACTCAGTAGGAGAGAATAAATATTAAATGAAATGATACTGACACCGAAGGGATCATGTGTCTGGCACGTTGACAGTCATCTTAGCTGGAATGCATGGAAACCCAACTGGATGTCTAGTCTACTCGGCAGGCTATCCTCATTGACAAGTTGAGAAGTGTTTTTGAAAGAGAATTAGTGACCAGCTGTCCTTCCTTTACATTAAAATGAGAGAGGGAAATGTAACCAGAATGCAGCAGGAGAGGTTTAAGTTGTACGGGAGCTACAATGAACTCATGCACAGAGGAGTTATTAAACACAGGCAGGTACCAGCAAAGACAATTGTAGGACCTCCTTTAAAGATATTAAAAACTCAGAGACATAATCTGGGCAGATTCAGGTACAATGATGCTTCAGATTAAGATATACAAATTAAAGTGAACAGATTAGGGTGAACTGGATGAACTAGGACTATTTAAGATGGTTTTTATCCTAATATACTGCAGTGATTTTAAGATTTTAAGAATGCAAACATTGAGAAAGTCAGACTTATCGCAAAAGTTCTGCAAATTTTAGGAACTTGATTCCAAATTCAAGTATTGCAGTTACTTTTTACAGCTACTTTCTGGGTAGGAAGTCACTACTATAAAATAGTTTGGTAGATATCACAGAGACTAGCTATAGAAAAATTATCCAAAAATTCTAATATGACCATTAATTTATCACATGTCCAGTGCTATAAATCATGAATTACACAGAAAGTGCTTTCGCAGTGAGTAACTTAAAACAGCTCTAGTCCATTGTCTTCTTATGTTAAGATAAAATGTTTATTAAAATAGAATTCAATGCAGTGATGAATATTGTGTAGAATAGATAGCTATTGGGAAGCTTCTGTATAGCACAGGGAGCTCAGCTTGGTACTCTGTGATGACCTAGAGGGGTGAGATTGGAGGCTCAAGAGGGAGGGGATATATGTATACATATAGCTGATTCACTTTGTTGTACAGCAGAAACTAACACAACATTGTAAAGCAAATATACCCTAATTTTTTAAAAAAAGGAATAATATTTAATGGGTTGGGGAAAAGTTTGTGACATATTGGTCTTAAAAAAGTAGATCATCTAACTAAGTAAGTTGTCATTTAAAAAATTTTTAAAGACATATTTATAAGCACAAGAAAAATACAAGAATAAAAGAATATTAACTAATATATTTGCAGAATTTCTCAGTGATAGAATTAAAGGTGGCTTTCCTTTTCTCTCTCTTTCTTGTGTTTTCTAAACTTTCTATGATGAATATGTATTATTTTATAATGAGAAGCAAAATCTACTATAAAAATAAAGAACATTGTGTCTTAATGGGGAAGAATAGATTAACATTCTCAAAAAGAAAATGCTATGGTGGAGGAGAAAACACTACATGGTGAGTCTAATGGGCACCCTTTCATCCCCTAGGCCTCTCCTCCAGCCTGTGTGGAGGCAAGTATGTTCAGGTGGACAGAGCGGTGAAGTGATAACATCTATTTAAAAATATCAGCCGGCTAAAGCAAATGCTGCAGAAATAGCCTGGCGTTTTAGAGTATGATGAACCATTTGGGTGGGAACTTATTCTGACGAAATACAGCTACCCTCGCGAAAATTATGCCTCTGCACCCAAACTCAAATGTATCCAATGTGCCTTGTGCTACAGCTGAACTTGACTGATGAGTGCTCCCATAATGTGCCATTTGTGAAAGTTTGGACAAAGAATGAACCAAATTTTCACCTTAGCAAAATCTTTCCTCACATTACAAATGAATTACAGGGCTTGCGTTTAAAATTCACAAAAACCTTTTCAAACAACATCACGTTCTAATTTATTAGAGCAAATTCCTTATGGAATTCTTTCTTGACCTAACCTAAATTATATGTACTTTGCAGTCATAAGCTGTGTTTTTCCATTCTAACATAATGTAATTTTTAATAGTCAGTAATTTATATAAAACCTTCACATTAGAATCAGAGCATGACCATATAAAGGATTGAAAGAGATGTCAGCTGTTATCTCACCCTCTTTAAAGTTCACCAGCAAAGGGAATCAAGCCCCTGCATGTGTACTTTTTCATGATAGAAACTAATTGTCAATATTTGTTTGTTAAAGAAACAAAGCATATTCAAAAGAAGATTGGATGTAACTAAGGTCTGTTGCCTGGACTTAGAAAGGGGGCCAGCGCTTTATCCCTGGAGCATCAGCCCATGGTGGGAAGAACTAGGATAGTAGAAGTCCCAAGGGAAACCCCAGATTTCTTTAAGGGAATGAAGGAACGTATGCTCTGTTTCCCAGTGGAGTCTCGGAAGCCTGCAGCTTCTTAGAGAAGCCTCACGACCAATGGTTTCTGAGCTCTAGAGTAGCGGTTCTCTACATGGATGGTCCCCCCCAAACAGCATCACCTTCACCTGTAAAATACAGACTTAGGGACCCAACTCAAGCCTACCAAATCAGAAACTCTGGGGTGGGGCTCAGCAGTCTATTTAACAAGCCGTCCCGGTGGGCCCGACCCCTGGCTCTAGCTCTACAGCTGTGGACGTATAATTACCAAGGGAAGCCTCAAGCAAGATGGTTGTGGAGATCATTAGTAATTAGCACTCTTCCCCAAATATTCCCTGTTCTCTCCCTGGGCCTGCAGTGGGATTGTATCTGCCTTATCCTAAAAGTTAGGTGTGGCCATGTGATCTGCTTTGGCCAATAAAATGTGAGTGGAATACCACGTTTCATGTTCAAGATGACAGCTGTAACATCAGCTGGGTTCTGGAGTGATGTGGAGCAAAGCCCCAGCTGACCCTTCAAAGATGTGTTACATGAGCAAAAATAAACCATTACTTCTCTAATCCACTGATTTTGGGAGCTGCTTGTTACCACGACATAACCTGGCCTATCCCGACTGATAAAAGATGTCCATGGACCACATGTTACTGCCCAGAGCATCCCACCAATGTGGTTGATGATGCTACATACATCTCAGGCACAGTTTCATCACCAACATAGAAGAGAGAGCATCCCTGGCTTCCCAAGGGAAAAAAAAAAGGACAGGAAAAGAACAGAGAAGACAAGTAAATTGGAAAAGGGGAATTGTACATTCAAATATTTTAAAAATTGTTGTTCTAATGACCATAGGTCAAAGCAGGGACAACAGGTAACTGCAGCTAATGTCTACATGTGAATCTCAAAGAGCAAGCATGGCAGAACCCCTCAGCAAAAGACATGGGTGAGAGGCTTTTCTACTGGTGTCATGACCCCAGGGGCCATCTTGGAAGAAAGACTAGAGAAAGAGGGGCGGAGGCAACAAGAAAGACTGAGGATTTACATCAAAATCAGAATTGCTGGAGTTAAACTACGATTGACTATGTTACCTTGAATTAGACTTGCCTTCTCTACTATAGGTGCAAAATTAAGGCTCATGATCATGTTAAAGAGAAATTGAGAAAGCTTCGTTTGTGTACTGATTTGTGCTATAATTTTTTCAATCGAGTAAAGGAAACAAAAAACATATACATCCACAGTGTAAGAGATCACAAGGAGACAGTAACAGGGCAACGGGACAAAGAAGTCCAGGGAGATGGCGCTCTCTCACAAAGTGTGGTTCTGGAAGACCTTTTTTTCACTTTTTAAACTTTTGAGCTGAGTCCTGAGGATGGGAAGGAGCCAGCTCTGAAGTTCTGGAGAAAGTGACATCTGGCAAAGGAAAGAGCAAATGCAAAGGCCTAGGGGCAGGTATTAGTGTTCAAGTGACAGGAAGAATATCTCTATATCTACAAGGGCTGAAGGTTTTCTCAACCAGGATTGCCAAGAGAATTAAGCCCTATAGGAAGTGACTTGAGTGACACCTTCTCAGTTCTCTCAAAGGTGGGGCCATTCTTGATGCACAGGAGAGAAGTCATTATGTACAATGCATGCTTCAGGCACTATGGATAATTCTCTCACAGAACCTCAACTGAGAAGGGCTGGCTGTAGGGTAGGATGTTGGAGAGACTTTGATGGAATCAGCAAGGTGGGCAATGGCCAAGTAAGCATTCTGGGTTTTATTCTATGTACAGTGGCCACCCCTGGGTTGTAAGCAGTGGAATGCCACACCCTGACTTCTTTTGTAAAAGATCACTGGCTGCTGTTTGGAGTATGGACTACAGAAGGTCAAGAGAAAAGGCACTTATTCCACATGAAAGATGACAAGGCGAAGATAGCTGGAGTGGGAGATGATGAGACATGTCAAATTTAGAATATAATTTTAATGTAGAGCCAGACTTGCTTGTGGGCTAGGTGAGGAAAGATGAGGTGAATCAAATATGATTCCTGAGCAATTCATGGTTGCGATACCGTTAAAGGAAGAGTGGAATTGAGGATGGGAGAATCACGTGGAGATGCCAAGTCCACAGCTGAATATAGGAAACTGAAGCTCAAAGGAGAGGCCAAGGCTAGACATGCAGATAAAAGAGTCATCAGCCTAGAGAAGTATTTAAACCACATCATGGGATGAGATCACGTGATTCTATTAATTTCTCTTGGGAAGTCCTTCAAAGTAATCTCTTCCACTTATTTCTACTGCCATTAATCTTTGTTTCCCAGAAGCCCCACTACAGTACTTCTGCACCCAGTGCACGGTTTCTCTCCTTAGCAGTCCTTCTTGTTCATAACTATACAATTTATCTTCCTGTTACACAAATTAAATTAGATTGTTCTTTTATTCAATAAAAACTGAGCGCTCATTATGTGCAAATCTCTCATTTAGGTGCTTTGGTGACTCAAAGATGAATAAGAAATAGATTTTGACATTAGGTGCTTGTAGTCTATAGAAATGACAGGTTTGTAAAAAAAAAAAAAAACAACTATATTTCAGGGTAGAAAGTGATTAGGAAGGAAAAGGAAAAAATAAGTATCGTGAGAGTTTTAAAAGCTACAGACCTAAAAGGTCATTGTCAGGAAGTTTGTATTTGAGTTGGAAGAAGATGCCAAAAAGATGTCTTGACTCTGTTGATTAAGGTCATGGTCCCCGTGGCCCCTAGTCTTTCAGGATCTCCTTAATTGGGTCCTCCTCCACTTCTCTGACTTGGAAATGTTGGAGTTTTTAAGGGTCCAGTGTCAGGCTCTCTTGTCTTTGGTGCAACACTCATCCCTTAGGCAAGCTCATCTACCCTGATGGAAAATCCATCATGTTCCTCCAATTATGCCTGAAACACCATTTTAAAAAATGCGAATCTGATCTTGAGAGTACTATGCTGTTGGGATGAAGGTCCAAAATCTGATCCCCATAGCCCCAGCTCCAGCTTTTCTCCTGTTCACTCTCTGAACACCAACCACCCCAGTGCCTCTGATAAGATCCACTCCATCCTGCCTCCGGCCCGTTGTCCCTGAGATTCCCAGTGTTTGCAAAGTTTCCTCTTTTCCACCTTCCTGTATGAGCCCGCTTATTTCTCCTACTGCTGCCCAGATTGAATGGTGACCCCAAGAAACCTTCCCCGATCCCCCAAGACTTGCTGTTATACATTCTCACAGCAGCTCGTATTTTTCCTTCATTGTCCTATCAGAATTATAACTAACTTATTTATTTGTGCAATATTGCTTTCTTCCTCTCTGTCCCAATAATCCGTAAGCACCACCAGGCCCGAAACCGCGTTGCTCTTATTCAACGCTGCACACCCGGGACAAACAAGGCTTGGGCCGTAACATGTGCACTTTAGTCATTATCAGTCAAAGCAAACGTTCTCTCTCTCTGGTTCCTGATTTGACTTTGTGCCCCCTCATTTCTCGGGCGCGCCCCACCTCTACCACTTCAATGCTGTTTCTTCTGTACCGTGATACTTCACAGTTCCACCTGCTAAAACCCTAGCCATTTTGGAAGGCCATTCTCTCCTCCCCCCTTGATCACGAGGTCCCGCCCATTCACTCTTGCCCCACGTGGTCTTCCTCTCCTCTACAGAGTGGTGTCTTCTCTGGGTTGTTCCAACCAGCCTGGATCGTTACTGCCAAGCTGCACGATGATCTGTAGGTGGTGAGGACTGTGTATCCTATACCTTTGTATGCACGGACAACACCTGTGGTAACATTTTAGAACTTGGGAGGCATTCAGATCACACTTGCAAAATGAATCGTTATCCAAAATAAAATTTAAAAAAAGGTGGCCGTTAAAGGGCTAATCTTAAGTTATTTGGAAAATTCTCAAACGTGAAACACCTCATTCCTGCACAACACCGAACAAAGAGAGAATTAGCTTTCTGACACGTGGGCTGTGATTTCCAAAGAGCTAAGAAAGAATTTTCCTATTCTCAGATTTCAATCGACACCAGTAGTTGTTCCTAATCCATTTGTTGTCAGGGATCTTGCTGGAGTAATGACAGTTTCCATGACATTACACAGGCAGATGGTCAGATTGTAGAAGGACCAGTTAGAGTGGCTGTTGAACTCATAGGAGAATATAATGTGAAAGAGACACAGGCATCCTGGCCATCTTTAAATATTAAGAAGACGCTCTGCTGGAAGAAGAATTGGACTATTCCAGATGGCCCCAAGAAGCCTTTCTAGGAATAATCATTAGATATTTCAGGGAGATGAGTATTTACTTAAGATGTAGGAGAGCATTACAATATCCAGAACTTTCCAGGGATAGAATGAATGACCTGCAAAGGTACTGGCTCTCCTTTCACCGGATGCATTCAAGAAGTTGCATAAATATTTAACAGAAACACTGTAGGAGATTACAAACACTGCAAGGTTGAATTTAGCATTTTCACACTCGAGATTCTTTGATTCTACCATAATAACAGCTAAAACGTACACAGCTTTAACCACATGCCACGGCCTGGCCTAAGCATTTTGCATGTATTACCTCAGTTCATTGTCACAACTATTATTACACCAATGATTAAAGACAGGATAACTGAGGCAGAGAGACACTGAATAATTCGCCTTAGTTCCCACAAGCAGTGAGAGCTTGATAGCAGGAGATCTTTCCGAGCCCAGACTTTCATTCTGCATCTCATAATCACAGGACAGAGGTGAGTCCAAAATGGGAAGGAGCTTGCCTGGAAAATGAATACGAAGGCAGAGAATGGGACGGCACAGGAAGGCTGTGTTAAAAAGACATCACCTCGGGACCTGATGGCACAGACGTTCCCAAACTTCACAGACTGGCCCGAGGCTCTCACTTACCCTCCTGTGTGATGAGCACAGACAGAGGCCATTAAACACCCTGCTTCAAAGTGTGACCCAGATTAGAGTTGGAGAATATGAAACCCGTGTATTTGAATTCTCCTTATACATCAAGCTTCCTGAACCATTAAGACAAATCTCTGAAGGTTAGTTCCCCAAGAAAGAAAAGAGAAGGTACCAGCTAAAACCAAGACAGTACACAGGGTGGAGCAGGAAAGGGACAGTGTGCGTGGGGGAGGAGAGGGGGAAATAGAGGAAGAAGCAAGACGTCCATGCGGGGGCCTCGCAGAGCTGCAACTGGGCGAGTGATGTAGAGGCACCCCGCGCTTGTCCACACGGCTGCTGAACTCGAAGGTCTCCTGTCTCCTGCCCCTTCTGGGCTCCAGCACTGGCACAGGGACAAGGGGAGAGCACCTCACTGGGACCTCGAGGTGACTGACATTCCCAGTGGGAGACAGGAGAGTAACTGAGTCCAGAGCCAGAAGATCTGTAAGGAAGGGGTGAGGTTGCCCCCAGAAGCCAAAGGGTGGAATGCCCAACCCTGAGGCCAGTTGGAGGGCACACAGACGATAAATGCCAGCAAGAGCAGACACTAATCAATGGGGGTATTGAAAACACTGGTCATGGTCAGTGCCAAGAGGAACACGTTGACCAGAAGGGGTGCAGCTGGCTTATGAGTGACCAGCCACGGCAGGCAACAGTCTGGCCGTGGCATGGGATATTCAAGGATGCAGAGAGGTCCTGCCTGGACCTGAGGCTCACTTCACACCCATAAGGACACACGGTTGCTCTCTCTACCCAAACGCTGTCTTGGTGAGAAGGATCATGTAGATACACTAAAATAATAATGATAAGAAATTTTTAAATTAAAAAGACAACTCTGGGGGCTTCCCTGGTGGCGCAGTGGTTGAGAGTCCGCCTGCCGATGCAGGGGACACAGGTTCGTGCCCCGGTCTGGGAAGATCCCACAAGCCGCAGAGCGGCTGGGCCCGTGAGCCATGGCCGCAGAGCCTGCGCGTCCAGAGCCTGTGCTCCGCCACGGGAGAGGCCACAACAGTGAGAGGCCCGCGTACAGCAAAAAAAAAAAAAAAAGACAACTCTGAGCATTTGGACAAAAGGGACTGAGTTAACCAAAACAAAGCTAATTCAAAATCGAGACAAAGTTTCCCTTCACCATCCCGTAGGAATGGGAGTTTGGGTCAGCAGCAGAGAAATAACAAATTACATGTTTTTCCCCCACATTCCAATTTGCTGAGAGTTCAGTTCCTCCCTCTAAACATACAAAGAAAGAAAGAAAGTTAAGCATCTTGAACTATTTGTACAAGAGGTTTTATAAAAGCATTTCATTGACTTGGAATAGATTTCTCTTTGTTCCACTGAAGCAATGCTAATTGGAAAGAAACCAAACCAGCATTATTGTCCACCAATGGGTCCACAAAGCACAGGCCTCCTGACTGGACAGCCCCTGGCTGGGAAGGTGCATCAAAGGTAAATTTTAGCTCCTGATGCTTCTGATTTCCAACTTTTGCCAAATGCATTCTCCACTAGAGCCTGCAGAGTTGCCCAGCAATTTCATTTAGGACATATCACTGAATGCCTTTAAGCCCACCTACGCCTCACAGAAAACTGGCCGGAGTGTTCCCCTGTGGTTTACCTTGAAGGAACTGAGGCCAGGAGGAGAGGGAAGAACCCAGGCAATGGATCCCTGGCTGAGTCCAAGACCAGGAGTCACGGGAGGGAGGGGGAGGGAGGGGAGGGAGGGGCCAGGCAGGGCAAGGGTGAGATTTCTGCTTGAGTTCAAGATTCCACATGTGCAATAATCTTGTTTCTGTCTCAGTCCGTTTGGTCTGCTGTAACAGAAATACCACAGTCTGAGAGGCTTATCAACAACAGAAATTTATTTCCCATAGTTCTGGAGGCTGGAAAGTCTAAGATCAAGGTGCCAGCAGATTTGGTGTCTGGTGAGAGCCCACTTCCGGGTTCATAGGTGGCCGTCTTCTTGCTGTGTCCTCACTGGCTGGAAGGGGCAGGGAGCTCTCTGGGGTCTCTTTCATAAAAGCCCAAATCCTATCCATGAAGGCTCCACCCTCATGACCTAATCAGCTCCCAAAGGCCCCACTTTCTAATGCCACTGGGGTTAAGATTTCAATATATGAATTCTGGGAAGACTCAAACATTCGGTTCATAACAGACAGTAAAGCTGGGGATATGGTATTGGTGAAGTAAAGTGAAAAACAATTTGTTGGAGTCCAGTTGGCCGAGGACCTAGGATGCTGGATATTGGACTGGATATCCTCAAGGGTATTAAAGTGATAAGACAACGACTAGATTCAGGGTAGAAAAATGTGTCAGGAGCTCAAGCCCGGAATGATTTGAGGGCATGTTCAAGAGTTTGGTCATCGAAAATGAAAAGACAAGGTACTGAGGGTATAACCTGAGAGCAGGAACCTCAAAGGAAGAAGATGTTTAGATGTTTTGAAAGTGAGGTAACAGCCAACGTAGCAATGGCAGCGTGTGCATTTCTTAGGGATGCTATAACAAATTACCACAAATTTAGTGGCTTCAAACAACAGGAAAATTTATTCTGTTACAGTTCTGGAGGCCAGAATTTCAAAATAAGCCTTTGGAGCTACGGTTCAGGAGTGGGTAGAGCTGCTCGGCCCCTGGAGGCTCCAGGGCAGACTCCACTGGCTGTGTCTCCAGTTTCTGGTGGACTCTGGCATCCCTTGTTTTGTGGCCTCCCAACTCCAATCTCTACCTCCGTGGCCATGTCGCCTTCTCCTGTTCTGTCTGGATGTGTCATCAAACGCCCCTCTGCCTCTCTCATGGGGATGAATGTGACTGCGTTTGGGGTCTGCCTGGATTACTAAGAATAACCTCACCATCTCAAGATCTCTACTTTAATCACATCTGCAAAGATCTGTCTCTCTCTCTCTCCTTCCCTCTCTTTCCCTCTCTCTCTCTCTCTCCCTCCTTCTCTTTATCTTTCTCTCTCTCTCTCCCCTTCTCTCTCTCTCTCCCTCCTTCTCTCTCTCTCCCTCCTTCTCTCTCTCTCTCCTTCTCTCTCTCCCCTTCTCTCTCTCTCTCTCTCTCCTTCCCTCTCTCTTTCTCCATATAAGGTAACGTGCACAGGATACAGAGATTAGGAGGGGCTATCTTTTGGGGTACCTTTGTTCAGTCTACCACAAATGCTAAAGTGGATGTGGCAGCAGGGCTCCTAGGAAAGTGCTGGAATTCAGTTAAACCAGGGGTCTGCAAACTACAGCCTGCAGGCCAGTACCAGTTTTTGTAAACAAATTTTATGGGCACACAGCCATGCCAGCTTGTTTACATATAGTCTCTGGCTGCTTTCCTGCTACAAGGGCAAAATTGAGTAGTTGAGACAGTAACCATATGCTCCTCAAAGCTGAAAATACTTACTCTCCAGCCCTCGACAGAACAAGTGTGCCCATCCCTGGGTTAGACCAAGAACATGATGGAATGATCCTAGGGAGATGACGAGGTTTTCATTTACAAGTGATCAGTAGACCTGTGTGCATAAGGTCAGTGGGAGAAAAACACACAAAATGCCACCGGATTTTACACTTAGACCTTGATAGTTTGGGGTATAATATTTCAATAAAATTGTGAATGTAGAAAACAGGTATTAAGAAGGAAATGCTAAGAAAATGGATGTTCGTGAAATATTTTGCGCTTTGCTTAATAAAATATACTAGTTATCCTCTGTATTTATATATATACAAATATGTATTTAGTAACTACTTATTAGTTGGTAAAATATATTTTCTTGAAAATATTTTCCAAGAAGTTTGTGTATCCTGTTAAAGGAAAAAATTAGAATCTGAGTATAACAGCATAGCAGGGTAAAAATAAAAGTAGGCTTGTGATATTGTTTAATCAAGAAAGTCTTAAGACTGTAGACAAAGAGGGGAAGGAGAGAGACTAAAGGAGGGCAAGAAGGGGACGGGAAAGGTGGTGTGTGAGGCACCAGCCCAAGGACCACAGGGACCAAGACCTCGGGGAGAGGGACCCACGTAACAAGCACGAAGGAGCCTTGTTCTCTCTCGGGCACCAAGGAGGAAGGAGTGGACAGACATCTAGACCCCTTGAGGTAGAGGTCCCAGCAGAAAAGGGGCTTTGAAACTTTGTAACAAATGGAATGTGGCTAATCCTGGAGTTTAGAAACACAGGGCTCTGTATAGGCTCCTGATTAAACTGAGAGCCGGGAGGACTGAGTGAGAAGTTTTATGGGAAACCACAGGGTAGAATCGTCAGCTGACTGTGCGGAGCGAAGACTGGGCGCTGGCTGTGAGAATCTGTGTAACGGCTGCCGTAGGGGATGCATGGAGGGAGTTCACGGGAGGCTACGGAGGGTCTCAGCTCCACTGGGGAGCGTGGATTTGAGCCAGTCGGTAGGGAGCTGGTGGTGTGTGTGTGTGTGTGTGTGTGTGTGTGTGTGTGTGTGTGTGTGTGTGTGTGTGTGTGTGTGTGTGTGTGTGTGTGTGTGTCTGCGTGTGTTTGTAACAGGGGGAGAATCAGAGAAAGATTTACAGAGAGAGGGAGACAGAGACTGAGCCTGGGAGGGAGGGAGATTCTCCAGCCGTGTCCGGCCTTCCTGGCTTTGTCGCTGCTGAAGCACGTGGAAGGCAGCCTCACTCAGGGCGCAGCTCTCGACAGCGGGCTGGGCCACAGTGTCAGGGCAGGAGGGAGGCTTAGAGACAGGACAGGGTTACAGTGACTGCTGCCAGGCAACTAAAGCAGAAAGGGGCAGGGGCCTGGGAAGACAGGAAGGTGTCAGGGAGGCCACCTTTCTGTTGGTTCTTGTATCCTCGGTGACTAGAACAGTTCCTGGCACTCGACAGGTGCTCAAATATTTGAGCACTGGATTAGTGAAAAAGTGCATTTTTGAGAGCCCTCCATGTTCCAAGCACAACCATCACAGCAAACTCCCCCAGCGGCGTTACCGGGAGCACCCTACAGCCCACACTGACCACCCACGAGGACAGCACTACTCCAGGGGCCTGATGCGATCTGCCCGTAAGGGGCAGAGCGGGGATTCCGACAGGCGCCCGACGCTCCGTCTTTCCCACACTTGGGCTTCCTCTGATAAACCCTCTGACGCGGGCTACACACAGCAGCGGTGGGGGTGTGAGGAGTGCCGTCTGCTGTGGTTTGGTCCTGTTAACTGAAGTGCTGAGTGTGCAGCTTCGGTGCACAGCAGTGTCATTAAGATATACCCGGGCTTCCCTGGTGGTGCAGTGGTTGAGAGTCCGTCTGCCCATGCAGGCGACACGGGTTCGTGCCCCGGTCCGCGAGCGTCCCACATGCCGCGGAGCCGCTGAGCCTGCGCGCCCGGAGCCTGTGCTCCGCAACGGGAGAGGCTACAACAATGAGAGGCCCACGTACCGCAAAAAAAAAAAAAAAAAAAAGATATACCCTTCCGTGTTTTACTGCTCACCTGTGTACAGTCTGCTTGTCCAGACTTCCTGGCAAGTACAGGCCTCAGGCGCTGAGGCCAGGCTGCCCGTGGTGACAGGCGCAAACAAAGGGAGGACAGAGGAAAGCATCCAGAGGGGAGAGTTGGGAACCATGGAAACTGTCCAAATGGAGAGTCACAAAGAAGCATCCAAAGGGGCCGGGAAGACACGGAGACGCACGCAGAGGCAGATGAAGGGGACCTGGGACTGGCGAGGCCAGCACACGTGGGGCGCTGGGGTGAGCAAGACGCAGAGCCTCAAGGGCGCCAAAGACTCGGCCGCCCCCATGGGGCTTCATTCCCACCGTAGACTGGAAGAAGGATCCTAAAGGCAACCAAAGCAGTTTGGACGGGGCTAAATGTCGTTTCTCTCACCTCAGGTGGACCTAGTGATCTCTCTGTGCTCTCATACAGTCTTCCTGTGCGAAAACTGCCTTGTAACTCACTAGCCTCGGGCTCTGAATGGTCCTCTCGTACACCCATCTTTTCTCCCCGCTGCGTTTGCCCTCACAGCTTGCCATCCACAGCTCGGAAAGAAAGATCCAGGCTTTCGTGACACGTTCCCTTTGTGATCAAGTGCAATTGATTTGGTGACAGAGTTGGTGTACGTGACTCCAGGCTCATTTAGGGAAGGCTCATAGCATTTCCAGAGGTTGGGATTTCCAGAAGTGTAATTTCCTCTCGAGTAGGGTCTTTCCAATTCTGTCCTGACCTGAGTTGCGCGAATATCTCCAATTATCCTGCTGAGGCTGAGCACCTGGGCCTTCTCCCTGCCTCTCATCTGTGCCTCTTAGGACACATTTGCTTCGCGGCCCTCACCTATGTCCACTGCACATCTCGCCCACCTTCTGCTGGCCCCTGCTTTCAGGACTAGCCCACTTTGGGTCCAGAAGAACTCTGGAAACGATTCAGTAAAGCAGGAAGTTTTACACGTGCTGGTCCAGTCCCCCATGGCCACTGAAGATCGCAAGCCAGCTTCACTCCCCAGGAAAGCGTGAAGGAACAAACCAGCTAGTATCACATCGTCGCCATCCACCTTCCGAGGGTCAGCAGTACACGGCAGGCGCCCACTTCAGAGCCCAGAGTGGAGGAGAGGGAGAAGCAGTACCCAAATCGCGAATCAATCAACCCAGAGGCTTTTCAAGTGACTAAAAACGCCTCGGAGCTGTTTTCTCCTCCGTGTCTCCCTGCCCTCCCGTGCTTTCAAGTGTACCCGGGCGCCTCTACAAACAAAAATAACAAGGGCACTCAGGTCCTTCAAACAAAGCAAGCTGTGATCCCTCCGTGGCTGCCACGTCGATGGGTGAATGGTGCTCCCTGGACTTGGGAAGACCAATATCCGATGTGCTTGGGGATCTTAATAATACGATTATTAAGGACTAGACCAGTGCAGAAATGTGTTTTTCCTGTAGCACCTGTAGCTGCAAAAATCCAGAGAGAGCAGAAAAAAAAGAAATGGTTTTGCTTAGGTCTGTCTTTGAAATTCATTCTCCTTCTGTAGTAGGGGCCTGTCAATCAAACTCCTAAAGTAAGAAAAATGGCTGTTCTTACTAAAAATCAACTGAGGGCAATGTGGCGGGTCTCACTTAGGTAGAAACCAGTGTATTACATGCTCCAGGAAAGGGGAAATACCTTGTTGGTGCTTTAGGACTTTGAGAAAATTCGTATCATATAAATGAATCATCAATACAAATCTTGTCTGACACAGGTGCATCTTCTGCCTCTGGGCCAACCTGCCACTCAACACTGAAATCCTACTGAACCCTGGTTCCACTTAAGCTGTGCTCCTAGAAGTTCTTATTTCAGACGTAGCAGGAGAAAAGGCTTCCTTCCCATCCTTCTGTGTCCATGGGAAACATCCTGTTTCCTTCCTTAGTCCCCTGTCCCCAGTCATCCTTTCTTCCCCTTTCCATTTAAAAGGGAGTTATAGAGTTTTTACAAAACTTTACATTTTAGAGATCATGGAATATTAAAGTTGGAAGAGGTTTTAGGCATCATCAAGTTCAGCTCCCTCCTTTTATAGATGAGAAAATTGAGGATCAGATACGTTGAAACGTATCCAAATTCTACACCTAGTTAGTGGCAAAGCCAGAAATAAAACATAGGTCTTTCACCATCTATCACAGTGCTTTACCCACCACACTAAGGATTTCCAAAATTGCCTGATTGTCCAAATTACTACTGGCCCTTGTGAGAAGCTCAGACCCCACCTCGTCTCTGGAGATGTCAAGTCTGCAGTAACAACCTTCCCATGATTCTTAGGAGCAGGCATTGTCTGGGAAACCCTTCATGTCAACACTCTGCTTTGCTCTCTTCCCTCAAAGGGAATTCTCTTTCCCCATCTGCAGTGGATGCCTTGAATGGAAGAGTCAGGAGCAGAAGGGAGAAGAGCTTGGCTTGTTCTGACTTCCGGTAGCTGCTCAAGGGGAAAGAAGCAGGAAGCAGAGAGGAACCCCCAGCATGACCACTGCAGCCCCCTGTGGATTTTTTCCCTCGTTCAAATTCTCAAAACCTTATTGTCTCTTCGGGTAGCAATCATCTGTTGCCTGTTATTAGTTTTTCTATTCACTTATATTTCTTGGTCACATTAATTGTGAGATTATTCAGAAGAGAAAGAACGTCTAGTTTACCTTTACTTATCTCTTAATATATACCATGATGCCTTATTAATTAATTGATTGAAGCCCATTTTGACCTCCAGTTTATAAGACAAACAACAGGACAGTATTTCCCTCATCGCCTGTCCTAATGACCCAAAAGCAACTAGCAGAATTGCCAAGAAACGAGGGCACTTTCCATTTTAAAGAAAATAGTAGCACCTGGAAAATGAACAGTGTATGAGGAAAGGCTGTCAAATACAGTCAAGGTCAAATGGGGGCCTGGAAGGTATCGTGAGAGGAGGTCTGGGCCTGCAGACTTCAGACTCAGGAGAATACTGGTTTTTCAGAGTAGGGGTCACATCCACAGCCTGATTTAGAGGAATGGGAATGGGCTGGAGGTAGGAGTCTATCTGGATCTGTTTGGCCATACGGAGGAGCAAGGCAGGAAGTTGAGTGGGGAATCACACGCGTACGCCATGTCTCCAGGAAGCAGTGTGTAGCTGAGGCAAAGCAGAGGGAGGAGCCTCCACGTGGCAGCAGCCCTTTAGCTCCTGCTTCTGTTGAATGTAGAGATGGAAAGGCTAAAATAACTAGATCCCATGTACAGTCCTCTTTCACAGGGAGAATCCCTGCTCACTGGCAACTCACCTCATCCAAAGATGAGAAGGGAGAAGAGGAAGGAGGAGAGACAGTATAGAACTATACAGAACTACTATATGACTATAAGAAAAAAGAACGAAGCAAACAAACACTTATCGTAAAAACAATGACACAAGCAGATAAAGAAGTATGGCTAAAGTTCACACACAAGTTCAAAAACAAACAAAGAAAACCCTAGATCATGAAATTGCTTCTATAAAACAAAAGTTCTACATAGAAATACAAAAGCTCAGGAAAGATCTGTCAAGAAAACAGGAAAAGTTGGAACTTGAGTTGGCAGAGATCAGGGAGTAAGTGGAAAATTACAAAATACTATCTCAGAAATGAAGGCCATATTGGAGGTAGTGAAATAGAAATTAGACGTTTTATAGAAACCTAATAAAGGCCATGGAAAGTATAATTTTAAAAGTAAGAAAAATGAAATGGAAGTGAACTAAGTACTGAAAAGGAGTAGCGAAGGAATGGTCGGTAATCGTGGATAATGGAAGACAGACAAAGGAAACCCAACATATGAATAATCAGTGCCCCAGCCCCCCAGAAGGAGGCTCCATACACTTTACATGATTCAAAAAGGCTTAATGAAGCAGTACACCATGTCTTAGAAAGAAACAACAACAGAAACAAAAAGACAAAGAACTGTTAACTATAGGACACACCCTGGCAACATGACTGGATATTAAAAAGTCAACAAAGGGAGGAGGCTGAATGCCCACAGAACCAATTTAAGAACTCAGAACGCGGGTGATACACTATTATTGTAAGGTCAATGAAAAACAATACCTGTCTTTTGGTCTGCACTGTTACAGAGATAGTAAACTTAGGTTGCTACAGAAGTTGCCACAGCCTGAACTAAGAAAGTCTCAAGTATCCTCAAGGTGTTACTTTCTAACTCCTTGCTCCATAGAAGAGAAAAGCTCTGTCCAGCCCAACCAAAAACTGGAACTGGAGGGCGGGCTGGAGCCAACTGCCAATCACTAATCATGTCATGTCCAAATATCTGGAACAGGGGCTTCGCCAGCATGTACATAGAAATAAAACAGCATTCTCTAATCATAATGTAATAGAAATTATTTTAAAAATCAAAAAATCTATTCCCTTAAAATTTTTAAACTTTCTATCTTTAACAACTATTGATAACAGAAGATACGGAAAAGCATACGCTCTTGGAAACAGCAACAATGAAGATATATAGCTAGCCCCCCCCCCAAAAAAAGATATATAGCTAAAATATCTTAATATTTAATATTTTTATAAAATAAATAGAAATTAAATTGAAGTATTTACTATTTTACATTATTTGATATATAAATGTATAAATATATAATTTAATATTATATAGCTAAAACATTTTAATACCTAAAGGCAGAGAAAAGGTAGTACATTAAGTATTTCTAAGAACCACCAGTAAAGAATAAAAATAAATGAGGTAAGGATCTAACTCACAGAGTTAGAAAAGGAAGGGGAAAAAAGTCCAAAATGATTTTTCAGTCTGGAAAAAGCTGAAGCTGAAATGAGCAGAAACAAAGCCAACAATGACTTCTCACCATGTTTCCTTTGTCCTGTTTAGATGTTGCTCCACGTGCATATACAATCTTTTTTAATGTACTTTTTACAAAGCAAGGGATTTCCTTCAGATCTAAAAGGTTATGATTGTGTCTCAAAAATTAAACCACATGTCAGGAAGAAAAGAACGCTAGAGGAACGAGAGGCAGTTCCTACGTCATTTCCTTCTCTCTCTGCCCTTCCAAACGTTGCCAGTCCTTCTAAAAAGATACAGCAGTGCTCCTGCAGAGAGCAGCCCCCAAGTCCCATCTGAAGCCATGAAATGTGGCCTGGAAAACCACAGCCTGAGCTCCCTCTCCAAACCCCCCATGGACGTGTCCACACTCACAGGATGTCTCTGACCTGATGAAGAGGGTTATGGGCAACATCTTAGCTTAATTAAAACTCACAGGACAAAGTTTCATGGAAAGGCAGAACATAGGAAACCTGGTCCTGAAAGAGAAAAGGCAAGTCTGGAATGAAATCCATGGTCCTCATGAGCTGTGTGATCCCAGACAACACAACTAGGCTTGGTTCTCCTCACCTGAAAACCAGGAGAGCAATATCCACGTTACACGATGTCAGAGGAGTCATGAGTGCTAGTCTCCTGCAGGATGAGCACTTGGGTGGGGTCTCCCTTCTTTATCACTCCCTGAGTTCTCTCCCTTCACTTCTTAGCACTCACTCCCTACCTACTGACACCGTCAGACCACCAGAAGAGGGGAGACCAGCTTTCGCCAAATCCCTGGGACTGGCTCATACCCAAAAAAATGCAGTTAAAAAAGATGAGATCAACATTACGAGGAAAATTCTTCCGTACTGTACTCCAGTTCCATTTATTATAAATAGGTGGTTGTACTAGGGAAAAAACAAAAAAGCAAAGAAGAAAAAATATACATATTTTAAATAAATGTGTTACCTTCAGGCACCTTGGAATAGGGGATAGACTCAAGGGAAGATGGGTCAAAACAGCATAATCTCCAGGGCGGCAACAACCTTGAGTGTCGGCGTTTCCACATCTCTGCATTCAGCCCTCTTGTCGTCTCATGCTACCCACGGCCTGAGGCAATTCACACAGGTCCTGTTTCTATCATCTATGTGCTGATGACTTTTAAAACTTCATCTCCAGGGCTTCCCTGCTGGCGCACTTGTTAAGAGTCTGCCTGCCGATGCAGGGGACACGGGTTCCAGCCCTGGTCCGGGAAGATCCCACATGCCGCGGAGCAACTAAGCCCGTGCGCCACAACTACTGAGCCTGTGCTCGAGAGCCTACAGGCCACAGCTACTGATCCCGTGTGCCACAACTACTGAAGCCCACACGCCTAGAGCCCGTGCTCTGCAACAAGAGAAGCCACCGCAATGAGAAGCCCGCGCACTGCAACGAAGAGTAGCCCCCGCTCATTGCTACTAGAGAAAGCCCGCACACAGCGACTAAGACCCAATGCAGCCAAACATAAATAAATAAAATAAATAAAAATAAAGTTCCCTCTAGAAAATAAATTAATTAAAAAAATAAAATAAAATGTGTCCCAGAACTACAAAACCCAACTCACAGACTGCCCTCTGTAAGACTTTCCCTCAAACTACCTCTGTCCCCTCACTCACACAGACACTGCCAGCCAGAACCTGCTATAAAAGGGTTCCCCACAGTGTTACAACTCTTACAATGGTGTCGTTTCCCCTCATGATCAATTTAAAAGAAGGAATTTGTGTTCCCCGGTACCCAGTGCCATGATTCACACGTAACTGGAATCTAATGAAACTTTGTGGAATTAAGCAAGGTTCTTCTTTGCCTTCTCACACGGTTCTGGCACCTACCCCATATACTCCCAGCTCCTCTGCAAGATGTCATGATATCTGTCACTTTGCTACCATGGTTTAGCGTCTTAGAGGACACGCATATAGGACATTACAACATGGATATCAAGATTAATATGTACAAAATGGAATTCACCAACTTTCAACCCATCCAGCTTCTTTCCCCATTTTTCCTCCTTCTGTCAGTAGAACTCTTGATCGGGAGACTTAATATCTTGGGATCAGATTCAGCCTTCTGTTTGATCCCTTCCTTAACATTGATTATTCTACAATACTTCCTACATTCTTTCATTTTCCATTTCCAGTGCCACCCCTATTTGCTTCTTTATTTCAATAGTTTTCAAAGTAATCTCTTTGCTTAAAGTCGTATTATGTGATTGATCCAGACAAAATTTACTGAAAGTTTCGAAAGTCATTCCTGAATTCTGAACGTAAATATTTCTGCATTGATGTGACATTAAAAATCTCAGGTATTTTATCATTTGCCCTCAAATTTATAAATTCAACTTTGTCCAATGTAAGTCCCCGTATTAAAGCTTTCCTTTTTTTGAGTTAGTCTCATTCTTTCCAAGAAAAGTCATGCTGCCGCCTGTGTTCATGCTGCTTCACACCAAAACAGCCCACTGCTTCTTTCATTGTTCACCCAAATCCTACTTATTCTTCAGGGACAAACTCAAATTCTGCATTCCCCGTATAGACAGTTGAACTTGAGAAGGAAAGGGATAAGATCTGGGACACTGGCCCATCGTGGGTCAAACACGGTGCCCTGGAACTCCATGTTGGAGTTAGGCAAACTAACCAGTGGCCCCGTGCACCCCCAGGGGCACCGTTAACCTCAGGCCTACAGGCTCGGCCACCTGCCTCCCTGGCGGCCACACAGCCAGCCTCAGCAGAGAGGACCCAGGGACCAAGCTTTCTTCCTTCCAACCAGGTAGCAGGTCCCTTAGACAGACCTGAAAGACACAGGGAGGTTATTCTCATCTGTGTGGCCCAGACAGCACACTGATGCAGTCCTTTCCTGAGGCCATAGACCAGAGGTAATGGTCTCTTGAGACCAAAGGAAAAAAAAGTGGGTTCACCACCTCCCACCCCACACCCTGCAAGCAAACTAAACCTTCTGCACTCACTGTTTCCTCTCCCCCGGGGAACCTCAGCCGGTTTGCCCCCAACAGGCACAACCACGTGCACTCAGAAGCCAGTGCAAGAGGCAGGTACTGGAGAATCACAACCACTGCTCCTCACCCGGCACTGCCTGCACACCGGGCGCCAAGCTAAGGTTTACCTGTGTGTCCGCTTGACTTCTCAGGGCAGCTCAGCCTCAGCTACCAGGACCTTCCTTTTACAGATAAGAGGCTGAAGCTTAGGAAAACTACAGAAGACCAAGTCAGTGTGTGAGCCCGGGTTGGAACCCAAGTCAGATGGCCCCCAAGAAGTCGGGCTGTTCATCATTAAAATAAATTTACTTCAGGAAGCTTTTCTATCTATGCGTGAAAGGATGACAAGTGCCGTGGACAGTATCATTCTGCCCTACACACCACAGTGCTCCAGAAATAAGCCGACAGTAGTCACATAAAAAATATCCAAATGGAAAAAGATTTAGTCAGTTACACCGTTCACATGAGCTCTAGGGACGGTGCTCGTGTGATCAGAGTGGAACCCCCATGCGTAAATGAATGAAGTAAAAACCAAAGAAGTAGAAACGACTTCACAATTAACTCTTACTTAACAATATCACCGATTTGCATAGAGTTTATATTATCTTGGCTGTGGTCAAGAAGATGGCCCAGAAGAATAAATGATATTTTCAACAAATTTGTATAGTCTTAGGAAATTGCTACGGCACAGGTTGGGCTCAGCAGAAAACAGACTGTGAAATGGATGCCCAGGTAGCTTTCTGGGAGGACCTGTTCTGGGGTGAGAAGCTGTGACATGAGCCAGAGGGAGGTGTCAGTGGCAGGGAGGGCGGTGGGGCGGGGGGAGCTGACTGTGACAGAGTCAGAGTCGCAGTGGAAACCTCAGCCTACCCCATGGAGCGCTGTCACCCGCTGAGGCAAAGGAACTGACCTTTATATACCCCACCATGCGCCAGGCCCTGGCTAAGCTCTGCCTACAGTAGGGCCATAGCTTCGGCCAAGGCAGCTCCCTTATGTCGGGGGAATACCTGGGTATACTTGCCTAGAGCTGCCATAACTAATTATCATAAACTTGGTGTATCCCACCCCTCCCCCCACCCCCACCCCAAAAATATGTCTGTGTCCTAAGCTCTGAAAACTGCAACCTTATTTGGAAAAAGGGTCCTTGCAGATATAATTAGGTTAAGGATCCAGAGGTGAGATCACTCCGGATCATCTGGGTGTGCCCTAAGTCCAATACCGAGTGTCCTCATGAGAGACACACAGGAGAGACACTGAAAGAGGAGGCGATGGCCACGTGCAGACAGACAGAGATTGGAGTGATGCAGCCACAAACCAGAAGCTAGACGATGCAAAGAAGGATCCTCCCTTGAGCCTTCAGGAGGAGCACAGCCCTGCTGACACCTTGATCTCAGACCCCTGCCCTCCAGGACCGTGAGAGAAAACATTTCTGTTGTTTATTTTCCTGTTGTAAATGTCTGTTGCCATAACAAATGAGGATGCACTGGAAAGCACTGAGCTGTGAGCTCCCAGCAGGCTGCCCTGCCAGCAGCTGGGGAACCAGCGCTTGGTTTTGACAGGAGGGATCTGAGAGGTGGCCTTCCCCACTCACCACACCACACCTGCAAGCTTTCTCCAGCAGGGCCCATTGTTTACCGCGCAGGCTCTGTCCTTTGTTAAATCCCCGTCAACATCATTCCTGCAACACGTTTTTATCGAGCAGCTGCTATTGTCTGGGACCGTGTTAGGCTTTGGGCATCCCAGTGATGACTGAAGAAGTCATTGCCCTCAAGTCGCTGGGAGGATGACAGACAAAGAAGAAGTGTTGAAAAGGCTCTAAGTGGTGTTCCAGAGCCACAGACAAAAAAGCACCATCTTATCAAAGGAAGGAATGCAGCCTGAGGGCCAGTGAGTGGAAGAAGTGACCTTCGACTGAGTGCCCCGAAAAGAGCTGGCTGGGCAAAGAGTGAAAAGTGTGGGGAGACAAGACGGTGGGTCCAGGCAGCAAGACTGGACGTGAACATCAAAGCTCGGGAGAGAAAGGGAGGGGCAGAGAACTGTCCCTGGGCTCCTGGGCCAGCTTCTCCAAGGCGGTCCCGACCACCCCTTAGGTGCGCTTGTGAAACCAACATCCAGGACCTACACGGGGTTGTCCTGTCTCAGGGCATCTGTGTCCCTCACAAACCTGTCCTGTGACTCTCATATACCCAACGCTGACAACCACTGCTCTAATATTCTGTTAGAATAAGACAACCGTGCAGACTTCTCACTTTTTAAAATAAGGAAGAAATATCAAAGTCTTCCTATTGATGATGTAACTGCTCTATAAAGAGGTGAGCAATTTATCACAAAAACAAGTCTAATTTTTCAATCTTCTTCATGGACATGCTATATACATACAGGCAGATACACTGTACATACACACAGATGGATGTTATACATTTGAAATCTTTGCACATTAGCTTAATCCTGAGTCTGTGTAAGTGTTATCGTACGGGAGTTCTAAACTGTACAAGTACAAGCACTCCAAGCCCAGCGCCATCTGTGTGACAGGAGCTGGCAGTAAAGACGGTCAGTTAGCACTGAAGACCTAAAAGGATTCGCAGTAGTAAAAGTCACCTCTGGATGGACCACGGTCCTGAAAGCTGTCATCACTCAGAGCCCCTCTCCCTCCTGCTTCGGGAGGTAATTGCAGCATGTGTTTCCTGAAGTCCTTGAAACGAGCACACGCCCAGCTTCTATTCCTTGACTAGCAGGCGGCTCGGAGGGGAGAGAGAAGGGGCTTTGAGCAGAGCCAGCCTGAGGCCCGCGGGTCAGGTGTGAGGGTGCAAACAGCTGCTCCTTCAAGGGACTCCTCAGGCCTCTTCTCCTCCTCACATTTGGCCACAGGCTTCCAGGCAGGCCCTACTGTGTGATTTCCAGGCGGTGGGGACTTGGCCTTAAAAACAAACAGACTAGCTTAACTCTTAAGTGTCAATCACAGCTGCTGGGGGAGTGTTAACATGTTAATTAGTTTGCGTAGTTTTTTGTTTTTGTTTTTCACTCTGTGATCCCTCTGGTTTACTTAGTTTAATTTACTACATTCAGGTGAACAAATTCAACATGCTTTTATCACCGGGCTTTTTCCGTCGTTTCTATTTCATAGCAGCCCTGCAACAATCTCAGATCTTGGGTGTAGGCTCACAGTTTCCTGGCGCTACGCACAAGCACGCATTGATCCCATGAGAACTCGTGGCGTGTGGTCACAGACTTCACGTAAGGAATACTCATCAGAGCCTAACCAAGCCGGCACTTGGCTTTCTTCACAGGCTCTGTAAGCAACCAGCTCACTCATGAGCTTGGCTTGGAAGAAAAAGAATCATGGGGAAGCAACCAGGAATAATAAGTGACCGCTCATTTCCTCTTTCTCAAAAAAAAAACAAAAGTGATGGAAAGTCTACGAAAAGAGAATGATTCCTTCAGGATCACTTCTGGGTTTGTGTCTCTCAGTGGATGCAAAGAACAAAAGGAAGAACTTCTAAGGATGAGGCTCCAAAGAATGCCAGGATTTTCAGCTCAACGTGGACCCTATTTCTCATTTCATTCATTACATGCATGAACTGTGAGAAACCTTCCTTTCTTTGAAAGTATTAGGACAAAAGTTCATCAAGCCGTGGTTCTCCCTGGGCGCCAGGGCGAAAGCCCACCTGCAGAGCACAGGTGCAGGCAGCGAGGCAACCTCAGCACCTTCACGGGAAGACACCTCCTTTCCCTAACCAACTGGACGTCTCGGTCCTGGTATGAAATGTCCACCTTTTGTTTACAAAATATTATCTATATAAAGACCAAAAAGAGGAAAATAACAGGAAAGTAGGCATTCTTAGCCCTGACAGATAAGTGTAAAATGGGCTACTACAGCCTGGAAGGAAGCTACATTTGGGGTGTCTGAGGAAACCTGCACAAGGACGACCTATTTTAGTGTTGAGGAATTAAAGCTGTGTACCTAAAATGGGTGAAAATAACATCCAGGGTCTGCAGAATCCACTGATCCAAAGAAAAACCTCCAGGAGAGATCTTTAGAATTTTTTTTTTTTACTACAGTGCAAAGTCCAAACCACATTTAGCAGTTTGATGTTAGCTAATAGAAGAGCGGAGTGAGAGGGTTTCAGTAGGGAAATCTAGAAAGAAGAGCTCCAGGTAGAAATGTGGGAAGAGAGCATGAAGGAGTTTACTCCAAGGAAGGTGATAAATGCATCACCCTCACACACAGCTGCGCTGGGAGAAGCCCAGAGTGGTTAGCAGTAAGGCAACTTTCCACTTAAATTCCTGCTACTGAAGAATTCTAACCAAACTAAATGCCAACAACAGGGGATTGATTAAATAAATAAATTATAATGTGAGTTGTGAAAGAATAATGAAATCAGAAAGTATTCTGATTGTTATACGTAAAAACAAATTACAAAACAGATCCCATTTTCGAAAAATACTGGCATTGCTGGATCAGTACAGAGCGACTTAAAGATAATATATGAGCACAGAAAAGGAGCTGAAATGAAGAAAACCAAAACAGTAGCAGCGGTTATCAATGGCAGGGGAGACTATGAATTACTGTTATTTCCTTCTTTGCATTTTTCACTGTTGTTTGCTTTTCAAATTTCCTAAATTGAATATATATCAAATTTTATTTTTTAAATTTCTAGTATTTTGTTCTCCCAAAACATGAAGCTTCCATTGCTATTCCTTTTAGAAGGGATTTCTCTTCCTAAAGTAAAACTTTTCACTTTCTAGTTTTCCAACGAACATTAAATTAATGTACATAATTACTGTTATGTATTTTGTTTTGTTTTGTTTTTAATTTATTTATTTTTGGCTGCGTTGGGTCTTGTTGCTGCACATGGGCTTTCTCTAGGTGCGGCGAGCGGGGGCTACTCTTCGTTGCAGTGCGCGGGCTTCTCATTGCGGTGGCTTCTCTTGTTGCGGAGCACAGGCTCTAGGCATGTGGGCTTCAGTAGTTGTGGCACGTGGGCTCAGTAGTTGTGGCACATGGGCTTAGTTGCTCCGCGGCATGTGGGATCTTCCTGGACCAGGGCTCGAACCCGTGTGCCCTGCATTGGCAGGCGGATTCTTAACCACTGTGCCACCAGGGAAGCCCCACTGTTATGTATTAATAAGCAGATGCTTTATTGATAAGAAATTGTCAAATTCTATTATTTTCCACATTAAGGATTATTTTAATAGTTTTGTGACTTGATCTGAATAAAATTTATCAAGTGAGTACTGGTTTCCTTGCAGTTCAACAGAGAATTAGAATGAATCAAATGTTTTAAGACTTTCTTCTCATACAATATTAACACAGTTTCATTTATATGTTGAAGTGAACCCCCCAACATGTGTACGCACGCACACACTTCCAAAATTCCAAAACTTCCAGTCATTTCTAAACACTTATATTCAAAGTCATGAGTTTTAAAACCATCCTAAAAGCAACATTCATGGGAAATAAATACAGTGTGAATTTCCTACTGTATTAACAATTATTCATTCTGAAACACTAAAGTGTTTTTTCAAGTCTGACTTAATCATACATGGCACCTTGTTTCCCTACCCTGACAAATACTATGTGTAAAAGTATAAAACTAAGTGGTGTGTACATGAAGGACAGAACCGTTAAGTCACCCACCAATGACGAGATTTTCAAAACGTGCTCCATTTAAACAATTGTACAACGAGTCAAAACATCAAGACGGGCTGAACGAGGACTAACGGCCTCTTGCCTGCACTCACAGGCAGTTTTACTTTCCTCAAATATTTGCTTGTTTCTATTTGCCAAGATATTGTTCTGGGGGAAAAAATAAAGTCCTTTGTGAAAGGCAGCTGCAGAGAGTAAGATGCAATCTTTTATTTGGCCTATCTATTAATGTCCTAGTACTCTGCGTTCTTTATCAATTTTGCTTTAATTATATATGCGACGCTGATCTCAAACGAGAAAGTTCTACCTCAACCCAGAAACTCTTTTATTTCCAATATCCCAATTACTTTGCTGGTTTCTACTTAGTGCTTCCTCCCCCTATGACTCCACCTTGATTTCCTCTTATTTTTCATCCTGAACACACACACACACATGACTGTTAATATCCCTTCTAGAAACGGACTCCTAGTTATAGTTCTCTTCAGTTAATAGCTTGGAGTAGGCAGGCAGGAGCCCATAAAAATACAATCTTTAATCTTAAGGACTTCCTGTCCAACTAGGCGTCAGAGCAGACCAACCGGCACCAAGCAAATGGCGTGACCCGCGGTGCTCCCAGGGTGGATAAACAAGCCTGATTAGGAGTTATACTCTGTTAGCGATATTCTCCATGTTTCTGCGTCTGTAACAGTCATGTTGCCCATGCTGAAAGTCATCTTGCCCATGCTGAAATTTCAGTTTGTTTCCCCCGGAATAAAATGAAGCTTGTTCAGAGGGTGAATGCAGGAGAGTGTTTGATTTCCTTCCCTGGGTTTGGGAAGCATAATAACTCTGCCATGGGTCTTCCCACTGGTACCTAGAAACCACCATAATGCAGGAGGGGACTGTTTTATTCAGACCCAGCTGTGAGTTTTTCTTGTAGCTCCAGTGTCCTGAAGCATTTGTCTCACAGCTACCCTCCTTCTCTTTTTTAAAACTCTTAAAATTGAAATAGTTCCACCTCAGCCCGTAGGCTTATGAATCGTGTACATTAGCATCTATTTTGAAACCATGCCCATCTAGGACTTCTTCCTTCTCTGTAGTGTCTCACTCTGGATTCCCTCCTTTGCCTGTGAGAAACACATAGTCCCCTGAAGACAATGAGCTGTAAGTTGAGAAAAGAATCAGTACCGGTTTCTCATAAATCTAATTTCCAATTTCCCACCCGTCTGGGTTCCATGTACAAAGCCTAACACACACTCCCCTGTGGAAAATGTTTGTTCATGTTCACAGACCTAGCTCCATTTATTCAGCTGTTCTTCCTTCTTGGTGGAAAGAAATAAGAAAATTCAGCAGGGGAATTTCTATTAGAAATGGATAGAGTTATTATAATTTCTATTTTTTTCTGCTGGCTGGGTATGGGAGGGGAGAGATACTTATCCATAACAAATGCATATGAATATTTTCCCATGCTAACTTGCAGTTACCTGGATTAAGTCCACATTTTTATCATTCTGCAGAAAAATATAGTAAAAGCATCTAAAAGAAAGTATGATAATATGAAAGAATCTTCCATGAGGGATAACCTGATAATATTTTCCTAATTTTGATACAACATGGAAATATAAAATAGGATTTTGTAGATACTAATAAAAATAGCATACAAATTGGAATGACCTATAACCTATAACCGAAATAGTACAACCTATAACTGAAAATAGCCCCATAAGAGTTTTCGATCACTGAAAGGTCAGATTCACCACGAATCTTTCATTTTAGACTTCTTAGACTCAAAATCACGTTACTGAGACATTTTATTTATCATAAGTAGTATATGTTATTTCTATTTGGTTAAAATCCCTTTCTTACTTTTGTGCCAAAAAGGTAAAACATGTGATACTGAAATCTAAGAAATGTCAGGGCTATCTTCTCTTAAAAATGCTATTCCTGTAATATACACGCCATCCCAACCCTTCAGATCCTACAGTACGATTAATATGGGGAAATGTCATCATGGGGAGATGCCATCATTTAGATCCAAGGGCGTAAGGATGCTTTCCTCTACATCTCTGCTGAGACAGCTCAAGGATGGGTCTTATGGTATCATATAGCTTTTAATAATTCACACAGATTCTAGATCTGGTCATAAAAATTTTGATAATGACTTTGATGACAATATAAACCTGTGGTTGGAGAATAAAAGATACAAAGTGGCTGATCTGTTAACATTTATCTTTAAAATAAATAAAATCTTGTTAATGTGAATACATCCTGGAACAAGAAAAATTTTCCTTGAATGTAAATTGGTGCAGCCACTATGGAAAACAGTATGGAGGTTCCTTAAAAAACTAAAACTACAGTTACCAGATGATCTAGCAATCCCACTCCTGGGCATGTATCCAGAAAAGATGAAAACTCTAATTCAAAAAGATACATGCACCCCAATGTTCATATCAGCTCTATTCACAATAGCCAAGACATGGTAGCAACCTAAATGTCCATTCACAGATGAATGGCTAAAGAAGATGTGGTATATACATACAATGGAATATTACTCAGCCATAAAAAAGAAGGAAATAATGCCATTTGCAGCAACACGGATGGACCTAAAGATTATCATACTAAGCGAAGTAAGTCAGACATAGAAAGATAAATATCATATGATATCACTTGTATATGGAATCTGAAATGTGATACAAATGAACTTATTTACAAAACAGAAACAGACTCACAGACATAGAAAACCAACTTATGGCTACCAAAGGGGAAATGGGGTGGGAGAGGGATAAATTAGGAGTTTGGGATTAACAGATACACACTACTATATATAAAATAGGTAAACAACAAGGACCTATTGTATAGCACAGGTAACTATATTCAGTATGTTATAATAAACTATAATGGAAAAGAATCTGAAAACAAATATATATATGTATATATATACATTTAAACATATGAATACAACGGAATCCCTTTGCTGTACACCTGAAACTAACACAATATTGTAAATCAACCACTGTTGAATAAAAAAAAAAATCCCCCTTGAAAATTAGCTTTGTTCTCTATATTATTGATAATAATACAGGAAGCTTAACACTTAAAAAAATTTTTTTTTAAATAGTGAAAGTAAAGAAAACTCAGGACAGAAACTAGGGGCCCTGGGTCCCCATCCAGACTAGGTCAGCGTGACCCCCAACAAACCACCTCTTTTCTTTGGGCCTCAGTGTCCCCTTCTGGGAATCTCTTCTAGGGAGTACAAGGCCCACGCCGGACCCCGAGGGCGACATTCGTGCAGCCCGCCCAGCTCATTCCAACCGGTTTTCACGCGCGCAGGCAATCCCCAGAGCCCAGGGTGCAGGTGCCGCTGGGTGAGAAAACTGATGCTGGGAAGCAGAGCTTCAGGCAGGACCCGAGCTGCTCACCACTGCACTGCACGGCCTTCCATTGGGAAGAGAGCGAGGAAAGGCATCACCGCCAAGGAACGTGGGGCGGCCTGTTTACAAACCAGGGAGCCTCACTGGGCTCCCCATCATGCTGGGCGGCTGCTGCGAGCAGGCAGAGAGGCTCGGGGGCAATGGAAGGGTTGGGCGACCAGACCTCACCATCTTATCCTTAATTTTCAGAAGCTGGATTTAAAAATAGAAATGTATAGAATGCCCGGAGGTGGTGATACTCACAACAGCAGATTCACGCTTGCACGACTGACAGGGGAACTGTTCCATAGACCCGAGAGCTGCTCTAGCCGTCCATGAAGGAGACGTTCAAATTTTCTGTTTCTACGGTGGTTTCCACAATCTTCTAAGAGATTTAAACAAAGTAGATTTTAAAAAAATGGTAACTTAATGCGTCTCATCTTTTATGAGAATTAGTGAGCAAAGGTAACAATTGCAGGTATAAGTACGGCAGGATAGATTCCCCACTGCAAAGTCCCGAGGAAAATCTCGAGGACACAGTCATTCACTTTAAGAAAGGCCTACCCGCGGTCTACTATTTTTTTCGTGGACTGTACAATCCGTGTCTAGAACGCAAGCTTCCTGTTTTCACCAATTCATGTTTCTTGTCAAAGGATTGGAAATAGTGGTGCACTCAGTTTTGTTCAAATATCCTTCTTTATGAAAACTTTAATCTTAAGCTTGGATTCTTTCAATTGTTTGAGCTGCTTATTGATGATTAGAATAATTGCCTGAAGACTGGAGAATTGAGATACTGATAGAATTGCATGATTTTAAATGTTTAGTCGTATCTCTTTCTAAAACAGGCACACGGCTCCTGAGATCGAGAGGGAATACCTGCCTCTCCTTCTGTATCACGCTGTGACTCTCTAAGCCAGCAAACTGACCTGCACTGAGTGACAAAGGGTCTGGTGACTTTCTCAAAAGAGAGTGGACTCCATATGCTGTTCCTGTCCAGTGATTCTAACCTGGCATCGTCCTGTCATGATGATAAATTGTGTGCACAATTCATAGTTGGAGCAGATGGAAGAGTGTAGGCTATTAAGATCTAAATCTGTTCCCCACGCCAAAGGATAATTGTTTACTTCCCCATGAAACATGCATTTCTCATATAGGATATTCTGGATATTCTAGTTTTAGTAACTGAAGCAACTATGCAATTAGGGCCACCTAGACTATAATAAAATTAAGGTTGGTTCCAAATGAAGTTAAATAGACGGCGCTCACTCATTTATTCACCAAGTGCATTGAGTGCCTGCTAGTTTCCAGGAATAGAAGGATTTACCAGAAAACACACTGTGAAAATAAATGATATTTTCCTTTCCATTAAATACTTAAACTGTGGGCAAATAAAGCTTATGGTGTGTTACCACAGCCCAGACATATAGAGAGACTGTTTTAAGATATGCGATACGATGGCAAGAAGGAGATGGGACACATTTTGCTTTTTAAAACACTCGTAAATTCATTAATCTTCAAGGGTATTCAGAAATCCAGATTTCAAAAGGTAAGCCCATAGATGGAGAAAAATAAAGTAAAAGCTAAAAATGAACTCCGTTTATTGGCCTTGGAGTTTTATTCCAGCCACAGTAAAACAAAATCAAGAGATTTTAGATCCAAATTTATTTATTTATTCATCCACTCTTAATTCAGCAACTATTTATTGAGCTCTAGTATGTGACGGTATTGTGGAAACTCCTGGAAAACTGTCATTAATATATTATTGACCCCAAAAGTCACCTTGGTTCCAGAATTCACCTCAGGGCATTAGATGTACCTTTGGTGAAGCTGAATGGCATTGTTCAGCTCTGTTAACTAGATGGCCTCCAAAATAACCGTTCATTAAAAATGCAAATTCTATGTATTATCCCACTGTGTGCTGGACACTTTTCATCCCTTGTCACTCACTTTCGTAACAACTCAGAAGTCGCAGGTGTCATTGCTCTACTTTACTATTAAGAAACCTCTCTCAGGCAGCAGATTCTGCCCAATGTCTCACAGGTAAAGGGGCAGAGCTGGGACTGGAATTAAGGTCTGACCTGTCTCCAAGCCCCCTCATTTCACTGCACTGCATTATCTTCCAAGGAAAGGAACATAGCTCGCAATCTCCACAAGATCTCTGAGTTCCCACTGAAGAAAGTGCGCTGTTTCATTTTAATTGTGGGTGTCAATTTTTTCTTCAGTGAGTTACAGTTCAAGCATTTTGTTTTCAGAAGATGTAATTGTAAATTCCTGTGGGCCAGCATTTGCCACAATTTACGAGAGACACCTGATGTTTGAAGGGACAACAAAGGGGCATTTGACTTACACATTCCTCTAGATTTCTAAGCCATACTCCTGAATAATGATATCATCAAACCCCCAAACAAGTAGATTGTGTTATCTTCACTCTCTTAGAGGAAATTCATTACACAATGAATTAAAATTCATTGAAATTTAATGTAATGTCCTGGGATTTGAAGGGATGGTATAAAGGGTTTTCATTAGAACAGTTCACTCATGCAACAAATCTTTGCTGAATGCTTCATTATGCCAACCCTGTGCCTGAAAAACAACGTTGAACAAAAGTAGATATGGCCTCTGCTCTCATGCAACTTACCTTCATTTAGTGCAAGATACAGATAATAATCACACACAAACTGCAACTCAGCTAAGTACTTTAAAGGAGAGAAACATGATGCTCTAAGGGTGGATCATGATGGGATTTGAGTTAGGCAGGAAATTCTCCTGCAAAATGATCAGAATGATCCTGCAGAATGTAAACTATCTATTTTTGTTAGAATCCATATATGTGTAAAATTAAGTCAGTTAACGATATGTTTCACTACTTGATTGCGTGGTTTTATTAGCCTTTTATCTGACAAAGATCAAATCTAATCTAATCTAATACCATCTAATCCTTTTTTTTAAAAACTTACTTTCTAGAAACTCAAAGCTAAATTTGCTGTTTGACATTGATTCAATTCTCTCGTTATTACTTTAACTTTGTTCTCTTTGTATTTTGATTGCGCTGTTCTAGATGTGCTTTAACATTTAATATGTCTGAAACTTTTTTTGGTAAATTGATAAGTAAAAATAAAAGATTAAAAAATGGCATATTTTAAATTTTCTCCTAATTTGTGGCTGGATTTTTAATATCTTTTTACTGCAACCTTGGTTGAACCTCAACTAGGAGCTGAAAATTCCTTTGGATGGTTGAGAAGATTTCAAAGGAGCATTAATGGATGAGTTTGTAACAAACCCCAGGGCAGTAAATATTTCGTAATTATCGAGGTCAAAGGTCTTAAATATCCTTCAGGAGAGGATGTAAAAATTCACAGCAATCTACCTTTCACTCTTCAACTCTTATTTTTTCTACTACAAGGGACAGAATGTGGAATAAAAGTGCCTGTCCCTTGAATCAACATTCAACCTAGAATCATGCGATCTGACTACAGCAAACTGCTTAGTTATATAACCTGCCCTCCCAGATGTAGGCGGTGAGAGACGAGGGAAAATGAACCCACAGACACCTACAGGGACCAGTGGAGATGCTGCCCCTGGGTGGATGTTCCCCTGACAAAGAAGCACCAACATCCACATCATTCACAGAGAGCAGCCTGACCAAGAGCCAGCATCAGAGGCACATAATCACCTTACGTTGCTCACACTTAGAGGAGTGTTCTCCTATGAGGTTCTTAGCACCTGATTTTACACATGTTGTTTGAGAGTTACATTAGGCACGCTTGGGGGAAATATGAGATTTGGTGCTCGCCTGTTTCACTATCTAGTTCTTTTTACCAGTGGAATTTGTATTTAACACAGTAACAACCCTTTTGATATTTTCTCCCATTGGTTTAGTCTTTGTTTTTTAGACCTTGGCCTTAAAAGCTCTGATGTCCTTACAGGGTGACCTTTTGCTGACTTTGGGAGATGTGTTGATTACAGAAAAAAATCTTTTTCCTTACACAGCAAAAATACTTAAAAATGTTTGCTGTACTGGGTAAATACTGTCTTTCAAAAAACTCAATACCCAAACCTGCAAAACTACAAGTGAATTTTCTAAATCCTCCTTGAAATTAAAGTTATGCCTATAAAAGTTCAAGGTCTTTAGGATAAGATCAGGAAAGCCTGGATAGCGGCGACCTGTCTAATGCCTTGCATTCTCCTTCTACATTGTTAAGATTAGGTTTAAGTCATTGAGTTGAAGCATTGAGAATGTTTTCCCATTAATCCAGGGAGCATGAAAGATGCTCTGTCAATGAAAGATTCCAACACAGGTATGATTTGAACGTTTACACAGGACTGTAATGGAAACATTTTAATTAAGTAAATTGCTTCTATTCCAACTAATCTTTAATGCGTCACAAAGCAGATGGCTACCCTCTAATTCCATTTCTGTAATGGATTTACATGGGGCCTATTTTGAAAAATTGACTGGTCACAATAACATACCTCATCACATTGATAACTTACTCAAATAGCCTTTTTTGTGCTATCATTTTACATTGTACATACCTTTATCTTGGTCGTGAAAGTTTACAAACTGCACAGGGAAATACTTATTGTCCATTTGTTTATTAAACATTAGAAAGATGAACTGAAACCAAATCATATTCAGATTGGGAGTAATTAGGAAGCGTCAATGCCTTCATGCGTCCAACCTTAGTTCAACTTTTTTAAACAAACCAGTCTACACTAATTCCGAGCTGGGAACGGGGTTTCAGTGGTACTCTACAGTCATTCACCTTTCCAACATTAGTGGGCCACAACGGCTTATAGGTAAGTAACCACACCTGTGTGAACCCACTAGCGGAATGAGACATAGTCCCTTATGCATTACCTAAATGTACCTCTTCTCTTTTAGGTCATGTGCCTTTTTCCCCCTAAATGTCACTTCTGCTTCCAAGTATTTAATACACTTTATAATGAGTTATATATTTTAAAGGATACAAAAGAGATAGTAACTGTGCTTTTCCGAGATGAAGATTGGCCTTCCACCCGGCGCACTGGCTCTCCAGTGACCAACCACATCCATCTCTGTTTCTACGTCCCCAGTGACTTGAAATCAAGTAAAGGGAGATTTCCAAGGTCTGCTGATCAAAGCCCAGCTCCAGTGCTTGAGATAACAGGCAAAACTGACCCCAGATAACCATCTCTTCAGTTTTTAACTTCTCTGTAATGAAGGTGTATGCTGCCTGAAATTGTTCTGCTCCTGAGTTTGTCTCTGGAGGATTTGTGTTTCTCGTGTGTCAAAAAAGTGGAGCAAATTTGATGAGCTATTCTTTCTCTTAACTACTCAATCTTTGTTAATGTGATTCTAGTATCACACTTGCTAGCATCATGATGCCATTGGTGGGTGACATTCAAGAAATGAAATCAGAGCTCCAGGAAAAGCTTGTACAAGAAAAGTAAGGGAGTTGCTCAACCATGGATCCACTAAGAAAAAATGTACCCCAGGGGCAATAAGACAGAAATAATAGTGCTGGGGAGAGGTGGACAGAGGGTGCATGTGAGAATAACACAAAACAGCTCACCTCTGATAACTCAAAGCTTCCTTATGTCAATCTCCATTTGAAGTGTCTTACCAAGCCAATCTAAGAGTGTTATTTACTCCAGATGAATGAAAAACAATGCACTTGGAAAAGAATAACACCAAGAAGTCGATAAGGAAAATAAACTCAGACAGCTGTGGTGACAAAAAAGAAAAAAGTAGAGGTGACAGGGAATGACAAATTGTTTAGAAAGAAGCATGGTGACAAAATGGTGAAGAGCAGCAGTAACCGAATATCAAAGACGCATCAGGAGAGGCTCACTGGTGGTCTGTTTTGGAATATACTCTTCCCACTGTGTTACTTTTATGCTTATTTCTCAGACTTCCTCACTTACAACATTTCTAACCACTTTTGTTTAAATGCATACTTTGGTGTCAAATCTTTTCCCTTATGAAGGATAAATATTTTTTTTACACTAAGCCTTTCCTAAATAAGATTTCCTAGGGAAGGCACAGATGACTCTGGTTTGGCAAACCCTCCTTTATAATTCACTGTTTTCAAATCAAGTACAATCAAGTATGGCTTGCATCAAAAAGTACCATCACCGGAATTGAAAACTGTTTTATTTTTGTAAAAATCCGAAGAGCAAATGAAGATGTGTGAGTAAAAAGATTTTACCCAAAGGGTATTTTCCAGTTTATTGCCAAATGCTAACAAATACTTGACCTGAAGTTCACTTAGAGCGACCTAAGAAGAAAAAGACTTCAAGCTTAGATTAAGCACAGTGAGTCTTGTTCACTGGTAACATTAAAATAAAATAATTTATGTCTTAGTAGTGCCTAGTATTTGCTAGTTGCTATATAGAGCTAACTAAAAGGACATCAGCCCATAAGGACTATATGATTTAAACAAATCATACAGAGGGAAAGCCTCCATTTTTATTAGAACACTGAGAGAGTGAATACTGATATAAATATCAGATGCTCCCTTTTCTTTCTTTATTAAATTAACAAGCATTTATGAAGCACAGCACTGAGAAAGCTCTGAGTGCATCCCACCCATGCATCGTAAGACGGGCCAACCATGGGTCTGGGGAGCAGATAATGGGTGTTATCTGAGGGGCAAATGTGAAGTTACATATAATTGTTTCCACAAGAAAATTTAAAAAGAGGAATTAAAGAAAAGAAGACGACCAGCAGGAAGTAGAACAAAAAGGAAAACACACTCTGATGTCGAGGCCCTATTTGAAGAAAACAAACTGGAAAACTGAGGTCATTCTACAGATTCTTCAAACATCAAAACTGTGTTTTGTGGGAAACATTCCAGTCCCAAGTTTTTGTGGGTAGTGTGGTACCTACATACCTCTTCATTTTCACATTTCTGTTGAAAATCTACTAGGCACCCTATTTCTTTCTCCACTTTCACAGTGTTCCTAGGAACAAATGGCATTTAAAAGAATAACAAAAGGCACGTGGGATTTTTGGTGAAGGCCTATTATTGTTTCACAAATACGAAGTTTTTTTGTTTGTTTTTGTTTTTTTTTTTTTTTTTGCGCTACGCGGGCCTCTCACTGTGGCCTCTCCCGTTGCGGAGCGCAGGCTCCGGACGCGCAGGCTCAGCGGCCATGGCTCACGGGCCCAGCCGCTCCGCGGCATGTGGGATGTTCCCGGAACGGGGCACGAACCCGTGTCCCCTGCGTCGGCAGGCGGACTCTCAACCACTGCGCCACCAGGGAAGCCCACAAATATGAAGTTTTGATGCTAGTGGAGGAACCAAAACACCAAACCTTTAAAAAAGGTGGGAATCTGTGGGGCTTTGAATGTTGGAAGGAACACTCTAGAAATAAACTTGTGGCTTTATTTAAATAATAAGTGTTGTCATCATTGGGCCGAGCCTTGACCTTTGCAAGAGTCCTACAGCAGGAGAATTGAATCCAGCCGACATGGATGGCTCAGTCGAATTAAGGCAAGGCTGACAGAACATGGTTTGAATTATTCTTCAGAGGCACTTTGCCAAGCAAATATTCAAAGAGAACATGCAAACACGAAAATAGGATGCAAGTGGCTCCACAGCGTACTGGTATGTCTTCAAGAAATGCTATGGGATTTTTTTCTTGTTTTTAAATTTGTCACTTGTTCTCAAAAGCCGTTGTATTTTTCACAACTCTCTTACAGTTGAGCAGTTGAGGCTTCTTCAGCTCTATGCTGGGCTGTCTACATTTGGCTAAGTACATTCTCTTTTTAATTCTGTGGCTTTACCATCAACTTAAACTCTGAAGTTCAACGTCAAATGGAATAGTAGAACTCTCTCAATGGGATCTGTGAAAGTGAAAGTGCAAACATGAACTAAAGATGTGGTTTCTAATGGGTTAGAAAGAAAAGATGGGAAATGTAACCTCTTCCAGTATCAAGAATATCTATTTGGTAAATGTGTCACTTTTTATTCTTTAGACTTTGAAAAAATAATAAAATAGAACGACAGAAATGCTATGTATTTGTAGAGTGTGATTACTGCCAGCTGTCTTTGTTTTGGTAATGTGTCAGTGTTTGGTTCCTGTTTACCTAAGTCAAGGAAAATCAGGTTATTGTGAAGGCTACCCATGGCTGTTTACGTACTGCTCCTCATGATTCTGGAAATGAGTGCTGCTTCCTGCTCAAAACTAGAGAGAAGAAATGAGGTATGTGGGATTCTCACACACTAAAATAATCGCAATAGGTATGATCAATAAAGACTTTAGTTAACGAGAAATATGATTTCTACCTTCCCACCTACCTTCAAAATGTATCAAATTATTCATTGCTCTGTGAACTCACCATGTATTTTTCATCTCTTCCTCTTTTCTGGAATATCTTTCCCTTATTCTCTCTTTTCTCCAACTGAGGAGCGTCCATTCACCTATTAAGCCCTCATTTCAATGCCACCTCTTCCAAAAGATATTCCCCAAGTATGCCAGGCAGAAGAAATTATTCTCTCCTCTGTATTTCCATAGCATTTTATAAACACTCTCTTTTAACAAGTATTATGTAGTATCAGAATTAAATGTTTACATGTGGATGCCAACGCCTGACTACCAGTTTCCCACAAGCAAAGCCCTTGACTTATTCATTCTTCTGTCCCTGGAAACCAGTGGTCCAGACAGTGACATATATCGGTCATTCAACACCTATTTGTTGGATTCAATGGTTGGGTGAGGGAATGAATTCATTACACTGAATCAATGCTATTTAGTTCACCTTGTATCTGAATTATATCAAAATCATAAAATCTCATGGGATTCTTATGCAGGAGGCAAAAATAGACAACCTCAGACAAAAATGAGCCGACCTAAGATGTTTCTAAATGTTTTCTGGCTCGAACATCCTATAATTTTACGATCTTTAGGCATCTAAGGGGTGGCCATCTCCTGTGTCCCTTTGGGAGGGTGTGATATGGGATAAATGAAGGGTAATGGAGTCATGGCATTACTTAGGCATACTTTTACCTTCACACATGAGCTCTCTCTGCTACACAATTCTGCTCTTTCCTCTCTTCCTCGTACAGCAAGCATCCTAATGTCCCAACCCTTCTCAGCTTACCTTCCCATCCCACCTCGGCACACGGGTACCAAATGACTCATAACAGCCTTTACCCTAGGCCCTGGGAGAGTCAACACCGGGTTGACTTTGGTCCTATGATTAACAACATTCCTTAAGATCATCTATAATTTTCAAGATGAAGTGCTTCATTGATGTTTTCTTACTAAGCAGATTCTGCCATTTATGCAGGAAAAGACACTGGCAACCAAAATAGCATCTCTACAGAGAAAGGAAATTCACTTGGAGGCAAACGCTGTAAATTCTGTTGAAAGATAAGGAAGATGACCACCAACACATTCACGAGCGAAATAGAAATCTTAGAAGAGTGATGCCATACGCGGGTTTCTGTTAAAGCTTATGTATCCAGAAATTTCTCTACAAGAAAATGAGATTGCAGTCACTGTGCAAGCTGACCAGTTACAGAGACAAAAGACTTTTCTCTATCATGAATGAGTATAGTCTTCCTGTGTGATGATTATCTTTGTATTCAATCATTTATTAGTTCAATAAACATCTTTTTTTTTCCTGCCATACAAGGCTCCATACCGGGTTATGCAGCCCCCTCAGGGATTATTCACAGACCTGGAGTGAAGATTCCATAAACATTGGGAATGTTCAAAACAGAACCAAGCCCAGAGACAGTTTCTCCATTTCACACAATACATGGGCCACCTCCATTTCGGTAAGGATTTCACTGGCCCAGCACCAAAGTCCTTTTCCTACATTTTTAAAACAAAGTCACATCATATCACCAGTATTTAAATATCTACCTTTTGCAACTTGTACCGACAACTAGGAAACTTTCATTAGATGTAGAACCATACTTTCTGCTTTCAAAGAATTGCAATATTGAGGTTATAAGAGTAACATTAAAACAGTTAAACAATGATAAAGGTGAAACAAAATGGGAGATTAATTACACAATATGGAGAGGGAGGGGACTTCATTTTTTCCAAAGACGTGTATTAGCTCAGATAATCCATGAGTTTGAAGTCTGATTCTGACTTTCATTACTTAAAAAGCACTCTAAATCCCAGCTCTTTTTATCTTTAAAACATTCAGAGTTGTTGTGAAGGTGAGAAGTAAAGTGTTTAGCAGCAAATCATAGCTACTTTTACAAGCTGAAAAGGCTTCGTGGAAGAGACAGAATTTGAGTTCATCTTTAAAGGATGACAGAAGTTGGGTAAATAAGAAGAAGTAGAGAGGGTTCTCATTTGAACAGTATCAGGAAACAAAGCCTCAGAAGCCATTCTGCTTATCTTGCTCAGAATGCAAAGGCTCACAGATATATTTTGTGTCTAATACACTCAAAATTCATTTTCCCTGAATGAAGCATCGCTTGCAATCTATCGACCAAGTACAGTATCAGGAATTCCCTCACCACCTTCCTGGGTTTAATGGACTAATTACTCTGGCTGAGTTTTAATCCCAATTTAGTTGCAGCCTCCACGGGATACGCTCTGTGATTCCTCACTCCAGATGTTGTGAGGATTAACCAATCAATTTGAAACACCTTGTAAAAACATGTCAGGCTTTCTAATTCCTTTCTGAATTAATCCTTGTTCAATCACATTTTACTGTGATGCAGATTAAGCTGCCCGTACCGCGGCAGCACACCTGACCCAAAACTCCAAAATTTCTCCAGCTTGCTCGTCTTCCATCACTTTAATATTGCAAAAGCAGCAAAAACAGTGCTTCCAAATTCTAGTTAAACAAGGGGCTTCCCAGGGTCAGACTGCTGGGAGGTTCCGTGCAGGCCGATTTAGTTATTGCCTTTCTTCCGTTTAGTCTCATTTCTGGACAGGTTGCCAAAATTTCTAAGCCATGCAAAAACAATTTAAAATCACAGTGAGAATTAGGCTGCGTAGCCTTACTCATCCTAGTATCCAGAAGAGCATGGGGTTCTCAATTTTTTTTTTCCATGAGAAGGAAGTGTAATCCATCATACCTGTGTCCTGGCCAGACTCCTAGCGATGACACCAGAGAAGGCTGAGCTAATTGGAGCTGCTGTATGGCAGGGTTTCCTCTGAGACTCCTACCGACCACACTGTTGGCAGTGCCATCCCAGTCTCTGCAAAATAAGCACTTCCCGACTGGCAATCGCCTGCACTTCTCAGGGCTGACGCCTAAAATCCAAACGAAGACTGAACTCAACGCACTAACAAGTTCAGTGGGTCACAAGGCAGAGAACCAAAATGAGTCCCTTAGACAAATATTTCTTTCGTGTTCAAATGTATCTGCTTCCAGTTATCGAGTAACAAGAATTAGTCACACTTGCATTTTGTTTTTAACCTTAGCCGCTAATACGAATGAAGTAAGTTGGCCATTTTCTAGAAATAATTTTCTTGCAGAAAACTCGTCTGTGGTAAGCACTGGGGGAAAAAAAGACACACACACACTCTAATTGTTGTTTGTAAAAACCAGAAAACTAATAGATTTGACCTTAAAATAGCATTCTATAACTATTTCCTAGACAAACTGCAATTCCAACACATAGTAGAGTAGTGACAACTTGTAATATAACCTGAAGACACTACACAACCTGAAAATATTACAGAAGGCTGGCGAAACTACTTTTTCTCACTGTCCCTTAGTTACTCTGTGGGATAGCTAAGCATGCCAACACTGCCAATGTTCGGATTTTACCATTAAAATATATTCACTTTAAAATTTATTTCCCATAAACATAGACTTTAATCTTTAGGAAAACACATGGAAGTATCGTTCCCAGGGTAACACCCTACTGACTTACACTGGCACATAATGATAAAATGCCTTAATTTACAAATCTTTGTGCATGGACACCACAGATACAGCCTTTTAGATAAATCAAATTTTCAAAAGAGTTTAAAAAAGTTTTTGTATCTCTTAATCCTATGTGGTCAGAATAGAAAGTCATCAGAGATAGGGCAGTATAGGTACTGCCCAAGAATACGATCAGACTTAAAAGCATCTTTAAAGTCGGTTCCTAATATCAGCTTACTTGACTTTTTCCTCTTTATTTAAAATAAATTAGAATTTAAAAACCGTCATGAGTCTTCGTAAATGAGCCCAATTTGAAGAAGAAGAAGGCAAACAAAAGTTGTCAAAAGCTTCTGACCAGGAAATCCACCTCAAAAATCTAGAAGAGTCTCAAAATGGTGAAATTGATCTGGCTGTTGATTTTTAAAGAGTAGACAGACAGTGCCAGCAACGTCGTTCCCATGGCAACCAACTAGGCAGCCATGCCTCCGCCCACGCCCCACAGAACTCAGAACTCTGTTCCACGGAAGCAAAACTTAATCTGATATCTCCATTGCTGCTGCCCGGGTCAGAACTCGCCTTTGAAGGGGTTTCAAAGTAAAGCAAGAAGCACCTTTTCAAAAAGAATCCTTCCAACGGAGTACTATGATGTGAAAGAGTGAAGTGCGAGCCCACTGGTATCTTCCCCAGAGCACTCTCTTGTCTTTGTCACAGATAAGATAAGTAAACTTGCCAAAGGGTGGGCGCGCTGTGGGGGGGAGAGTGCCACCAGATAAGAGACAGAGGGTGCCTGTTCTCCCGTCATTTGGTGGAAACTGCCGGTGTGCGCGGCAGGCAGGCTGGCTGGCTGTTCCCCCTGCTGGGCCAGGAGGAGTCCAGGAAAGACAGTGGGGGAAAAAGTGATGGAGTCCCTGAATCTGTGAGTCATAACCAGCTGGTAATGTACAAACTGCAGGGAATTTGGTCCAAGGGTTGAAGCTAATTAATCATGCCGGTTACATAATACTGGATATAATCAGTGTAGGAAATCCGTTATTGACTGACTTATGACCTGTAGTATATAAATTCAATATAAAATTTCGTATCCAGGTCCCAAGCCTCCAAAATTAGACATTGGTCCTAAATCCTTTACTGTTTGAGTCTCACCCTTCCTTGACTTGATAAGGTCCTTATCCTTGAAAAGATAAACAAAATTGATAAACCCTTAGCCAAACTCATCAAGAAAAAAACGAAGGGGAGTTCATGTACTTTTAAAGGAAAAGGTGGAATGAAAAGGACCCTGGCCTGGAATGGAGGGGCCTCTCTTCCCTCGCTGGCTACTGATGTTTGCGAATCCTTTCCCTTTGGGTCTGGATCGCTATAAACACATCACATATCTCTACCAATAAGCTGCTGGAAGGACTGATATCTTGAGATCTTTTGAGCTCCCAAATCTCTGAGCCATGGTCCTTCCTGAGCATCTTAGGTGTAAGGGAGATATTTCTGCCTCTCAGTGGTAATAACAATTTTTGTCAGAAATATTAATTTGGCCATTGATCAAGAACTGTGTGACAGCTCTTTCATAGTCAGCCCTGGCTTACACATGGGCTGCTTTCTAAATCCTCTGTGCTCTGCCTATTTATTTCTCCCTACCCCCATTAAGTGTTACTGTTATTATGAGTTTTCACATATGTAGGTCTTACCTCTGTCCCTAGACTAAAAGCTCCTTGCAAGGAGGATCTGTGTTTAGGCATCTTTGCACCACTCACAGGAACCTAGGACATCACGGGCCTCAATCAATCCGGATTGATTTGATTTGCATTTGAATCTCTTTGTCTCTGGGGAAACGTGATCTGACCTATGACATTGTAACAAACAGCTGAATAACAGGAGTCTGTACAGTAAGGAGCTCCCTTGCCCTTTGTGCTTCTTTGTATGCAAATAAAACTGGCTGTCCTCGTGGTGCAAAGACAACTACAAAATCAGAGTGCAGGTGGGTGCCACCCCTGTGTGTCCATCCACCCACCCCCACCGCTCACCCACGGGCTGGTCACCTGCCAAGGTCACAGAAAGGTGGATCCCGACTCCCGCGTGTGTGCTTCCCACCGGCAGCTGTGCTATAGCTGGCACCTTGTTTACTCTAAGTGCACCTCAGCTGGCCTGTGTCCCGATGGCCCATAGCTGCTCTGATTCTAGCTGCCCAGTCTGCCTTCACATTCTTTCCTCCGGTCAAGCATGCACCTCTTTTTTAAAAAATTACATTTATGAAAGTCCCAGCATATGATAGGTATTCTGGAGGGGGGGGGGTAGCACACTGATGGGCCCGGCTTTGAACGTGGAGCAGACTAGAGCTGATGATGTACGTTTCCATTTCCACGGGAAGATGAACAAAGCTCATCCTCACCTTGCAAAACCTAAAAATCCAACACAGTCAACTCTGCTTTCCAAAACCCATTAAGTGATTGAGAGGGTTTTTAAAAAAATATTCCCAGATTTTGAATCCTAAATGTACTTCGTAATTAGTCTTTTTCCTCAATAGCAAACGTTTTGAATTCAACATAAGAAGACCGTCTCACATGATTTAAAAATCCTGTAAAGGTTGACTACGTTAAGGATAGTCTGCAAAAGTCTACATAAAGCCCTTTCATAGAATAATGCAATTATGCCGCAGAGATTTTCCATCTTTCGCGTTGTTTGAAACGTTATAAATACTAGCTAATGGAATGTTATTTACATGAACTTTAATAATGCACCTTGATTCTTAATCATAGATGGGCAGAAGGCCATGTAGACTATACAGTTTTCTCCATTATGAGGTGGTTAAAGGGCCCGTTTTCATCAGAACTGCTCCAGGTTTTCCTTCCCTAGACTAGTTGACTGGCTTGCTCAGATTCCTCACTTCAGTGCTAATAATGTATTTTAAACTCCTGCCCCCCTTTCTATGAATGTGAAAGTCTCATGCATTTTTTAAAAATATTGTTTAACGTATCAAAATAAATTAGATGCCATGGCTAAAAACCAGAGGAAGCGAGGGAACTAAACACTGCTTAGGGAATTCCCTGGCAGTCCAGTGGTTAGGACTCTGCACTTCCACTTCAGGGGTCACAGGTTCAACCCCTGGTCGGGGAACGAAGATCCCGCAAGCCACGCGGCACAGCCAAAAACAAAAACAAAACAAACAAAAAACACTGCTTAGGTACCGGTTTACATCCGAGACCCCAGACACCACCCTCTGGTCCAACAGACGGTCCTCCCCAGGAGGTGGCAGGGAGGCACATCACCTCTGCAACGGGATGTTACCTGCAGGCCCGGCCCGGGAGCCACAGTACAGAAGACAGAGAGCAAAACCTAATGAACTGCATGATTGCTTAATTAGTATAGTTTTTCAAAAAACATAAAGCAGTCAACAGGAGGTAAGCCCCCAAACAAGTAACGGGAGAGTTGGGAAAAAGAGAGAGCATTTGGAGGTGTCCTTTATTTTTTTTTTACGCGGGCCTCTCACTGTTGTGGCCCCTCCCGTTGCGGAGCACAGGCTCCGTACGCGCAGGCCCAGCGGCCATGGCTCATGGGCCCAGCCGCTCCGCGGCATGTGGGATCTTCCCGGACCGGGGCTCAAACCCGTGTCCCCTGCATCGGCAGGCGGACTCTCAACCACTGCGCCACCAGGGAAGCCCCGAGATGTCCATTTTCATCCACATTCCCAGGCAAGCAGCCCCACCCTGAAATCTGTGTAGGCGTCCCCACCCCACTTGCAACCCAAATGGAGAGCGTGTCTTCCTCTCCTTTCCCTTTCGCTTTTCTTTCTTTCCCTCCTGCCTTCTGCCTGCTCCAGGGTCCTCCTCTCAGGGCCTCCACCCAAGACGCTTAGCCCCCTGCTCAGCACACAGCACCCAGCCGTGATGTGGTTAATACACATTCCCCCTCCTGGTGTCTCCACCTTCCAAAGCAGGGGAGGCCGCAGGTGGTACCACCACGTGCGGGAGACGTTGGAAGGTAAGAAAGAGAGGGACCCACGCGGCGCACGCACGCGTGCACACACACGCCCATCCTCGCGGGCAGCCCCAGAATCGCGTCAAATACGCAGTCACCCAGCTTCGCTGTTGTCCCTCTTTCAAACAAAGAGACGTGGATAGATGAGTCAAATGATTCGCTACGAAGTCCACAAACCCAGAGTGAGATGCCTTGTTCCCAGTACGTGCCATGTTGTGCTGAAACCCTTGCGTTTGTGAGCTTTAGGAAGATGACTCAGCATTTTATTAAACACATCCTTTGGGGGTTTGTACACAGCTCTTCTGGGGGAAAGAAAATCTTTAGCCCTTCAAGGTAACAATGATTGTTAACTTGGATCTACCTACACTCTCTGCCCTCCAAAAAAACTCTTCGAGGAAGAGGCAGCTGGTGGTGATAGGCCTGGTGCTCAGGGAAAGGGTGGGAGAGGAGAAGTGAGAGGGCCTGGCCTGGGTCGAATGAGCTAATGAAACATGAGGAAACAGTCACAAGACCGGTTGCTCTGAGATTGACAAGATAAGGCCCACTTGTCCACCTTCTCTGGAGCCCTGAGTGTGAGTAATGAATATACATGTGGAGCAGTCCCATCATCGGGGGCGGGTTTTGCCTTTGGACACTGCAGTGCTGTTTTCCTCCTGGGCGTCATTGTTTGGGAGAAGCAAGGCCAACGGCCCAGATGCTCCCAGCCACCCACAGAATCCTGGCAAGGGTCATAATTTGTGAGGGAAGGCAAAGGTTTGCAAAAGAACTGGAAACAGCTTTGAGGAGAGACTTGAATAAAGGACTCTGTTGGTGGTATGATTCCAGAAGATGGATGGCCATGTGGTACCTTGAGCAAAGCTGAGGCCCTTGGCCTTCAGAGGTCCAGGCATTGGGCAGCCCACTGCTACTTACTTTTACTACTAGGTTTATTGACATAGGACAGTGTTGGCCAGAATTAGATTTATTAAAATCTCTGGGGCTTCCCTGGTGGCACAGTGGTTGGAATCTGCCTGCTAATGCAGGGGACACGGGTTCGAGCCCTGGTCTGGGAGGATCCCACATGCTGCGGAGCAACTAGGCCCATGAGCCACAACTACTGAGCCTGCACGTCTGGAGCCTGTGCACCGCAACAAGAGAGGCCGCGATAGTGAGAGGCCCGCGCACTGCGATGAAGAGTGGCCCCCGCTCGCCGCAACTAGAGAAGCCCTCGCACAGAAACGAAGACCCAACACAGCCAAAAATAAATAATAATAAAAATTAATTAATAAAAAGCTCCTACCCCCAACATCTTCTTTAAAAAAAAAAAAAAAAATCTCTGCATACAGCCCATTCGGTTGCATGTGGATTTTTAAATCAATAATTTATTCTCTTCAAAAATACCTATTTTATTTTCCTATTTTTTTCTTGTCTCAATTTAGGTATTTTTTAAACCATTAAGTTTGTTATTAAGACCTTGATGTCCCTCGCCCACTATTTTTATTAAAATAAGTTTCCTTTAGTTTGTGTTTTCATTTTTTTTTTAGTAGAAGAACCAGTCATATAAAATTTTGAGATAAATTTGTAAAACTGGAACAAGTGAGAATTTTGCTAGATTCTTTGGAATTTAGTTAGCTGCTGCTCCTTCTCCTTTTGAAATAAAATAATCATTTTCTGATATAAAGAAATGCATTTTTAATTGCAAAATGTAGAGTTTCATGGCGTATAATTTTAATTCTCTACACGTCAGTCTGAACCAACCACTGTTCTTGCTTATTGCAACTTTAAGCCTGGGAATGTTTATTTCTTCTACAGTTATTTAAAAATAATTCTGTAAAATGTTCCTATAAAAGGTTGAGTCATACGATTGAAACATACTTAAATTGTCAGAAAATGCCAAAGCATAGAATATTCATTATTATTTGTAAGAATAGGAAATTGATGTAATAGAAAGGGTAAAAATTTTGAAGACAGATTCTTATTGATACACTAGCCTAGTCATTTACACTTTCCAAGCTTGACATTCTATATCATAAATAGAGATCTTGTTTTGGGCACATAATAGATAGAAGCTGAAAATATGCAGCTGAAACAAAAGAGAAAGTTAAAAACTTAATTTATCTTCTATCCCTGTAGAAGTTTCTGGAAAAAAATCAATGATTTTAGTAAAGCATAAATCTGACCTTCAATTATTATACAGAACAAAATATACCACACGTTTGCGTAAGCTGCTTTTTTACTAGCATACTGGCACCAACTGTTTATAAAAGAGCCAGGAGCCCAGAAATAAATCAGAGTGCTTCTGAACACACAAAAGTGCTGTCATAAAGTCAGGGACCTTTAAACTCACTCACTCGATCCTAAAAGAATCCCTTATAATATTTAAAGAAAACATGGTCACAATTTATACATAAAAAGCTACTATAGATAAATAAAAAAGGTAAGAAGGAACAACTACAGATAGGTCATGCAATAAGATAAACAAATTGCTAAGAAACACAGGAAAAAATCAATTTCAGTAGTAATCAAAGAACTACAAATTCAAATAAAAGACATACTTTTTAAAATTGAAGTATACTTGATTTACTATATTGTGTTAGTTTGCTATGTACAGCAAAGTGATTCAGTTATATACATATGTATATAAAAGTATATACGTATATATATGTTCTTTTTCAGATTCTTTTCCATTATAGGTTATTACAAGATATTGAATATAGTTCCCTGTTCCAGTAAATCTTTGCTGTTTATTTTATTATATATAGTAGTGTGTATCTGTTAATCCCATACTCCTAATAGTATTTTACTTGTTAAATAAGCCAACATTTATTTTTAATGATAATGTTCAGGGTGTACAGGGTAAGGTGAAGTCGGCTTGCTTGTATACTGGTGATGGACGTGCTAAGCTGTACAGCAATTCTAAAAAGTAATGTGGGAGGTATTTGTTAAGTTCTGTAAGAAAAGTTATTCACTTTAACAAAGTAACTCCCCTTCTAGAACTCCATTTTAAAGAAACAATTCAAGCTGTGGACAAAATTTATACACAAAGACATTTCTTCCAGCACTATTTATAATAGCTAAGAATGGAAGCAAATAAATTCAAAAATAGGTTCAGATTTATGGAAATTAAAATACAACCATGACTGAAAATTATGCCTGCAATTTTAATGAAAAAAAGTTCTCAAAAATTATTAATATCCTGGGAAAACACTCATAGAAGAACACTTAGTGAAGAATGAATAATGCAAAATATTATGTACAAAAATTATCCCAATTGTGTAAAACAGTATAATATAGATTACAGTATTACTTGTGTAAATAATGCCTGCATACTTACATACAAACACACAAATCTGTATTTGCATGTTCATGTTTAAATGTATAGAAAACTATTTTAAAGAGATTCCATTGGTAGCAGTATCATCTCTGACTAGTTCGCATATCACATTTTCCATTCTACTTTCCTACTTTTCCAAATTTCTCAGAGCCCATATTATTATTATATAATCAACATTATACTCAGAAAAATGACTCATTAAGCATAATTATTTTTAAATGCCACTCAGAGCCTAGTTGCTTATGTTATGGATCATTATTTTCGCAGATGGTGATCCGGTTTCCTGCTGCATAACTGATCAGAATTAGCTGATGAGGAAGACAGGAGGGAGGGTGCATGAGTTTACTAGTAGTGATGCTTCTCACCAAGCCCTCACCCCCACGTGGGACCAGTATCAGTCCTCCCATTAGTAAGGGGAAGGGGGATCCTTAACAGACCCTCAGAGAACCAGACATGGGGAATGGAAGCAATAAGCCTAGAAAATGTTTAGAATGGCTTATCTCTGCATATCTAAGTTGGGCCTATAACATGGTGGTCGAGCCCTGGAGTCAGGCTGGCTGGTTACAAACCCCAGTTTCACCACCTGGGGACTGGGTGATCTAGTAAGATATTTAAATCATCTGATGCTCAGTTCCAACTCAAAAAAAATGGGGTGGAAACAGTACCTGTCCCATAGGGTTGTTGTGAGCATTGAATAAGCTAATTCACAGAAGGATGTAGAACAGTGCCTGACAATGAGCCATGCGGTTGTTAAGACTGTTATCATTTCCTAAATGATGCTCTCAAAGGCAAAGTTTCTCCAAGTGCGATTCTCCTGACTGCTTGGACCAGAATCAGGAGGGAAACTTGCGACAGATGCATATTCAACTCTACTGAATAAGAATTTCTGGAATGGGTCCCAAGAATATATATTTTTGACAAGCTCCCAGGTTGCTCCTATGTGCGCTAAACTTTAAAACACACTGTACCAAAAGTATTATTGTGTTATAATTCTCTATAACCATTCTTAAGTCATCAAGAAAAAGTTAAACAATGTTGAGTAATTCTACTTAAGCAGCTGAGAGGTACTACGTACCCATGTAAACTGAAGTCCTGACAAGAATGAATAAATAAAAGTTTATTTCTAAGTTTATTTTATTTCAAAGTGAAAAGCTTTTGTTATCAGGAAAATTCATTTATGTGGAACACTTCATTCCTTGAAGATGTTAGCTAAAGTATGTGCTATTACATTAATGTCTGTTTGTATAGAAGATATGATTTTACCCATTGTATCATAAAACATAAGATTATATTTGCTTCAATATAGAGTTGAAAGTGCCCAGATTTTCTATACTATGGAGAGATTATGTCTATTCATAGTCAAGTATCTGTGTGCCTCTAAATAAAAGGGTTGTAGTTAAGAGTTACATGCTCAAATTGAGAAGAAATGCAGTGTCTAATTGTAGATTTTTTTCTTTGAAGCCTTTCTTATTTACTATCTGACCCTTACAGATACAGGGATTTTTTTTAAATTAGTGTTAGGAACATCCACTCTAATAACAGTGATAGCATCATTTCATCTCCGTATGTTTTCAAGTTGCATTCCGACTCATAAAGCCCAATACTCTCTGACCAGCTCCAGTGGCAGGTTCTCTTGAACATGTCCACATGGGCTAAATGCAAATCCTGGCATCATCTGGGCAATCAGGATGGAAATTCATCAAACCCACTCCACACACAATTCAGATATAAGGGAAGGAAATCCTACACAGCAAAAGGCAGACTTATCTTATATGTACCATAATTGCAATTAGAGCAAATTTCTACTCAAAATCCAAGCATTCATAACTTTAAAAAGTTCCTCTGTAAAATAGCTTTACTTCAGTAAGCACTACCAAGAGTAATTTCCCTGTCAAGTTTAAATCTCAGAATTTTTATCACTCAATGCATATTAGCAAATTAATCTAATTTATAGACTACACCTTACTTAAGCAGATGATTTTTGTCTAGGTTTTCCTGAAATAAATGAGGATTTCAGGTGACACTGACCTCTTTAATTATACTGAAGAGACAACCATTTATTTTAAGTGCATGCCATTCAGAGTTATTTTTAGTTCATGCTAGATATCAAAATACGCATTTAAAAAGTTGAAGAAACTTATGCTTGTTTAATTGGGGGAGGATAAAGGAGTATGCTCAGGAAGCTTTTAAGATTATGGCTACCAGCAAAGGTTATTCATGTCAGCATCCAAAAATGCCGTAAATTTCCAAAGAACAGACCTCTGTTCTCCTAGACAGTCATTTAGCAACCATTATGGTAGACTTTAACACATGGAAGGTCAAGATGATTGAGACATTTTAGGGGTATACTACTGTGCTCCCAAATAAAACACTCAACTGCAACTAGCCAAAGCCGTCATAACACTGAAAATAATACTACCATAGTTTAGCCTCCATTGGAATCTCTTGAAAACTCGTTACCATCTGTCTTGTCAAAATCATGTTAGAAAGCTGAACTTAAGTGTGACATTGTAGTGAAGCAGGTAGAGTTTGGAAGAATGTGATTTAACAGCAGATGGGTTGCCTTCAACGGGATCAACAGAAACAACCATAGGGGGTTCATGTGGAATCATGGGTGCCCTGGGGGACAGCAAGTGACTAAATGACCCCAAATGGTAGTTGCCATTTGTCTTGGGTTTGGTTTTCAGAAATGTATCCATCTATGAAATGGCAACATTTGCCCTCTTATTACAACATTCCAAAAGCTAAATATATAAATACATGCAATGCAAAAAAACGTGCAGTCCTCTTTTAAAACTTTGACAGTTTTCTATTAGGTAGTTCATTTCAAAAAGGCTATATTTGTTTAAAATGCACTATCTTGCCATTGACTGTTTTCCTTCCAGTTCTTATGAAAACAAGTATTCTAATCAAACCAAAATTCCTAAACTAAAAAAAAAAAAAAAAAAAAATTATTTCCAGCCAATGATATTGTGCTTAACCAATGTTCTCCTCCCTCTTAAAAAAATTAAAGGGAGGATTTCTCTGTAAATTGAAGAGAATCAACTTTCCAATGTAGGAAAGACAAAAGTAAGCCTCCTAATTCAATTCTTTCATTCATGTGATCATATATTCCCCTCCCCCCAGGAAAGACTCTCAATCCAAATATGACTTCATGTTTTATGTCCCCCCAACTCAAGCTCACATGTAGAAATCCTAATCCCCAAGGGATGGTGTTAGGCGGTGGAGCCTTCAGGAGGTGATTGGGTCATGAATGGGATTACTGCCTTGTTTAGACACCCCAGAGAGCTCCCAGATTCTTCCACGATGTGAGGACACAGCAAAAAGACAGCCATCAGGGAAACAGACCTTATCTGCTGGAGCCCTGATCTTGGATTTCCCAACCTCCAGAACTGTGAACAATAAATTGTTCCTGTTTATAAGCTATCCAGTATATGGTATTCCTGGTAGAGCAGTACAAACTGACAGTGGTTTTCTCCAGCTCTTAGACTTCCAGAGCTAACTACAGCTAAGAGGTTTGTTCCTACTTGCTCTCCCAGGAAGCCAACAAGCTGAACTCCAACCACCACTCTTAAAAGCAGCTGCACAAGCCAATATCCCACTCACCCCGAGGCCATTTCCTTCTGTTCCAGCCTTGAAACTAAACCCCTTTCACACACCTCTGCATGCTTCTGCAGACTTTCATTGCTAAAGAGGAAGATGCAACTCAGACTCTTGAATTAGATTCTCCCCCCAAGCCATAGTAATACTTTACAAGTAAAGTCTAAGTAAGTGCATTGCTCCTTTATTCTAGTATAACTGCATTTCCTAGCTTTTAATAGTATAAATGCAGGTACTTACTCTCTGAGTTCTTCCTTTTGGAGCTCCCTCACCAAACTTAAGAACCAAGTACACTTAGAAACAGTTTCAGAAAATCCCTTCCTGTCCAAATTCTTTGAATCATTTTCTGAAATGCAAACACTGAATACTATTCTAGGATTTTACTAGATAGCAAAGGCCTGGGTTCTAGTTTATCCTAATCACCTTTTGTTCTCTGCAGGATGCTGAGCTGAGCTGTCATTTAATCTCGCTAATCTCAGCTGTTTCATAATCTAATTCAACAAACACTTATCCAACGCCTGCTATCAACCAAGTACCTTGCCAGTTCGAGGAGGAGACCTATGCTGATTACGCTGAGCTGTCCCTTTCAAGTGCTCAAGAGTGTGGCTAATTTTTCTTTTTTTAATTTTTAAATTAAATTTAATTTATTTTTTTATACAGCAGGTTCTTATTAGTCATCACTTTTATACACATTAGTGTATACATGTCAATCCCAAACACTTGAAATGTAGCTAGTGAGACTGAGGAACTGAAGTTCAAATTTCAGTTTTCATTAATTTAAATTTAAAAATGAATACTTCATTTATTGGAAAACTTTAAGTATGTTTGGAACAACTTGAGCAGGGGAATCTAATTTTCCATGGTTAATTTTATGAAATCTTAATACAGAAAAAGACCATGTGAGGACACAGTGAGAAGGCAGCCACCTGCGAGCCAAGGTGAGAAGCCTCAGAAGACATCAAATCTGTTATCACCTTAACCTTGGACTTCTAGCTTCAAGAACTGAGAAAATTAATTTTTATTGTTTAAAATAAAATACCAGTCTGTCGTGCTTTTTTATGGCTTCCCTAGAAAACTAAAACAAGCAGATATTAATTCTACGTTATTAATAATTACACTAAATGCAAATGGATTAAACCCACCAATCAAAAGACAGTGATGGACAGAATGAATTAGGGAAAAAAATCTAACTATACGCTCTCTCCAAGTGACACGTGTTAGATTCAAAAACAAGTTGAAAGTAAACGGATGGGAAAATATATACCATGTAAATAGTAACCAAAAGAGATGTGGGGTGTTAGATCAGATGAAAAGCCTTAAAAAAAAAGTGGATACTAGAGACAAAAAAGGAGTATGATAAAAGGATCAGTCCATCAAGAAAAATTCTAAATATGCATGCAGTTAACAAAAACCCCAAATATATGAAGCAAAATTACAAAATTCAAGGGACAAGTAAACATTTCAACAACAATTCTTGGAGACTTCAACACCCTGCTTTCAAATGGAGAGAAGAACTAGATAGAAGATACCAAGAATTACAAGATATGAACACTATAAACCAACTGCACCTAGAAAACTTCTATAGAACAGTCAATCCAATAACAGCAGAATATACATTCTTTTCAAGTACACATGGAACGTTTTCCATGGTGGACCATATGTTAGGCCATAAAACAAGTCTCAATAAATTTAAAAGAGCTGAAATCATATAAAGCAGAGTGGAATGAAATTAGAAATCAATATCAGAAGGAAAGTCGGGGAATTCACAAATACGTTAAAATCAAACTACACATTCCTAAATAATCAATGGGTTGAAGATGAAATCACAAGTGAAATTATAAAATACCTTTAGATGAATGAAAAAGAAAATATAACATACCAAAATGTATGAGTTGCAACCAAAGCTTAGAAGGAAATTTATAGCTATAAGTGCCTATATTCAAAAAGAAGGAAAGGGCTTCCCTGGTGGCACAGTGGTTGCGATTCCGCCTGCCGATGCAGGGGATACGGGTTCGTGCCCCGGTCCGGGAAGATCCCACATGCTGTGGAACGGCTGGGCCCGTGAGCCACGGCCGCTGAGCCTGCGCGTCCAGAGCCTGTGCTCCACAACGGGAGAGGCCACAACAGTGAGAGGCTGGCATACCACAAAAAAAAAAAAAGAAGGAAGATCTCAAGTAATTATCTTAGACTTCCACTTTAAGAAACCTTAAGAAAAAGAATTGCAAGCCAAAGGAAGGAAATAATAATAATTGGAGCATAAATAAATGAAATAGAGAATAGAAAAAAAAAATTTAAAAAATCAATAAAACCAAAAGCTGGTTCTCTGAAAAGATCAACAAAATTGACAGCTGTTAACTAGTCTGACAAAGAAAAATAGATAAGACTCAAAAAATTAAAATCGAGAATGAAATAAGGAATATTAATACCACCTTTTTAGAAACAAAAGGGATTGTAAGAGAATACTATGAACTATTGTATGCCAAACTAATTAGACAACTTAGATGAAGTGGACAAGTTCCTAGAAAGACATAAACTACTGAAATTGACTAAAGAAGAATTCAAAAATATGAATAAACCTATAACAAGTTACAAAAAACAAGAAACTTCCCATAATGAAAAGTCCAGGCCCAGATACGTTCACTGGTGAATTCTAGCAAACATTTAAGGAAGAATTAATAACAATCTTTCACAAAATCTTGCAAAATATAGAATAGGAGGGAAGACATCCCAACTTACTCCTTGAAACCAATATTACTCTGATAATAAGACAAAGACATCACAAGAAAAGAAAACTATAGTCCAATATCCATTATGAACATAGACATAAAAATCCTCAGTAGTGTACTAGCAAAAAGTATCCAGCAACATCCCAAAGGGATTATACACATGACCAAGTGAGATTTATTGTAGGAGACAAGGTTAGTTCAACATAGGGAAATCAATCAATGTAATATATCACACTAACAGAATAAAGGACAAAAAAAGCACATAAGCCCCTCTGTTGCAGAAAAAGCATTTGACAAAATCTAAAATCCTTTCATGATAAGAACACTTAACAAATAGGAACAGAAGGGAACATCCATAACCTGATAAAGGAATCTATAAGAAGCCCACAGATAACATCATTTGTTAATGGTGAGCAAATGATGAAAGCTTTATCCCTTAGATGGAAAACAAGACGAGGATGCCCACTCCTGCCACATTTATTCAACATTGTACTGGAAAGTTCTAGTCAGGAAGACTAAGCAAGAAAAATAATAAATGGTATCCAGATAAGAAAAAAGAGGTAAAACTACTTCTCTTCTCAGATGACATAATGTTGGCTATAGAAAATTCTAAAGAATACACACATACACACCCACAGACACACATAAGAAGGGAAAAATACTATAAAAACTAATAAGATCAGCAAGTTGGCACGACATGAGATCACTATACAAACATAAACTGCATTTCTATACATTAACAATGAACAATCTGAAAATAAAATTAAATGATTCCATTTACAATAGCATCAGAAGGAATAATATACTTAGGAGTAAATATAACAAAATAAGTGTAAGACAAACACTGAAAACTACAAAACATTGTTGAAGGAAATGAAAGGAAATCTAAATAAATGGGAAAATAGTCCATGTTCATGAATCAGAAGACTTAATACTGTTAAGATGGCAAATATCTCCAATTTGATATACAGGTTTAACACACTGCCAAAATTCTAGCTGGCTTTTTTTTTTTTTTTTTGCAGAAATTGACAAACTGATCCTAAAATTCATATGGAAATCTAAGGGAACCATATAGCCAAAACAATCTTGAAAAGGAAGAACAAAGTTGGAGGACGCACACTTCTGGAGTTCATAATTTACTAGAAAGGTGCAGTCATAAAGACAGTGAGTTATGGGCATAAGAATAGACATATAGATCAATGAAAAAGAATTGAGTTCAGAAATAAACCCCTACATTAGAGGTCAGTTGATTTTCATCGAGGATGCCAAGAAAGTTCAATAGATTAAACATAATAACCTATAAAGAAGAGAATGTAAGAAAAGAATATAGGTATATATAATTGAATAACTTTACTGTGCACCTAAAACTAATACCACATTGTAAATCAACTATATTTCTATAAAATTTTTTTAAAAGAAAAAATGAATGAACAACAAAACATAGATCAAATATCTGAATGCAAGAGATAAACTGTGAAACTCTTACAAGAAAACATAGACCTAAGTCTTCATGACCTTGTATTAGACAATGGTTTCTTAGATATGGCACCAAAACATAAGAAAGAAAAGAAGAAAAGATAAACTGGGCTTCTTCAAAATTAAACACTTTTAGTTTTCAAAAGACTTGATCAGGAAAGTGAAACTACAAACCAGAGAATGGCAGACAAACCAGAGAATATTTGCAAAGTGTGTATCTCACAAATCTTATATCCAGAATATATAAAGAACACTTATTACTCAACAATAGAAATAAAAATAATCCAATTTAAAAATGGTAAAAAGATGTGAATTGACATGGCTCCAAAGAAGATATGCAACTGGCCTGTAAACTCATGAAAAGATGCTCAACATTATTAGTCACTAGGGAAATGCAAATCAAAACCACAATGAGATACCACCTCACACCGACTACAATGGTTATAATTAAAAAGATGGACAATAAAAAGTGTTGGCAAGATTGTAGAGAAATCAAAACTCTCACACATTGCTTATGGGAACGTAAAGTGGCTCAGCAACTGTGGAAAAGAGTTTGGCATCTGTTCAAGAAGTTAAACATGACACCATATAACTCAACAATTCCACTCTTAGATATGTACCCAAGAGAACTAGAATATATGTATACACACACACACACACACACACACACACACACAAGTGCACATGAATATTCATAGCAGCATTATTCACAATAGCCAAAAAGTGGAAACAACCCAAATATCTGATGAATGAATAAACAAAATATTGTGTGTCCATATAATAGACTATTATTGATCAATTAAAAGGAATAAAATACGGATACATGCTACAACACGTATAAAACTTTTTCAAAGTTCACACCATTGTAAGTGAAAGATTACAGTCACAAATGATCACATATTGTATGATTCTGCTTATAAGAAATCCATAGACAGAAATAGGCAAGTCCATAGACAGAAACCAAGGGCTGGGTGGGGGGGAGAATGAGAAGCGATTGCTAATGGGTCTGGGATTTCTTTTTGGGGTGATGAAAATGTCCTGGAATTAGATAGTGATTACAGTTCTGTCACACAATATACTAAAAACTCCTAAATTGTACACTTATAAAAATAAACAAACAAGAGAACAAAACAATGCAAAAATAGCAAGTGTAGTGAGAAGTAAATCTAGAGTTTTTGAGATGAAGCTTGTAGGATGAATATGATTTTGACAAAAGAAGACTATTAATAACATCAATAGTTATTAATAGTCTTGGAGCAGGAAAGCATCAGTTAATTTGGAAATTAGAGATGGTCTAGTGTGGCTACGTTGTAATCTGGAAAGATAATTCTGGAGAGCTAGGATGAACTAAGGTGTCAGGAGGCCCTTAATGTCCAGACGAAAGTGCCCATCCTATGGGGTTAGTGATGGCAGCCCTGAAGGCTTTGAAGGAAGAGTGCCTTAAGGATAGCCTTGCAAGTCAGTTTGGGCCTCCACTCCCCGGAGCTCTAACCGATGCCAGAATCACAGAATATTATAGCCAAGGGAGCCTATGATATTATCCAGCTCCATGATTTAAAATAACATTAGCACTAAGCAGAACAGATCATGGAAAGGTCTCTGTGAGCCAAACATTCTGACCCTGTCATCTCAGCCACCCTCTGTTCACCCACTGAGGAAAGCAACGGCAGCAGAACAGTCTGATACGTGTATACTCCTCATTTTTGAGACAAAGACACTGAAAGACAAAGGTTAAGTTACCATCACAAGAACGCAAAATCCACGCTTGGCAAAATGTGTCCAGGCTTCGGGGGAAATGACAGAGGCAGGGATGATGTGCAGAGCATGTTTGGGAATGTTCAGGAAAAGAATAGTGCCATAGGGTGGGAGCCAAGATAACTCCATCTCCGTGATGAAGTTGTTGAGACCTGGCATGAGTTTAAATTCAGCAGCGATGTAACCCCCAGTGTGTGAGCACACGTCTTACACACCTCTGCGTCTTTCACAGTGCGCTACACGTAATAATTATTTACTGGTTCGATGAATGAATTCAGATTCTCCTTGGATTTGTTCAAGGGCAGTCCCTGTGGTAGCGTCTGGCTTCTCTCCAGCAGGGCGGTCAGAGGTGGCCCTCCAGGGGAAGTTGGATACTATTCTCTACCCTCACGTCACCAGACTATAGGGGACGCCCTAGCAGAGGGGGTCCTGAAAGCTCGTCTCTCCTCTAAGCCCAGGAAGGAGGGCAACAAGTTTCCCCTACATGCAAAACAGAAATCAGGGTTCATTGCATGCTCTCATTTCTTAACGGCCTGATAACAATATACAAAATATACATTTTGGTCCACAACCTTCATCTTTTTGACCAACCACAGAATCAAAAGTGCAACGGTCCACACTTTAAGTTTAACAAGCTGACATTTCCAAGGAGTCCCCACCAGTCCTGCCCAACGTTCACTCAGCATCCCCAATATTGATGCAATCTTTGCTTCTAAGTGTCCCTGAACTTAGTCACCTTCTCAGTTGAATGGGGAGAAAAAGCATCTGAACTTATCTCAGAAACAAAGAATGGTGAGAAAGAAACTTCTAACCTAGAAGTGAGAGAAACCCTTTGTCAAGACATTTCCCAGTTTTCAATGCCCAGTGAAGACGTACACAATGGGAAAAACTCAAGCGGCTCAGAGGAGGAAATCTATTTATTTGCACTGTATTGTTTCTTGCATTAGCTCATGATTCCAAGGAAGTGCTGTTGTGACTGTTTGAATTCTAATCATCACAAGACGCAGGCTATACCTCAAGATGTTAATGTGAACACTGACCATAATGATAATCTATTTTTAACACATAATTGTGGCATCATCCAGTAAAACCCCTATCACATCACCACCTGGATAACGGGAAATGACCACCAGCTTAAATGGAGGGGACATTTCGGAGCATCACAGGGCTATTGCTTATTTAATACTCTGAAGGAAAAAACGTCCTAGCAAATGTCAGCTTGTCATGATGGTTTCCTGGCTCCTTCGTTGTTGGACATAAAAGCTATTAGAGGGCTTCCATAAACAGTGGGTTTTTTCAGGTATATTCTTCTATTATGAAAGTTTATCTAAAGAAAGATTTTCTTTGGGGAAATCAATGCCAACGTGTCTTTCCTTAGGATGCAACGCGTGGAAAGATGTAAAACAATTGTTTTGCTGGAGCGGAAAATACTCCTGACATCAGCCCCCATAAGCTTTGTTCTCATTATCATAAAATACAATCATTGCCCATAAACTTTCATAGAAGATGAGGAGAGAATGTTTCTGTCACTAGGCGAAAATTACTCATCTTCATCTCCCCTAGTGGCTGTCAGTTTCTGGCACAGGGGCTCACGCCCAGAGGATGTCGCTGGTTGATCAAAGGCCAGCTGCCATGGCCCAACCTCCTCCTGCAGGATGGGTCAGAGGGGTCCCTCGGACGGAAATTGAGTTGCTCCAGTTCCTCAAATGTGCCTCAGGCCGACACCCCTCTGCTCCTCTGAGGCTAACCTTTGCTTGCTGGTTTGCCTTGCTTTTGGCACTGTGCTTTTATTCCATTTTAGAGTTGCTGCACAGAATTCCTGTTTAGATTCGTTACCCTACTCTGCCTGTCCTTCGTAACTCCCACTGCCAAAAGAAATGTATCCTCTTCTTTTTCGGGGGCTGGAATTAAACAATATGAATGATTCCTTTGGAATCGAGAGCTAAACCCGCCCTCTGCGTAGCACCCTCGGCAGAGAATCGGGATGCATCAAAGCATACTTCACATTTTCAAAGAAAATGCCTACTCAGATCAGATTTTTGATGACTTTAATTTTCCCCTTTGAGCCTTCAGTGGAATCGTAATTTCCTTTATGTGGAAGAAAGTGCATTGGCTTTGTTAACCAAAATACTACAAAGCTGCTGAGTGAAGAGCAGAGGACAGCTTGGCAATCAGATGCTCATGTAAAGGACTTTGTTTTATGGTGGTGGCTTCTAACATTCATGACTTTGTGCCAACAAGTAAAACGGGCTCCATGTAGAAAGTCTGTTGTGATGTTAGAATGAAACATCCTGGCCCATTAGGCCTCAAAGCATTAGGCTTTTTTGTTCTTCTCTTGTTTTAGCGTACGAGCTCGTCTCCTAACTATGGTGCCTGCTAAATGAAATCAAACTAAATTAAAAGAAACAAATAAAAATGGAGCAGATAAGCGCAAGCCTCACGGACTACCCTGTGACTTCTATATAATCAAATTATTGCATCGGTTAGCTTTTCCTCTTTTTTTTCCCCACACTTGTGGAGGATGAGTAAACTTTGGTGAATATAACAATAGCTTAAATAATTTAGAGGCCAACTTGATATCATCCTAAAAGTATATAGGAAAACAGTTTTCTCCATTGTTTCCCATTTTAATAAAAATGAGTGCTTTTTTCACACACAAATAAATATTTATTTAAAAATTTTATGCCTTTTTAATAGATGTATAATTGACATATATTAGTTTCAGGTGGACAACACAGTGGTTTGATATTTGTATATATTGCAAAATGATCACTTTGCAATATATACAAATAAATACCTAAAAAATACTTTAAAAAATACTTTAAAAAAGTCAGATATCCCTGGATTATTCCTTAAAATCTGGAAATGATTTCCCCTCTGTATATCAGAGGTGAGAAGAAATTCCTTTCCCCTCTGTCTTTTACCTTCTCTGGTCCCTCCGGGTGTGGAGACCAGAACTGCAAAGCCAGAGGGAAGTCTCCAACTTTGTGTATTCCAAAGCCTTCCTTAGCCAAGACAAATTGTCCTAAGTCACACCATGCTGTTTTGCTGGAAGCATTGTTTTCACTGCTATTGCTTGTGACCATGGCTATAAAGGCAAAGGAAAATGGGACAACAATTATACAGATGATGGAGGCCAACATGGTGCCCTGTACACCTTGAGAGAGAGAGAGACCCAAGGGAAATCATTGGGGTCATTGAATAAACTGCCTGAGTTCTTCATTTTACAAGTGCAAAAGTGGCCTTTCTGGGTACCACAGCCTTCAGAGAAAGCCTGGCAGTGGAAATAAACATTCTTCACTCTCTGGGTTTTTTTTCTTCCTTGACTTTTCCTTCACGCGTGAGACAGGGAGCATAGCAGAAAGAGCTTTAGCTTTGAGACCTAAACTTGCATCTTATCTCTGCAATTTTACCTGTGAGACTGGGTTAAATTACTTAAATGAGCCTCAATTCTGGATTCCTAAAATGGCGCACATGTAACTTCAAAACCGTGGTAACAGCTAAGTGAGCCAGCATACTTAGCCAACAGTTTTTGTAGAGTGTGCGTTCCATAATCACTATTTAGTTTTAATTCAAATTAGATCCTTAGGGCAGTACATGGATCTATAAAGAAAGGTATACGCCTTCTCCTAACTCTTCTTACCCTCTACTACAACCAAAACAAAATTAAAACCAGAAAAACAAAGGAACGCATTAGCCCGTCTGAGATATTTCGATATGGTTACGAGGAGTCTTCACAACTTACTAAGATGCGTTCTCTCCCTTTTGGTTTGCTTTAACAAAATTCTAAGTGCCTCCTTATCTGTGCTCCTCCGTCCTTGAGATGCACGGGAGCGTGGCCTGCGATGCCGGCTGTTCCACCAGTGGTCCATTTAGGCATTATTAAAACAAACGTCCAACTCAATAAAGCCTCTCCCGTTCGCAAACGTAAATTATGTTTAATAAGCCTGGGAACGTATGAGGGTGCCAAATCTGAAGCAGGACAGCCTCGATGACTTCAGTCCGTTCTCAGCCCCTGATTACAGTTTGATTTCCTTTGGCATCAAGAGACAGACTATTTTAGCGAACAGCGTCCTTCCTTTAGCAAGAGTGAGATCTAGTTACTTGGCAAAGGACCCCTTCATTGGCCAGACAGCATGTCCAACCTCTTAGCAAGAGCTGAAACGCTGAATCTGATGTGAGGGACACACAAAGCAAGGAGCACAACACAGTCCTCTGCTCCCTGAACCATATTTTACAGAGCCGGCTGGTTGAGGACCATGTCACCATGGCCTTCTCAGGTGCATCCTGGCCAGGAGGCCACATTTGAGAGGGAAAGCTTTGCCTTTCACCCATCCCTCAGCTGGACATTTCAGTTAGTACGTTTCCAAATATCGCCTTCCCCTCGGAAGGCTTTGTCTTTCCCGGGTGATGTCTCAGAGTCGCGTGAGGTTCAGTCTCCTGGAGACCCCCTAGCCTCGGAATCAGCCTCGCACTCTGCCAAGCCGTTCTCACAAGCACTTTTGGCTCCTCCCAAGCATGTGACATTTTCCTTGGGAGTTCACTGTGAGGTCCCAGCTTGCTCCCGTCATTGTCCTTGATGACCTGGGGAGCTTGGTTAATATCACTGCTCGCTTCACATTAGCATGCCGGCTCACCTCCCATTCCACTGGAAGGATGGCACTGGTGTGTGTGCGAGAGAGAGGAAGACTCGGGGGCATCTCTGCTCTCTTACTGGGCACAGAGAGAAGCACGGGGACTCTGAGACCCTGGGGTTGCTGTTAACACTGCATTTGTCACGCTTGATGAGGAGACTGACCACATACCCTTGTCCCCGATGTGCTCCACTCTGAACCAGTACTACTCCAAAGGAGAGAGCGTCTCTCCCCACAGAGAACTAAGAAACAGCCTGCTCAATTCACAAGACAGACACGTGAGCCCATCCAAATGCCTACAAGGAATCCACGATGCCTCTCACCCAGAAAACTATTTGCAGGCTCTGAGCCTAAACCTTTTGAAATCTCTAACCAGCCAGAGCCCTGTGCTAACCCCTGATTCCTAGAGTTCTCTACCCAGCCTGTGCTCTAGAACTCTCCCCAGACCCTGGATCCCTTCAATCCTATCATAAAAACATGTCTATTCTCGGCCTTATTCTTGCAGAGCTGCCCTTTGCTGGCTGATGGACTGATCTGATATGCGTTTCAGGTCTAACGTATTAATAAATAGATCCTTGTGTGTTAATGGTTCCATCTTATGGACCAGGTTTGCATTTTAACAGAAGCATCCTACAGATAATGAGTTTAACCCCACAAATGCTGGCTTAATTTGGTAGGAATTTCAGGCGCCAAGACAGAACCTCAGGGAGAAAAAACATATTTACCTCAAAGAGGTAAATGGGATATTTGACATTTAACTAATTATATCATATAGGCATATATCAAAGTTGGTTTTATTATGTGTTAACTAACTACAGCACAGAAATAAAATTCTCTGGGTCAAACTCATGAAACACCAGAAGTGTCCATATTTGGGCATCTTGATGGAAAAGTCAGGCCATCACTTCTTTTCATATTTAAAACTTTTATCACATCAATTTCACCACTAACAATCCACTAAAAGCTTGGCCTAAGTGGATATTATAATTCTTTTGGTTTTTTAAAAATATAACTGTGGAAGATCCATTTCAGGAGATACTGTTAATATGATGGAGAGAAGAAAAAGCTATTTATTAAAACTTGAACATTTTTGTCCTTATTCTGACGTACCTGAATAGATCACTCAACAACATTTTCGATCATCTCTTAGATGGGGTCATTCAACAATAACAGAAGATTTAATTCCTGACCTCAAGTTGTTTTTAATCTAGCAAAGAAATTAAATATGTATATGAAAAAATCTGTGTCCTGAAAAATATGTTCGATGAATAAAGTAGATATAATTTCTGAAAAATGTAGGAATGATTTAATCATTTGGGAAATTAAAAAAGATCTCTATAAAATTATAATATTCTTTTCCAACAATTCTGCATGTCTGTAGTCAGAACATTTGGAAAAATACTGAGTGGTTTATGGAATGTGAAACAGTCAAAATCCCACCCTATAGTGATGTGATTAATTCATTCCATTCAAATAGCAAATTTACTGAGTCTTACAAAATGTGTGTGTGAGAGCCTTAAATATTACAGAATTGAGATGATATCATAGTGGATGCTACCATGCTTTTTTCACTTATTATTGTTTTGAACTTTTCCCCCATACCATATAAATTTTTCAGAAATATATGTCTGATGTTTTTGTCCAAACTGTCTGCTAGCATTACCTAAGTCTAAATAGATACTGAAAGAAAACCAAGTGTATATACATATAATGTTGGAAAACACCAGATGTAGTTAAAGCCATCCTTAGTTAAGAAAGAAATACACTCAAAAATACACATAAACAATATTAAAATAGAAAGAGAGGGAGGTAAACTCTAATGGAGTCTATAAAAAAAAAAAATACCAGGCAGACAGCATATTGGAACATCATCTAAGGACTCAGAAGAAAACAATATCTCTGAACATTATTAAACAGAACCCGTAAGAAATGCTTTCAAGTTTTTGAAATTCTTTATGCCAATGATATTGTTTACAGCTGTCGCTTCTGAAGGTTTTTAGCAAAAGAATCTTATTTTTCATACGAGGGACCTCAATACAGAAAATTCGGTAAAGGGCAGGCCTGGACTGGGCAACCATGGGTGGTCAAGAAAAGGCTCAGCTGTGGTTTCACGTCAGTAGCTGCAGTAGTGACGTGGGTCTGGCACTGTTACCATCCAGGAGATTAGGAATTAACCAACCGTCCCATCCCTTCCCACCTGGAGCCAAAGACCCTCAGTGTGGTACCCTCAGCTCTTGTACAGGCAGTGTGTGTTTCTGAGAATTTCAACCATAACATTTGGAAATGTCCTTCCAAGATTCCATCCCAACTTAACAAACAACAGCAACAAAAAGCAGGAGGGTGGGAGAGGAGAAATCTCTGCTGACAAAGTAGGAGCAGATCGGGGTTTACTGCCAGGTCTGGTCTCAGATGTCCCTGGACAGGGTAGGATGTGAAAGAATTCACACAAGCCAAGGTTGTATTATGTCCTGGCTTTACCTGTTACCCACACAATTGATTCATCATGGTCTCCGTTTGACTGATAGGAAAACTGAGGCCCAATGAGATTAAATGCTGAAAATTGCTCATCTGGTCGGCATTGGAGGGAACGATCCATCCCAGGAAGTCTCGTTCCCACTTCACAAAATGTTGACTCCATGTGTGGGTCTTTTCAAAAGCCATTTTCTGGCAGTTCTCTGAGGTTTCCCCATTTCATTTTTTATTACTTTGGCAGATTAAAAATCACAACATAAAAGTTTGATTTCAAAACAAATATAAAAATTGTGTGTGGGAAAAATCCCCCAAAGAAATATAACAGGTTAACTTTGTGTGGCGACGTCTGGATGGTGGGACAAGAGGGGTTTATTGTGTGTGTGTGTGTGTGTGTGTGTGTGTGTGTGTGTGTGTGTGTGTGTGTTTATAAAATAGCTGCTAACTGATTAGTAATGGAAAAAAACATGTTATGAACTTTTTATGTTAAAAAGGAAATACAGGTTAGTTAACTTCATTTCTATATACACACAGAAAGAAATAGGCAAAAATGTTGAGGATTTACAATTCATTTTTTTCTATATATTTTAAAATTTTCACAGATTTTCTTTAATGAACAAATAGTACTAATATAATTCAGGAATGTGATAAATGCATTTTTAAATGAAAAAGGTAAGAACTTCCCGTTTTCTCCCATTTCCTACTTGGGAAAAACAAGAATTGAGCTCAGTTGAACCAGAAAATATTTCTAGCTAGTATGTACAGGATTTTTTTAAGCCCAGAAGCAGGATTAAAGTACATTAAATAATAACGGAAGTCACCAGTCTTAAGCACTCTCTGTGTGCCAGGCCCCTGTTCCTGGGCATCAGACATGTGATCTCTTTAATAATCCAACAGTCCAATGAGAGGAATACAACTATGTATTTGCATTTCACAGACAAGGAGAGTAAGGCCTAGGGTTTCATGTCTTTTCCAAGGAAAAAGAAGTAGTAGATGGTGGAGGCTGTATTTGAACCTAGGCAGTCTGCCCACAGACCCTGCCCTAAACATAAAGCCACCCCTCCTTAAAGCAATAGTAAGGGTGACACAGAGATGACCAGTGGTTCCAGGAGACACAAAATAGACGTGTTCACCAGGCATTGTACCTCCCTCCCTAGCAGCAGAGTGTAAACTCGTATGCCCTGGGATCCACACAAATGATGAGACTGTTTGCAAAACCATACTTCTACCTACTAGAGGGAGGCTCTCAATACAAGTAAACACTGAGAGTTCCAGCACATTCTGTACCAGCTTGCTTCCAAAGTTCATTTCCTCCCAGGGAAGAAAAAAAAAGAAAAAATGTATATACATACTATATATTTTTTCTTTTACTTAAAGAACCAAAATTAGACCAAGGGAGGGAATCACTGGTTAAACCACTAGCATCGCTTCCTTCGGCATCTTGATAATGATTTAGAAAAGTAAAAGGGAACAACGATGGTCTCACAATGTTCTTTTCCAGGGGAAAGAAAGATTAAATACCATAGACCTATTCAACTTGATGTGAGAATCTATTTTCTGATAAGTCTTCCATGGTGGAAAGAATTCATAATCTTAACCAGTTATTAATGAACAGACACTGAAAGATTTGTGAGGACTCCAGCCTGGGAGATGAGCAAACAAACAAATTCCCCCATGTGCTTCTCTCCAACAAGCAGCGGCCAATTCTGGATTAGCCTGCAGCAGGGATGGTGGCTCAGGTACTCAGTCGCTCATTTATTCCACCCTCCTTTCCTTCCTTCCTTCCTTCCTTCCTTCCTTCCTTCCTTCCTTCCTTCCTTCCTTCCTCCCTCCCTCCCTCCCTCCCTCCCTCTCTCCCTCCCTCCCTTCGTTCCTTCCTTCCTTCCTTCTTTCCTTCCACAAATACATACATACCCTATTCTAGGTGTCAAGTACTGCATAGAATACATTTGTGAACAAGTTACAATTTTAGCCCTCAAGGAGTTTATGTTCCAGTGGATGAGGCCAACAACAGACAAAAAATAAAGATAATATAAGATAAATTCAGGTAGAGACGAAGGCTATGAAATACCATGAAGTAGGCTGGGAAGAGAGAGGTGGCAGAAGGGAGTAGGCAGGAGCATTACTTAAGAGGGATGCTCAGGAAGGATCTCTCCGTGGAGGTGCCTTTTGAGTAGAAGGATTTGAAGAAATGAGGCATGTAAAGTTCTTGGAAGACAGAGAAGCACAGGATGAGGGAGGTGCAGTTCAGCTGCTCTGAGGCAGAACAAGTTGCCATGGTCACTAGCAACAAGAAGGCAATCACTGCTACAAGAACCTAACCCAGCGGATGGGTCTCCAACAGGGGTGATACTGTCTCCCAGGGTACACTGAGCAATGCCTGGAGACACTTTTGATTGTCACATCCAGGAGGTGGGCAGGGGAGGGGCAAGTTTTACTGGCATCTAGGGTAGAGGCCAGGGATGCTGTTAAACATCCTACAGGGCACAGGACGGCGCCCCCAGCCTCCACCCCACCCCCACCAAGAATTATCCAGTCCAAGATGTCAGTAGTGAGTGCAGTTGAGACACCCTGTTCTAAGCTCTCTTCTCCAGCCTTTTGGAGATGGCTCTGTCTTTCCCTGTGATTATGGGGTCCATGATTAAGGAGAGAATTTAGAGAGGAGAACAAAACAAACTTTTGTCCCAGATTGTATACACCCTCTGAATAGGAAGAAGGACCACTGAACTGAGCATATGAACAGTGAACACATGTACAGTGTAAATGAACATATCCGAGGAACATATAATAAGAGCTTAACATAGAATTATTATTACGTTTATAAAATCTTTAGCTGCTTTAGCTGCATAACTTTGTCTCACATGATGTAGTACAACCTCTTCACTTCCAATTTGCATCCTAAAAACTTGGCAGCAAGCAGTACACTGGTAACTAAAAGGATTGATAACAACCCAGGGAGAGCAAACTAACAAGGGGAAGGAAAGGGAGAAAAGATGCAGCCCACAGAGATTGGGAATGAGATGGGGAGTCAGGGGGTGAAGAGATACAGAAGTCTGGGCTGTCGTAGATACCGGGCATCGCCGCGCAGAGAGCGCTGAGCTTTCCTGGCAAGATTGTGTCAGACGAGACCCAGTATGTGCTGCACAGAGAATGGGAGGAGAGAGAAGGAAGAGATTCAAAGGTTAAAATTTCTAGGTTTCTTAATACAGTGTTGCAAATACCTTTCGAGTGAAATGTGCTCATCTCTGCTACCAAAGATGTCTAGGATTTGGGAGGGATAATGTTTGGGGGGAAACTAGAAAGTTGTTTGCATTTTAGGAAAAATTATAAAAGATCCATGCAGAAGCCTGTGCATTTGCACTTTCCCATTTCTCCCTTAGTTTTCTCCATGTCAAACCCCTTTAGACCTCGTAACTGCATGAGCCAGTTGGCTGCTTCTTCAGGACTAAAGAGAAATAAGAAAACGATGGATTTTTTTTCTCAGTTCTGGTCTTTCATCTTCCTCATTCAGTAATCAATTACTGGTTGCTGTTACTTTTCTCCTCTATGCCCCCTACTGCATCCTCTTTCTTCCACATGTAAGAAGCAGACACTTAGGGAGAGAAGTAATAGAAGGGAAGCAACTCCACCAAGAACTGAAACGAGGAACAAAGCTTGCAGGCCTCGAAAGTTGTGCTCGATGAGTTGCACCCCCATAAATGAAGTAAAATATGGTATATTTGGTCCATAAGTTTGCTCAAATAACTATGTCCGGTATACGTTCGGAACCTGCTCTATGAGATTTTAAATCTGCCTAAAAAATTGGATATTTACGATCATTGTGCTTATGCTGATGCTATGCACCTACAAGTTGTATTTCCCACTAAAATAGGTCTGTAATCATTAAAGACATTAAAAAATAGAAGACACTCAGTGACCAACCAAATGAGACCTCCCAGTAACGCAATAGATGATATCAAACCAGACGTTATTCCCGTGTGAAACAGTTTTATGTATTTCTGACTGCATCTGTCTAGTTTCACAGTTCATTAACAAGACAGTCCAAAAGGAGATGGCACTGTTATTGCTTATTGCACTTATTATCTAGGCCACTGCAGTAGACGCATGTATGCCAGCATAAATAGCATACAGTTTGGGTGCCTCTGAAATCAGTCATCCATCTTATATGCTGATAAATATCTCTTCACATCACTGGGTAAATTTACACTGTCTCGAGTTAGGGGGAGCAGAGAGCAGATAAATATATGAGATAAAGCTGTCTGTTCAGAATGGGGAAAAGGAGTGAAGGATGGACCTAGTGAGACCCCACCTTTACCCACCGTCGGAGGATACAGGCTAGCGAATGTGCAAAGGCCGAGTACGCATCTGGTACAAGATTTAATGCTGGCCACGAACGGAAAATAAACGTTGATAACAATCAAGTCTAGATCTTAACGGAGAGATCATCTTGCTTCTGTTTGGAATATGTGAAGTTTTTTTTTTTTTTCTTTTTTTGGTGTTTTTAGTGGCACTGTGTTTTTTTTTAGAGAAGGGATGCCTGGGAAGTGAACTTACACGGACGTGGTGAGCCACAAGTTAATCATCTGTCGTCCGCCTTGGGTTTCAAGAGCTCTTCTGCGTGGCTGGGAGTCCCTGAGAAGGTCACAGGAAATGGCCTGATGGGCGTAACTACAGAGGGCTGGCGGACAGTGAGAGCCGAATTTCTTTTCCCATCAGTGTCTAAATTTGTCTCCATTGTTTCTTTTTTTTTCTCTCTCCTACTAAAATGGGACTTGGGCCCAGTGAGGGACAACAGTATCTTGACAGAGAACTCTGCGCATCGAAGACAGGGTCGTCTGCATTGTCCAAGCGCCATGTGCAACAGAGATTACACCCGGAGAAAACAAAAGAACTACGCAACAGAAACGGCCGCAGCCAGTAAACAAGAGGAACGTGACCCGCTGGAGCAGGCTTCTTCCTGCAGCGGCTGGAGTTGGTGAAAAATAATTGTTTCTCTCCCACCCCACCCCCATCCTTAGCCTATGGCCACAAGAACGGGGATCCAGAGAGCTAGGTTTTCCTAAGGCTCAGCCTCCTCCTTGGGAATGGGTTAAAGACTTTCAGAATCTGTGTGAGCGGAAGTTTCATCAACAGTCTTGTTGCCCTAAATGGTACCCTGGTGGCCTCCAAGTCTTAATGCAACTTACAGTACTTCTATTATGACTGGGAGAAATCCGACTCAACGTATAATAGAAGACAGTGTAGTCCAATATTTTTCACTTATACGGGGTATTAGACTTACAAATCAATGGCATACAGGTCAATGACCCAGGTAATACATTTATTGGTTTTCAATATAGCAAATGACTTTTCATTCATTCAACAAACATTTCTCTACGCCAGGCTTTTAACTCAGCAGTGGGCTTAAATTCTAGGGCTAGATCTCCCAGCACCCTTGCAAAGCTGAGCACACATGATTTTAAAAATCCCATATGTAAGAATATGATATTCATAAAAGTTTAAAAGTGTGCACTATTTTCTTTATTTGGGGACTGACATGTACATACTGCTGTATTTAAAATGGATAACCAGCAAGTACCTACTGTATAGCACAGGGCACTCTCCTCAATATTATGTAACAACCTGAATGGGAAAACGGTTTGAGAAAGAAAAATTTAAAAAATAAAAGTTAAAAAAAAGAGATTCATAGCAATATATATATACACATATATATATTCATAGAAATATATATATGTATCCCCACTGTAGAAGCCTTTGGTGATTACATTTTACAAGAAAGAAAGTGTGTGAATATCCATAGACTTGCTAAACTGGATCAAGCCTCTGGGTACCTCTAAGATAGCCATACATTCAATAGCCTCCACCACTAGTGTAGCATCTTGGGAAATAAAAGCAGGGACCACAGAACGGAGGCTGACTCAGACACACCAAGCAAAACTCCCAATACCCTGGCGTAGTTACAGCTGAGCACACCCCTCCTCCTGTGTTTGCTGATGCTATCACTCCTGAAAGCAAGCTCTGCAGGAACCGCTGCTCCTACAGAGCTGATGAGAAATTGATCAAAGACAAAGAAGACGTTTATAGTTTTCCCCAAAGTGAAATGCCTAAAAATGTTACTGTTGTTTTTGCAGCTACTCAACTCCTTCCATTTAAGTTATTGTGCAATGTAATTTATGAACTCAAACAAGGAGCTGGACATCCAACATACAGGAGAACTGAAGGAATGTCTGTGCAGGAGGTGGTGATACAAGAGAGGACCAAAGCTACTAAGATGTGCTTTTTCATAATGTTATTATGGCTTATTTCAGAATCCTTGTAATCAAATTTCAAATCTCTGTATCATTAATCACCTTTTCCGGATATCATGGAAGTAAAATACTCTGCAGTAACGGCCCTGGGTCAGTTTGCACCCGCTCATCATGTGCCTGCCATATTATGAGTTCCTTTTGATTTCTGCAGAGGTATGTGGAACCTGTCATCGTTAGGTATTTGGAAAGCAATTTGCTGCCTCTTGACACTTGGTCTGTCTGAGATCTAGAGAGGTGTGCAGACAAACACCGGTCGATGGGGCCCAGGCCCAGCAGAGGACGTGCTTCCAAAACACAGCAAAGTACACATTAAGGCCATCTTACGTGGGTGTCAGAAGTTGAGATAATATCAGAAAACAAACTTTACTGGTACCCTAAAATCATAAATAAGTGGTTAAGCGGAAATGCGGATTTGGGGACTTCATCCCAGGACTCGGAGAAATATGGACTTAAGAGGCAACAAGAAAGAGAAAAAAAAAAAAATTTAGGGCACAATATACAACCATATCTCCCTGATCTCAAGGTCAAAAAAGACTTCGTTATAGTAAAACCAATGAAAGAAATAATAAAAGAAAAAATTGTTCAGACTTACAATGTACTAGATACTATTGTATGTGCCTTACAAATACCAACCAATTTAATCTTTCTTATAAAGGTATGAGATATACTATAAATTAATCCTACTTTACAGCAGAGATAACAGAGCTTACGAGAGATAACGTGATTTGCTCAAGATGACATAGTTTATAAAGGACAAAGGCAAGATTTAATCCCAGGTTGTCTCGCTTCTGAGTATATATATCAAGCTCTATGGAACCCATGCTGGGACTTTACTTTTTGAAAATGCAAACATCTGTAAAAATGTTTTTAATTAAACAGAAAAAAATAACAAGGGGACAGGTTAGTATCTGGAGATTCTAGATCAGTGGTCTTAAACTACAGCAACAGAATCACCGGGGGAGCTTAAAAAATGCCAGTGTTAGGTGTCCGCACACAGGCCAGTTAAATCAATATCACTGGGGAGGAGTCTGGTGTTAGTGTATTTATTAAAAGCACACAGATGATTCTAACATGCAGCCAAGGTTAAAAACAATTGAAATAGATCAAAGGAAATATATATCATCATTTTTTTTTTTTCTGCGGTACGCGGGCCTCTCACTGCAGTGGCCTCTCCTGCTGCGGATGCGCAGGCTCAGCGGCCATGGCTCACGGGCCCAGCCGCTCCGCGGCATGTGGGATCTTCCCGGACCGGGGCACGAACCCGTGTGCCCTGCATCGGCAGGCGGACTCTCAACCACTGCGCCACCAGGGAAGCCCTATCATCATTTTAACTAAGAAAAAAAAAAAAGAACAATGAGCACCAGTAAATGAATGTCAGAAAAGTTTCAAATGGATGGTGAACAAAAAAAAGAGTACTCTTGCTTATAGAGATACATGGTTTCAAACAATAGGACATCATTCAGTGCCTATGAAATTAACAAAAAGTTTTTTTAAAATTTGATACTCATGATGATGATGGTATCCTTTTTTTAGCAAAAGAACAATATTGGGTCTATAATTTGGTATGTTCTTTCTAGAAGTATTCAATGAATATGCATTAAAACACTAAAATTGAGGGACCTCCCTGGTGGCACAGTGGTTATGAATCCTCCTGCCAATGCAGGGGACACGGGTTCGATCCCTGGTCAGGGAAGATCCCACATGCCGCGGAGCACCTAAGCCTGTGTGCCACAACTACTGAGCTCGGGTGCTGCAAATACTGAGCCCACGTGCCAGAACTACTGAGCCCACATGCCATAGCTACTGAAGCCCACGCACCTAGAGCCCGTGCTCCACAACAAGAGAAGCCACCACAATGAGAAGCCTGTGCACCGCAACAAAGAGTAGCCCCTGCTTGCCACAACTAGAGAAAGCCCAAGTGCAGCAACAAAGACCCGATGCAGCCCAAAATAAATCATTCATTCATTCATTAAATTTTAAAAAAACAATAAAACTGACTCCATTTTCCAGAATCTATCCTAAGCAAATAGCAATGGGCACATTGGGTCACGGTAACAGTATTATTTATAGTAGCAAAACTGGCAACATTGTTCATGGCAAACATGAGGAGGGTGTGTATATACATTATTGATACATCCACACACTGGACTACAGCACTGTGAGGCATTACAAAGCCCTCTTCATGGGTAGGGGACATACCTATGACATAAAGTTACATGAAAACAAAAAACAGATAATGGAACTGTACCATGTATATTCCCCATGTTGTATATATGTAATAAAAACACTGGAAGGAAATAAGCAAAACATTAACAATAGCTATCCCTATTATTATCATCCCTGAAAATTACAATGAAAAGGTAGCATTCCAGCAGGTCTGAGAAGGCAGAGAAGTCATTTAGACACGGATCAGATCACATTGCTGAGAGGTCACATTCTGAGACTTGTGAAATGCCATCAGAACCCCAAATCTGAGGACCTGGCATACAGAGAGGCAGAGGCCGTAGTCACCACGTGCAGAGCCTGGGTGAAGTAAGCCTGCCATGCTCTGGGCTCTCAGGCCACTTTCCACTGTTCATACCTGTTTACTGGTGTCATGTTAGGGCTTAAGACAAGTAAACACACGTAGATATTTTCAAAAGTCTAGAAGCAGAATCTGTGTGACTGGATCACATCTCCAAATAACTTTTAACATCTTTATGCAAGTTATAAAGGTAAGCGATTAGCATGCACGAATTAGCACTGCATTCTCAAGCCGCTTATTCACTTCACTTGTATGTGAAAATGTATACTTATAAGTTCTGAGACTTTGTGAAGCTTCAGACCTTTGGAGGCACGTTACCCCCTCCTAAAGACCCCCCATGTTTGAGGATCAGCTGATGCTCACGACCTCCCCACACTGAGTGGTTCAGTGTCCCCCCGACCCATTCCAACCTCCATAAATTCTGCATCTTCCAGAAAAACCCAACTGTACACAAGAGAAAGAGTATTTCTGAGTTTAAGAGATATAAGGAAATAGGATGTGTATACATATATATCAATAAATGAATTACAGAAAAATTACAAGAATATATAATATATATAAATCTGTAGCATATATAAAAATGTATTGAAAATCTAAGAGTATATACATTTTTTTTTGCTGAAATTAATCATTTAAAGAATCTTTCTTTCTGAAGTTGCCATTTCCTGCCTGAGCCTATTCAGCCAGTAATAATATCCCATCAGGATTAACTAGAGGCCACCGCACAACTCAGTGGATGGGATGTTGATAAATGACTTTCACAGCGGGAACGAAATCCTCCTCTTGTCCACAGGAAGCGAGAGCAAAGAAGCGCAGAGCGAGGGTGAGTCCGAGCCTCTCTATTTTTGTGTGTTTCTCCCACGTGAATGACGGTCACAGTGGGAGGCAGCCAATGGCCGCGTCAGGATCAAAAGTCCAGAGGGGAGCGTGGCCACTTACAGTAACACACCTGTGGCCTGACAACCTTTCAGAACCAGGACCCATTTGTACCGCTCGCTGGGAAGACCCAAGGGTCTTCCACTCTCCTCTCCCCTGCTCCCCTGCACTTCATTCTATGCCCACAGAACTGAAAGGACCAACAAAACGACGGAGCAGTGTCTTGATGGGCAGCAGGTGTGAGGGCACAGCCACGCATCATGGTTGTCGCTGTAAGAAAACCAAAGCCACTGGTCCCCACTGTAGGCTGTCACCCTTCCTACTTCAATAAAGGAGCAAGCCCATCTCTGCTGGGAAGAAAGGGCGGTGGATGGGAGGAACGTTTTGATAAGTGAAGCACATGATGCTGCCCAGCTGTGCGATGCTGAGAAGGACAGCTGACAAGGAGGAACCTGGCCAAGTGTGATCTGAGAGGCTGGCTTTTTGGCTAAAGATGTGACGCATGTGACTTGGGAGTGGTTTTTAGGGTTCCAACAAGTCGGTGGGGATATGCCTTACAGGATTAGATCCTCACCTCGCATAGTAACCTACGATGCATGGGCTTTTCTGTGCTCAGAAATGAGGTCGGCAATGGGGAAGATGCCGACGAAAGGTGAGATCAGGTCCCATCCTCAAGGAGCTTCCACCAAAACCAGAAGGATAAGAATAACACCAACGACAACAGTGCCAACTGCACCTACCATCCCCTTGTTGACATCAGTCTCAGAGAAAGAGAAGCGTTTCTTCTTCTCCTGTTCAAGACTGACCCCCAGCCCCACACCACACGTCATCCAGACCAACTAGGCTTGCTCCCTGTGGGCTTGTTTCCCTCCTCCGTAGCCAAGCTCCTCCCCTCTATTCCATCCGTGGCCCTCAGAGTAAGAGCATGTGCCCAAGCTGCTTCCTTTGAAGTGAAAAGCCTTTCCTCAGTCTTACAGTCCCCTCCGCTGCCCACCCTCTCTCTCCCTTCCAGAAGAACACTCAGCACCTGCTTGACTCAGCTCTGCACTCCGTCTGCAACCTTAAGCAATGGGTCTTCTGCCCCCCACACACACTACATTGCAAAGTGGAGTTTGCTGACTGTCACCTGAATGGACTCTTTCGCGTTTGCACCCAGCATTGTACTTAGTACGTTCAATGTCTGATCTCCTTCCTTTAGACTCTCATCATCTCTAGCCTCAAGATTAAAATAGCTACCTCACTGGGCCACTTGGTTTCCAATTTGGAAATCATAATCCATTCTTCGGGCTTCTGCCGAATGATCTTCCCAAACCCCAGTCTAACCACTGAGCTCTTCCAGTGGTTCCTCAGCAGCAGAAGATACCACCAAACATTGTTGGTGCACATCCATTCAATAGCTATGCACGGAGCGCTGCGCTGTACCAGGGATGGTGTCAATGCTGGGCACAATGGGATAAAAAGACATGACCCTTATCCCCACGAAGCTTACAGTCCAGAGGGGGAGACAATGAAAGAGCAAGGAGGGTGACGAAAGGTACAAACTGTGATGAGGGTTACCAAGGGAACAAATGCCATCATAGAAATTAAAAAGATGGGGGAAACATTTCAGATGGAGAGGTGTGGAAACTTCTCCCTGAGAAGGTGGCATTAAAGCAAGAACTAAGATCCAGGGGATGACTCAGGGAACGCAAGATCCAGGAGCACTGCAGTTCCTCGTTCAGGATGGTACTTGGCCTGTCCGAGGAAGGGCAAGATCAAAATGGCTGGACAGGAAGAGGAGAAAAGGCAAGAAAGATTACTGAAGTAGTCAGGGGCAAATCACGCCTGGTCTTGGAGGCCAGGTCAAGGAATTCAGATTTTATTGCAGGTGCAATGGAAAGCTTTTGAAGGATAACAAGCAGGGGAGACACAAAAGCTAATTTTGCTTGCTTAGTGACAAATGGAATGTGGAACAGAGAGGAAGCTAGCTAAACAGGATCGTAATCTTCCCAGGCAGACGACAGTGAAGATGGAGAGGAAGAGACTGGAGGGAAATTAAGAGTTCAGCCTCAGCTGTGTTAATCTTGAGATGTTGAGTTAGAGATGTGCTGTGGATAATTAGAAATATGAGTCAGAGGAGAGATCTGGCTGGATATATAAATCATCTATACATGAATTATATTTATAGCCATGGGGACGGAAGGAACCATCTAGCAAGAGGGTGGCAAGTGAGAAGAGCCTGCAGAACAAAGAAACCCCAAACATTCAAAGGAAGGGATAGAGGAAGGGATGCCCAAAAAAAGATGGAGAAGGAGGTGTCAATGAGAGGAGGAAACAGCAGAGGGTGGTGTGAGGGAAGCAAAGGAAGAAAATGTTTCAAGAAAGAGGCATCATCAAATATGCCAGTGAGATGAGGGTTGAGAATTAATCATCTGAGATAGGAAGAGAGGTGTTGAGTAAAAGACATCTGGAAATGTGGAGCTAAACGAGAAAGCCTGTGAACAGATAACTCAGGAAGATAAACCCACAACTAGTTAGTTACATATGAAATGTATAGACCCTCATAAAGAATCAAACATCAAGGTTAAAGAAAAGCATTTTTTAAGGTGGATCTAAAAACACTGAACAATATGATAATTGATGCAAGAAGGCAGACTGACTTTAAAGCATTAAAGATATGTCTGTTTCAGACTTTGTTAATCATTTAAGGATAGCAACTCCCAAAACAGTAGAGGCAATGAACAAAAGGATGAACTGGAAAGAGTCACACCAAATTCATAAATGTAGCCTCTGGAGAGAGAGAGGTGATGGGACTAAAAAAGTAACTACAGGAATTTCAACCTTACCTGTAAAGTTACATTTTTAATAAAAAAATAATATTGAACACAAAAAGAAGAAAAGCATTTTTACCAGTTAGCAAACCAGTTTCTAAAGTTATAAAAAACAAAATGTCAGCCAAAGTGTAGTAACACTGGTATTTTATATGTTGCTCTTGACGTTATAAACGTTTCCTTTAAAAGGAAAATAATCTGGCAGTAGATATATCAAGAACTTTGGTCCAGGAATTGTACTTATGGGAATCTAGCCTGAAAAATTAACCTAAAATACTTGCATGCCACAGGCCGTTTATTCCAGTATTATTTATAATACTAAAACTGTGAGAGAAAATTAAATATCCCCAAATAGTGAAATGGTTAGGTAAATTATAGTGTATTCCCTTAAAGAAATATTATTACTAACACACTAGAATTAACATAAAAAGTGTTTATGGTAGAATGGGAAGTAAATAATGCACAAAAAATATATTCAACTCTGATTACAGCGTAAAAGTTAATATGCACTTAAGAAAAAGTGCCTGGAAAGACGAGCATTCAAAAAACTAGGAGCAGTTTTCAAGGAAGGTGGACTTAGAGGATCATTTCCACTCTTTTCTATAATATAGCAGTAATGAGGTTTGTGTCACTTTCATAATAAAGACGATTTTATTAAATATTTTTGGTACTAATATTCTCTTTTGGCCCCATGGATAACAACTGTGTCGTGGATATCATGTTTGAATAACAAGGGAAAATAGTAATATTCATAATCTTTCTATCACAATTGTGGGTATTTCTTTTAAATGAATGCAAGACTACCTGGACTGATCTGTTTATTTTGAGACCCAAGCTCCTTGGTTTATTCCGTTTATAAATAGGTAACTTTGTGAGAGGTTGTAAATGTGAACAGAATCTGCTTGGCTAGTAGTTGACAATCTCCTGAAAGAGCTTTACTTTCAGGGTTTTTTCCATTCCTGCTTTGCCTAATCCTGAGTCTTTGCTGTTGCTGCTTTTCCTCCGTGAAACCAACACCCCAGGCTCCTTGGGACCTGAGCTCAGCCCCTAAGTAACTACTTTCAGAGCACAGGGGCCAAGAGGCTGCCAGCCCCTCCCTGAAACCACATGCCCAGGAGCAAAGATTCAGGTGACAGACAGGAGATGTTCTTTTTCCAATTTCAAGGAAGGATCTGGGCTTAGGAAGTAGGGAGTGGCATTTTCCTGTCTCTTTTTCAAAAGGACACACTACACATTGTGGTTAACTTTTTCTGAAATACATTCCATCTAATCGTTATGAGAAAAAAAAATTAAGAAAAATAAATATAAGAGGATGAAAGAAGATAGAAGAAAAAAATTAAAATACCTATAAACCATGACTGCACATTGTCCTAATCAATCTCCGATTTTAATTTTGGAGAAAAAAATTTTAATCATGTTAAATAAATGTACTCATTCATCTTGACAGGAAATTGGAGGGGAGAAGCTGAGGGAAAGCCTAAAAGCAACGCTTTACATTTCATACATGAATTATTCAGGCAAGGGAGAGAAATTGAGGCATGCGAGAAAAAGAGGGCGAGGCACAACTCAAAGAACTTGGAGGTAGTAGAAAGGAAATCTATTTTTTCCAAGTCTGAGCTGCAAATAGAATAACAATTTTCTTCTGTATTCTAGTTACGCTGCAACATATTATTGAAAGCCTTTCTATATAACTGTTCTAAGCACAAAACACTATAATGCAATGTTTAAAACATGCTTTCTCCAAGGTGAAGGCTGACTGGCTCAGTGAGTAGAGCGATGCAAAAAAAAAAAAAAATCAGATTGAAGGTAAAAATGACATAAATCACCTAGAACTATAATTTGCAAATTCATTGGATGAAGGGATTAATCAAAGCATGGCTGAGTTTTAGGAGTTGAGATTTTGATCTGACAAGTAGAAGAAACGGAGTGACGCTCAGGCTGCAGCATGAGGACTGACAATGTTTTCTTCCCATGCTCATCACAAGGCTAATTACTTCTCTCCCGCCGCCCCCCCACCCCGCGGACAGTCCCAAATTAACATGAATGGACCAGGTTAAGACAAATCTCGGATGCATGTAGTACTTAAGAATCTATTGTTCCTGATACAGGAATAGCTTGAGATCCATGAAGAAGTTGCCCTTTGGTTCCTTTTAAATGGTGTCGAGGTGGAAGGATGGATAAAAAGGGCCATGAAAGCGACCAAGAGCTGAACCCAAACCACCAACTTACACGGGGACTGCGGAGGAAAGGGAGTTTCACCTGTTCACGCTTCACACTTGTGAGCACAAAGGTCTTAAAAGAAAAGACAGCAGAGGAAGCGTTATAGACAAATGCCCTCTGGTCACGCAGTGTCCTGAGCCAGTTCCTTTCTAAGTGCAGGTAAAGCGTTTTATATTTAGTGACAACAATCGACTATATTACAAATTAATGAGGGCTCGGATGCTTGATTGGAGATAGTCTGCCCACACTTTTGCCATCATCGTTAAAAAAAAACAAAAAGAGAGACTGCTCATAACTAGAGGCAAAGAGATGGCTGAAGGCAGGTGGCTGTAAAGTTCCAGACACATCGCGCCGGCCAGACCACGTCAAGGAGTCTTGGGCCCGTCTGCCCTTTCTTAAACTCCCAGTCAGCATTCTCCAGTCAGCATTCTCACTTTCTCAGAATCCACTGCAGAGAGAGCTCGCATGTCACCTGGGCTTCTTGTTTTTAAATTCCCAGTTTCCTAGTATTTTCCCAAGGCTCGTTGTATCTCATCAAAAGGGCTCGGGAAAGAGCAGGGGTCCATATGCGGCCGTAAACAGGAAGAGGTTGCCTCCTCTGAGCCAGGCGAGGACACAAGCCCGGTCCTATGTGGGCTTGTGAAGCGGAGATAAGGAGGCGAATGAAAACAGTCGTGGATCTGGGATAACTTGACCACAAACAACCAACTCAGTGAACGGGGTCCACAAACATTTCAAATACGTTTCATTTCGGAAGCATCATCCATCCCGCCAGGGGCACGCTTCATGCGAACAGAGCTTGCCGAGTGTCGGGACCAGCACCCTCTCCACTTGGCCATGGGGGCTGCTTCAGACCTTTCAACTCTCCCCAGACCTCCTCCGACCCAAGCCCTGAAAAGATCCCCTCCCCTCCTCCTTCACGAAGACGATGGATGGATGGGGAGAGGAACTCTCCCAGCTTCTCAGCACCGAGGCAGACAGCTTCTGGACAACCGCACCCAGCCTTCCCGCTCTGGTCCAGCCTCTTTGTAGGATGGGTGCTGATTCCCAGAGTGCCTTGTCCTCCTGTGCTGCAGGCTTCATTCCTTCCCACATCTTCAGGTCCTCACTCAACCAATTACCAAATGCTGTTCCCCTCTGCCATAGCCCTGCTGGCACGTAAAGCACCTTTGAGCATCTCTGTGTAAAGATCATTACGAAAAGGCATCCCTGCCTCTCGATGACACCTACTGGTGCTACACCAAGGTTGACTCTCGGCCCTGGTGTGCCTTCCGCCCCCACCCGGGGCACCATGGTGTGACACACAGTTGTGGCTCGGCCCACCCCCACCATCATTAGCACCACCACCTGTTCCTCCAGACTCCAACGTTCTTCAGGGTCCGTAGCTTTTAAAAAATGTAAGTCGTTCACATCGAGAGATGGGAAGGGAAGGAGACCTGACCTCAACATCTCCTCCCTTAGTGGCAAATTCCTTTGTTCCACAGGCAAACTTTCTGAAAGTATTGTCCATATTAGTCTGGTCATCTTCCTCACCTTCCACTTCATCTTCAGTCCACTGAAATCTGTCTTTCACCTTGATTTCTCTGCTAAAATCATTTTACAAAAATCTCTGTTTTGTGCTTTGTCACCGCTGGTGTGGTGTTTTGTGGTGTGGTGGTGTGTGGTGGTGGGGTGAGGATGGCCACTCCTTCGTGTCAAGGTTTTCACGCCCTCCCATCTCCCCCATTAAGAAAAAACCAAAACAAAACCCACTGGGAGTTCCCCTGCCCCCTCTCTGTCTGTTCCTTCTGAGTCTGCTTTAAAGGAACTCTTCTGCCTGTCCCTTGAACATTGGAATCTTTCCAGTTTCTGTCCTAAAGTGTTTTATCTTCTCCCTCTCCACACCCTCACTGGTTGGTCCAAGAATGTTAATAATTCTGTTTGTGCTAATGACCGTCTAATCTACATCTCCAGCCAAAGAGCTCCCAAGCTTCAAACCTATAGAGTCAAGCTCCCAACTGACAGCCCTCCTTGGGTGGCCTCCCAGTACCTGCAGTTCAACCAGTTTCCATATGAAACCTGTCATGGCTCCGTGAATGACCATCTGCCAACTCAGGTGCCCTGACCAGGAGCCGGGCAGCTCCCTGATTCTGTCCTATTCCTTTCTCTCTCCTCACAATCCACCAGCAAGTTATCTGTGCTGTTCCTGAGTCTCTCGACCCTGTCCAGCAGCCTGCTTATGCTCACTGCCTTCTCTCCAGAATTCTACATGTCCTAACCGCTTTGCCAACCTCTCTTCTTGTCCATTTCCACTGCGTTTTCTAGAATTCTCTTTCTAAAGCACAAATATGACTTCGTCCTAAAATCCCTCAGCTGCTCCTCGTTATTCAAGCGTGTACTCTGAAACCCTCTGAAGGGGCCTTCAAGCCCTGTACGACCCACCTGCTCTGCTCCTCACGCTCACCATCACCTCCTCACGCTCACCATCACCTCCTCACACCAACATCCTTCGGTTTCTGGAGCACATCTTACTTCATACCACCCTGTAGAACACTCCGTCTACCTAGGACATCGGCTCTCTGTCCCCCCAGATATTACGTGGTTCTAACCCCGTTCGTCCTTCATGCTTCAACCTGGACATCACTTCCCCCAGAAAGCTTTCACTGACACCCCCAGCATCCCACCACCTCCCGATCTGAGTTAGGTGCTGTATAAATTAAGGAAAATCGTTGAGTCGCATCAATGTAAATTCAAGGGAGATTCTAGCTTTAATCGTGGGAAATGCAGGGCTCCGTTTTTCCTGTATTTCAGCCACGCTTCACGCTGGTGTGAAATTCATTCTTGTGTGAGATTTCTTCAGGAGGCAGGAATAATGCCAAGCTTGCATCTTCACAGCCTGCTATCTCAAGGAATTAACAGTAATAATAGGAAAATGGAATACAGGGAGGACAGGGAACCAAGGAAGAACATTATTGTAGTGGTCTAGGCAGGTAGCATTTTATTATTATTATTAGTAGTAGTAGTAGTAGAATTATTATTATTCTGGCTAAGCCTAGTAAATGACGGTAAAATGTATTATGCACAAGGGCCTAGATAATCTTTGAAGCCATCCCTCATCACCAGTCTAAATGGACCGTTCATTTCTACCAATCATTGGATGCTTTCTGGGACTACGGCTGACAAGCTTGGCTCCGGGAATATACCATTGAATGAAATCTTTTTTGTCTTCACAGGATCTGGTAGGGGCTGCAGGTAGGTAAGCAGGGGCGATACGAAGGGTGGCTGCGATACGGGGGAGTGCTAGGTACCAGGTGGTCCAAGGGAGGGACGCAACGCCAGCTCCAAGGGTAGGGATGAGGCTGGAACCACACACAGCAGGCCATGTACACCTGTTACCAGGGTTTGGAGTTTATCCAAAGGGGAGCCGATACAGAGTTCTAGGATGGATAGACAGTCAGGTGAGTGAACTGAAATCAAGAAAGAAAGAGGTCATAGTGTCATGGACTTAGCCAAGGGCAAAGACAATAGGATGGAGATGCATAGAAAGGTTAGAAAGCTGTCGGGAAGGGTGAGTGGAGAGGATTTTAGGTCGATTTAGATGTGGATGAAGAAGGAGAGAAAAGAGTCAAGAACGATTCTCGAATGATTCTATTGAGTTATTCACTGAGCCTGGGAAGAGGGTGTGGAGCGAGTTGCCTGTCATCCTTACCGTGGTACCCACCTTACTTAGATTATAAAGGACCCACAAAGAAATCATGAAGGAATCAGTCTTCTTTACTCTACAACAATTATAAATCCTGACAGCGACACTGACATCTTTGTTACACTTCTACAAAGCTACCGAGGAAGACAGGAGACTGAAGTCTCCCCAAGAAGCTGCAGAGATTCTAGCTGGGGGAACTCGAAAAGTTGGAAAGGAAAACCATAAGTGTCAGATGGGGAAGCAGAGTTCTGTCTAGCATTAGAGCATCATTTTTTTTTAACTTCTTTTCTAAACTGCTCAACACAACAATTCCACAATTGTCTTGGATGGCAGAGACCCTTGATGTGCCCTTCAGATCTTTGAAGGGTTTTGTTCTATTTTCATTCTTATTGACCCCAGAATAGTTTCCTTCACATCCAGCATCAACTTCTCAGGGACTGAAACTATGAATTTAGCAATTCTGCACCGCCGAGTAGCACATTAATGAGGAAAAGTAAAGGCTGTAAACAGCCTTGATGATGGTAAGCAATCAGATTGAACACTACAATGACTGCATTTCACTTCAGAATTTTGAATTATTTCTTTAAAAAAAAAGTTTCAGAATGTCTGAAAATCAAGATAAAACTTTCCTTCTTCAAATGCCTGCATTTTAAGAAACCGAAAGATAGTGGCAAAGTCAACATGAAGCTAAAGAAAGATACTTGTCTGCAATTAAAAATAAAGTTGAAATGGATCTTGAGCAGAGGCATAAATAAAAAGCATCCTATAAAGGTAACTAAAGTTTGTATCTTCCCAACCCAGCTGAGTCAATATTTCCTCTTCTCTTCAAAAGAAAAGCTACTTAAGAAAAAGTTCTTAGTGGTAGATTTGCTATTTTCTGTCAGACCGCCAGTTAGGTATAAATGAAAAATGTATTTGCTCAAGTGCTCTAAATTGGGAGAAAAACTGGGGGGTTGGATTGGTAACCTGACAAGAGAGAATGAATGGGTATCAGAGAGAAGCACTGAAACTTTACAACAGACTATTTGTCTTGTTGCTTTATTGTCTCCATATGGAGCTATTGAAATAGAACAGTGTAGAAACAATGCACTAAGCTATAGCTCAAGTTCAATCTTCGGGTATATGCTTTTTGATTATGTAGAAAATTGTATTCAAATTGCCCCTCAATCCACTTCTTATTGTTTGAGTTGAGGGTTCCTGGACAGAATCAGAAGCTTTCTGGAGTGATCCCCGGCTCGAGGAGTCTCTACAGAGCACTAGCCTCGTGGCATTCTCCTCCTGGCAGCTCAGCTCTCCCATCTGGTTTCATCCTGTGCAACTGTCTAATGGAAAAGCTTTTAAGTGGGAGGAAAACAATGTGATAGATGTCTTATTTTCCTCTATAGTTGGAAACAAAGCTTTGTGACACATTTGCTAAAAAGGGCAGTTGATCTGAGTGTGTGTGTGTACATGTGTGTTTAGCATTAAGTAGAGGCTTAGAAGAAAAGGATACGATGTCTTCGAATTATTGGAATGAGTGGTGTCATTCTTTACCATACATAACGCTTGGCTGGAACATGACTGTAAATACAACTTTCCCATGCTATCGTTGTGGAAAAACAGTTTACAATGACATAATTTTAAAATCTTGTCTAGAATATCAAAATAGTTCATTAAAAGAGAATGTCTCATGCAGTTAGGTGGGCAAGAGGGAAGGTTAACGTAACAACCACAAACAACCAATCACATCGTTCTCTCTGAATTAACTAGATTCTTAACTGAATTGATCCACCGTCTCATCTTTACAGGAAGACAGCCAAAGTCAGCTTTGCGGTTCTCATGGGCTCACGCGGGCCGTCCATTTTCGTCCTGCGTAAGAACTGCAGAGACGCTCCCAGAACAAATCAATATCAACTTCTAACACACATTTCAAGACATTTTCCTTTCTCATTTATTTTATGTAATTCTTTTTTATTCCAGAAGCATTCTCCTTTCTCTTTCCACCTCTATTTTGGAAAGGTAAAAATACCTTTTGGAAACATGGGGACTGGTTAAATTTCAACACATAGTTAGAAACTTCACACTGGAAATTTAAAAAAAGACTATGAGAGTAAAAAAATGCATTTCTACAACAGATGAGTGAATATAACAACAAAGAAGCAGACTCACAGATCTAGAGAACAAACCAGTGGTTACCAGTGGGGAGAGGGAAAGGGGGAAGGAGGGGCAATACAGGGGTAGGGGAGTAAGAGGTACAAACTATTAGGTATAAAATAAGCTACGAGAATTTATTGTACAACATGGGGAATATAGAGAATATTTTATGATAACTGTAAATGGAAAGTAACCTTTAAAAATTGTATAATAAATTTAAAATGCATTTCAGAGAGTCAGTTGAGAGAAGAGAATCAATTTTAAGTATGAATACAAACAAATACTTCTAGAAGAGATGGTAACGGGTACGTAAAAATGTGGCCGTCTTGGAACAGAGGGCAGGAAGAATCTTTCTAGGGTTAAGATTTCAGACATTGGGAATGAAGTCTCCCTTTAGTCAGACATAATAGGGGTAGGGATTCAGAGCAGGTGGTGCTCAAACTCTAAAGTGCGTACGAATCACCTGAAGGCTTGCGAAAACACCGATCTCTGGACGACACCCCCCAGAGCCTCTGGCTTGTTGGTCTGGGGTGAGATCTGGGCGTGCACTTCTGAGCCTGAAGAGAATGATGATGTGGCTGCTCTAAGAACAGACACCTGATCAACTGCGGGACCACCTGCAGGACCCACCCGAAGCTGGGATGAAGCCATCCAGATGCCTCCTACCACGTGGTCCTCAGTCCGCCTCTAAGTGGCATCTGGAAGGGGGCGATTTGACCTGTCCCTTCTCCCTGGCTTCCTAGTGACCCGCAAAGGACCAGAGCAAGGTTTCTTGCCAAATCCAGTCTTACTGTACACCTAATGCCAGTTTTCACCTAATGTCTGCCTCCAGATGTACCTTTCCAACTTCTTTCTGCAAAGTACTGTGATCTAGAGGGAAGAGCAAGTGATTCCGACAGAGGCGCCCTGCTCTCGAACCCTGGCACTGGCCGTCACTAGTTTTACAAGCTTGAGCAAATCCGGTCATTTCTCAGTTTCCTTAGGTATAAAAATGGTGGTGTTAATAAAACATAATATATACCTCTACAAGGTCATTGTGAAGATCAGTGAGACAAAGTGAACGCCACTTCGAAGCTGCAAAGCACTCCAGAAATTTCAAGGATTGTCACTGCAGATTCCTGAAAGTGTTCCAAAACAAAGATAGAGAAGACATAAAATGCATAGCTACATGGAAGGCTAGTGAGTCTAAAGTAAAACGATTCAGTGAATAAACAAGTATCATATCTGGTTATCTGAGAGTTTCCTGTTGGCATGGTAAAGAGAGGCAGAAACCTGAAAAGGCAGGAGGAGAAAGAGTGCATAAAAAGAGGAAAGAGGAGGGTCTCATGACACAACTGGCCAAAGTCACAACCTTGCCTAAAGCTGTTAACCTCGGGTGGAGCAGGGACAAAGGACAATGCCTCCATTAGTGACGAAGATCTTTATGCTTTTTTTTTTTTTACGCTACAAATACTTCATGTACAGAAGTTTGGTTCCAGTGGGTGCATTTTAAAAGATTTTTTGGTTATTTAAATGTTCTTCCTTTAAAACCATATCCTCAAATAGGGTACCATATTTACATGAGACAAATATTGTTTTCCATTTGAATGGAAATATCCATTCTGCTGTTAAACACCACCTCATAGAGTTAGAAATCACAGGAAAGCATTTCTGTTCCCGACTCTATCTCCTCTCATTCTATGAATTTTGGGTCTCAGATGTATATTCTTATTACAGTATTTATTGTGTGTCTCAGATGTATAATTGTTATTACAATATTTATCTCAAAGAGAGATGAGGAGCCTTCGCCAATGTTTTTAGAATTTCGGACAGTCCCTCCTGTAAGATTTTGAAGGAATGAAAATGACAATAATATATTACAAATAATCAAAACGCAGTAGCAGAAGAGATGATTGAATTCCAAATGTTTCCATTACTCTTTTTCAAAAAAGTATTTTTTAATAAATGAACTCCTGCTAGACGCTTTCTTTCTTGAGAGATAATCTTTCCATTAGGATGGTAATTTGCAAAGCAAAACCTTTGTATTTTCTTGAGTTAGTTCTTCTTTTTAAATAGATAAAAGTTCTGTGAACAGGTTTTTTAAGGGGCCGTTTTTCATTTGCAGAACATGCAAGGCTCGGCCAACAGAGGAAGGGAAATTGTGTGCGAATCACATGTGTGCATTTTTGCCAAGAGAAGAGACCCCCTGAGACTTCTATCACCAGGCTGGCTCTGGGATCAGTTTAACAACTTGCTTTGAATGCATATGAGTCCTGACTGCTAAATTTGCAAACGCCTCCCCATAAAGGTTATGCACCCACTGTAAATGCAGCGTCTATTCAAAAAGATGGCCAGGTTGGTTGCTAGGAGATGGTGGGATTCTCTCAGAGAAAAATCAGTCCTGACAAAAAAATTTTTTTTTACATAAAGACCTTTTAAATATAAATACCTTTGACAGCAGCTATTATTATTCACTGAGTTCCTTCACATCTGAATAAATGGCAGAAAAATGATGATATTATTCATATGCCATTATCTACTAAAGTGTTAAAATAGAAAAGAGTCTTATTTTCCTCTCTCTTTCTCTTTGTTATTGCTAAAGAGAAAGGAGAAACCTCTTTTTGTTTCTTTCCATTGGACTTCTCCGCTTTCCTTTTTAGATTCTCAGTATAACAGAAACCTCTCAAAACCTGAGATTAAAGATGTGGATTATATTGCATTTTCCTTCCAGACCAAAATGCCTAGTTTTTAAGGCTGGTCGACAAGAAGAGGGAAGCACCAAGTCTAAAAAGAGTGCAACCAACTTCCCCCGAACGGGAGGTTCAGAGAAAGCAGGTGGGAGTCTGTGCTCCTTGAAAGCAACCATCCATCCAATTTCATTTCAATAATGTTTGCAATTTTCTTCCTACTGGGTTGACTGGAGGAACAGCTGCCCTCTATGTGGGTGCTCAGGCCCAGCTTTTGCTAAAAATGACCCTGACAAATAAAACGTGAAGCAAGTGATAACTCGCTGTTTATAAATTGTGTCGCCTATAAATGAAGCAGCAATCTTTCCTAATTTAGTGTGCCCTGCCCACCCATTGAGGACCTGAGAACCTCTCAGCTGAAACACACAAGAGGCAGCTGAGGCCACAATACCCAGCAAGCGGCCACACCTCCCTCTGACCAGAGCCACAAGACGTATCCCCGCCAACACTCAAAATAAGGGATCAGTGTTGAAACACATTTCATTTCCATGAGAATGGCCACCCCCAAGTGTATTATTTTTGTTGTTATTGTGAATACTGTACAAAGTTTCTCAAGAATTTTTTTTTTTTTTTTTTTTTGGAGCATGCTTTCGAGTCAGAGGGAGGCATGTTTCCTTATACAAATATTGACATGAATCCCTCCGTTTACTTAGCATTTTCCTGTGAAAGGCTCAGTATGGTAATGTCCCTTCATCCCCTTTCACACATTTGTTCTGACTCTTGGCTCCAGGAAGTTCTTATTGTTCTAATCAATGCTCGTTGGCCCAATGACATTTTTTTTCCCCTTTTAGTGACAGACATGTTATGTTTCCTTTCTTGAAGTTCTCATGAGAGTTTCTTGTACGGAGTTCCATCTACACCCAAAAAGGGTGACATATTTGCAGGTACTCCTTTTTCTGGTTCTTTTTTGCTTGCCTTTTTTTGGTCACGACCTCTTAGCCAACACTGTAACTAACTATATAAAATGGTGAAATGCCAGATAAGAAAGCCCCTCAAAATTCCAACAACTTGCTCTAAATTCATGGTACATGGATCCACGGCTGAACTGTGGCAGAGTTCCTTTGTTAGTGGGCCAAGGAGGTTACATTCTGCTTTTGGATGAAGGGGTTTACTTCAGTGTTTATCTTTTAGGTGTTCCAGAAAACTTTGCTTTTCATTGGCAATTCCTTAACTATATAACCTACTGGTCAACTAGCATTCTCTCTGCTTGTGATGATTAATTATTTCCGTTTCAAGAGTTGGTTAGCGTGCCTTTCTTGCTAGAATAGCATCATTCATTGATTTCTACCTTGAGATAAGAAACACCATTGGAAGCAGCGGGAAACCCCTGAAGACAAAGCCCACGGACAGCAGCTGATGGATACTATGCTTTCCGAGCTGGCAGGGGGAGAATCACTTGACCCTCCCTGATTTACCACTCCTACCAGTTCTTGTGCTTTTCCTAGGGGACCCAGGTATTTGTAGACCTGTTAGATACGATGAACTGTGGCAGAGAACCTCCGCTCTAAACACTCAGTGGAAAAGGAGTCTTCAAGGAGACAGAGAAGCTCACAGCCCCCTTCAACCTCACAAGGGGCACCCAGGAGGACCTTTCACGTCATGGCTTCCTCTTAGCTTCTTCTTCTCAAAAATATCTGCTCTGTTTTGGGAAGCTGGTTTGATCAGAGAAAGCCCCTGTGGGTGAAGGCTTAGATCACTAAGGATTCTGGGCATGTTGACGGAACCAGAGACCGGTTGGGTCCAGTGGGCTGCGAGCAATTCATCCCAGGCCAGGACCACGCCGGGTCACATGGACTTGGGAGCCACACCCACAGAAGTAGCTGTGTCTGGGCTCAACAGCCAGCAGGGCTCCCAGGCTGAGGACACATGGCCCGTGGCTGCCTGAACAGGCATAGGGCATGATGCATCGGAGAAGGGTCAGGAACAGGCTTTCAGGAAGCATTATCCAGCAGCAGCCGTAGCCCTAAGCATTCCTCACTGTGTTCCTCCACCCCCCACCCCGTCCCCTTTAACCCCCGCCCCGTGTACTTCTCCCCCACACCCATCCATGGAGACCCCTTCCTCCCTAAATGGTAAACCAGCCGTATTGTCCTCCAGTGTGAAAGCTTCCAAGGCACAGTGCAATCATCCCTCCTTTCGGCTACATTCTTTTGCGAGTTACACTCCAGGTATGATTTATTTCTGGTTCATTTCCTGTGACTCAGTTACACAGGATGCAAAATTACGATAATAATGCTTGTCTCCAGATAATGAATACAGGGTTTGGATTTCTCATAGAGGAGGTATTATACAAATGCAAAGTATCATTACAGCTAAAATCCATGACTAAAGAAATTAAATTTCCTGGAATGTTTTATATCTAACAAGAATGTTTGTAATCCTCTGTATTTACCGCTAAATGAGGTGGACTACAAGAAAGAAGATATTTCAAGGGAAGGAATGAGCTCAACGGGAAAAATGAACAAATGGGAAAATTGCAGCACTGCATTTGTTCTTTACGGAGAAAAAACGGTTTGGTAAACATGCAACAGGAAACCCTGTTTGATTTCTGCAAGGAAAATTTAACCAGCAACAGACTCATGTAGAATCTTCAAAGGAGAAGTTTCTATACTTGTTTACCTTTTCATATGCAGCTCAAAAAAGAACACCATACCTCAGCTCGAAAGAACCGAGATCATGAATAACTGACTCAGTTCCGTAAAGAACTAAATAGTCAACTGGACATATAGCAAATGAAAAGCTTTACCATAAAAAAAAAAGCTGGAAAAAAAGATATATTCGATTTGGGAGGGAAGGGAGTGACATATCTTTAAAGATTCCCCAAATTTAGTTCCTTTCTTGTTTCATAAACACATGAGACAATCAAATTCCGGGTTTTTTTTAAATTTTACATGTCAAACATATTTTGAGAACACAACCTGTTCACAATTTTCCGTACCTATTTCCATCACTCTTTTTGTTGTGAGGTACCAACTTCATTAAATCAGAACAATGAAAGAATCAGTATTTCTGGGAATATACATTTATGGAATCATGTACACCGATTTAAGGGTGTTTCCTCTATATAGGTATTAACTGGTATTGCTTCAGGCCATCAACCCAAGAAATGTCAACTACTTCCCCATCTCCATCAAAACCAAGGGTTCCTCTTTGAGCCTCCACCAGTGCAACTCCCAGATCCACAGTGTGCTGGCCCATTTCTGCGCTTCCTGAAAGACCAGGGGAGAGACCGAGGCTGGGAGCAGAGCTGGGAGCTGTGGGCAGAGTTTACTCAAACATATTTCTTACACCAACTTCAGCTCTATTATTTGCCACAAATGCCACTAGTCCTTCAAGCCTGGGACATAGCCCTCCCAGGCCCTGTCCAATGGCTCTCCAGTTTCTGGGCATTTGTGATGCAGGTGAGGCTCCCTGATGCTAGTGAGGTGCTGTTTGCAGACCTGGGTACCAGACTCCACAGACGAAGAGGCTCACTCACCTCTCCAACCTGGGCTGGGGTGTGCTGTGCCTACATCGACTTCACTGGGCTCACAAATCATCCAGAACCCTGAGGCCAAGCAACTTCATCTCACACGTGTGTCCTCATCACACGCTTCCTCCTCTGTTCCACCCCTAAAGTACCTTCCCCAGAGAGATGCGTCCCGCCCAGGATCTTCAGACATGTCACTGCACTTATCGCTTTGGGACTCCCCTTGCATCTGACGTATGTGGACAGATCAGGAGCTTTCTAAGGGGGCCCTAAAGACTGGGACCACCTTGAGGCACTCACTCAATGGCAGCAAAACCTTCACCTGTGCAACCACATAGAAACGAGACGTGCTCAGGATTTACTCTGAGAGGATAGGTATGCGGAAGCCATAGAAAAGAGGGGAAGCAATGTATTTTAGCACGTTCAACATGAAGTCACAGTCATTTAATTACATTTTTAATTGTTCAATTATAAAATATTTCAACCTGTAGAGAAGTACCCAAAAATGTGACACACAACAATTGACCTACCATAGACATTAAACAAATACTATCATTTTGCAATATTTGCTTCAGCTCTTTTAGTTTTAAGAGATTAAATTAATTGTTATAAATTAAACAATGACCTTCTTCCTCTCCCTTTCTTATCTCTCTCCCCAGAGGTAAATTGTAATCAGAAAATGTGTATCATTCCCATGCTTGTTTTTGTACCTCACTGTATAAGAAATCACATGCCATATATGTAAACCATTGCTTCGATGTTTTGAAATTCTCATAAATGTTTTCATGCTGTTTAATTTATTTTGTAGCTTTCTTTCACAATTATGTTTTTCCGTTTTATCCATATAGTTATACATAGATCTAGCTCTACGTATGTTGTATACTATCCCATTTTATGATTAAAACATAGTTTCCTCATCCATTACACTAAAAGAAGGATGTTCAAGCTGTGTCCACTTTTTACTGTTGTATACGACGCTCCAGTGATCACTTTATACATCTTATTGAACATTCCTGTGAAAGCTTCGCTAGAAGAGACGCCTAAAAATGGAGTGGATCTTTTCCACGGATCTTTTCCCTTATTGCTCAGTTTCTCTTTAAAGACATGAGACTAATTCACAATTCTACCGGGGATGTATAAGCATTCCTGTTTTCCCACACCCTTATTAGCCAATAGGATAAAAAGTGAAAGTGTAGTTTCATCTTGCATCTCCCTAAAGCCCAGTTCCTCTGTTTGATTCTTCTTTCATATCCTTTGCCATTATTTTCCTACTTGGTATTTAAACTTTTTCTTAGTGACTTGTAAGAGTCCTTTATACATTCTGGATATGATCTTTGTTATGTAGGCTGCAAATGTCTTCTCCCAGTCTGTTTATCCAATTAATATTAAGAAAAAAAAATCCAGTGCTTAGGATACAGTTATGATGTTAATATCAGGTAACTTATAAAAATGTCTAGAAATATTTCTTCCGTGGATAAAGATTTTTCTTCTTTTCAGAGCAGAAGGCTACTTATCTTTATCTGAAATGTTATATGGTATATACTTGGGAATATTTTTAAAAGATGTGACGGTCTTTAATGATCACATTTTGGCATCCTTTTACTGTTTATGAATATTGCTAAAGTTGATTTATACAATAAAAAGCAGACTCTTAAGACCGCTAAGTCTGAGTTTGAAATATTAGAGAACGCCAGAGGAATATCTTTCAGCAACTATTCATCCTAGAAATCATTTTATAAAACAAATCCTGTTCCTGATGACATAATTTGTTCTTTGCCCATAGTACCAGAGAGAGCTTCATGAGAGGAAAATGTGTATCCGTGTACTCATGTGTATATTTGTCTATGTCTAGGGAGTAACTTTATTTTACTCTTACACTCCAATTGATAAATTAAACTTTGAGGAAACTATGTTTTTGTGGCACCGGTGCAACATATGCATCATAGAAAAGTAATTTAGTTATGTCTTAATTCCTCACTCATTTCCACTAAAATAAATACAGAACAGATTCAGAAAACTGATGCTGAGGACAGACAGTGAATCTGCAAGCCCGTGGCTAGAAGCCTAAAATATTATTTTGAATTAACCTATTAACTCATTTAAGATAATTCTATCCAGATTTTAGTCTGTATTTATTCAACTGATTTATTGTCTGTTTTTATTTCTCCCAAATGGGACTCATTAGGTCTCTTTAAAGCAATGTTTTCTATGTTTTCTACCATTTTTATTTTTCAAGGTCCTTTATATTCTAATGACTGAGTTATGTATCATGTACTCCTAATTATGAAACATAGATTTTACTGTGTGTCCATTTTAGTTCGTAAGTTTGTATGTATGTACATATATACACATATACATTGCATCAAAATGGCCTTTTCAAAAGACAGTGATTACAGTTTTAAAGCATTGCACCCTTTAAACATTTCTATGGGTTTATGGAGATTTCTGACATGAAAATGGATTTCCCTGTATGACTGGAAATACTAGAACCAATCAAAGGCCACTCAGCAATTTACCCTGAGTCTTAGTTGACCTGCCACAGACGAAGAATGAGGTGGTCTTTGCTTTTCTAATAGCAACATGGGGAAGTGAGACTGAGCGTTCTTGAGTCGGGACCTTGCTTTTGCCTCTGTAACCTGGGATCTTAATGGAGCCACTTAGCATCCATCTGTTAAAGGGAGAATACCCAACTTCTGAAGTTGGATGTGAGATTAATTGTCCTGGCTCAAAGCAACAGAGTCAAGTACTCGGTGAGTACTAGTTTCTCCCTTCTCCACCTAGATGTGGAGAAGATTATCTCCCATAAATCAGGGCTTTATAGCATTCTCACACAAACTTTGACATCTTCGCAGTCTCCCGTGTGCCGTCGGTTCTAGATATTTGCCTCTAAGTGCTACTGGACATATCACCCGAATGAACCGTAAGACACCTCAAGAGTCAGACCTTCCAATCAGTAATCACAGGTAACGTTTTTTTATGGAGCCTGATCCTGTACAAAGGTTTCCATGCACTTTATCAGCTTTCACAATCTGTATGTATGAAGGTTGGGTAGATCGTTATCTCTTTTCAGTAAAAGGAAACTTCAAGCCAAACTTCTTGGCTTGAAGAGGCCAAGAACGCAAAGTAATGGGTGGAGATAGGACTTTGGAGTCTTCTGAACACAGGAATTTTCTATTATATTGGGTTGAACTCTACGGAATTGCCATTTTTACAGGTAGAATCCATAAATTCATATGGTTTTCCCTGTACAATGTTATTTAACTCAGAAACGTTGTAGCAGCAAGTGACACATAGTAACACAAACTAGCCTAAAAAATAGGAGATCTGATTGTTGAAGGGACTGAGAATCCCGCAGCGTGGCTGGCGTCAGGCAGAGACTGATCAGAGGCTCAAACATCAGGACCCTTTCTCTCCCCACCTGGGAGCTCCTGGTGTTGGCTTCATTTCCGGGCAAGCGTCCTCTTGTGGTTCAAGGGCGGCTTCTGAAAGCTCCAGGTTTCCCTGGTCCTCACAGCCAGGGGCTCCAGCAACTAGAGAGCTCCCCTTTCCTACTGTCTGCGGCAGAAGTCCTGGCTTGAGTCTGCAGCCCTGCTCAGACTCAGCTCTGAGACAGTGACAGCGATGGAGGTTTGGGGGATATGTGACCGACAGCCCAACAGTAACGAGGACGTTTCCAAAGTTAAAGAGCAGCTCTGACCCCAGAAGAAAGGTAAAACTGTGCCGCTCACGTCCACTGCACGTAGAATACATACATCTACAAAGAATCTAACATTCTCCCCAACAATGCAGTTCGACTTAATGAAAAAAAAAAAAAAGCAGAACAAAAAGAATAAGATGGAGAGAAATTAACTAGACAAAGACCAAGTTTAAAAAAAAAAAAAAGCAACAAATGGCTAATCCGGTTAACTACCCATTAGGATGAGTTCACTTCTAAAGTTTAAGAAATGTATTTCTTTGACATTGATAAAATTTTTATCTATAAAATAAGAAAAATAGTCAAGTTTTATAGAGGGTTTTTAAAAATCAAAGTTGGCTTCTTTCACACAAATACAGTGCTTACAATTTCATCTATCAATGCCTTGTAGTGACATTTGAAAATTAAATACTGTCCATGTACTGGGCCAAAGCCCACGTGTTACTTGCATATTCCTGCCACTTCCATGGCCCCAAAATTCAGTCAATCAGGAAACAGAATTGATTTCAGGTCAGAAACGAACAAACTATTTACAAATTATATTGGCAAAAATAAATAAGAAAGGACTTAACATGTTGTGGGAGCCCACTCTGCCTTCACAACACATTGTATGCTACACGTAAAAACCACCATTTAGGGCTTCCCTGGTGGCACAGTGGTTGAGAGTCTGCCTGCCGATGCAGGGGACGCGGGTTCGTGCCCCAGTCCGGGAGGATCCCATGTGCCGCGGAGCGGCTGGGCCCGTGAGCCATGGCTGCTGAGCCCGTGCATCTGGAGCCTGTGCTCCGCAACGGGAGAGGCCACGGCAGTGAGAGGCCCGCGTACCGCAAAAAAAAAAAAAAACAGAAAAAAACCCCCACCATCTAGTATAAGCCAGGGAAGGCATCAGTGTCAACAAGCATATTTAATATTTAATAGGCTCGATTTCTTTCATTTCTAAGTAAAAAATAAAATCAGATGTTCTAATATTTTCCTGCCACACCCCAGTCAGATACTAGACATCACTTGAGTGCACACGGTGCCCATGTAGACAGTGACACGGGTGCGTGACGTCAAGCAGGGCTGGCCCAAGGCTCTGTGGCCCTTGTGGAAGACAATTATGCTCTTACTGTTTACAGCAGCACTTTGGTGACTGGAGAAGAGCAAGGGAGAACATTCAATGCTGGAACGTTTACTGGCTTTTTTCAAACTGAACTCAGAACTAAATTTCTCAAACGATACAATGAAAAGTCGGAGTATTCAAGAATCACAGTTTTGTGCCTTAACAAACAGCTTAAAAATAATTTTAGAAGTATTGCAGCAGAACATTTTAATTGAGTTTGCTATTTTCACCCCAAAACTTAAGTCATTTTTTTGAGCAATGCCTAATTTTAGAAAGCAAAATTCTTCATTTAAATGCTATGACACCTGATCTTGCTAATAAATACACCAGAAAAAAAAAAAGAAAAAACTAACAATCTTGAGCATGTCTTCTTTCTCATTTTTCATAAAACTCTCAAAGGACTGATATAACATCCAATGCTCATTCTTTCTGCACCATATTATTACTAAGATGAACTCTTCATTTTAGCTGTACTAATAAAATTTTGACATCCATGCATTTCATAGGGAACAAATTGAAGAATTATTGCCAGTAAGTAAAGAGAAGATTCCACTAATAAATACAGATACTTCTCCATTTTCAAACACAAATGGAGTAAACTGTTGGTTATTAGACTTGAAATTATTTAATCAAGTCTTATTTTTGTTAAATAATGAATAAATTTTAAGGAGACTTAAGAATCTAACTGCTTTGATTCTTTTTATCATGGCTGCTGAAATCTTGAAAGCATTTCAAAGCATCTACCTCACTTCTCTAAAGATGCGTATAACTCATTGTCTTATAAACAGTACTAGTTTTTTTGAACTTCTATATAATGCCCTTGAGAAATGAGATAGTCACAAGTTATTACAACTACTAGCATCTCAGGACACTCTGAAGAGTAGCTGCAAAGAGAATTCTAGGTTAGAAAAGAATTATGCATGACTCAGATTGATTTTCAGTTGATTCAAACTCTTGGTAGTATTTAGCCTTTAAGTTCATTGACGATTTAATTAGCATTACACACACACAAAAGACATTGCTTCGTCATGTTTTTGTTTTTCTTACTAAAAGACACTATTTTATTTTTTTATTTTATTTTTTATTTTTTTGGCGGTACGCGGGCCTTTCACTGTTGTGGCCTCTCCCATTGCGGAGCACAGGCTCCAGACGCGCAGGCTCAGCGGCCATGGCTCACGGGTCCAGCCGCTCTGCGGCATGTGGGATATTCCCGGACCGGGGCATGAACCCGTGTCCCCTGCATCAGCAGGCGGACTCTCAACCACTGCACCACCAGGGAAGCCCTAAAAGACACTATTTTAAAATAACATAGTGAACTCCAAAGATTTTAAAACATATTTGCAAGAGCTATTTTCTTTTTTCAACTATTTTTAATTTCAAGAAGACTTTATAATTTGGACATCTGCAATAATAGTGTTTGTTGTGCAAAAAAGGACAAATGGAGAGTACATTTGACACATTAAGTTCCATTCCAGGGTTCAGTTACAAGTAAAGAAAGAGAAGAGAAGAGAGGTAAAATTACAGAATGATCATGCGTTCCAAAAGAAATCCATCATCCAACTTTTTCTGCAGGATATCAGTTGATAGCATCAAAAGATAAAAGTCTCATTTGCCAATCACATCTCCTAAATAGGGAAACATTTTAAGCACCAGGCAGAATCCAGTTTATAAATGTTCAGATGTGCTCCAGATTATGTCCTCAGGAAATCTAAGTTATGTGTTCTTCTAAGGGAAATCTTAAAAGGAATAATTATCAAAATGATATTATGCTGAGTTTTTCCAGACTGTTACTGTACACACAAGATGTTCTGGTGGATTACGTTCCCACCCTCAACTGGCTACTTAATGCTGGCCCTGTAGTTCTCTTTTCCTGACATCTAAGTTGCCTTAATTCTATTATGACTTTCATTTTCTTTTCACGTCAAATTCAAATTTGAATAGTCTTCCAGTATTTGTCCACCCCTAACCAAATAATAGAAACCCGGCTGTTAAGAGGACTATTAATCATACGAAGAATAGTTCAGGAACATGCAAATAGAAACAAAAAGACTGGAGGTGAACATTACTGTTATCCTCAAATACCTGAAGGATTGTCGAGTGAAAGACACATTATATTTATCTTGTTAACTCCAGACCGCTTAACTAGGACCAACCAGATTTTAGCCCAGAAGGACGAAAAAGACCAACAGTCACAGTTGTCCCAAAATAGAATGGGCTGTTTGGTAAAGAATTAAGCTAAGGCTCATTCTTTATCTGGTAGAAAAATAATGCAGGAATATCTCAATTTGGAAGAAGTTTCTTACCCTGGATAATTGCTACAGAATCTTTCAACTCCTGTCTTTGACTAGGTTGTCTTCTCCCATTCCCTCATCCAGTTACTGGCCACCTAACTCCATCTTCCAATCTACCCTCATCTGATAACCAGCTTATGCAGCAGTATTTTTGCTCCTGTTTATTCACCAACAAATTGTCTCTGTCCCAGATTTCAGTACTCTCCAAGCTACACGATCATTAGCAAGTTCAACTGCTCAGGTCTGTGGTTTCCTACCCACCTCAAGGGGTGGTTGTGAGGAATAAATTAGATCATTTGTGCAAAGCATTTAGCACAACTCTGGGCACACAGTAATTACTAAATAATGTTTGCTCTTATTAGCCATTGTTACTGCACCCCAGCTCCCAGATCACCGTCTTCCGAGAGGCAGGCATACACTAATCAGACCCAGGTTTGGTCAACTCATTGAAGCAATTTCTCTCTTTTAGGCATGCAGTTATTTCCAGCTGTTTTGAATTTGCTTAGAGACTCTTGGTTAGACTAGTAGAATTGTAAGGAGTCCTCATATGAGGATCAAACTTGTAAAAAGCAAAAAGTCTACTGACCTTGGTATTACTCCATCTAGAAGTCTTCAAAGATACAAAATGACCATTTGAGCAAAGAGAACATCAGGTCTTCTATGGATACCCTAATCTCTGGCCAAGTGTAAACTAGAATCTAATCAGAAAGTGGCATAAACACTGAGGTCCCTCCCTTAAAAATAAAAGGAACAGCAAACCCATACTTAATACATTAAACAAAATAATTGATCAGTACTCCGTGAAAGTGTCAGGGATGTGAAAGACAAGGAAACTGAGAAATGCTCACAATTTAGAGTAGATTAATGACTAAACGCAATATGGGATCCCAAATTGGATCCTGGAGCAGAAAACAGACATTACGTGAAAAATAGGTGAAATTCTAATACGGCCTGTAATTTAGCTAACAGTATTGTATCCTCATTGATTTCCTGAGTTTGGTCATCGTACCATGATTATGTAAGATGTTGATATAGCGGCCATCTGCACTATTTCTATAAATTTCCTGTAAGTCTAAAGCTATTTTAAAAGAAAAGGGATAAAAACAGTAAAATATAAAATGATAAAACAAAAAATATTTTTAAAATTAAAAATTTCAATACGCTTTCTGTAAGACTAAAATTATTTTTAAGAGAAAAAGGATAAACACAGTAAATATAAAAAGAACAAAAAGGATAAATACAGTAAAGATATTATCACAAGTACTAACTACTCTTATGCCCCCTTCATGAAACACAAATATATGCTACACTGAGATGGAGAAAAAGCAACTTTTAAAAACTGTAAAATCAATTGCTATGGACTGAACTATGTCACCTCATATATGGAAGTCCTGACCCCCAATGTGTCTGTATTTAGAGATAGGGCCTTCAGGAGGTAATTAAGGTTAAATGAGTTTACAAGGTTGAGGCTGTGATCCAATAGGATTAGTATCCTCATAAGAAGAGATACCAGAGCTTGGTCTCTCTCTCTCTCTCTCTCTCTCTCTCTCTCTCTCTGTCTCTCTCTGTCTCTCTGTCTCTCTGTCATGGGAAACACAGTGAGAGGCTGTAAGCCAGGGAGAGGGCTTTCACCCCACCCAGAACCCCACCCTGATGGACCTTGACCCTGAACTTCTGGCCTCCAGAACTGTGAGAAAATAAATTTCTGTTGTTTAAGCTACCCAGTCTGTGGTATATTGTTACAGCAGCCTAAACAAACTAATATCAATAAATCAGTGTGTTTGTTTTTTCTGATCCTGCTTGTATCATCACATCTCTCTCTCTGACCACAGCCAAGAAAGTTCTGTCCTTTTAAGGACTCCTGTGACCAGATGGGCCCACCCTGATAACCCAAAATAATCTCCCTATTTCAAGGTCCAACCTTTAAACACATCTGCAAAGTCCCTTTTGCCATATAGTAACACATTCCCAGGTTCCAGGGATTAGATTTGGCCATCTTTGGGTGCCATTATCTGTCTCCCACAATTAATCTCCAATGACATAAGAAAACTGACAAGGATTTGAACTCACAAGACCATTAGCAAGATATAAAACCACTGAAACCGAATCCGTTTATTTGGAACCCATACGTAACTTCCTTGACACATGAGCACAGAACAGCACAGCTAGGAAGGCCCTAATGATACATGCACTCTAGCCTGGTAGATGAGGCTGGAGAAAGAAACAAGAGAAAAACACAAAACTCATCATTTATTTACATACCACATGGGATGGGGTGAGCTTCTAGGCGATGAGAGAAGAAAGAAAACTGTGGAATCAAGTAATACCTGTGATTTCCCTTCTGAAAAGCTTCCTGCATTAGAGATACCAGGCCTATGCTTTGCAGCTGCAGGTCAGGGATGGCTATGAAGAGAAAAATGTGTGCTCACCCACAAAACTAAAAGATAGGCTTACAAATCAGTTCAAACCCACCTTCTCATCAAAATGATCAACTCAGGCCAAAAGAAAAAAAAAAAAACAAAACAGAGAAGCAAACCTAGTTGTACAGGATAACCAAGATCAATAGTTTCCCAGGAAGAAACCAATTAGAAAATATAAGGGAAGAAAAATTGCATTCACAAGAGTAACTCAAATCATGAAATAACTAATATGGTATAAAAATTTATAGAAGTTACACAGATTTAACAAGGGACATGGAAGCAGTCCTCACTATATGGAGAGGTATATGTCATGCTTGGGTAGGAATGTTCTAGTTTCAGCCTTGAGGAAGGGCAGAAACTATAGAATCGGCAAAGGAAGCTATCAAAAGGAAAAAAGAAAAACAGCTTCATACCTTGGCATCATTTATTTGGGGGCCTATTTAATTTTTTAATATTATTCTCCATTTATTACACATCAAGTACTTTGTTCAAAGCATGCATAAGTGTTTACTTGAACACAATCAGAGATACAGTAGCCAGCTCCATTACTTTTGTATGTGAAGTTTTCATGTATGAATCTCAACTCTCCCCATGAGTTTAAAACTTAAAAAACAGGAACGATTTTTACATAGCTTCAGGATGCCTACACCAATTTTTCAATGTCATTTTGATTTAATGATTTTGAAAACCTAATATCCTAAATTGTTTGTTAAGGAACAATTAGTAATGGATAGGAATTATTTTCCATTTTATAAGAACTTCTACCCTACTGTACCATTTTTAACCAGCCTAAGTATTATAGTATATATAAAAGGGTGAGTAGACTGACTTGATTTGTCTTGATCTTTTCATTTTTTAAAATGCTCTTCATATGGGCTTTATTATCATGAAATCTGTTTCACATTATTAAAACCAGCAGGATAAGACATTGACAATCATAGAATAGTTACAGTTTATTTTACATTATGGTTTAAAATGCCCTTGGTTTTAAATCTTAGCCCTTTTAAATGCCCTATGGTTTAAAATCTTAGCCCTTTATCTCTAACATCCTTAAAGATATGAGAGATTTTCTACAATATTAAAATTCTAAGTACTATTACTATATACTTTAGGTTTCTCCTTCTTAGATAAATATGTCTGAAATGATCATTTATAAGTTTAAAGAGAAAATCTTTCATGTTTAGAGATTTATAAATTCACGTTTAGAAATTAAACATGTTTAGAGATATGTAATGAAAATCTCTAGGTATTATAGTATCTGAATAAAAAGTGTTCAAAAAATTATAAACAAAATATACAAGAAATAATTTTTATTATTTTTTGGTAATTTTGTAATTTGTAATTCTTCCATATCTGCTTCATCATCCACCCATTCTAAAAAAAAAAAAAATTATGAAAATGTTAAAGAGTTACAAAGGTGTTTACTTAACACAGCTCTTTTAACATTTGAATTCTCTCTCCAGCTGGGTAGTGATAGTCATAGAGTCAAATTGTGGCATACTTGCTGCAAATATTTTTATTTTGATGATTTATTAAACCTGCTCAACTCTTCATCTAATCTGGAGGAAGATCCCACAGGACACAGATCATACAGGAAAGGAAACCATCAAAGAATATATAACACTGAAAAAGCAAGAAGTTAGAAATGAGAATAAACGCCAGCAGCTGGGAAAGTCAAGAGCAAAAAGGGACAAGAAGAAAGTGAAAAGTTAAGTAAAGAGATGCGGACTTGAAAGAGCGCATCCTTCTCAGGTGAGTGTAGCCAGGCTGCATCATCATGTACCCATTTCCCTGACTCAGCAGGAGATATTGAAACACTTCACACCCTCTACCAAGTGTGTAAAATACAAAAGAAAGAAAATCAATGCTGTCTTCCAGGACTTAACTCCCAGTATGGTTGACCTCACCCTTTGACCTCTTTATTTATTGTGGTTTTTGTTGGGGAAACTGTGTTATTGTCTGTATACGAATATCTTAAAGCTGTTTAAAAGATAATCATATTGAACTGGAGCAGGGCCGTATGGTCTATGCCCCCCATGTCCTCAGCCTGCCTTTTGTCGGTGGAAAAACTTTAGCCGAAGAATAAGTTTAATCAGAAAACTGTGAAAATGAAGAAACAAAGAAAAGCAGTCAAACAGGACAAAACAATAATAGTTTTAGTCAGTAAGCAAAGTCAAGGACCTTTAGTTCCTCTTCAAGGGCTGCAGATAATATTCTGAGCCATGTCCTGTGAGCTGTCTACAAACACTTGAAATCCCCATCAGGTGGAAGAAGCTAACTACACGTTGACCAAACTGTAGCCACGACATAAGCTGCCACAATTCCGAGAACCAGCCTCAAGGAAATGGGAACAAACCAACCCCGGAAATGAAGATTAACCGTACCTAAAACAATGAAGATGACGCTGGTCAGACCACCAGTGACCAATGTCAAGATGACAGTCGGAGCTGCCTGTACTGTTTCTGCATGGAGCCCCTCCCTCCGCCTAGAAAAGCTCTTGCCCCCTTATTGTCAGTGGGGAGAGTCGGCCTTCGGACACGAGTCGCCTTCCCCTCCCCAACTGCCGGCCTCCAAAATAAAGCAAACTTTCCTTTCCACCAACCTGGCCTCTTTATTGGCTTTTGAGCAAAAAGCAGCCGGACCCTACTTTCGGTTACAGTATCTCCAGACTGCTTTTCACTTCAAGACAACGGCAGCCTGCTGGGGAGCCTGAGGCCGGAAGGGGGTGAGATCACAGCTTCCAGGTTTCTGCAAAGCAAAGGTAAAGTGGGAGAACCGAGCTCGCCGAGGACAGGTGGATGCATTCTCCGCACGGGATCCTGTGCTCTTCCTGCCTTGTCCGTAACCAGTGACCTGAGTAAGGCCATGTCCCGCTCTCCTGGGCGTGGGGCAGTGGGAGAATCGGACTTCCCTGGGGACTTGCAGTGTAATTTAGAGTGTGGGGTGGGCGCAGGGGGCGGGGAGGAGAAGGAAATGAAGTTTCCGAAGAAATTCAGTCGACATTTAGGCGAGAGTCCTTGTTCAAGCAATGTGGACTTAAATTAGAAGGATTTGACCCTTCTCACAAAACACACAACTGGGGCTTCCCTGGTGGTGCAGTGGTTGAGAGTCCGCCTGCCGATGCAGGGGACGCGGGTTCGTGCCCCAGTCCGGGAAGATCCCACGTGCTGCAGAGCGGCTAGGCCCGTGAGCCTGCGCGTCTGGAGCCTGTGCTCTGCAATGGGAGACGCCACAACAGTGAGAGGCCTGCGTACGGCAAAAAAAAAAAACCAAAAAACCACACACCCGATGCCCACTGGCTTAAAGCATCTGGTCAGGGCCGGGCTGACCCAGCTACGGTCAATAAAGGTAGAAATGTCCAAAGCACCTACGTCATAATCCAATTTGGAAGAAAAACAAATTGGTGCAGCCTGAGGTCGAATGTAAGAAAATGTGGCCTCAGGACCAGGAACGTTATTGGCCAACTGGTATCACTCAACAGATATCAGTGCAAATAACATATAAGAAACCATGAGTGTTGTTTGAGGCAAATGATTACTTAGAGGAATAAGGGAAGGAAATGCCATTAAGAAGTTTCCAACCCTTTGTAGGTTAAACAATACATATTAGCTAAATTACAAAAATCTGCATTTCTACAGAATGGTAAGAACTACAAGAGTATAATAAGCAAAAACAACTAGATCATATAAATCACAAATATACAAACTTAAGTACGTTATCCATAAAAGACACATAAATACATATATAAGGTACAAACGTACAAATCTATATAAACGTATTTTATAGCCATAGTACCTAAATATTATATCTTAACCCTCCTGAGTGCCCTGGCTTGTCACCTCCACTGTGGCTTCCGGGGAGTAGAAATAAGGAGGAAAGTGGAATACGATCAAGACACATACAATTCATTGCAACTGATTAAGCCTTCTTTCTGTTCTTTCTTCATCCTTGTTCTTTTCCACCGTCTCCTGCTTTCTGGCCAGTGGCCTTTTCCGTTCCTCTAAGCTTCCCTCTCTAAGAAGCAATTCGCTATCCCGTACATCATCAAATGATGCTTCCACACAAAATAAAGAGTTCCACAAAAACCCTGAGCGATTTTCCCAGCTATATAAGTAATCTAAACCATTCTTTTTTTTTTTTCCTTTAATGTCTATGGGGTTGGTTTTAGTTCGTTGTTCATCTTCTAGAATTATAGGGGAAAAAATATTTCCTTAAAAATGTCTTCCTTTGCCTTATGCTAAAGTAGTCAGATCAACTACTCTGCAAACGTGTAGGGAAGCTAATTATAGAAATAACATTTTTCCCTTTAGCTGTTATGCAGCTTTGGTGTAAAACCGTATAGTTACTGCTTGCTTTATCCCAAGACATTGGACTGCAGTGGGAAGAAGGGAGGGGAGGAGGGGAGGCGTGAAAGGAGAAGCAGATGTCTCATCAGACCCTCTTCACCTTGCAGACGGTACCTCCCGGACACTCTCCTTAAGAATTACTTAATTTCCAGAATAGCTCCTCAGTCCCTAAGGCCAGAAAATGATTCCGCAGGCAATGGCCCCAGGAGAGCACCTGACCCCTGTCCAGGCCTCCGTCTGTCACACTGTCCCCTTTATGCCCTTTTCATTGGATTCCTGTGGGCTTCTGCCAATAGTAAAATGAAATTACAAGTATTAAATCTTGATCTCTTCTGAATATAATTCATTGCAAACACTTTTACCCTTAATCTTTTAGAGCCCAAATATCAATAACATAATTTTAAAAATCCTCTTGTTGATAGATACCCTTTTAATTATTATTCTCGGGATAGAAAAAAAAAAATCAACCAAGATCGGGCCACCTCTCACCTTGTCTCTTTATTTTTCCTTTTTGTTCGACAAGAATCTCGGGGCTTTTTCTCACATTAGCCCATTATTCATGTTCACCTCAAGGCCGTATTCCCATCTGTATGGGACACAATGTGTCATTGTCCGAGGGCTACCTACATCAGCCTGCTGGGGGACAGGGGGCAGGCGGTGGGGGAGCTTTTGCCACACACAAGAGCTAAATCTGTTTAGATTGCCCACTTTAATCACTGGGTTAAGTATAGTGCAATGAGTGACAATACATTTTTTTAATTCTCACTAGGGACAGAACGATGTCTAATTAGGCATTTAGAAGCGACTGTTAACTTATACAGACCTCATCACAAACGTTTTTCAACCAGCTCAGTGATCTGAAACACCAATTAGTTTCAATTCACACCTATTATCTGTGCCTCATTAAAGCATTTAGTTCAGAATCTAAATTCTTCCCCATTCAAGAAAGTGTTGATGTTTTACTATGAATAAGAGGAATATACATGTTTTGTCCTTTTCAAAAGGCACCCTGCAAACTATCTTCCAAAGCGCTTCTTTTCTAACTCTGTAAGCATGCAGAGCTGCTTCTCCCGAAGATGCCCTTCCTTGAGACCGATGGTCTCGCTCTGAAGTCCTCTTTATTTTAAAGGCCTTCATGGGGGGTGCGCCAGTGATTTCTCTCCTGACGCTGCTCCTCCCAAGGGCATGGGCAGCTGCATCCGTCAGAGACCTACAGGACTCCCGGCCATGCGGCCCTGACCCCTTTGTCATGCACGGCCTCTCTGAATGCCCTTCTCTCGGATGGAGTGGACGGCTCCACAGCTAGCCTCTCACATAGCCCCCCAGGCTCCTGGCCCACAGAAGTGGTTGTTTTCCACTCACTCAAAAGTCCAGCTTTAGTACAGCTGAAAGTATGCAGAAGAGCAAGGAAGGAAGTGTATTAGGTCTTTCCAGAGAAACAGAGCCACTCAGAGGTAGGCAGGGAGACAGAGAGAGATGATAGATTATCTAGATAGATAGATAGATAGATAAATAGATAGATAGATAGATAGATAGATAGACAGATTTTAATGAACCAGCACATATGATCGTGGGAGCTGGCTACTCCAAAATCCATAGATCAGGTCATCACGCTAGAAATTCAGGGAAGTGTTAATGCTGTAATCTTGAGTCTGAATTCTACAAGGCAGCGGGCTGAACATTTAGGCAAGTATTCTGTGTTGCCGTCTTGAAAAGAATTCTTTCTTCTTTGGGAAACTGCAGTCTTTTAAAGCCTTCAACTTCAACTAATGAGGAGCGCCCACACTATGGAAGGTAATCGGCTTTACTCAAAGGCTGCTGATTTTAATGGTAATCTAAAAAATACCTTCACAGCAACCCCTAGACGGCTGTTTAATCAAACAACTGGGCACCACAGCCAAGCTGACACGTAAACTGAACCATCCCAGGAGGAGGCTGCAGACTAGAACTTACATGACAGTTCTGCCATTCAAATGACCCCAAACCTAATGTGGGCCTCAGTTTTCTCATCCGTAATGTGCTTCCCCAAATGGAATAAATGAGAATAAATATGCTGTGGGACTGTCTGAAGGATCAGGAGCATTGGGTTAATAAAGTTGCATTTTTCCTCTTACTGATTTGCCACCAATAATGTACTAAAGGGCCGTCTGAATTTAAATTTAGATAATTACCAAGCTAGTCATATTTTGTTGCATTCAAACAAATACCGTCAGGCAGTAGAGCCCAGGTGGATTTCAGTGGGTTCTGTGTTTGGGGGAGCTACGGTCTTGAGAGTCTGTATGGAAGGAAACATGCTGAACTCATTTAGCTAACCCAGAGCACTCAAAAATCCAGCAAGATTGCTTTGCACCAGGAAGATAACTTGCTAACGTCCAGTGGAAGTAGGGCTGTAGAGTGTGAAGGATACCACAGTAGGAGTTAGGTACCCTAACTGTGTGACACTGAATGTCACTTGACCTCTCTTGACCTCAATTTCCTTTCTAGAAGATAGGAAATTTGGACAAAATGACTTTAACATTCCTTCCAATTTCAAATTGGAATCCTTCTAATCCTAATAGATTTCAATTGGAATCTATTAGGATTCATGTTTTCTTCCTGAACGGTTTATATTCATTAAGGAGTATTTGATGTTGGTCAAGTCAAATGTGTTAAGATTCCACGTGTATTAAGGCGTCTAGGTAATCTGAAGCTTTAAGACTAAACGAGTTTATTTTCCTGGGCTCCAGGTCACATAACCTAATAACTATTTACATTAGCTACAGCAATGAAGTCAGTTAATAGCTCTATTTTTATATTATCCCTTCAAACTTGTTATTCTCAAAGGATCTTATGACTAAATCTTCCTTTAGCCAATTTGGTCTCAGCTACTCCTTCTCTGACAGTCTCTAAGGCGATATTTATTAGACCTGTTCTTTGTCCAATTTAATACTCCTCAACAGAATACTCTACTTTTAGGGATTAATGGTCCATATTATTACACCTTTTTGATCAGTTTAGATTCTTCTTACTACTTTTAACTGCTCGGCCTTTGCTTCTAAACTACAAGGTACGTTAGAGGACAACCTTTGAAACAGGGCTATTTTCAGGAAAAAAGCTCAATAGTCATCCATGCCTTGTGAAAGGAACCACGATGTTTGTTAAGTGAATAAACAGGCAAATTAACAAAGAGTAACGAAGAAATACTCTAAAAGCTTCAAACCTTCTTATTGACTGTTGTGTGCCACACAGTGCCTAGTACACAGGGCGTGATACATATAAGGTATATTACAAACAGGTTTAAAAGATTTGAGAAAAGACAGTGGAAACAATGTCAACGTGCCGACGACACAGCCACATACCCAGACCTATCTTCTCATTTCTCTCACCCCATCTAACATTCATTCAACAAATATTGCTTGAGCATCTGCTGTGTGTCTGGCACTCTGTGAGCCGCTGAGAACATAGCAGTGAGCAAAACAGGAAGAATTCCTGCCCTCACCAAGTTTATACCTTCTCATCTCTCTTCTCAAAATCATACAATAGGGGCAGCAAAACAAAGATGCTGTCTTTACTACAAACGAAGAAATCTGGGAGTTTTTCTTAAAAGTAGAGTTGTTTGTTGGGTGTCTGATAAAATGCCCAACATATACTTCAGTGGCCAGGCCACCATTTTTCTTTTAAAAAAAGAATCTGAACCACTTTGTTCATGTGAGATACTCGGGCACTCATTGTTTCACAGCCAAAACTGATTGACAGCAGGAGGGAAACTTTCTGGGTGTCAATTATTAGTAATGACCTCATAGGAGTGACCTTGGGCCCATGAATGACTCAAGAGGACAAGCATCCTTCTAGGCCTGTGGCAATGTCAGCTGCGGGATGAACCTGTGTGCTGGATGGTTCCATGCTATCCTACAAGTTTGTAACCTTGGCAGTAGGATGTTGCATCCTTTGGATTCAGCATATAGACATGTTCACTCACGAAATACTGATTTTCTCCTGCTTTTTTTTAAGAACAAAATAATATGATTCAGAGGCATCATAAACACAGTGTCAAAAAGAGACAAAATTCGAACTAGTCCATTGAAACGCATACCGAAATGTGCATGAATAAAAGATTTCATAGGAAATGTGGTTGGAATTATTGGCTAGAATCTGGCCAATAACTGGGGTTGGGGTTTTCTGTGATTTAAAATTATTTATGCTGCTTAGCAATCATGGAGCCCCTGCTATTTGCCAATGTAGCATTAAGGCCCTGGGGCCCCAAAGATGCATAGAGGCATAGCCCCTGCCTCATGGCTTGGCCTCAAACACCAGTTAAACTCAGTTTTGCACGCTGGTATTAACCCTGTTAATGTTTGGTTCTTTTAAATGCCAGAGAAACGCAGGCTCTGTAATTATGACTACATAATCTTTCAACATTTCTCCTTCTGAAAATATAACTATGTTTATGATGAACATTCATGAGGATGCTAGCACACAATTTTCATTCTCAGCTACTAACACTGTTCCCTATGTGAAAACTGGCAACTCGTGTTTGGTGTTAATCAGAACGTTAGATTAACCACATCTTAACCAGCAGTTTTAATGGCAAAAGAATACTAAGCTTGGAGAAGAGACTTGCTATAAAAGTTACAGCACATAGAAACTTTTCAGCCGAGAGAATATCCAAGCATATAATTTGCTGGCTGCTGCTGGACTCTGGTCAGTCTTAAATTAAGATTTCTGTCCAAAGTATCTCTTGATGCACAGGAATCCGGCACCATCCCCCAGCTCAGCATATAAACGCAGATCATTTCCCTCTGTCACGCCGCAACCCTCTTCTCCCGGTTACATCAGTCAAACAAGATACCTGCTGATCCCCGTCTTAGAAATGGTTCTAGAAAAACGATTTTGAAGACTCTCGATAAACCTCCTCACAATTCCACTTACAATTCTAAATGTTAGGGACTTCCCTTCTGCAGGAAAATAAAAAGGTTAAAAATTCAAAACTCTCCACCTCCATCCCAATCCCTCTTTTCTGTTTCTATCACAGTCTGGCTAGACTATAAATGAGGTTCAAAAACTGCAGGTCTTATCTATCAGAGGGAAATGTCTCGTGTTAAGCCTAATTTAAATTTTACTTGCTATCATTCAAATATATTTTTCTTGGTCTATTATCTTACTGCATTTTCCTGTCAAGTATTATAACTCCACATACAGCCATGGAAATAGCTTTCCTGATATTAAGGAACGTACCAACTTCTATAAAGATGAATACTAACACATCTGCACAATTAATTCAAATGTTCCTAGCTCTTGCTTTGTCACTAGCAAATAGAACAGAAGAAGTGAAAAAAAATATTGCTAATCATTAAAATGATAGTAACTCAACAGGTAGCAAAGTATGTCAGCAGACAGTTTCATTTATATATTTATTTAGTAAGACACTTAAATCTGTTTCAAAAAGGATTTCAGGTGGCTTCGGTGATTTCTCAAGTATCTTAGTTTGTTGAAAGCAAGTTTTTAACATGAACTTATGGAAGTGTTGGGTAGAAAACTGGACAAACGATACCCAAGGCACTTAGAGCATATTGGACAACAATCTCACACAGCGAAAAGAAGGATAACTTAGCTGGACGGGAATCAATGGACTCCAGAAATGGTTCGAGTTCCCTCAGACTTCAGTAATTACTTTCGATTGTGTACTTTTCCTGACATGTGAGATTTCTTAAGTAAGACTCCAAAACAGTTGGCATCACTTAATACTGAGCTAATGCATCGGCCAAGGAATGCAGCTGCCGAAGGATCGTCCCCTCCCCTCTGGAGGTGTGCATCCACAGGGGAGTCGTTTCTCTCCATTTTGTACTCATTTGGAGACAAGCGTTCAATGACCTCAAAACCAGGCCCCACTTTTATCAAGCTTCTCCCGTTGTGACACAGGCCACTGCTGTCTCTCTTATTTTATTCATAAAAACGAAAAGAAAAAGCTGTGAGGTGCCTTGTTTACTGCATGTCATACGATTTATCAGGGAGGAGTGAGAAAAAAAGATAATAAGCCCTGACTTCTGTCTTCTGTTCTCTCTACCAATCAACACATCCAGCTCTCCACCAAATACATTCATGAGGAATAGACGAGGTGGCACAAATCTTTTTAAATCCTTAGAAAGTTCAACATCTCTTTCCCGTGACGGTTTCATATTTCTTCCTTATCTCACATTTTACGGGCAAATAGCACAAACAGTGTGTTTAAGATTTATTTTCTCCCCATTTGCAAATCTATGCGTTAAAAATAATAAAGAGGCCAATTAGGGCTTCCCTGGTGGCGCAGTAGTTGGAAGTCCGCACACCGATGCAGGGGACACGGGTTCGTGCCCCGGTCCGGGAGGATCCCACATGCCGCGGGGCCGCTGGGCCCGTGAGCCATGGCCGCGGAGCCTGCGCGTCCGGAGCCTGTGCTCCGCAACGGGAGAGGCCACAGCAGTGAGAGGCCCGCGTACCGCAAAATAAAAAATAAGTAAATAATAAAGAGGCCAATTTTGCCTTGGATACTCCAGGACTCATCTTTATACACCTGCTTTTCTTCTTCCTCCTCATTTCCGTTCCTCTTCAAGTTTTGAAAACTGTATCCCCATTGAACCTAATGTTCAAAGTTTGGATTGGCTACATCAGTCAGTTTCACCCTAATATAGATTTATATAATATAAATTGATATGAGTATGCTACCTCTCCCAGGTATGTTTACTCTAGGAAGTGATGGGTAGGTATGTTGACTCTAGGAATAATTATCAGCAGTTAAAGCAACTGTGTGCATGAGAGGCACCAGGCATGGTCCTAATTTGCAGATCACATGCTGAGATTTCCTTCCACTGTTGATAAAAATTATCACATGTGCTGAAGATGGTGAGCAGAAAACATCCAGGACAGGGATAAAAAGAGAGAAGTAGCTCTCTTCAAATTCATGGTCTAGTAGAAGGTGAATAAAATAGACACACAAATAATTACAGTGTAAGGCATATTAATACAGTGGTCAGTAGAGATACAAAGTAATTTAAGAGAAGGAAATTTATATTTACTGTGTGCCTTCTAATTTATATTAAATTTATATCTATTATGTGAGCACTGCATGTATTTTTATTAATGGTCTCATAATACCATTTCAAAGAGATATTATTATCCCTACTTGAGAAATGGGCCAACTAAGGCTAATCAAGTTTAATTTACTTCCCCCAGATTATGTAGCAAATAAATAGCAAAGCCAGAAACTGAATGAACCATGGTTTCCTGGATTCAAAGTCCATGCCTTCCCACTATGCAGTGCTACCCGGAGATGAAAGAGGGGCCACATCTGATTGAGAGAAAAAGCTTCATTTGAGATGGTGGACAGGTAGGATTTCAACAGGCAGAGTTTAGAATCAAGAGAGAGTTCCAGGCAAAGAGGCAGGAATAACAGGGCAGAGATGCAGAGCTAAGTCATGATCGAGAAACAACCACTTTGTCTAAATGTTAGGGGATGCGGCAGAGCGCAGACGAGCATGAACCCAGACCCAGATGCCTGGGTCGCCAAGCCCACTGGATCACTGGGTATCAGGACTGGAATTAGGGTTCGGGGTTCAGTGCTGCCTTGATATCTGATAAAATCTGGAGGGCTTCTAATGGCCAAACCACAAAATGCCCTTCCCCGTCGCTCCAGCAGGAAAGGTCCCCCAGACAAACAACACTGCTTACCATGGGGACCCTGTTTAACCCTGAGTAGGGGTGTCAGTTCCCGGCCAGCACGTCCTCCCTCAGAAACCTGGGGCCATCTTGCCCTCCCGTTCCTACAAAGCCCGTCTCCCCAGGCCTCACCTGACCACTCCGTTCTCAGAGCCCTGTGGGCTCTGCAAGGCAGATACTGTCCTCTCCCAGTTGGGAGAATACATGACAAATAAACCCCTGTCTGTCCCATCTGTCTGGTGGCAGGGGTCATGTGCTTGACCATGCCCATAACCCTAGGGCAGGAACTCCTCCCTCACCAACGGGATGAAGAGCAGATGACTAAACGACCACGTTTAGCTGTGTGACCTGGAGGAGGCTGCTTCACCTCTCTGTGCTTTGGTTTCCTTGCCTGTAAGAATGCCGGTGATAATGCTACCTGTTTCCTAAGCCTGCTAGGAGGGGCAAAGCAGCATCTGGCACAGATGAAGCACCACAGAAGCTTGGTGGTTGTTAATCACGGCCTTCCTACATGTCAGTCATATTACATGTTTTAACATATTCAGTCCTCACCATAAACCTAGGAAGCAGAGATAGTTATTACCATCATACTTTTTTACCATAAACGAGGAAATTCAAGAGGAGAGAGGATGAATCACATTCATACCAGCCACAGATTCCCCGGCTGATAAGAGGATGAGCCGTAACTGAGACGCAGGCCACCGATTCCACCCCTGGTCAGGGTGGGCGGACAGGTCACCAAACCCACCCACCTGACACTGGACACAGGACACTCCTCATTACAGCTCTCAGCAGATCGCACTGTAATTCTCTGTCAGTTTGCTGCCGCTGTCACTGAGTGTGCGTTCCCTGAAGGCAGGAACAGCTCTGGTTGTCCACTGTTGAATCTGCCCAACTTCCTGAAACAGTGCTCAGCCCACCTTAGCTGTTGGTCAGAGGTTCCTCACATTCTCCACATCACTGAACTCTGCTGACGGTGCTTCCCCTTTGGAAATTAGTCCTGGTTTCCAGGATTCTGGATTTCTCCTTCTCATTCTCCCTTGGGGCCTTCTCCATCTGTCGTGAAATGTGGAATTCTTCCTCTAAAGCTCTGGCCTAGGTCACCTTCTCTCTAGCCCTATGTACCTTCCTCTTCAAGAAACTCACGGCTATGGTTTAAAGACGCCCTTCCAGGACTTCCCTGGCAGTCCAGTGGTTAGGACTTCACCTTCCAAAGCAGGGGGTGCAGGTTCGATCCCTGGTCGGGGGAGCTAAGATCCCAAATGCCTCATGGCCAAAAAACCAAGACATAAAACCGAAGCAATATTGTAGCCAATTCAATAAAGACTTTAAAAATGGTCCACATAAGAAAAAAAAAATCTTAAAAAAAAATAAAGATGCCCTTCCTAGAGGGCAGTTGACTTCAAAGTCTGTATCTTGTACTCATCTCTTTTTCAGCCCCTAGACCCAGATTTCTCACTTTGGTCTCCATCACCCGACTGTCCTTGTAAATTCAACATGTCTACAATTAACCTCGTCATTAACTGCACCCCACCTGCCCTCACATTCTCCTCCTGTGGTCCCTGTGTTTGTCGTCTCCTTAAACACTCAGGCTTGAAACACCGCACCCATCAGCAGTGAGCTCCTCTAGGTTTGCCGCCCGCAGCGTTTCCTACCCCCGGCTCTCCTGTGCTGACACCCGACATGCACCCCAAGGCAGATCTTCACGGCTCCTTTTGCTTCAGCTTGTGATTGTCACTGACAGGTTCCCCCACCTCCAGTTTTTCTCTGCTTTTCCCACCTCCACGTTGCTGCCTGCTAGGTAATGAGCCAGAATCTGAGCTCTGAACATTTATGGAGGAGTTTGGGGGCCAAAGGAGACTTACAGTGTGTTTGAAAAGGGATCAGGCGGTAGAGGAATGAAGACAGAATGCATAGGTGACTTGTCCCAGAAGGAAACGTTTCACAGTGAAATCAAAGAAAGCGGCAGCGCTGCGTTTCAAGGGGCAAGACAAAGTGTTTTGTTTATGAGGACGTAGATTTGAATGAATCCTGTAATATAGATCATTTCATCATCAATAGACAAAAGAGAAGCTAGAAAGAGAAAGTCCTGGTGTGAAGAACCGGTGGTGAATTAAGGAAGGCGATTGAAGGAATGAGATCCCGGGCACAGGTGAGTGGGTTACCTGTGGACAGAAAAGCAACGCCCAAGGGGGGCCGGTGGTGCAATGGACAACGCGTCTGACTACGGATCAGAAGATTCAAGAAAAGCAACACCTGCTCGGGCTGACAGAGGGGGGCAACAGCGAAGTGGAGGAATTCTGAGATGGGGGAAAGCCAGAGGAAGGTGTGTTGGTCAGATAGCCTTGACCCTTACAATAAAGTGAGAGGCCATTTATCTTGTAAAATGGTGGGAGGTGTGGGTAGAATAGAGCACTTGAGAAAAGTGAAAACAGAAAATTGGTACAGACACTTTGAGGAACCCAACAAAAAGCGAACATGAAAATAATCCCGGTGTGACCTCTTTTCCAAATTTTTAAGCTTCGCTTGGTGGGATCAGTATTCTATTCCAGGTCAGTCCTAACACTCAGTCAATCCTCAAACACTCCCGGAATGTTCAGTATCTACCAAGTTTATGCTAAGCCCTAGAATACTGCTAGGCCCCTGCCAGATCTTCATGGGAAAAGAGTGGAAGAGAAAGGAAAACCGGCAAGAATAGATTTTGACATAAACAAGAAGTTTGCCGCTTCCCACATATTAGGGAAACAGTTGGATTATATATCAGTGTCTGGAGACTTCAAACAATGCTACCAGGAAGTTAACGGAATGGGGACAAGGAAATTACTATGACTCCGCACTCCATAAAATAAAGAAATAAACTGCAATTTATCACTGGAGAAACAGAGGAAACTGAGCTGATAAAATAACCCAAGAAACTATACGAATGATGTGATAAAGCTGGCATGGAGTTGATCATTTTGTATTCAAGATTTAACACTGTTCTCTAGAATGGCATGGGCAATCTAAACTTAGGGGGAGGAAATGTCATTTTACAGCACACTTCTGCCTGTAAGTCAGTCCCCGTGTGTGTAGGTGTTACGGCTTAGAGTAAAGAACATCTGTTGTCACCTTCGAAAAGACCACTTGATGACTTTTTCACGTACCTTTATACTTGTAAGTGGAGGGAGTTAAATAACAGCGTCTGCCCAGGAATTGGGTTTTTGTTTTTGAAATTGTGTAAAATAAACTGTTTTTTCTAACAGATAATTAACATTTCACGGAGTCTGGCTGCCTGCTCTGTGGGGCGCAGCTGACTCAATGAACCGCAGTGGAGTCTCCTTCGCTCCCTCCCACCAAGGGTGGTTTTGTGCAAAGCTGAAGACGTGGCCTCAAACGAAACTGCAAATTAGGCCGTTTCTTCGGAGCCCTGAGCCTCCCAGTCTCTCCTCTCCTCCAGAGTTGCCAGGACCCTCATATCCCCCTCCGCTCCCAACAAAAGTGCCCTGGGGGCCATCTGTTTGCACCAAGGCATGCGAGATACCACCATCAATGACCGAGCGAGATTACTTTTAACACACCAGGGCTGTACATTCAAATGATTGCGGAGCCTCTCTCGGGAGCATCTGAAAAGCTCTTATCGCCAGTATATCTACGACTGCTTTGGAATTTGGAACCACCTTCAAAGAGCACGTCTCATTTGTTCCTACGGCCTCTGTGCCTGCAGAACTTCCTCCTTGGGGAGTGATTATGATTTCTGAAAATAATGAACAGTGGTTCTGAACCTAGTCCACTGAAAACATGGGGTAATGGCTTTTGGGGTCCAAGATGAATTCACAGACATTGGCTTGTGATTGAAAGCACTTTAGGATCCAGAAGCCAACCAGGCACCAAAGACCCAACGGGCTCCTTGCAAATAGGAGTCTCCCAGCCACCTGCCTGGGTGGCACCAGAAGTCAGATGAGAACAGCAAACGGCATTAAGCTGGGGACAGGCAAGTGTCCCTGTCCCCTGGTGTCACCTGGTGGATGGGCAGCCGGTGACATTCTAGTTCAAAGGCCAGGGAAGCTTCCTACTTGCCAGCTTCACCCTCCCTGCACTGCCTGTCTCCGCTTCACCGTCAGTGGCTCGGGATTTCACAGCTATGGCAGCAGACTCTGCTATTTCTACTTTCTACAGCCACACCCTCACCCTTTCCAATAAAGGCTCCTCACCTGCACAGCGGGCGCTCCTAGGTTAACGAGCTTTCTCAGAGAAACGGTAGTTCTTCTGATCTACCTTTGACACTTGCTAGTAGTCTGTGAACCAACCGCAAAGGCAGAAACTCAGATCCCTGCGCCCATCCTCTGCATGTTAACCAGCTGGGGCCCGGGGAGGTATGCGATATGCAAATCAGAGTTAAACTAATGAGCCTTAGACCCGGGGTTTTCAAATTTTAGCATCAAGGTGACCTGGGGAGTTTGCTTAACTACACAGATTACTGGTCCCAACCCCAGAGTTTCTGACTCAGTATCCAGGCTCGAATCCCTCTGACTTGGGTTCCTTCTGTTGAAGCAGTTGTCCAGATCCTCCCGACATTTGAGGAAAAAGAAAGTTGTTGGCTTCCACAGATTTATTTAGGGATCATCAATCTCAATTTGAGGCACTTTTTTTTTTCTCAGCAAACTCTCACTTCAGGATGAGTTTTCTGACTTCTTTCAACCACCCACGCACCCGCAAGTGCTGAAGGTCTTCCTTCTCCAGCGCTGGCAGGAGTGATCCAAAAGCCCGTGCATCGTTTTCAAAGTAGTATTTCTCCTCAGTTTTCATGAATGCACACACACAAAAGTGACTCCTGGTGGGCAGGCTTGATCCACCAGGAGTAAAGTTCAGGCCCCCAAATCTCCAAAGTTTCAGACTTTCTCACTTAACCTAATTGACCTTGGGAGAAGAAATCTCCATGCCTTAGGTGCCAAAGAAACAAATCAACGTTATCTTGATTTCCAGTTTTGCCCAATGCACTTGCTTTGGGGTTTATGTTAATATTTTCCACTGTAGACTTTGATGCTTTGTGTGTAGGTTATATTTCAAACAACATATTTCATCACTGGCTAGCATTGTCCTTAAAATAACTGGCAACAATTTAAAAGTGATGGTTACAAATAGGTTTCAACTTGAGTTCTAATTCCCAGGTGCCTGGAGTCTGATGCCTGGAGTCCTATGTTAAGATAGATTTCAAAGCTGACATCAGACTCAGCATCAGAATGTGATGATCAATTAGTGATGTCTGCTGTAGAAAGGGGTGTAGGGAGCAGCAGTAGGATTTTGCCCTCCTTGGTTCTCCAACTTACATGCTGCTGAATTTTTTTTATAGGGATTTATACCTGAAGCTAAAGGAGGTACCCAAAATGAAAGTAAACTGGGTCTTCTAGGAAACATGACCATCCTAGATTCCCTAAAATCTTACAAAAGATTTGAGTGCCTCAAGCTCTGCTCCATATAGAAACATGGCCACCACAGTCCATTCGAGAAGTCTTAACAATGCCTTTGGTGCCCGCCCACCCACCCCTGTGGGAAAGAAAGTTACCCTTTTGCTCTTTAGCATCTCCCACTCCATGGTTCCCATTGACATTTAAGGAAGTTCATTGAGTTCACCCCAAAGTAAAGGAAATCCAGAGCAGTAATTGTCGACTGGAGGAGATTCCCCTCCCTCACCCGCACCTCACTGGGGAACAGACATTTTTCATCCTTACAACTGGGCAGGGGTGGGGGGAGAAGGGGGTGTTAGCAGCTTCTAATGGACAGAGGGCAGAGATGCTACAAAACGTCCTACAATGCACCGGACAGTCCCCCAGCAAACCACTATGGGACCCAGAAAGGGAATTTTGCTGAGGTTGAGAAACGCTGATATGAAGGATTCAAATTCAGGTCTCTGGGTGCCTGATCCAACCTATAACAAACCTTTAACTTATGACTCGCATTTTAAATGGAGAATGTAATTCTTCCAAAAAGAGGAAAATGAACCCAATTCTGGCTTTTGACCTAGGGAAAGTGCTAGCTATATGATGTCTTTATCAAATTAGGGGAAACTGTATTTATAAACTCCTACAGCCTAGTATTTCTGCAAAACTAGACAAATAACTTACACCTTTTTATATGAGCATGATATCTGTGGCCACAGCAAATCTGTTTAGGAGACATGGCTGTGAGGGTAGCCTGCCATTCCCCTCACCACAAAGAAAGATCAGAATAAACAAACCCGCCTGGTACCCACCCCTACCCCACCGGCTACTTGCAGTAAATGATAACTGCAGGGTTTTTTTCTATCTATTTATCAAAATATTTTAGTGACTTGTGATTCCCACACCTATAAAAATGATGTGCTTAAAATTCTACAATCTTAAAAAATAAATAGGAAAACCGCAGTTCATTTAAGACATCAGGAAAAAAAAATGATTTGTGGGATTTTTTTTTTCTTTCCTGATCAAGTATGCACAAAATCAGCCACAACACTACACTTCTAAAACATCTCAAGCTGTAGCATTTTACTCTAATGAGTCTGTGGCTTTGCAAGTCAAGCTCAAAAGTTATGACAATCAACTCAATCCCAGAGGGGAGAGTTTAGTTGTATAAGCTCTGGTTTGGGGAACGAATATTTGGTAGAATCAAAGATTCCAATAGTAGCTGGGTTTTCTCAACCCTAAATTCTTCTAAGATGCATAATTGGATATTATGCAGTTAACTGACAAGGACCTTGGGAGAAAACAAAAACCAAGGTTCTTTTAGATCTTTAGGAACATTAAAAGCTAAGCTTTCAACTCTAGCCAAATGCCATTACCATGAATTTCTTCCAATATATTGTTTAGTCACAACGCTTTATCCTTGATATTATATGTGGTCCTGAAAGTTCAAACTTATAAACCAAGACTCCAGGACTTGTAATCCTAGAGACAGACTGTGACCAACACACAGCATGGGATACGTTTATGTTGTAAAATGCTGCTAATGATAAGGTCGAACTGTGTGGCATTTGATCAAAGTCTCCACTGAGAGGTTTGTGAAAGGTGGCCTGGACCAAAGCAGTCGGGTCCCCCCCAAGTGGGTGCAACGGCGACTAGAGTAGAAATGGTTATCATACAATTGTGAGAAGGGTAGTGTGTTTCCTGCTTGAAGCCTCCGGTTTTTAAAGGAATTTGGGGCTCTAGATTGAGAAGAATCCTTTCCTTGGGAACGTCACACCACAGCCTCAAAGACTTGGATACTCCCCAACCCGGACAGCTGCTGTGGGGACCAGGTAACGACGGCCTCAGTGTTACCCACGACAAGTCATGAAAACAATGGTTGTGACTGACGTCATGAGCTCCCACCGCCTCCTTATGGCTACCTTCACCCCGACCTCAAACCCATCCCCGTTCTTCTCATTCCCTCCCTTCTCACAACCTCACAAAATTCCATCCTCACTTTCCGTGCACAGAACTGCCCCATGTTCTTTCTTTCTTTCTTTTTGTTTTGTTTTGCTTTTTTAACTTTTTATTTTGTATGGAGTATAGTTGATTAACAGTGTTGTGTTAGTTTCAGGTGTACAAGAAAGTGATTCAGTTATGCATATACGTGTATCTATTCTTTTTCAAATTCTTTTCCCAATTAGGTTGTTACAGAGTACTGAGCAGAGCTCTCCCTGTCCTTTCTCACCATTTCTCCGGTACTTTCTTCACACGACGTTGTCCCCAAGCCCTGACTTTGGTTCCTGCTGATACTGACACAAGATGACCTCTGGCTTCCGGTGTGGCAGGTGACGGAGTGGAGCTGTCTTTCAAGCTGAGTGACTTAAGCACTCAAGCTTTAAGAGGCAGCTCCATGATGAAAATAAAATTAGTTTGGCTTTGAAAATTTGGTCTGATTGGCATGACAGAGAGGAAAAAAGATTTTTTTTTTTGGCCACATGAAAGAGTAAAAACAAAAATTCAGAGCCAAACATGTCAAGGCTTTTCCAGCAAATAGTCTGTCCAGAACCACGACAAGTAAGCTAAAAGCAAGGGTCAACACCACCCTGGATGCAAGGCTAAAAAAAAGTTTTGTTTTGTCCAACGGGCCAGAGGAGTTACTAATGTTTTGAGGTCAGAGTGGTTACGTGATCAAAGTGTTCCAGGAAAATTCATTAGATGATGTTGTGGGTTGGGGCCCAGTGTGGATGGAAAAGAGTCAAAAAGAAAAAATCAGTTAGGAGCTATTAGAGTGATGAGGAATGAGGTGATGAAGGCCTGAGCTTGGGTGGTAAGAGAATGGGAAAAGGTATTCAAGAAAGAATCAGCAGTAAGCGGCAATACACACGATGGTTTAGACATCCGGGCAGAGGGAGAAGGAGAAGGAAAATCAGAGAGGACCATGAAGGCTTTAAGTCATCACTCTGTCGCCTGCCCTGTCGGGAATGTGGGACGTCTCTGTCATTCTCGCCTCAGTCGTCAGAATGGGACGGCAGGGTGGCCCCCCAGTAAGTGGGCGGTGTTGTCAGAGCACACGCTTCCCGGGTTCTCCACGCACCCCGTCCCTGCCTCAGGCTGCCCCACGTGCTGCTCCTAATGAGTCTGGCCAAGCTGAATGCAACCTTTTAGAATGGGTCCTCCCTCAGTTTTCGAAGCACCAAATCTTACTTTCTGAAGCAACTGTGAAGACGCTACCCTTCCTCAACCCTTTATTTTGAGCCCTTCAAGCCAGCTTAACCGGCATTTCATGGAGTCCTGTGGCCCCAGGTCTGAATCCTGACCTTTTCACTTTCTGCCCAGGTGATTTGGGGCAAGTTATTTAAGCTCGCTGGGCCTCAGTTTTCCTATTTAAAATTGGGGCTGATAATAACAACCATGCAGGGATGTTATAAGAATTAAAAAGCGTGTACAGGGCTTCCCTGGTGGCGCAGTGGTTGAGAATCTGCCTGCTAATGCAGGGGACACAGGTTCGAGCCCTGGTCTGGGAGGATCCCACATGCCGTGGAGCAACTAAGCCTGTGAACCACAACTACTGAGGCTGCGCGTCCGGAGCCTGTGCTCCGCAACGGGAGAGGCCGCGATAGTGAGAGGCCCGCGCACCACGATGAAGAGTGGCCCCCGCTCGCCACAACTAGAGAAAGCACTCGCACAGAAACGAAGACCCAACACAGCAAAGATAAATAAATTAATTAATAAAAAAAGAAAAGCGTGTACAAGCAGCTGGCACACTGTAGAATGGCTGTTATTAAATAATAATAAAATAAGAAGAGTAAAACGCTGTTTTGTTCTTACTATGACCCATACAGAAGTACATGTTCTCAAGCTGACTATTCCTGAGGAGTCCTCTCACCACAGATAAATCATACTGCTCTTTCATCCATCACAGGAAGACCAGACACATAAGGGCTCAGGTAATTCGAGTGTCACCCTCACGGTTACGATCCCAAACTCCTCCAGGCATGAACATGCCCGTGAACTTAGTTTATCTTTTTTTCAAAACCAAGTGAATTTAGCCCAAACCGGTTTAATAAAGAGAATTTTAAAATAGTAGTGTATCATAACTCTTTTTAAACAATTAAGTTACTATTTAGCCTTTGAGTAAGTAAAAAAAAAAACTGAAAAATGTGAAGCTACTCTTTCAAAATAATAAAACTCTGCCTTTGTTTTGTTTGTTCAATGAACTCCCTTCGTCTCAAACCCTGGGTCAGCTCCTCCTGGCACCTGCGAGAGTCCCATGTATCATTCTGCAGCACAAGCAGCCCATTTGCGAACGGGCCCATTTCCGAAAATAGACTTTAACATAAACACACAGCTTTCCCAGAAATCAGAACTTAAATAAGAAAAACAAGACTGGTCGAATTTCCTCAGCTCCTCAGCTTTTCCTTCTCCCTTCCTGCTCATTTGAGGAAATGAGTTGACTGTAGGGAAACCACAATGGCCTAGTGTCCATTTACCTTCACTGAGGAAAATGAAGAAAAACTCAACGTGGTGACTTTCTGTCATTTAGTTACATAAACAGTGTAAGAGGGGGAGGGGGCTTTGTTTATGATGCTGACGATCGTTTCTATATGGGCGCTAAACTTGTGCTTTGGGTTTGCTCTACACTCGTAAAACCCTCTTTAAAAGTCATCTTACTGGGTATAGCTTTTTACCCCTGGCTAAACAGAAAGCTCTCTTCCTCATCAAAGTCTGAATCTTTTGATCTCCCTAATCTCCTGCTTGTTCACAGTCTCTGCATACACAAGTAAGTGACGTTCTCTCGTGTCTATTGAATCTCTTCAAACTCCAGGAAATGTGCTTTTTTATTTCATTCTTTGTCCCTAGGGACCACTGATAGTGATTGAATTCTGAAGCAATTTGGGTGATGTAGATGATTCAGGCCCATTTTTATTACTGCTTAAAATTTGAATTAAAGATTCGATAGCTCAGAAAAACAGCTTGATATATGCATCTGACCTGAATGTTTATGGTGCCTTTTTATTGCCTTATTCTCGGCAACTCTGTTGAGCCCTTCAAGCCCAGCCGAACGCTGGCGACAAGTTTCTGAGGAGCCTCTTCAGCCCTGATCTTCGGACATCTTTCAACGTGATTATTGGTGGTCTATTAGGTTTTGCAGAGAAATGTTGTGATAGTAGTCCTATTAAGGTTATGTATCAGTTTTAATTAAATGCTGATACTGAATATTAATCCATTTTGTACAGTAGAAAAATGGGAAAATATATCATCCCATTCCTCAGAAATAACCAGCCTTCGCATACGGGCATAATTTAGTCTAATCTTATTTGTCTATGTTTCCTACATGCTTGAGGTCGTTCTTTATATACAATTTTATATCCTACTTTTGTTTTGCTTAAAAGTCATATCATTAGGTGGGTCGTTAAACACTCTGCACAAACTTTTTAATGGTTACATGGTATTTCCTCGTATGGATATACCTTACGTTAATTATCCAAAGTAGATGCTTGGGTCATTTCTTACTTATATTAATACTGCCATAAATATCACTATTCATACGTCTCCATCTGCACTTCTAAATATTTCCCTAGGATATCATCCTAGACGCATACCTTCAGGATCAAGGGATTTTGGATTTTAAGGGTATTTCCCCCCCACATTTAAAAATCTGAATGACTTCTGAGGTTTGATAAAAGGTGGTATTTCACAGTTGTGAGGGAGAATACACAGCCCTGCCAGTTTGAATGTGAAAACACTTAGACTCTATTGTAAAACATTATAAAGTTCTATCTAGGGAGTATCCAGTCTCTGTGTATCTTTCTCTCATCTACATGTGTCTCTTCATTTCTCATTGTCATTCTGTTCGCACGATTGTTCAAAATTTTCTAAAAACTCAAGTTAAAATACATATAATTTTTTTTTAACCATTTGGTAAATTTAATGAGGAAAAAAACCACAAAAGAAGCAAAATTAGGAGTGGAAACCGCAGAAACAAAAACGTAGAAAGTAAAAAAGGCGTTCATGTCTTTTGGCATTCTGGGATCCCCCAGATTATCCATCTCCATCCTGCTTTGGGGGACTCGGTGCAGAAAAGCCAAGGCTTCATGAGCCACACAGGTCTTCCCACTGACCTAAAGACCATCCCCATCTTAGCTCAGCCAGGGAGATTTGCCTCCTAGATATTGCTGGTTAGCGGATCCTTCCAAGGCAGAGGTCGCTGTTGGAAGGAAGATGGAAATTTACACAATCCTGGGATGTTGTAGACACAACAGTCCAGGAGTGGACTAAAAATCCATAGAATTTTTGTTAAAGCATTTTTGCATGATATGGAAGAAGCTTAAAGTGGTCATCTCTGAATAGATGAACGGAGGAGGGTGAAAAAGTGAGAACCGGACTTTTAATTTACATCTTTCTGTATTATGTGAACTTTCTAACTAAGTGCATGTATTAGATTCTTTAAATATCAACGGGGTGATGACTACAAGTTTCTTTTCGTTCTTCCTTTTGGCTTTTTTATTTATTTTTTTTGGCTGCACCATGTGGTTCATGGGATCTTAGTTCCCCGACCAGGGATCAAACCCAGGCCCTTGGCAGTGTAAGTGTGGAGTCCTAACCACTGGACTGCCAGGGAATTCCCTTCTTTTTTATGATTTAAATAAAAGATAAATTTTGAAGAAATAAACAAAATTTTCTATCATCCAATTCATAATGAAAATTATTAGTAGAAAAAGTCAACAAAATGTTAAACTGTTGACAGTTAAAATTGTTCATGGAAAAATATATTATTGGATATAAATATAAAATATAGAATCTTCTTAGTTAAATGAGATGAACAAAATTTGGCAGCAGAAATCTGTACTTAGTTGAATAAATGGCCAAGAAATAAAACTCTAAGTGTATAACTGGTAAAATTTTAATTTTTTTATATCTATGTAGCTGAACATCTTCATGTTTATTAGTTTTTATATTTCCACTTTTAAAAGTTGTTCATGCCTTCTGTTATTTACATATTAGGCTCGATGTCTTTTCTTATTGATTTGCCTTATTTTTCATATTACAAAACTATGAACTATTCATTTGAAATGTTTATTGCAAATATTTTTAGCCAGCTTGCTTACGAAGTATTAAAATGACTGCTTTGCTTATTGCATCATTGTCACAGCTATTCCTCCTAAAAGTTCCAAGACTTTCAGTCACATTCATTAATTCATTCACAACTCGGGATATTTATTTAGCATCTATCTCGTCCTATGTAGATATATGGTACCTTTAAGCAGTGGGCATCTGAACGCCCCTCCAACTTTGGCTACAGTCCATTTCCCAAACATAACAGAGTGTCAAGTGTGTCTTAGTTGCCTAGGGTTTGCCATAACAAGGTACCACAAACTAGGTGATTTAAACAACAGAAATGTCTTGTCTCACAGCTCTGGAGGCTAGAAGTTCGAAATCAAGGTGTTGGTGGAGTGGCTTCCTTCTGAAATCTGTGAGGGAGAATCTGGTCCATGCCTCTCTCTTAGCTTCTGGTGGTTTCTTGCCAATCCTTGACTTGTAGAGGCATCACCCCAATCACTGCCTTCATCTTCACATGGCGTTCTCTCTCTCTGCATGTAGTCTCTGTGTCCAAATTTCCCTTTTTATAAGGACACCAGTCGTATTGTATTGGGATCTAACCTAATGACCTACTTCTCATAAGGTCACATTCTGAGAGTTTCCACTGTTATGGAAAGAATAAAATACGCGTGCATGTACAAGCCATAAAACACAAACTGTGTAATTTCGGTGATTCTGCATACATATTAATGCTCTTAAGTTACATTTGAAACTGGCATTGTGCAATATTAAGATAATGATAAAGTTCATGTTAATGATTTAACATTTAATCTTTACTTAGAAGGGTATTAAATAGCAAATTAAAAAGTCACAATAAGTTGGAAGGGATGATGAAAAATGTTTTATATTTTAATACACTAAACAACGCCATTTTCGGACATTTTTAACAAGGGCTGACATTTCTATTTTGCACTGAGCCCCACAAATTATGCAGCCTGTCTAGCAGAACAGCCCCATCCACCACAAATGGTCCCAACATATACCCTCCACCACCACAATGGGACACCCAGCACCAGTGGCTCCAAACGCCGAACGCTTGAGCTGCAGCTCAGATGCACTAGGTTTCTATCAGCGCCCTAACAAATTACCACACGCACAGTGGCCTAAACACCCCAGTGTATTATCTTATATCCTGGAGATCAGAAGTTCGACATGAGTCTCACTGGGTTAAAATCAAGGTGTCAGCAGGGCCAGGTTCCTTGCTGGCAGATGGAGCGGAATCTGTTCTCTTCCTTTTTCCAGCTTCTAGAAGCTGCCTGCATTTCCTCACTATGGCCTCTTCCTCCGTCTCCAAAGTCAGCGATGGAGGATCAAGTTCCTCTCGTGTATCAAATCTCTCCTCCTCCTTCTGTCTCTTCTTTCTAACCCTGTCAGCAAAGTCTCTCTGATTTTAAGGACTCATGTGGTGAGACTGGATCACCCCAGATAATCCAGGATAATCATGGCCCACGTGGTATCCAGGGACCTAACCTCCCAGGCATATCCACCTCCAGTGTTCATGGAAGGGCAGCTGCTTGGCAGGACTTAGAGAACACGGGGAACCCTTACAACAGGAGAGTTAAGGAGACGAGGGCTTTCCTTTTCCTGACCGGGTCACACAGGAAGACAAAGCAGGTGCCGAGAAAATACACAGTATCTGCAACAGCATGTGAGCTGGTGGAGGGAGAGGACAGAGAGAGAAGCAAGAATTACACATGATCCTGGTTCCAAAGCAACATCACATAACACAGCAGGAGAACAGGTTGAAGAGACATGGCCCACCATCCCTACACTGTTGCCACCAACCCTCACAGTTCACTGCATTTGTAATCTCTTGCCATACTCTCAGTGGAGCAATTAACTTGGTTGTCTTATTTTCCCCAGTGTCAGATTTATTTTTCTTTTGCCTTGTTAGACACAATAATCATGTCAGAGAGAGATTAAGACACTGCAAAAGACATAAAATTCACATACAGCTTTTGATTTAAGGCAAAATGGAATTTTAAAGTCTGGATATTATTGATGGGGATATTAAATTTGGTGGTTGTTTTCAATGCAGTTTAAACTGCTATGGAGGCATAAACAACAACAACACAACCAAAAAGAAAAAAGAAAAAAAGATTTTTGTAACACCTAAAAAACAGGCTTGTGATCTAGGCTTGTAGCCTAAAACTTAATTAACTCTGCTGTAATATAGCAAAGGCCATGCACCATGTGCTAAAGAAATCAAAAAGAAAGGGGAAAATTTTTACGCCTACAATAGCAATAGCATGTTTATACTGGTAATTTCTGAGTAAGCAAAGCGTTAGAATCAGAGAGTATATTCACTTTTAGTTGGCACATATTTTTTGAAGAAATAGAATATTTTCAGCTAGGAAAAATAGCATGCGACGATTGAAAAAGAAAATGACTCTAAATGTTTTCATCCAAAGCTCTAATTTTCACACAACCTAGATGAGCTACACATATGATAACAAATGTTCTATTGGGGAGGCTGGTGAAGGCAGAAAGAGAGAGACAACTGGACAGCATGGGGAGTTTGGTTTGCTGTTCAGTAAGCAGATATGCAAAATAAAATATCAGGATTAAGAAAGAGAAGAATGGAAGATGGTCATCCTACTATCCTTAGGCCACCAGGAATTCATGGGAGTAGATTTTATTTATATGTAAAGGTGGACTCTTTCCTGGGCTCCAATCAGTAAGTCAACATAAAGCCTTGCATTATGCCAAAGTTCTCTCATCCTGCCTGGGGTGAAAGAAACCCTGCTCTCGGGTTTCGTTTCTGACCCGTCTGGTGCAGCCTCCCCAGGATGAAGGCCAGTGTGGGAGGCTGGAGGAAAGTGGATGCAGAGACCAGCCTGGGCTGTTGCAGCCCCACAAGTTCTTCCCAGCTGAGCTTTGACTGGACGCTACATGTTCAGCGTCCATGAAAGCCCTTGACTGGCAATAACACCATCAGGACCAAAGTTGTTATAGTAATAAGGCGACGCTGTGGGGATTCCCAAGAAGGGGCTGGAGAAGAGAATGGCGTTCAATCCTTTTCTCTTCGTGGGATGTGGCCCAGCGTCATGACCGAGCACACACATGGGTCCGGACAAGGGAGATGCTCCCAATCAGTGTGGACGCCGGCACATCACAGCACCAAGAAGGGGCCCTGAGACCCGCTTTATTTGGGATACTTTCTGATTTATTCCTTCTTGCGAACTTGACTTCCCTTACCCCCTTTTCCCAGAGGACTGCTCTCCCCAGGAGACAATGAATAATAAAATGCTGTCCCTCCCAGGACTTGTGTGGACAACCATGTAAAAGGTTAAGTCTCCAGAAGGTTGTAGGAGGTGCGCCCATAGCAGAATTTCAGGTAACAGATCATTTTCATCAGGTGGTCTTTTCAGCACCCCTTCAAATGATACTGTCTAGTAATCATCGCCATCATTTTGTCTTGTTTTGCCGCTTGTGATGCATTTATACACACACGATTTTGTTTGATCAGATATTAATCTAGCAGGTCTTTTTAAAGCAACTACAGGGTGATGGAAAAAAATAGGACACCGTTCCCTCCTCCAAGGATCTGACAGTCCTACAGGGGAAACAGGTGTGGGCTGTGATACCAGACTCGTTGTAAAACACGCATATTTTCGGTCCACTGTGGAACTGGTGCCAAGGAAGCCCTTCCTTCCGACTGGGGCACGTATGATGGGGAGGAGAGAAAACATGGGGGTGGAAAGCTTGGCGCCAAGAAAACGCAATAGCCCAGGGTGGAGAAGCAGAGTCACATGGTATATCTGGGGAAAGGCAAGTAGCCCTAGGTGCCTGCATCATAAATAGAGGCATAAAATCAAAGATGGCATGACAAGGTGGTCTGGAGCCTAATTATGAAGACTTGACTACGACGCAAAGCAACATGATTTGACCCACTCCACAAATATCTTATCTGCGTGGGCGAGACCCCAGCCTTCCCTCTTCCAGACGGCGAACCTGAGGGCCAAGCCACACAGCTGGAGCGGCAGGCGTGGCCCTCAAATCTAGGTCTCCCTTCTTCTCACAGGCTGGCCAGGCCTGGGGCCTTCTGTGCTGCTTACTCTCTGGGCCAGTCAACTCAACTTCACATTTGTCTGCTGTGGGGTGAACTGAGTCCCCCAAAAAGATATGCTGAGGTTCAAGCCCCCATACCTGTGAATGTGACCTGATTCGGAAATAGGGTCTTTGCAGATGTAATTCAGGTGGAAGTTAACATGAGGTCCTGCTGGCATAGGACAGGCTGTTAATCCAATATGACCGGTGTCCTTTTAAGAGGAGACACAGAGACCAACACAGAGAGGACAACGCCACATGAGGAGAGGCACAGAGAGGGGGCCACGAGCGAGGACAGAGGCAGAGGTGGAGCGACGCAGCTGCCGGCTGAGGAACATCCGGGATGCTTCACCATCAGAAGCCCGGATGTGGCTCTGTGACACTCTGATTCCTACGGCTCACCTCCAGAACTGTGAGATGAGGCATTTCTGCTGTTTGAAGCCATCCCGTTTCTGGCAACAATCTGTTACAGCAGCCCTAGGAAATCAATACCACGTCCAGAGCAACTCTGGTGCAAACGTACAGCTCACTGAGTGTCTGGCTTAGTTCAAGGAGAGAATTTATAGAGAACCTGTAAGGATGGACAGGCTTCCCTACCTCCAGGTAATTCAAATCCGGAATCACCTCGCCTTGCAAAAGGGCCAGAGTTTAATGCTCACCCTTTCCCGGCTCCAGTGGCCGTGGACTGGCTTTGCTTCCCCAGCTGTTCCCATCCAGAGTGGGATAAATGTCAGTGAAGCACTCTCCAAAAGGGTAAAATTGGGCCAGTCCCAGGCTCATATAATTTGTAAGAGCATTTGAAACCAGACAGAGAAATGCTTGACTCAAACATTTGAAAAGAGACTAAAAAGTTCACCCTCCTCTGCCCCTCTCCCTCCTCCAGTGAAACAGAGAATCAGTGATTTCAACTGCCTGCTGTTTACACATAAACTTTATCCCAGAAACACATTTTGGAGTTAGTAAAGCTATGAAGATGCCAGGACAGAAATTTAGAAGGCAGAAAGTCAAAAAAAAAAAAAAAAAAAAGAAGAAGAAGAAGGCTGACTTTCTAAAAAATACAGAAACCAAAAACAAATAACAAGGTTTGTTCTAGAATTCAAAACAGCTTGGGAGAAAGCGTCTTTGCCAACAGTGGAAAACTCAGTAAAGAGACGGAACAGAAGAAAACTCTAACCAGATGAAGAAAAGAAGGACAAACGGGAGAGAGGAAGCACACATGGATTAAGTATGTGCTACACCCAGCAACCCAAGACGCTCCCAATTGGTCACTTATTTCACTCTCAGAAGATCAATATTATAGACTTCACTTTACAGGTGAGAAAACAGAGACAGAGTTGGACTTCTCCATCCCAGTCACAGAGCTAATGAATGGAAGAGATGCATTTCAAACTCCTGACTGAAAATCTAGTGTTTTCGTTTGTTTTTTGTTCTTCATTTTTAGGGTTTTTTTTTTCCCCTCAGAATTACCCAGGCAAGGCAAGAAGAGTGGAATTTGGCATGCTGGTTGAAACACATCAGTACATGAGATGAAAACTCAGAGGAATTAAACTGAAGACTGTATACATTGGTTTTGTTTTTCTTAAATATGGATGATGAGAAATGAGAGCTTCCAGTAAAAAACAGAAAACTTAGTTGTGTTCAGATATCATTGTTCTAAGGCAAGCGTGCCTAAGCCAGGCAGTAACGCAAAAGGGGAAAATCTGCTGAGGAAAACAAGTTTCTTGCCTGCCTTTGAATCTTAAACTATTTGGCACAAACCTTGAGAATAGTTCAAAGATATTTCCTACCAGCTGTAAGTTAAATATTAGAAGTGAATGTCCTCATTGTGAATACAAACATAAAGGAAGAACATAAAACTGTCAGTTTCAAGGAAGATTGTATTTCTCGTGCAGCTGGTACCTTATGAAAGAAGCATGAACCCCGTCCTTTTCTTCGTTCTCATATGTGACCCTTGCGTCGGGGTGCCCATGGCTAAAGCAAGATGATACTTTCTAGTTTGAAACAGTTTGCCTAACTCAGAGCCTGGGGAGAGGGCAGGACGTGAGCCGGCAGGTCATAAACACCGATATTTGAATCCTCATGCTGCCACTCTCTGGGGTAAGGTAGCCACAACCTCTTTTTCTAAGCACCCTCATCCACGAAATGAACATACTGTAGTGCTGCTATAAAGACTAAACTGGATACTTTGTGTAAAATACTTGCTGTCCTTGCTTGGATGGTGCCCTCCCAAAAAGCTACGTTCACTTCTGACCCCCAGAACCTGTGAGTGTGACCTTATTTGACACCTTTTACTGATGTAATTAAGTTAGGAATCTTGAGATGAGATGACCCTGTTTTACCTGGGCAGGCCTTAAATCCGATGACAAGTGTCCACCTAGAGGCAGAAGATGAGAAGTCACGGATGCGGGGGAGAAGCCCAAGGGAAGACGGGGGCAGAGACGAGCGATGCAGCCAAGGAATGCCTGGGGACCACCAGAAGCTGGAGAAAGCAAGGCACGATGGTCCCCTGAGGCCTCCAGAGGGAATGCTGCCCTGCTGCCGCCTTGATTTCAGACTTCTAGCCTCCAGAAGTAGGAGAGAATACATTTCTGTTATTTTAAGTCACCCAGTTTCTGTTAGTTTGTTAAGGCAGCCCTAGGAAACTAATACACCTGGAAACTTCTCAGGAAAATGTTTACTCTGTCCTCCCCTTCCTTCCCTTCCAGCTTGAGTGGGGCCCACCCGTGCAACTAGGACACAGTCCCCTAGTGGACAGCCTGCCATGCTCCCCACTTGCATGAGAGAGGAGAAATCAATAGCGCCCGTTGCACCGGGGCATCACCACAACGAGCAGAAGCCCCGTCATGCCTTCAGGAGTACTTCCCACCGTGATGTGTGGTCCTGTGGGGCGGGGGGCCGGGGGACGGAGTGTGCAGCCTGTGACACACACTGCAGACAACCCGTAGGAGAGAGTTCTGCCCGGCATCCAGCACTATCTACACACAGGCAACACCTGCGTCAACACTTTTTAATCTTTCTAAGAAGTTTACGAGGCACATCCAGCCCCATCTTACAGAGGAGAAAACTGAGGCCCAGAGAAGGTGAGTAACTCGCTCACAGAGACAAAGCCAGTGAATGCCAAAGCTAGGCAGTTTGTGGCCAGCCATTCTGATTCTGGAATTCATGCTTTTAACCACTGTATTCGTTTCCCGTGGCTGCCCTAACACACTGGGTGGCTTACGCAACAGAGATTTACTGTCTCACAGCTCTGGAGGCCAGAAGTCCGAAATGAAGATGTCAGCAGAGCCGGTCCCTTCTGAGGGCCGTCTTTTCCCCATCTCTTCATGCTGTCTTCCTGCTGAGCATGTCTTTGGGTCCAGATTTCCCCTTTTAATAAGGACACCAGTCATCTTGGATTAGAGCCTGCTCTAATGACCTCATTCTACCCTGACTACCTCTGTAAATGTATAGGATCACACTCTGACGTATTAGGGGTTAAGATTTCAACCTAGGAATTTTGGGAGAACATAACCCAGCGCATCACAGCCTTGACACCGTACTGGCTCTCATAACTGAAAAACGAATGAATGAGAAGGGGAACCGCCATCTTTCCTGGCAGAAGTCACCAGCTCCGAAGCACACCTCCCTGCTCATTCTGCGCTTACTGCACTGCAGTCCAAGCAGTTGCTAAACCAGCAGATGAGGCAAGAGCATTCGGTGGATGTGTGTACAGACCGTTGGAATCAAATCCTCCTGGCTCTGACATTTCTTTAGTGTGGGACTTTGGGGGAAGTTTTCAATTTCTGAGTTGAGCCTCTGTTTCCTCTTCTGACGAGAAAAAAATATAGTCCCCACCTCATAGGGCAGCAAGAGGATGAAATAAGAGAGCCCAAGGAAAGCAGAGCGCCTGCGGGGCTCCGTGATGCTGGTCCTGTCCATAGCCGCCACCACCTCCTGCTTCCTTCTGTAGTACACTCTGCTCGTGTCCTTTGCTGTCGTCTTCCCTGGGTGGGTCTTAGAACTCGCCACAGGATGAGGATGCCCAGCCTGGATTTCGCACAACATGTCTTCCTCATCCTTTTCCTCCCTTTTTACATCAGTGGGAATTAAGACTTTCCCAGGAACCGGTCTTGATGGATCAGAGTAATGGCAGGTCTGGGCATGAGCAGGGCTGAGCAAACAAAGGCCCACTGTCAAATTACAGGGTCGAGAAAAGCTGAGAGAACTCAGACTTGACTCAAGCCAGTGTCTCTATCCAAAGGGACACAATTCAGCTGTCCTTTCTGGGTTCCTCATTTGATATTTACAAATCCTGTGAGATTCACAAACCAGATACTGTGATCTTCAGCTTAGAGAGAGTTTTAAGTGACTCATCCAGGGCTGGTCCAAAGGCAGTGGCCAAAGTCAACAATAGGACGAATGCCACGGGAATGGGGAGACAGAGGGAAACACTCACCTTGGTTCAGTTGGTTTCACACACATTCACTGAGAATCAAGGAATCATTAGATCCAGTGCCAGGAAACAAGGGCCCCGAGTAGCAACAGAGAGGTGTCTCTCCCTGCTCCCAGGAAGAGGGAGAAGATGTGCGGGAATTTCGGGAGGGAAGTGAGCACAGGGTTCGGTGGGTGACCTGGAGTGGGAGTGACCGACCCAATCCAGGGGGTCAAGGGAAACTGCACGGAACCACTGGCAACGTGGTAGAAATGTGAGGAATGCAAGAATTTCCAAGCAGAAAGTGGAAGAGGGAAATGGAGACAATAGTGTGGTCAGTCTTTGAAAAGAAAGGAAAGAGCCACAGACCCTGAAAAACCATTCGTTTCTGCTAACTGGGGAGCAAGGCGGTAGAACCCAAGCTGTCATGGGAGCGGGGGGCCAGACGACAGAGGTTGCCTGCCTATCGCCTGCCCCAAGTGAGTGTTATCTGGGGGTCACAGGAGCCAAAGGTGAGTGATGGGCAAGGAGGTCCTGGGAGGCCAAACAGGGGAAACCAGAGAGGCTTCAAACATCTTGCATCGGACAGCGTTTCCTAGAAATGGGCAGAGCTCTCTAATTTGGAGCTCAAGGAAGGATCCTGCACTGGAGAGTAGCTTGGTTTTATAGCCATCTTAGTGACTCATTTCTGTAGCCTTTATTTCATCAGTCAGGCAATCAATTAGAAAATTTCGATCTGTGTTATTTGCTTTAGAATAATATGGTAGATTATCAATACCTCTTAGCATGTGTTTTAAACATCAACTATCCATAGTCCAGAAAAGTGCAAAATAAGTACTCTAAATTTTGCATTAATTTGCAAATCACCTTCTGAAAATATTATTTACCAATGATTTTGAAATACCTACAATGTGGTCTGTTTTATGCACGCGGGCTTTATCTTAGGGAATAATCTAGGTCATCTACTTTAAGCACCACAGTAGGAAATGTATAATTTGTATTTTATTGTTTTATTAATAAGTCTATTCTCCATAAATTGTTTTATTAGATCTTACAGTAAAGGCAAGTTGCGACAAGCATCATTTCTCACTGTTCTCTACCGACAACGTTTTAAGTCTTATTTCTCTCTACTATGATTAAAAATATACAAATGATTTCATTTATTGAAAAACAACTAAACTATGAAATCTAAATAAGTAAAAAACTTTCAATTATTATCATGCTAAGTCTGGCAAATATCAATCCCAATGTGACATCTATTACTCAGATTAATACGTTGTGTCTATTTCTGAAATTGTCTGTTGTATCAGATTATAATCAAGCAAATCTTTGAGAGAAAGGTTTGTGTGTGCTGTGTCTTCTCGATGAGAAAGGCCATTTCCCATGCTCCAGAGACTCACTTTGGGATGTTTTAGCAACGCAGTTTTTGCCATCCCATGAATGGGCTCATCCCATTCAGATGACCCCAGAGGCGCCCCTTTCTCCTGGGTGGCCTGGTGGCGTGGGGCTCAGTGCTCCTCCAGGAAAGACTTCCCGGGTGGACTGTGGAGAGTGTGGACAGCAGCCTGGAGACCTGCAGGACCCACTGCTGCTTCGACTGTGGCCCCGCTCCTGCAGTAGCCCTCAGCCAGTGGGCAAGCCCCCCACAGGGATACCAAGCCCCACTAGTAAGAAATCTTTGCTCCAGGGTTCCATACGTGTTAATATGTTTTCACTTCTTTCTTACCGCGAGTTTGTAAACTCCACGAAAACAGGAACCACACCGATTTTATTCACCCGTTTTCACAGCAGGAGCACAGCTCTGGGCACCTAGCGAGTGTTATGGACTGAATGTTTGTGTCCCCGCCAACACATAAAAATTCATATGTTGAAGCCCTAGCCCCCGCTTCTGCCACAATGTGGTAGTATTTGGAGGTGAGGCCATTGGGAGGTGATTAGGTTCTGATGAGATCATGAGGGTGGGGTCTCCACAGTGGGATTAGTGCCCTTATAAAGCCTTTCCCTGTCCCTCTCCCTTTCCGCACGCTTGCACCAGGGAAAGGCCTTGTGGGACATAAAGAGGAAGAGGGATGGCACCAGAACCAAACCTTGTCTGCACTCTGATCTCGGACCTCTAGGCTCCAGGACCGTGAGAAATAAATTTTTGCTATTTAAGCCACCCTGTCTACGTCGTTCCAATAGCAGCCAGAGTGGACAGCTTCGCACTGGATCATCTGATGACTGTCACAGCTCCGTTGTGGTCTGCAGCTCTTCCTGCCCCACCCTGCTTGCCCCCTCTTACGTAAGTAACAGAGCTCACTGCAGTGCAGAGGCCTGACTGTCCAACCCTGCACAAGTGGTGTCCCTCCCCCAATAAACCTAACGGCACTTCTCACACCACCCTTGAAAATATTTCAGCAGCTTTTGGTCAGGATGATGATCAAAGTCAAAGCACGGCGGGGTCTGGCATCCCTGCCCTCCAGCCTCACCCCTCTCACCCTGTTTCTGTCTCTCTGTGCTGCTGTATGTGCCACCCGGTGTTGGCACACGTGGCTCCTTCTCCTGCAGTCCTCTGCTTCTCGTCACTCCCTCTTTCTGCAGTTAAACTTTCACTCTCCCTTCAGAGCTCAGCTCAAATTATCCCCCCTCAAGAAAGCTCACCCTGACTTTGCTGATGAAGCAAATTCTCCTATTATTCATTCTCTTTTTTTAAAGTTTTTTTTTAACCTGTGTTAACTAATTTTGTTTAACTTTTTATTTTCTTTTGGAATATACCTGATTAACAGTGTTGTGATAGTTTCAGGTATACAGCACAGTGATTCAGTTATACATTTTCCCACTTAGGTAGGTTGTTACAGAATACTGAGCAGAGTTCCCTGTGCTGTACACTAGGTCCTTGTTGGTTATGCATCTTAAATATAGCAGGGTGTACGTGTCGATCCCAGATGCCCTAACTACCCCTTCCCCCACACCCCCAACTATAAGTTTGTTCTCTAAGTCTGTGAGTCTGTTTCTGCTTTGTATCATTTCTTTTTAGATTCCGCATATAAAGGAACCAGTATCTCCTCTTAGAAACACTCCAGTTGTTACTTTGATGTTCATCATTACAATCGGTTCCCTTAGCGTTTGTTTCTCCCACTAAGTTGTAAGCTCCCAGAGGGCCAAGGGCAGGGCTCCTTGGTCCTGCCGTTGCTGGTTTGCTCACCATGTCGTCTCCAGCATGAGGAGCGATAGCTGACCCTAATTAAATGTTCAAACAGCATTTGCTGAATAAGTGAACGAATAAAATTGTATAATAATCATGAAAAGGCTGAGGTTCCTCCATGCCAAGTTCCATGATTAAAAGATGAGAAAATGTTGTTTGGTTTCCTTTCTGTGCTTTTGCAAGTCTTTTTCCCAGTTTCTCTTCCTGGAATCAGTTAATAAAATGAACGAGTATGAGAGCTGAACTCTGAGATCCAGCCCTAAACAAAGTGCAGTATTTGTAAACATTTAACCCAGGACACCATCCCAAAGAGCCAACGTTGGCGTGAATCGCAGCCATGTGGTATGGACCTGTGGGGAGCTTCTTTGTGGGTTTTAATTGAATTGGGAGTTGGCGGTCCCTCCCTACCACAAATAGAAATGTTTTTAAACCTCCAGAAAACTTCCACGTTTGAACCAACTCTCAACTTTCACCCCTTCCTACTGCCAAGTTCAGAAGTGAGAAAGTGCCTCATGCTTGACTCCCAAAACTCAATTCTGTCCTAAGCCGGGCTTTTCTATCCAGTATGGTGGCTAAATAGGTCAGCCATTGACTTAAATTTCCCATCCCCAGGTCAGCAGTATTGAACTCATAAATCCACTAGGAAGTATTAGCAATTCAGAAAGAATGAACCATTTCAATAGGAACGCATTTCAATGAGGAATCAGAAATGCCTAACATCAGCAGGGCTAGTGAGGCCTATAAGCCCATAACCTGCACATCTTTTCAACATATGAGGAGCATGTGATGTGAAGAAAAGGATGAAACTGTAAAGATCTTTATGGCTTCATGTCCCTAATAATAAGCTCCATGCAGGCAAATATTTTCACCTGGGTTATCCATAGCCTAAAACAGTTCCTGGCACATAACGCAACAAATATTTCTGGAATGATGAATGAGTGAATGGGCAAATGAATCAAACACTTAGTAAGTTCCAGACATTTTTTCTAAGTACCTGACATGTAGCAACTCACTTCATCCCGACGACCACTTTATAAGGTGGCCACTATTGCTCTGTCCGTTTTCGGATGAAGAAACCAGAGAGAGAGGGGAAATACCTTGTGCAAGGCCATCAAGCTTGAAGGTCGCTTTAAAGGGTGGGCCTGGTCCCCGCTATGGCCAGACCACAAAGCCAATGCTCTCCCAGGCAATGGGCCCAATTCACACCATCAATGACACCCTATGGCTCCAAGTCTACGTTTCCACGCCATTCTGACACCCAGTCCCATACATCTTCCCAGATTTCTAGGCGTGGAGAACACTAGCCTGGCACATCCTACTACCACCCAGTGAAAGGAAAGGTTGTCTGCTAATGTATTTTCTCTGCTGAGCTGAGTTACCCACCTGCGAAGAATTCTATTATGCAGAGCAGGTAGGGGCGACAGGTCCTCGAGGCTGAAGGAGGAGCAGCTGCCTTTGCTGAGGTCTGTTTTACATATTTGTTGGCTTCACTAGGTTGTGCCTGTGAAACGGGATCACGCTTCTTTTTAAGACCTGAGTAGTTATGGCAAAGTCCCGGGGCCTTCATCCTGACCTTGCATCCATGCCATTGTCTCCGCTCTTCGGGATAAAGCATCTCCCAAAGACAAATGCCCTGCGTTACCCCACCACTTCTTGTAAAAGGACTTCTGCCCTCCTAATCTCCCCAGCACAGATGACAGCAATGGTGACCTTTAACAAGAACGTACAGAAGGTTCACGGTCAGCAGAGAGACGGAACCATGTGTCACAGTCACTCCTGGAACTGGGCACTCAGACCTGCAGGCCCCACCGGACCTCAGCATTCCTGCCCAACCCGGGGTGCCCAGCTGAGGGCAGTCACTTCTACCTCCATCAGTGGAAACTTTGGTGGCTCCAAACCTCCGAGTCCCAGAGAGGTTTCGCTCTCCCAGTCTCAGGCTCTCCTCAGTGAGAGCAGCCACAGCTATTTCCCCCATGGTGGACCCCGTGGCCCCCCCACTAGTGTCTAACTCAGAAGGTCTGTACCAAACAATGACAATAATTCACAGAGCAATACCCAAAGTCTGTCTGATTCAGTTTTAAATAACACCACGTGTGGGAACCCTCCAGCCCAATTCCAGAAACTGTGCTGAGCCCAGTTCCATGGTTTCCATGCCATACAAGGGGAGAAAACACCAGGCCTGCTGGTCTCTCACACCAGGGTCCAGTTTTCCAACGTACCACCTAAGCGCTTAGGGAAGAACTCTCTCTCTCTCTCTCTCTCTCACACACACACACACACACACACACACACACACACTCTAAGAACAAGCAAGGATTTTCAGATATAGAGCGCTTTAAATCATGGTTCAAGAGGCAGCAAGAACATTATATATGATTCTGCAACAACACAGTCTTGGTAAAGCCTACAACTGACATTACTGAGCAGAACAGTGATCCACCCGCACAACACACCTGCCTTCACCTTGTGCCGGGCGCTCAGCGCTGTCCAGATATCGCACCCCCTCCCCCTCCCAGCTCACTGGGCTCTCTGCTCTCTGACCTGTTTGGTGTACAGTGGTCTCTGAATTCCAGTTTGGCTTGGCCAGTGAGGAGTCCAGAGGGAGACTGGGAAGAAAGTTAAGATTTTTATCCCTCCAGCCCCCTCCCCATGGGGTCCCCTGGAGCTGGCTGTATCCCTCCATCCTCCAAAGGCTATTCTCTCTTCATGATTCTCCCAGGTCCCCATAACTACCCCTCCCCTTGTCCCTCTGGGTCCAGGGGTGGTGACAGATCTGTTTTATCAGCACTCCCAAACAACCCACCCACATCTTTGTAAATGGTCCCTTTAGTCGACCCTTCCTAACCCTTCAAGTTAGTCGACCCTAACTTGAGATGCCAGCCATCTCCTGGCAGGACCACTGACTGACACAAGGGCTTTTCTGGAATAGAGCTGTATGACTGAAAGAGCTGGACATATTCAAGCAAACGACGAGTCTTCTAGTAGTTTCTGAAACTACCAAATGCTTTAAGTTCCTGGAGGGTAGCATTCCTACACCCTATCCTTTCTCCCCTTCTATCTCCACCCAACACTCTCTTCCTTGTGCTATAGCTCGGCTTTTGTTCCCAAACACAAGAAAGAAAAGTGTCTGAAAGTGAACAAGTCTTGGCACCTATAGGCAAAATATAGTATTATACTTGTTTTCCTATGAGCTGGAAAAGAAACAACATGAAAAGAAGAGGAATGTTATTATGAGCCGGACAACCTCCATCCTGGCCTTTCTAGGCTGATGTTTAGGACTTATTGCTTTAGAGTTTCTGTTTCATAGAGAACATTGGCTACAGGCGTATTTCTTTCCTTTCTAACCACTTTCTTTTTATATATTATTAAACACTTACCCCTAGACCAAGGTTCTATTGCATTTTTAAATTTTAATATTTCTCAAGTGATTTGAAAATGTCCACTTAGAGCAATGTTAAAAGGGCCCATAGATATTATAATTATGGTACTCTTAACAAAGGAATGGTAATTGGCTGTCTTATGAAATACCCTTTTGGGATTAGGGAGCTACATGCTGTATTGAGGAAATAGTCAAGAGAATCAGGAGTAAACAGTCAGATGGATGCAAAGCAGAAGTTTGGGACAGGGTTCAGGAAGGAGGGTTCTAGGCTCTCTGTGGGTCTGGTGATCTGGAAGCAGACTTGGGCTCGGTGTCTGGGATAACTGTCCGCTCTGAATGAACGTGGTCTGCAAGTATACATCTCCCCGTTTGTCTCTCGGTGGGAAGGGCAAGCTGGTGGTGGACACAGCGGGGAGGAGCCTTCTGCTTCCCTCTGGGGGTCTTCCGTTCTCCGGAGAAGGTTTATGCAGGTGAGTGTCCAGAGAGCCCAGGGCATTGATTTCCCACTGCCTGGAAACCATGTCTACCCTACTGTTTTCTGTGCTGATTGATTGGGTTCAATCATCAGAATGGCCTCAGAAGTCACTAACATGATCTTTGCCTCCTTAGTTTTCAAGAGACTGATATCACCTCACTCAGTGATAGGGTCCCTCAAATCTCCCGGTTCTACTGGGCCCTGTATGGGGCGGAGGTGGCATCAAAGCCTTCACCACCACCACTGCCACTTTCCCTTCCCACTAAGTCAGAGGAGCAGGGTGGGAGGCAGCAAGGAGGAGATGGAAATACTAGGATGGCAGGATGAAAAGAGATCTGGAGTGTTCATCCCACCGGATGGACTTGGAGAAGGGCCCTGGTTCCTAGTAAGAGGACCTAAGTTCAAGTCTGGAATACTTAAATTCTCCAGACTGTCTCTCAGTAGGAAAGTAAGAGACACTGTCGACATCCCCGGGCTGATGTGAAGAGTAAAAGCAAGAGGAGAAATACGCAGCGGCTGGCACAAGGACCAACAGGTAAGGAACATGCTGAAATTTAATAGAATAATATTAGGGAGTGTGAATTTGAGTCTCACAATTCTTTCTTTTTCTTATTCCATGAAATGCCTATCATTTCCTCAACAGGAATTTTCTGGACGTTTGGTCTCGGAAGGAAAGGACTAGAATAGAGCACCTCTGTGGACACCAATGCAGTTTCAGTGGCCAGTGATGTGGCTCCCAGGAAATGCTCCAGCTCTGCTCTCTGGCAACCGCCATGCATAAAAAAGGACGGAAATGCACTGGGCAAGACGAGAACGACTGGGAAGACGGAGAGGTCCCAAACCACAAAATATGAAAAACTGATGAAACATAGAGGCTAATTAGCCTGAAGAAAAGGAAACTCTAGAGGCGATTACTAGGCACCTTCGATAGTAACAATAATGATAATCCGTTACTGAGTCACCTCTATATGTCTTATACACATTTCCTTGAATATTCACAACCACCCTGTAAGTCAGGTTTTATAATCAGCATTTCACGAAGAGGAGACCGAGGGTCAGAGAGAATAGGACCCTGTCTGCCCACAAATCCTTCTCACTCTACCCACTGCCTCCCTCTGAGAGCTGACTGCTGTCATAGAATGGAAAATAGGCCTGTTTCTTTTCAGGTCTGAGGCATATAACTAGGAACAATGGGTGGAAATTACAGGAAGACAGATTTCAGTTCGATAGCAGGAAGAACTCTGTAACCCTGGGGTTGTTCACAGGAGGAAGGCGCTGTCTTTGGAGACTCAATTTCCCATCGCTGGAGAAATCTGAGCATTGTTTGGAAGGGGGTTTCTGGAGAGGAGAATGGAGTAGCAAAAGCACATCTGCATTAGATGACTTTTAAGGATCCTTTCCACTCTCCAAAATGTGGTCAGCCCATGAAACAATCGATTCCCAAGATCAGAGGAGAGAGGGCATCTTTGCTTTCCCCGTCATGTTCTCTCACAATGACTGAGCATTAGCTCTGATATTCCAGGGCTCTGGGGAAGAGCTCCCCCATGTCCGCCGCCTCCAGCTCATCCCAGACACTGAAGTACCCTCGATTCATGAGATTTCAAGTCCTGAAACTGAGCCCACTATCTCAGCTCGTGTGTGATCTTAGCTGGGAGGTGTCCTGAGCCCTCAACCCCAAGAGCAGTTACCACCTTCCAGGCTCTTTAATCCTTACAATCATGCATTTGGGCCAAGTAATTTAATATTTCACAAAACCCTAGCAAAATAAGATGAAATATAACATGTAATATAGAACAACTTTCTTGCACACAAAGCTTTCTAAAGAAGGCCAGCAAATGTGTTCTAGACATCTCACAAAGTTCACATTGTATTGTGAAACTCTTGCGGTACGTGGGCCTCTCACTGTTGTGGCCTCTCCCGTTGCGGAGCACAGGCTCCGGACGCGCAGGCTCAGCGGCCATGGCTCACGGGCCCAGCCGCTCCACGGCATGTGGGATCTTCCCGGACCAGGGCACGAACCCGTGTCCCCTGCATCGGCAGGCGGACTCTTAACCATTGCACCACCAGGGAAGCCCTGAAACTCTTTTTAATGAAGCTGTTATTATGCTACAAGAATGCAATAAAACATCTGAAACCTGAAATTTCCTATTTTTATCACCGCCTGTAAAATTTTCGAAAGGGCCAAAACGATTTGTTTCAAAATGTGTACAGAAATAATTGGATTGAGAGTTTTCATGCCAATTTTCCATTTGGAATGAAATCTAGAGACTGTTACCTCATAAACCACTGCAACTATGAGCACAAAATGAAAAGGGTAAAATATTATGGAACACACGTATAATCAAACATAACATATCCTGGAACGAACCACTGATTTACCATCTCCCAGTGTGGGGTTCAGCACAGGGACCTCTTTTATATCACAAAGTGTTCACAAATAATTGGTTTTAATGGAATCCCCTAATTACTTCTGGAAAGAGAAATGCTATATACATGAACCTCTGTACGTGAACACATAATACTAAAAAAGTGCTAATCCTACATTGGTTAATTTTTAACCACAATAGCATTCTGGATTGTTCAAAAGGATGATATACCAGCACCCTTAATTTTCTCTTTGCAACACAAATCCTTATTCCCTTTTATAAAACTCTGGCAAAAATCTAATCCTTGGATGCCAAGCAAATACATTTTAGCGTACAAATTGAATATAAGAAGTTTATTTCAGATTGTGATTTGTTATAACAGTCCTGCCAAATGGCCAGAGATTAATCATGTGCCCAAACTTGTAAGTATTCAGGAAGATGTTACTTATCTCATGATTTCAGATTTAATTTTAATTTCAAACCTTTCTTAAAGCCATTCTTGAAGATCAGTCGCTTAGGAAACAGACAAACCCCCCCTCAATTGCAAATCAAGTCTCTGGTTTTGGTGGGAGTCCTTTCCAAAGCACTCATCTCTGTCAGTGTATCCAGTGCACTGTCTTTCATGAACCGCTTCCAGAATGAAGTAGAGCAATTCTGTTTACCATCTGGCTCTCTGAGCAGAAAAGTTTTTTTCTGTGTGAAAATATAAAACTGATCTGCCCCCTAGTCTAGACATATATCTTTCCCAGGGCATCATCCATCTTCACATCCATTCCAAATGGATAGAATTTTAGATGGACCAGTAATCAGAGGTGAAAGGAAGAGAATCTTATTTCATGTGTTTACTTAAGTTGTTTTCAAAGAACATAGGAATTGGAATCACTTTTTTCTTTTTTTTTTTTTTTGCGGTACGCGGGCCTCTCACTGTCGTGGCCTCTCCTGCTGTGGAGCACAGGCTCCGGATGCGCAGACTCAGCTGCCATGGCTCACGGGCCCAGCTGCTCCGCAGCATGTGGGATCTTCCCGGACCGGGGCATGAACCCGTGTCCCCTGCATCGGCAGGCGGACTCTCAACCACTGCGCCACCAGGGAAGCCCTGGAATCACTTTTTTAAGAGCACCACCATCCCTGGGAACCGGCCCAATATTTATTTTTTACTATGTGACAATTGAGCACATTTCCAGAAATACAGTAGAAAACACTGCATAGCGGAGGCGTCAAGGGTCTTATTTAGCTGTTGCAGATGTCGGTGGTTAAAACTACCCAGCTTTCACTGGCTGATCTGGAATTAGATCTCCTTCCCTTGGTAACAGTTCTAACCACACAGGTTTATGCTAACATGCTAGATAAAATCGCAGTTGGAAAAAAAAAAAAAAGCGCCTACAACAGGAGTGAGTTTGATCTCTCTTTAATTGCTCTTTTAATTCAATGGATTGTCGGCATGTACAAAGTGAGTGCGGGTTTCAGTCGTGGACTGGGTTTTTTCCTCCATCTTTCTTTGGTCCCCCCAGAACAATACGCTGTGCAGTGACAAGCACAGTCAAGGTCACAGAGCATGAGTCTTCCAGCTCCTACTGCTGTGAAATTTTTACATTGGTCATTTTTAAACACTTAAACCACCAAGAAAAAGCGTTCTTAAAGAAATCTTGCCTTTGTTCTACAAATAGTAATTGATAAAATTGGTGTCCATTGGGGGGTAAAGAGTATTCTTATCTCTATCACGCAAACTCAAAAAAATTGAGGCCACCCAGATTCCACCTAACTCATCTGCTCAGAATCCTGAAGGATAAGGTAGAATTCTGTGTGCTAAATCAAGCTTCAGTGAGAGACTATCCTTTCAGGATTGACTGATAATCAATCAACGGGCCCTAAAAGGTCACGGTCGACCCACTGCGAGGATCTGATCGGCTCACGCTTCCGAAGCCCAGACGTGTGCTCCTCCAGCTGGAAGGGCAGCTCCAGAACGTGTGCTAAGGTGCCTCCCAGGCTGGAATCTGTCCCCCTGCTTACTCTAGGCAAGTCACTTAACCTCTCTGAGCCTCCGTTTATCTGTGCAGTGAATATTATAACAGTGCCTACCACGTAACGCTGTTGGGAGGATTTAGCGCGTTAACACTTGGGTAAATTAAAGAATAAACGTTCTTTCCTGAAAGACTTGGACTGCTGACATTTTGGAGAGAGAAATTTTCATAGAGACTCATGAAATAGAAACTTTTGAAAGTGGTGCCTGAGGACAGCTGAAGGGAAAGCTATGAGCTCCTATTCACCCCCTCTTTCCACCTCTTAAGAGGCTCCCCCAGCCTCTGTCCCCACTTCTCATTCTGTTCTCTAGTTTCCCCGAGGCATGAACATAGACCCAGCTCCTTACAGAACCCTTTCCCCACCTCTTCCCAGTGGCTCAGAGTTAGGCTTTTAGAGACTTAACAATGGAAAGGAAAAAGAGCTGATAATTCATCGATTCTAATGACATCTGCCTATTGATATGAGCGTTTGACTTTAGCTCAAGGTAAGTGTATCATTTCAGACCTCGTGACACAAGGTAAAACTTTTAGCCACAGAAGGGTCTTCCTAGCCTTCTTCATACCATACGGCTCACCCCACTTCTTAAGACTGTCAGCCTCAGAAATACAGACATAACCCTAGTGTTAACAGTTCTCTTTCAGTAAACTACCTGATTGCTCTCAAAAGGGCAGTCAGTGTGATCAATATCAGTCTTACAGAACCAAGTTCATTCACATCGCAATTCAGATATAAACGTTCAGACACAAATGTTTTTATTTTTCATCACTTGTGTTGAAAAAACACCTAAGAGGCTCCACTGTATAAGTTACAAAGTCTGATTTATACAGCTGTAATTTTTCGTGTGTTATTTTTGTATGTGTAATCAAACAATAAAGAACAAATATCTCACGATTTCCAACGGGACTGTCTGTCTGGTTCAAATAAAAGTTGGACCTCCTCTGAGTGGTAAATGTTTGTCTTTCTCTCGTTTCAGTATCTTTTCAGTCTGCCTTGGAGCAGGAGCTGTTGTAACCAGGGGTCGGTTACAAGCACGGGTGATTTACCGTGCTTGCCGCTAGGGGGAGCCGAAGGGAAGACAGTGACCAGGTCTGCGAAGGAGGGAGGTGAGCCGCAGGTGATGGAAGCTGTGCCCAAGCCAAGGGGAGAAGGGGCGGCGCCAGGAGGGGCAGGAGCCCCGGCCGGACATCAGGGGCACTTAGGGAATCGGTAATCCGTGTCTTCGGGTTAATGATCAGGTGCCCCCATAAGTAAGAAAAGCAAGGTTGCCAGGGCCTTCCGTTTCTGAGCCGAGGGGGAAATCTCTCTTCCCACTTTCATCCGTGCTGACCAGCGAGGGGCGCAGGGAAATGCGGTCACGGGCTCCTGATAAGAACGGGGATTTTCGAGCAATCATCAGCCGCGACGTGGAACCCGCCGAGAACATGCTTGGTTTCGTTTTGGTGGTGTTTAGTGTTCCTCCTTAGCACAGGTTCCTTCCATAGCCTCAGTGAGGTGGAACTGGGGACGGGGTGCCGGGCTGGGAGGGGACAAGGCTAAGTGCAGGGCTGCAAGTCAGCCCCAGCAATGGGTTCAATAGGAACGAGACCTGCACCTGTGGCTTCAAACAAACGAACACAAAAATCTCTCCTCCCAAAGGTCATGTCCTAGTCAGCGTTTCCCCAAAATCACGGCAGAAGCTGCTGTTGAAAGGGATCGTTAACTGTCTGGGTTCAGTCATTGATATGAACAAACCCGCTGAGGCCAGCTGGGCTTTTGTCACTGTGGCTCACAAGGTACATTGTTCCAGCACAGGGGGTCCCAGGGGGATAAGGGAAGTCAGAGGAGACAGGGAAGGAGGAACCTAGGCAGCCGGCCGGGCCCTGCAGGAAAAGCCGACCCCAAACAACCAAGTCCAAGGGCAGGAAGACCTCCTCCCCGCCGCACACCCCTCAGTCAGCCCTCACGGCGGGGGGGGGGGGGGGGTGGGGGGGGGTGGGGGTGGGAGGGGGGGCAGAACTTGTCTCCACGGAGTCTTTCGTGCCAAATTAGAATCTGAATCGTACCCATAACACAATGGGAGACCTTTGCTAGCTCGGCCATCATTCTATCACATTATTCTAATTCTTGGCATTGCATTTACTACTATCTCATATTGACTTATCGGTTCGCTCATTCCTTTATTCATTTCTGTGCCGTAATTGCCTGTATCTCCCCACTGAAATGTAAGCTCCACGAGAGCAGAAACTTTATTTGCACCACTCAACCATGGCAGCCCCAGAATATAATGTAGGCAGGACACTGCAAGTGTTCAGTAACTATTCCTGCATGAATCAAAATGTGTATTTGAGGAACTGTCCCCCAGCAGCAGTGTGGGTGATGGATGGTGATTTGGGGGATGGAAGGATGGAGCAAAATTGGAAACTGAGACAGGAAACATGCATGTAACGTACCCCATGTCCACTCCCAGGTGGGCTGAGACATCATGCTGGGAGGCGGAGCCTGGGTCCACAGCGTGCAGGGCAGGGAGGCACTTAAGGCCGAGTGGGGGGAGAATCAGGCAATGCAAAAAGTGGGCAGTCCAGAGGGGCCAGGTGCAAACAGAAGTATAAACCAGGGGGCAGGGAACCCTGGGGACCCAGGCACGGGGCTAGCTAAAGCCAGGGTGCTAGATGTCATGCATCTCCCCTTCCCCCAAAGAAATGTAAGTCAAAGAAGAAAAAGCCTGAGTGGAGCCTGGGGAGAAGCAATGCTTAATAAGGGCTGGACGGGTCAACAGGCGTTTAAAAGGGGACAGTGGTGGCTACAGCAGTGCCGGGTCCCCCGCATCGTCCCCCAGCTACTGGGAGTGTTGGTGGCTCTGGGCCCTCTGCTGAGTCCCTCCCTGGGAATTGGCCCCAGTGAAGGGAGCCGCCCTGCCCAGGCTCACGGCATCCAGTGACTGGTCCATGGAAGGAGATAGCGGCCTGGAGCTCCCTCGTGGTAGGCCAGTTCTAAAAGGCCGTCCCAGGGCTTCCCTGGTTGTGCAGTAGTTGAGAATCTGCCTGCTAATGCAGGGGACACGGGTTCGATCCCCGGTCTGAGAGGATCCCACATGCCGCGGAGCAACTAGGCCTGTGAGCCACAACTACTGAGCCTGCGCATCTGGAGCCTGTGCTCCGCAACAAGAGAGGCCGCGATAGTGAGAGGCCCGTGCACCGCGATGAAGAGTGGCCCCCGCTTGCCACAAATAGAGAAAGCCCTCGCACAGAAACGAAGACGCAACACAGCAAAAATTAATTAATTAATTAATTCCATAAAGACAGGAACCCTATCTATGCACTGTTCACAGTGGTATCTTTGTTACCTAGAACTGTGCTAGGGATTATCTATGAATGAGTAAAAATGGAGCCAAATTAATTACAGTTTATATTATTACCATGCTTTCATTCCAACAAATAGGTCTTGTTTTGAATTCAAATAGTTAAATGAAAAAAAAATAAAGAAAAAAAGAAAAGGCTGTCCCAGCTCAGGCTCCAGTGGGACCGTCACCGGAGGCCCTGTTACAGCCACAGCTACAGCCACAGCAACAGTTCAACTTCTGCTGCTCAGGGTTACTTCTGTTATTCCTCTCTAGGCAAAGACACCACGGTCACTCCCCAGGAAACTTGTTTCACACAAATCTTCATCTCCACATCTGTTTCCCAGAAAACCTAACCTCAGAGAGTTGGTGCCAGGAGTAATCCAAGGAAATAAACTCTAAAACGGAATTGCAGCACTGGATCATCCACCTGCCAGCTGGAAACAAAGCCCCATCCCTGGAGGTGGGTGAGGCCCTGACAGTCCTCGGCTTGCTGGAGAAGCACCGCTGTTACAACCTTCACTGGTGATGTGGGTGATGAACTGAGAGACAGGTGTACATGAAACTGAATTGGCCATGACAATGGTGAAGCTGGGTAATGGGGATGAGGAGATGCATCTATGTATTCTCTATTTTGCATATATTTAAATTTTTTCCATAACAAAAAGTTAAAAAACAGAAAGGGAGTGGATATCAATGAATACTATTTAGGCAGCAAATATAGAAAACCAGGAAACCAACCTTTTCTGCTTTTCTCAGCAGCTCTGTCCGAGGCATTGGGGATGCAGCGTTGAACAAAACAGGTGAAAATTCTTGCCCTTATGAAGATTCCACTCTAGTGGGGGAAACAGACAATAAACAAAATAATTGGTACTGGGAAACTGTTTTTGTGCACCTGTGTGTTGACCCTGCTTTCTCTTCCCTCCCCTAAGGGCACAGGTTGTAGCCTTGAAAACAACATAACTGGTTCAGAGATCAAAGCAGTGCAGTGAAAATATTCTATGAAAGTACGAGGATCACAGATTACACAAATAAGTTCCTCTCTAGCCATGCTGTTATGTACCCCTTAACCCCTAAAGTAGAAATACAGTTTCCTTCTCCTCAAATCTAGCAGTACTTACAGCCTGGAAAGAATCACCTGCAGGGAACCCAGTGCCAATGATGCATTCCACTGGGTTGATTTCTACTATAGCTCTACAAGATGCAAAGTGACTACAGCAGCTCTACACCCTACAACCTCTGTCATTCAAGTTGGCTGCAAAGACCACAGTCTCTTTCCCCAGATGCTAAGCAAAAGCTCCATTCTGTGTCATCAGCTCTGACTGGGTCACGTACCCTAAACCAATGATTGGCATCTGATGAATAGAACGCACTGATTGACTTTAGCTGTCTTATGCTCCCTTCCCGAGCTGCGGGTGGAGCCTTGCTCTAGGACTAATCACACTACGAATGGCAGGGTTTGTTTTGACAGTTGCGTTGACAGGACTTGATGATGAGTTTTAAAGAAATAATAGAGCAGTGATTTTTCAATGGGGGTGCCACCACTCAGAAGGGAGTTTTAAAAATTTGTGGGAGTATTTCTGATTGTCACAATTATTAAAGGGAACTACTGGCATTTACTAGGCAAGAGCCAGGGATGTCAGATATCCTGCCTTGCACAGGGTAGTTTGCAAAAATAAGATAGCTCTGAATCCTGCATAATTTCCACGTATCTCAACCAAAATTATGCCTGACTATATGCTCTACAGCAACATGGGTTACAAAGAGATTTGTTTTCTGTAACACTATCGCCACCCTGATCCATATCACAACAAAGAAAATTATTTTGTCCCAACACTTACAAATAGCAAATAGCGCTGAGCTCACTTATAAGATTACCATACTTTCTCATTTTTTCACTTTAACAGTCTGAGTCTGTAACTTGTCTTGACATGTTATCAACTTTCCCAGTTCAGTTTAGGATATTTCCCTCATCCTCTTATTTTATACCCTTGTGAGAAAAAGACTACAGACTATGAAGCCCCTCCAAGGTTTTCCCCGCGGTCATCAGGGAAGAAGGAGCCTCATACAATCCAATAGGGAAGACAGGACATATTGATTCCCAGCAGAGAAGGAAAAAATGCAGCTATAGTCAAAGGTTGGCACATATTTAAGGGGAAAATAATTATTTCAAAGTATTGATAATGTGCATTTTTAAAAGATTTTAGCATTTGTCCAGGAAAACATTTAGGTTCTATAAACAAACCACTGTGCTTTTCCAGGGAAGTAAAACATCAAGGATCTCATTGTTCATTAAGTTTTTAAACTTAGAATATATGGTATGATGATCACTTGGCTATAAAAGGGATGATTTTTGTCAACATTGGAGTCTTTCTGGTTTGTAATCTAACATTGGTTTTAATCGGTGTGTCCACTCACATCTCTGCTCTTTTCCACTCCTCAACTTTCCGTTCAGAACAACTTCTGATCTTACTTCTCTTAAATCCAAATGATTCCCTAGAAACAGATGCAAGCATCTGACCACTTCATCATGGAGTGTTAGTTTCTACTAATGAGTAACTCATTACCCTGAAATTTAGTGGCTTAGAACACCATTTATTATTTCACATTTCTCTGGGTCAGGAGTACAGGTACAGCTCAGCCAGTTCCTCTGGCTCAGGGTCTCTGATAAGGCTGCAGTCAAGATATCTACTGGGGCTGCAGCCTCATGTGGAGGCTCAACTGGGGATGGATCCACTTCTAAGCTCGCTCATGTAGTTGTTGCAGGATTCAGTTCCATGCAGGCTTTTGGACTGAGGGCCTCAGGTCCTCACTGGGAATGGGCCAGAGGTTGTATACATAATTTGTTTCAACACGGTCCGCTCTATATGGTTGCTTGCTTCATTAGAATAAGCAAAAACCAGAGAGAGAGAGAGAGAGAGGATGAAAGTCAAAGTTTTAGTAGTGCAATCTTGGAAGTAGCATCCCATCAGTTTGCTGTATTCCATTCATTAGAAGCAAGTCACTTGGTCCACCCCATGCTCAAGGGGAAGGGATGAAACAAAGGGATAATTTAACTGGAAGCCACTTAAGAAGCTACCTACCACACAGCCCAAGTATTGACATATAAAAATAAATGTCCCCATTATAATTGCATTCCTTTTATTTCTCTATTTTTTTATGGCTAACACATCTTATTAAGACTCTATTAGGTATAAGTTGTATTGTCAATGAATGCCATTGTTGAAGGGAAAGAGAGGACTGCAAAATATTTGCTATAAAAAGGGGGGATGTCGAGTCTGCCAGAGTTGGGAAACACTATCCCAGATTATGTATAGTTCTAACAGGAATGAAGCATTAGGCAGGGAGAGATTGACAATGGAGCAGAGAGAGGGAGCAGAAACCCCTGAGAAGACAGACGAGATGGGAATCAGAGCATGTTAATGGGTTGGATTTTGATAAGTACAGAAAGATACGTGTCAAAGAAACTCAAGGAAATAGGATGATTACTTTCAAATATCTGAATGGGCAACCTGTGGAAGAGGAGTTAGATGTTTAATATTGCCCTAATCGATAGAATTTAGACCAGTGAATGGGAATGAGAAGGCACAACAATACATGAATAGAAAAGAAGTGATGTTTACCAATCAGAGCCATCCAGAGATCAACTAGGCTGCCAGAAAATGGCTTAACAAACCTTACTGCGTGTTTGCATTGGATCCATGCCTATGCTGCCTCACCACATGATGGAAAGATTAGAACAGGAAGTGGCTGCAATGAATGTCCATTAAGATTTCTTCTAACCACAGGTTCTTGGACACTCTGAAGTGTCATTTGCTAAGAGACTGTTTTGTGAAGACATCTGTGCTAGGCCCTTTGTGCATTCTCAAGGAGCGTGTTGTTTAGAAGAAGAGAAGCTTCGTCTTTTTAGTTTATGTCCTGCTTCTATGGAAGCAGAAGTCAGCATCTACTCAACGTTCCAGATGTTAGAGGGCAGAAGATACTGACTAGCACAGCAACGATACGAGACAAATGGACTGAGTCCATCGGAGGCTTAAAGTAAGTGATTCCTTCATTCGAAGGTGTGTACTGAATACCTTCCATATGCCAGATCTGTGTTAATTTTTGGCCACTGTGCTAGAGGCTAGTTTCAATTTTCATAGCAAGCTATCCTCATCTGAGTGAAACTAGGTCAGGGAGACAGGAGGACCTAAGCAGAACCTCTTAACTAGCTCCGAAAATATCAGACACACGACAGACTGGCATCTTGGCAAAGGTTAATTATGACAGTAGGCAAAGTCTCGTATTTGACACAGATGTGACAGTTTTCCTTTGAACATCCAGGGATGAGGCATGCTGGGCTGCTAGGAGCTGAGCCTGAGAAAGGATATCTGTTCAAGAAGTTTATTTAGAGCATAACCTTGGGAGAAGGGTTAGGGTTAGTACAGGAAGCAGGACACAGCAGGAGGAAAAGCTAAGCAAGAATGTCCCTCCGCTGGAGATGAGCCCACACGGAGGCTTAGCGGGTGGAGACACACACAGTCTGTCCTACCTTGAGGCCATTAATGCCCCTGTGTCACTAGGTCAGAGGCCACAGTCCATGTGGGTTTAGAAACAAGAATATCACTCATGACCTTAATCAAAGCAGGCTAGGTGGTGAGGTAGGAGCACAGACTTACTGAGTGTATTCAAGAAAGAGAACGGGAAGGGAGGAATTGCAGACAGTGGGGGTGGACAGCTCTTCCAAGAGGCACTACTGCAAATGGGAGCAGAGAAATGGAGTCATAGCTGGACAGGTACACAGGGTCAAGGGGGTCTTTTTAATGGAAAAATTATGTCCTGTTCTATGCTGATAGGGATAGTCGAATAGAGTAGAACACATGAGGATGCCAAGAGAAAGGTGAGGTTGGAGGGAATCAAGGGAGGGGCAGCCAGAGCACAAGTGGAGGGTGTGGCCTTGGGGGTAATTCACCTCTGGGATCAGGGGAAAAGCTAGACCATAAGGGCATATATTCATATGAACAGGAGAGAAGGGATGGTGATGGGAGCCTCTGGAAGTTCTCTTCTGATTGCTTTTAGTTTTCCCTGAACTAGAAACCACGGTCGTGAAGGAAAGTGAGGAGGACAGAAAAGGTGTTGGAGGTTTGAGGAGAGAGGAGAAGGGGTGAGGCAGTCACCTGGAGAGTGAGAAAGTAAATCGGGTGAGGGAATTCACGGTTACTAAGTAACTTTACTAATTCAAGTCGTTTTTAGTCGATGACTTGAGATTCCCTAGGTATACAGTCTGAAATCACGACTTATTGTATTCTTTCCATAACACAGTATGTCCTTTATGTCTGTTCCGTCCTTGTTGTACTCGCCAGAACTTCCAAAACACAAAGTTCTCTTGGTTTTTATCTCCTAAGTGTCTCTCATTCTCCTCCCTTCTCTTCAACTCGACAACCGCCCCCTTAGGACAAGCTGACATGTCTCGCCTGGACACTACAGTAGCCTCTTAATTTACTCTTGACCTCTTCTCTGGCCCTCATTCAATGCATTCTCTGTCCCAAAGGCTGAGTGAGTTTTCCAGCACACAAATCTGACCCTGTCACCATCGCTGTCTCTCCACAATGGTTCCCACTGCTTTTTAGCTGAAGACCCTGAACCAGCTTCTCCTTCTCATGTCCCCAGCTTCATCCCACTCCTCTCCTCTCACTCTGCGAGCTTCAGCCACACCAGCCTTCTCTCGGCTTTCCTCAAGCAACCCCACGCCCTTCCTTCTGAAATACTCTTGCACCTTCCCAACTTTGCTCAGTTAATGCCGATACATCTTTCATTTCTTGTAAAACCGGAACGGGAAGTAAAGAGAAATGGGAAGGACACTGAGAAGATTAATATACGATGCATTAGAGTTTTATAAGTAATCGAGAGAGCAAGAGTGAAGAACAAGCAATGTTTGGAGATGGATTAACTGAGAACTTTCCACAAAGACATCAGTACATATGTTCCAGGACGCAGTAAATACCAACCATGGTAAAAAAAAAAAAAAGAAATCCAGACCTGGTCACACTATAGAAAAACTGAAGAACACCAATAACCAAAAGAAAAACAGATTTCAAAAGAGGGAGAAAAACCAGACAAATAAAGACAGATCACCCTTAATGGAGTGGCAATTAGACTTGTAGGTGATTTCTCAACAGCAACAATGGAGACCAGAAGACAAAAGAATGATACTGTCAAATAAGAACCATCAACCTAAAATCGCAATCCAGTGAAACTATCTTTTAAGAACAGGGGCAAAGTAAAAGCATTTTCAAAGACTGAGAATTTGCCACTGGCAGTCCCTCAGGACAGGAAAGCCTAAAGGCAAAAGAAAGTGATTCAGATGAAACATCTGAGATAAAGAAGAAATGAAGAGCAAAGTGGTAATAAATAAGTGAATAGGAAAACTGGCAACGTAAAGCAACACTAGTGATGACAGATAGTTGGAAAAAGAGGTTAGAGAATGAATCTTCTCAGTCCTTATATTTTGCAGGTGTAGGATAAAGTTATTGATTAATTTTAGACTTTGACAATTTAAGCATGTAATTGACAATTTAAGCATTTAACTGGACTTCTAAAATTTCAATCTTTGTATTTTAACTGGAGCATTTGTCTCATTTGCATTTGAGTGATAAATTAAAGCTTAGGACTTCCCTGGTGGTGCAGTGGTTAAGAATCCGCCTGCCAATGCAGGGGACATGAGTTCGAGCCCTGGTCTGGGAAGATCCCACAGGCCGCGGAGCAATTAAGCCCATGCGCCACAACTACTGAGCCTGCACTCTAGAGCCCGCGAGCCACAACTACTGAGCCCATGCGCTGCAGCTACTGAAGCCTGTGCACTCTAGGGCCCCGTGCTGAAACTACTGAGCCTGCACACCTAGAGCCCGTGCTCCACAAGAGAAGCCACCTCAATGAGAAGCCCTCGCACTGCAATGAAGAGTAGCCCCCGCTCCTCACAACTAGAGAAAGCCCGCACGCAGCAACGAAGACCCAACGCAGCCAAAAATAAATAAATTTAATTAAAGCTTAGCTGTGAAATGCAAAATTTTGAAACATTAAGGGAAATATGGAAGATGTTTATGACCTCGAGGTAAGCAAAGATTTTTTTAAAACAGGTAACAAAGACCTATCATAAAAGACATGATTGGTAAATTTGGTTATATTAAAATTAAGGACATTTGTGCATCAACAGATGCCACAAGGAAGGTAGAAATACAAGACATAAAGTGGCTGAAGTTATTTACAACACATATAATACCATCAGCACCATAGGATATAAAGAAAAAACTCCCATTACTCAATAAGAAAAGACAAACAAAAAGATGTAAACAGGAATTTTACCAAAGAGGAAAGTCAAATGGTCAATAAACATTTTTAAAGGTGATTAACCTTATTAGCAATATGGTAAATGCAAATTACAACCACAGTGAACCAGCATTTCATATTCAACAGCTGGAAAAATTAAGAAGTCTGATAATGCTAAGATTGTGAAGGGTATGACCACTGTCCTGTGGGGTAGGTAAGGGAATGTGGCTTAGAAGCATCACACAGGGGACTGCTGAGGTGCTAGACACAGATTTCTAAATATATCTTATATTTATATAGATAAAATATATAAATATACATATAAACAAACATTTGTTTTACATACTCTTGAATGCATGATATATTTCACAATATAGCTCACATTTTAAGAAGTGAAAAGTAGATACAAACTATCAATACTATATATAATAACTTATAATAAAAAATATGAAAAAGAATATATATGTATAACCGAATCACTTTGCTGTACACCAGAAACTAACACAACACTGTAAATCAACCATACTTCAATTAAAAAAAAGTTTTAAAAGTGAAAAGTAAATAGCAACTGAGAAAGGTACAGCAATACATGTGGACAACATATTTGTTTCAAAAAGTTTTGCTATGAAACCACAGAGAAATGGCATTGCAGCTAGAAGAGCATGACAGGTCCATAAACAGTCCTTTTAAAGATGGGCAACAAAATAGCTAGTTTGAGTGCCCGTGGGAATGAGCCAGTAACACAGGAGAAACAGACGATGCAAAGCAGAGAGACAGAGTAACTGCAGAAATAAAAGCCTGGAACAGGCAGGAGTGGGTAGATGGTGCAGATCGTAAAGGAAAGAGCTTGCCTTTGAAAAACAGCAGCTGTGTCTCCCTCTTGTAACAGGATGCAGGGACAGATAGGCGTGTAGCTTTAGTGAAGGGAAGATGAGGGATTTCCCATCCATCCTGTAGCTTGGAAGTCAAGGTTGGAGGCTAAGAGAGAGGGAAGCAAAGAGGAGGGGGTGTAAGAATTTCAAGAACAGTTGGAGAATGTAGCAGAACCATGAGGGAGTGTTGAGGGCTCAAGCTGTGGGGCTCGTGGTCATGAATTTTCATGGAAACCCTTCCACGTGATATGTAATTTTCCCAGGTAACTTGGAGAGTTGGGTCCATGGGTTAACGAGGGTTGAGGGTGGCTGTAATCAGAGTCAGAAGTTTGTCATAAATTACAATAGAGGCAAAAGGATAAGAGAATCGAGCATGTTAGCAAGGGAAGAAGGAACTGAAAATGGAGTGATATGGGCGTGGGAAGGTCAAAGAAGTGGAGTTCTCATGTGGTGCGAAAATTGTCGAAGATGCCAGAGCAAGTGAGCTTGAAGAAGGTGAGGTGGTACATATGATGACTTAATGAATGAACCCATTGCAAACTGTCCTCTAGCTTGTAAGTTGCTAGAGGGGGTTGGTGAAGAGGCCCCACGATCACCCCATGAGAGAGCATCCTTAGGGATTATGTGCTAAACGGCCTCTGGGAGGCCAGAGACTCATCAGGAGAACTGCCACGTGGGCTAAGTCAAAGGTGGGCCTCAGAGCTGCAGACGGACGGACAGGGGAGGTGGCTAGAGCTCTGAGGAGCAGAGAGAGTCAAACAGTAGATGCAGAGTCCTGCTGAGGTTCACGCAGTAATGATGCCCCGGGACGGGACGGAAACAGGAGGTGGAGCCAAAGGGGCAGGAGCTGAGCACACAAAGAACGAAGCAGATGCGCGGAAGGAAGGAGGGAATGCGGTAGGAGTCTGACATTTTGCATGAAAGGTGTTGGATGCCTCTTACTGCAAGTGTCAGCCTAGGTGCAAGGCACAAGGTCAGCGTGAGCACTCATTCCCTCAAAGCAACTTCTACTGGAATCTCAAGACACTGAGAACTGCTCTGGAAAAGCAAGGTTTGGAAAAGGTAAATAGTAGCTCACCTAAAGTGGAAAAGGGGCATCTGTTCAGATGTGGGCAGAGGGGAGGATTCGCACGAGGGGCTTTGTGAAGGTCAGGGAGCATCTATGGCAAAAAAGAAAATAAGTCCTGATTTTTCTTCTTACTTTTCAGGTTCAAAAAGAGTGAAAGAAGTTAATATTTATGATTTAGTAAAGTTGTAAAGCAATGAGCGTTTGTGTGTGTGTGTGTGTTTTTGCCACTGAAATCGATCTACATCAGTTAAAATTAATGGAGTAAGTCAAACAAGAAGCCAAAGGAAGTGTCATTTATACTCTAGGGCTCACTGCTGAGCCTTGTTTACTCCTGATGCTTGAGATTTGAAGGCTTTCGCAGGCTCAGTGACTCCCTGCCTTATCATCTCCTGCTCTCACTGTTCGTCTCCCCAGCCCTGTGTGCCCCCTCCAGTCCACAGCTCCCCTGGGTGGTCTCCTCCAAAGCTATGATCTTTGCTAACACCTGCCTCTTCACGATTCTTACATCCTAACTCCAGCCCCAAACTCATCCCTGAGTCCCAACCTCCTGTGTATTAAACTATCCACTGAAAATCTCCATTCATGTGTCCACCAAGCATCTCAGACTCACTCTGGCCCAAAGGAGGACCTTCACTTCCAACATCTCCCAAAGACTGCTCATGCATTTTTCTATCATTGTTCCTCGAGAGCCCAACCCCCAGAGCCCAGCTCCCCAAACCCCTGAAGGCTTTTCCCCACTCAACATCCTGTCATTCATCAAGGCTCAAGAATTTCTCTTACTTAACAGCTGATATTAATTTATTGAACATTAAAAAGTATTCACCCTCACTACTAATCAAAAATGCAAATCAATGGAGAAGGAAAAACAGACCACATTCTCATCACCCAGTTTGAAAACATGAAAAAGATAGTCTCTGATGTGGTTAACAGGCAGTGAAATGAACGCTTTCAAGTGCCACTGATGGGAAGGCAAACCCCTCACAGGGCCACCTGGCAAGTGCAGCACACATCTTTAAAAACACACCCCTTCACTCAGTCACTTCACTTCTTGAAATCTACACCAAGGAAAGAAACTGGCGGAAAAATGTAAGTATTTAACTACAATTAGCTTTACTACATTTTTGAAACAGTAAAAACTTATAAATAGCATAAATGCCTAAACAGCCTAAATGAGGGATTTGTTAAATAAACTGTGGTACATGTGTGATTTCTTCACAGCCATTAAGAATAACTATATAGGTGTGCTTTTTTTTTTTTTTTTTGCGGTACGCGGGCTTCTCACTGTTGTGGCCTCTCCCGTTGCGGAGCACAGGCTCCGGACGCGCAGGTTCAGCGACCATGGCTCACGGGCCCAGCCGCTCCGCGGCATGTGGGATCTCCCCAGACCGGTGCACGAACCCGTGTCCCCTGCATCAGCAGGCGGACTCTCAACCACTGTGCCACCAGGGAAGCCAGGTGTGCATTTTATTGACACAAATGATACCCACATATATTTTAGACATGAAGAAAGGTTGCAAAATAATATATAGTTTCCATCTTAGTTTAAAAATATATTAATGTATATATCTAAACAGAAAAAGATACTCTAGGTACTGTGTGCAGCTCTTATGTAAGTTATTTCAAAATAAAACTGCTAAAGAAAAAAAATCTGATCTGTTGACGACTTCTCTGCTAAAAAAGCATATGAACTCCCCAAAGTTAACTCTTATTATCAGCACATAAATATGTAAACTATGAGACCATAAAAGGACGAATGTAAAACTGTAATACCTATGATTCTGGGGTCAGCACCTGCCTCCTAAAAAAGAGGTAACTGCCTCCAACCCTTTTCTATAACCAAGTTGTTGTAACGTCAGGTAAAATAAATATGGCTCACCTACTTATGCAGAAATAAGTAAAATAAAACAAAAGTTAAGAAGTAGGGCTTCCCTGGTGGCGCAGTGGTTGAGGGTCCGCCTGCCATGCAGGGGACACGGGTTCGTGCCCTGGTCTGGGAGGATCCCACATGAGGCGGAGCAACTAAGCCCGTGCACCACAACTATTGAGCCTGCGCTCTAGAGCCCGCAAGCCACAACTACCGAGCCTGCGCTCTAGAGCCCATGCTCCACAAGAGAAGCCACTGCAATGAGAAGCCCGCACCCTGCAACCAAGACCCAACGTAGCCAAAAATAAAAAAATGAAATTGATTCTGTAAAAAAAAAAAAGAAGTAGGACACAAGTTCAAGTTGGACAGAATCTAAACAACAATCTGAGGCAACATATGCTAACTGCCAGAGCAGTACAGGCTAAAGGTGCAGAAGACAAGGACGGACATGGTCAAGGAGGATGTCATGGGAAGGGCAGGCTTGAGTCTGACTTAAGTGACAGGAAGAAAGAATGAAAAATATATTTCAATCAAGATACATATTAAGAAACTGAAATCGTGGATACTGCATTTAGGAAAAACTAGAAGACTGATTAAAATGAAAAGAATGACCCTGTGGAAGAGCTATGAGAGATAAGGGGGGCAGGGTTTAGAGGCCATACACGTGCACAACACACATACAATATACACAATACACTCACACACACACCCCACACACACTCATACAACATACACATTCACACGCACAACATACAAATACACTCACTACTCATACACCCCATACACACTCACACACAACATACACCATATACACAACACACACAATACAAACACACCACACCACAAATATACACAAACACACTACAGCATACAAAACACACCACACACACAACACACATACAATACACCCAACATACCTCGCATGCAGAAAACAGGAGTAAACACCTAATTCCTTGATCCAAAAAAGTTGTATTATAGAGAAAATTACATTTGGTGTAATGCAACTTATTCATATTTCTGTCTTACAAAATCTGTCTCTGCCTTTCATGTTTCACCCTCCCACCCCTCCACCCCACTGGCTTTGCCTCCTGCAAACATCTGGGTGCCAGTCTCCTGGGGGCAGATGTGACTATTCTTTATCAGACGTTTTCCACCCAGGCTGTCCCCTGTCTGCCACCACACTTGGCACTTCCATTGGTTTACTTCTTGATACCCCCTTCTCGACTCGTTTAGAAAGATTCCAGATTCTGTCCCTCTCCAAACACAGCTAGTGGCTTCCACGTTCCACCCTGTAATAGGGCTCTGAATTCCCCACTCATCTGACATTGTCTCTTCTGTTATTTGTGTGTGTGTGTTTATTGCTTATACCTTTGTATTAAGATGATTTTTCTATCATTCTGTTGGGGTTTGGGAAGGGTATGGAGATTGTTAATTACATGTGTTCATTCTGTGTTTAAAGGAAAGTCCCTATAATAAGTTCTAATTGTGGAAGTGAGAAAGGGGTCTGGCTAATAGTAATGATAAAAACTTATTCAGAGAATAAGTTTTTACCTTCGGAGACCAACCAAGGAACCCCACGTTTAAAAAATAAAATGATCTCAGACTCTTGGCGGTGGGAGTGCCCAGCATTATATACAGCCTGTTTAGGCAAAAATAATAATGACTTTCCCCACATATACAAATTGACTCTAAGCATGCATGACTTTGCATTTCAATCCTGTCACTACTGGGTGGAAGCAACTTTTTCTTTTTTTTTTTGCGGTACGCGGGCCTCTCACTGTTGTGGCCTCTCCCGTTGCGGAGCACAGGCTCACTGGGCCATAGCTCATGGGCCCAGCTGCTCCGCGGCATGTGGGATCTTTCCAGACCGGGGCACGAACCCATGTCCCCTGCATTGGCAGGCTGACTCTCAACCACTGCGCCACCAGGGAAGCCCCGGAAGCAACTTTTATGAAACAAACTTAAGCAATGGAAAGAAAACTCAGTTATTTAAAAATGAGCTGGAGTCCATATTCATTCAAACAAATAAGAGAATCATAGACTTAAATTTCTGGATGGCCTCAGGTTTTCCTCGACCTTCAGACGTCATGCAGTTGAACCTCTAAAGCAGTGTTTCCTGCCACGCGCCAGGCTTTCAAAGGCCCCTGATGCTGCCATTTTTATTCGGACCCTTCCTGCCTTTCTCCCTGACCCCATCCCGCAGTCTTCACTCCCTCTGCAAACACACATCCCATTCAGCAATACCAGAAAGAAGGTGCTGATGAGCCAACGGCATTGCTTTTAGTTGTTTTAATGGTGATCGGAGACGTAAAGGCTGTTAAAACAAGGCAGGATTAGTATGAGAAAGGGTCTTGCAGAGAGTTTCCAGGGGGCTGGACAAAAAAAAAACACTTTAATTTTTTTTGGAAAAGATGATGAACTTGAAGAAGGACTCTGGGATCCTCCAACCCTAGCCCCAAAATGGAACTCCCTAAGTAGAATGGCTTCTGAAGCCAGGCGCTTTGTCCTTCTTGTCATTGCTTTGTCTACAAGATCTAGTGCAGTGCAGGCACATACATTTTTGTTGGGTAAATAAATAGAATTATTAAAGGAAAATGGCTCAATAACAATCCTGTACATGTACTCTGGAATATTATGCAGCATTTAAACAAAATGTTAAATCTCTATATACTGAAAGACAAAAACTCTAAGACATATGGTTGAGTCATTTAAAAAAGTAAACAAAATAATGTATTTGATAAGTATAGGAAAAAATCTAGAGGTATATGCAATAAATATTACAGATGTTATCTCTGGGAAAGAGAATACTAAGGGAGACTGTTTTATCCATATTATTTGAATATCTTCAACAAGAGCATATTTATGTATTACTTGCATAGATAAAAAATAAAGCAAATGTACCAATTAACCAACTGATATGTTTTCTGAATTTTTATTCATTCATTTTTTATGTCTTGGGCACTTGTGGTAAATTTTCATATTTTTGTTTATCTTTTAAATGTTCTGTTTACATTTCACTTTTTTATTTTAAAAACTGTAAATTACTGCTTAGTAATTCCTATTTTTCCTATTGATAATACAATTTTTTATTGTAACAAGTTTATTTTTTAAGTTATGATCTCACATAATAAACATGTAAACGAACACACACTTATTAACAATTAACAAAAATTAAGCCATACTACTTTTCAACTGACATATTTTTTTACTATGCATTAGATATTTCCATATGACTATTATACAACTATATCAGTAATCATAGTGATTTCATTCTATTCCTTTGTATGGATATATATCATAATCTTATAACCTCCTTCTTTTTGGATATTTATGCTATATTCCAATTTTTTTACTATTATAAACAACAATTCCAAGAAGTATAAAGTTGAGTTTGATTGGTTTGCATTTGTAATAAAGCTTTAGTAGTGCCAGTTACTATCCAGAAAGGTTGCACTATTTTAAACTTGTAGTGTGCAGGAATTCATTTCTCCCTACCAATACAAAAATTGACTTTAGTGTTTAAAAAAATCTTCATTATATGATAAGAGGAAAAATAGAATCATATTGTTTAAATGTATGAGTCTTTAATTATTAGTGAAAATGTTAATATTTGTCTTTAATTCTTTAGTGACGTATCTGTTCATGCCCTTTGTCTTTGCTTACTGGGATATTCACTTTTCTTATTGACTTATAAGCTCTCTTTATATATTAAGGCTATTTGGTCTTTACAACATGTGTTGAAATCTTTTTTACCAGGTCATTTGATTTTAAATATTATTTCTAAAACTTTTTATCATGATCCTTTAAGTTCTTACTTATTAAAATTTAGTAATATTTTCTCTTACCACTTTTTCCTCAGGGTCATGTTTAAACAATCACCCAAAATATATATGTAAGAAAATAAAAATCCTTAAAGCACTAGTATAGTTTCATTTTTTTACCATTAAAATATTTAAAATATAAGTAAAAAAGAAAACATGTGCCGAGGTGCACAAAACATAAAAACATTAAATTTAAAACTTTAATTCACATTTTATTGATTGATTTATTTATATGCAAACAGGTAGGACATGAAATTTATTTTTTCCAAAATGGTTAGTTAGCTAATTATCCCAATACCAATAAATAAATATCAACTATTTATCCACTGTTATATAATACCACCTTCATTATATAATATAATAAAGTTGGAAATAAACATGGGTTTGTTTCTGAATTTTTATTCATTCATTCATTTATTCATTCAACCAACCTTGACTAAGTGAATACTATGCTCTGGGAACTGTTTAGCACTGAATGAGAGGGACATGGTTCCTGCTTTTTGCAGCTTTTGATGAAGTAGTAGGCACAGACACTGACCCAACTGTGATCAGCACAAACAACACAAAGCAGAGCAGCAGAGTGACAGCACGGAAAGAAGGAGGACAGGAGAGCTATTGTAGCAAAAGCGATCAGTGGAGGCGTCTGGAAGGACTTGATAATTGAGCCAACACCTGAGAGAAGCAAAAGGAACATGAATACCACAAAGGAGCCCCAAATGGGGCTTTTCTGGTGGCACAGTGGTTGAGAATCTGCCTGCTAATGCAGGGGACACAGGTTCGAGCCTTGGTCTGGGAGGATCCCACATGCCGCGGAGCAACTAGGCCCGTGCGCCACGACTACTGAGCCTGCACGTCTGGAGCCTGTGCTCCGCAACAAGAGAGGCCACGATAGTGAGAGGCCCGCGCACCGCGATGAAGAGTGGCCCCCGCTTGCCACAACTAGAGAAAGCCCTCGCACAGAAATGAAGACCTAACACAGCAAAAATAAATAAATATCCTTCTTTAAAAAAAAAAAAAAAAAAGGAGCCCCAAATGTAGTAAGGAAATAAACTTGTGAAAGTTTGGGGGTAGAGAAACAGCAAGTGCAAAGACCCCGGGGCAGGAACAGATTTACTGTTTGCGGGGGAAGAGCAAAAAGGCCAAAGCAGCTGGACCAAAATAAACGAGCAGAAGTTCAGAGATTTAGACGGGGCTCTTTGCAGGCCATGGATGAAGATTCTTTACTTAGGGAGTGTGGTCTGATTTACATCAATTAAATGAGCACCTTTGTAGCTGTGTGGAAAACTGACCAAGTCAGCCTGTGACAGGACTAGGAGTCCAGGTAAGAAGCACCTGGAGCCACATCCAAGAGAGACTAGGGTGGGAGGTACCAAGACAGCGAGAAGGGATCAGATTCAAGCTATGACACTAAGTTAGAGCTCACAGGACTTGGTGATTTGCTGGACGTAAGGGAAAGGAAGGAATTTGGGGACGGCCCGAACAACTGAGATGGGAAAAACTGGAGGTGCAGAAATTTCCATAAGGAACATCAAGAGTTTTATTTTGAACATGTTCAGGTTCAAATTCTTATGACCTATCCAAGTGGTGATATTAAGTGGGTGGCTGGATATACAAGTCTGGACCTCAGGGGGAAAGTTCAGGCTGGAGATACAAGTTTGGGAGAGTCACTGGTATCCAGGTGGTGTGCAGGGCCTGCAGATCTCCTGGGGAGAGAGCGTTAGGGCAGATAATCAGAGGGCCCAGGGGAAGAGAAGGAGAATGCGGAGGAATGACCAGTGAGGGAGGAGAGCACGTGGTGCCCTGAGATGGAGCCAGGACAGGGTTTTAAGAAGGATGGCGGGATCTGCTCCCTCAGGCTGCTGAGGGGTGACCAAGGTCAAGACTGCAAATGGACGGCTGCGTTGGGTGAACTCAAGGTCATTGGCAACACAGACAAGAGCTGCTGCAGTGGAAGAGTACAGCTCCCAGCTGAAGAGAGTTCGGGGCAAAAAGAATAAGGGTGAAGTGCAGAAACAGAAATAGATGTTTGGAGGCTGCTTGGAGAAGTGTGTACAATCAGGGACTCACATTTTTTTTAATGGAAGCTAATTCAGCATGTTTTGCACACTGATGGAGTAACCCAGGAGAAAGAAAAAATTAACCATGAAGGTGAGGGGGATAAAGGCAGGAACAAGAGGAAATAGAATCCAGACCCAGTTTGGGGGTCGAACTTTGTTTGGGCCAAGGATGGTTCTTCCATTCGTCTGTCTCACTAACCTTGGCCTAAACCCACTTAATTCTAGAAATCTATGGAGCATTTTAATGTCTGATAAAGCAAGGGACCTCTTGCTAACAGTTTTTATCCTTATTTTCAAAATTTATCATGGGCTTCCCTGGTGGCGCAGTGGTTGAGAGTCCACCTGCCGATGCAGGGGACATGGGTTCGTGTCCCGGTCTGGGAGGATCCCACATGCCGTGGAGCGGCTGGGCCCGTGAGCCATGGCCGCTAAGCCTGCGCATCCGGAGCCTGTGCTCCGCGACGGGTGAGGCCACAACAGTGAGAGGCCCGCGTACCGCGCAAAAAAAAAAAAAATTTATCATGAGTAGTTGAGCATATATGTATTTCCAGCTAACCTAAGTTTTTCACATCAAGTTGTTTTCATTTGAAGTGATAATACTTTTATATGGTTCGAAATTCAAAAGTTACAAAAGGCATACAATGAAAAAAATCTTCCTTTTACTAGTATTTCCCAAACAGGCATTTCCCCCACCTGAAGGCCAGTAATGTCACCATTTCCTGGATATTCTATCTGAGAATATTTTATGCACAAACACATTTATAATTCTTTCTTTCCCCCTTTTTATACGATTAGTGACACAGCTCTGTTTTTTTTTTCACTTACAATATATCAGAGATTATTTGATATCTCTAAGTAACTAAGAAATATTCTCATTCTTAAAAAAAAAAAAAAAGAAATCTAATAAGGAAAAAGCCTCTACGAAGAAAGACACCACAAGAGAAACACAAGGACGCAAGTTAGAAATAGCAAGATGAGACAAAAATAAAAGAAAAAATCAGATAAAGAAAATAAATTGGAAGGCAAACAAGGGATAAGAGATACTGTTGAAACATAGTGAGGGAAGTAGAAGACAGAAATGAGAAAAAACGAACAATGGAAATCAAAAATTTAAAAGGATTAGAGGGAAGACAAAAGCTACCAGAGACTGCAAAGGCAAACAAGGTATGCATGGTTAAAATCTCCCACAAACAATGACAATAATAATATTATTAGCAATGGGATAGAACATATATTTAAATACATAATTAAAAGCAAACTTTCCTGACATAAAAGAAGATATGATTCTAAGTGAGAAAAGCACACACTATGTCTGAGAAACTGATCAGTATCATCAATGCAGATGCATATTCTAGTAAGGTTATCGGAACTCAAAGATAAAGAAAGACTCCTTTGGGCAGGTAGGCAAAAAGATCAGCCTGGCTTCTGATTCCCTCCCAGCAACAGTCAACCCCAGAAGACAATGGAGCAATAACTCTAAGATTAGAAACAAAGCAATAACCCCATGACCTAAGGATTTTATATCCAACCAAACTGTCCGTTAAACACAAAGGTGACAGAGAGTTTTGAAGTTGCACAAACTCAGGGGCCACAACTCCTGAGACGGTCTTGAGGAAGTCCCAGGGGGCGAACTTCAGTCAAGCAAAACCACCACAGAAGGACTAAAGGTGCTGTGGTGACAAATGGGAAGGAGAAGAGCGTAAAGGCCACCTACGCTGAGGATGCAGAGACGACACAAGTAACAAATGGGGGCAGTGGGAGAAAATGGCAGATAGGGTCCCTCTGTCCATTGTCATAGTGAGAGGATGTGATTTAAAGTTGACACATCAAGTACGGGAAGTGTGAGCAGATTACCCTGCGCAAATAAAAATACCGGGCTGGGGAGGTACAAACTATTGGGTGTAAGATTGGCTCAAGGACGTATTGTGCAACATGGGGAATATAACCAATAGTAATGACTGTAAATGGAAAGTAACCTTTAAAAATTGTGTAAAAACTTTTAAAAATGTAAATACTGAGAAATATATTATTACTGATTAAAATCAGGTTATAGAAGAAAAAGAGGCCAGGGGAAGGATCTAATACCATCACTGCCATCTAAAAAAGTAAAGAGTAAAAGTAAGTGTAATATTATATTTATAAAAGTAGCCAATAAAACAAGAATATGTACATTAAATATAAAGACTCTATACAAAGAGCAAAGAAAACAGATCGTGTAAGTGAAAGACTTTTTAAAAATATTCTAGAAGTGGAAATCCAGCATAAAGTAATGTGACAGATAAACATCAGCTGTAAAATTCAAACTAGAACCTCTAACACTTCAATTGGTACAATTACTGGAAGAACTGTAAGACCACAGCTCTGCAAAGGAGCTGGGGACCCACCTAGTACAGCCCTTCATCCTGCAGTTGAGGAAAGTGAAGACTAAAGAGATGCAACATCTTACTCAAAATCAAACAGAAACTCAAGAGTCTCTTACACCTAGAATGCAGCACCATTTTCGTTACCTGTTCTCAGAAACATTTGTTCATAAAGGATATTGTGATGATTTTTAAACCCGCCTGCACATTCTGTGAATCCTCAGGAAGTGGTGGGGTCTGTCTCCTCCCCTAAAATGTGGGCCGACCTTAGTGACTCACTGGTAACTAATAGAATGTAGCAGAAGTTCGTCACACAGCTTCTGGAGGCACATGAGAAAAGGCTGGGTAGTTTCTGTCTCACTTGTTTTCTTGCGTCACTCACATTCGGAGCACTGAGCTGCCACGAGGCCACCATGTTGCGAGGAAGCCCAGGCCATGTGTAGATGATACAGCCGAGGTTCCAGACAATGGTCCCCTGGCCATTGAGTCATAGTTCCCCTTCTGCTTTCTGCCACTGAGTCTTCCTAGCTGCTTCCAGACACCGTGGAGCAGAGACAAGCCATTCCCACTGTACAGTGCCTGAATTCCTGACCCACAGAATCTCTGCACATAACAAAACGGTTGTTTTATGCCACTAAATTTTGGGGTGGTCTGTTACAGCAGCATGAAAATGAACACTATTTTTTCCCTACTACTAAGGACTTTTAAAAGGGGAGCCAAGAGGAAGGCCAACTAAAGCCAAAAGGCCATACTTGATTTGAGAAAAGAAATAAAACTTGTTTCTGAATTTTAACTTTCTGCAACACAGATTTTTTTTTTTTGAGGAACCAATATAAGGCAATACCAAGAGGTTTTTCATTTTTAAATGTCATGAAATTTTTCAGATGATAAACACTTGCTTAGCAGTACAGCTCTGAAGCAAATATCTAGGCAATTAATCACATGTATACAGGATTTTTTTTTCCTGTGGAGAAATTTTTTGTCGTTGAAAAATAGAGCTTTATTTTAAAACTATTTGAAAACAAAAGCAAACCAGAGGCTCCTCTGCTGTAAAGTACAATATGGCTGATTTACTTTCATAATGTAAACATTATTCTTTTTTTCTAATTTTCTTAAGCCAAGTAAACAAAGGGTGTTGAGAGCTTGTGTTGGTATCAAGTGTGTGCCTGATGACAAGCCAGCCTGGCAGTTAGACACATTCAGAGACCTGGAAAACCAAAGTGTTGTATTAAGTGCTTCTATTAGTTTCCTATGGCTGCTGTAAACAAATTACCTCAAAATTGGAGGCTTAAAACAACAAAATTGTTTTGTTTCAGTTTTGGAGGTTAGAAGCCCTAAGTCAAGGGGTTAGCATAGCCACATCCTCTCTGAAGCCTCTAGGGAGAATCCTTCCCTGCCTTTGAGACAGGCTGGGACTTGGGACCTGGCACCCTTTGCTGCAATGCTTGCACCTGGACAAACGTGGCCTGGAGCTACAAAATACAAAGAAACTATAAGGGCCTAAAAATAACTGTGTGCATGCACAGTTGGGGCAAATTCTGCACAAAGAGACCAAAAAGCCCAACTGCCACTTCTGAAGAGCCCAGAGCAAAAGCAGGGAAGGGGGTCGGGAACAAAAGCAGGGTACTGCGCATGCCCCCTGCACACACCACCACTGACGGGGTGGGCAAATCACCTAAGCCACCCCTCCCGCCTGACCCCTGTACACACCCCTACCCTCAGCCCATATGAGGAATCAGCTAATAGGGGAGCAAGGCTGCAAGGGAATCTGTTACTTATTCTCTCTCCCTCCTACGCAGCAGGGGGCCCAGCAAAGCCTTGCCTGAGTTTATTGTCTGGCCTCTGATCAATTTCCATTGATTAAGGAGGCCAAGAACCCTGATGGGTAACACCGTCTCCAGCTTCCCGTGGTGGCTACCAATCCTTGGGGTGCCTCGGCTTGTGGCTGCATCTCTGCCTCAGTCTTCACAAGGCCTTGTCCTCTCTGTGTCTGTCACCCTCCTCTTCTTATAAGGACACCCGTCATACTGAATTTAGGGCCCCTACTCCAGTTTCATCCCATCTTAACCAGATTATATCTGTAAAGACCCTCTTTCCAAATAAGGTCACACTCACCGGTACAGGGGTCAGGGTTAGGACTTGAATATATGTTTTGGGGGGACACAGTGCAACTAACAACAGTGTCCAAAACAGAGATCTAAATAAAGGGCTGTGATTGTGGGTAAGATGGGATACTTAACTGCAGGGATCCCTCTACCACTTCGTTTGAAGCCAAGAACCTGGATTTAAATGCTGACTAGCTGTGAAGCTGTGCAAAAGCCCTTTCACCTCTCCAGTCTCAGAACACTTATCCGTGAGCGGGGATTAACTGAGGCAAGTGTGGTCATAGATCAGCGACCTGGGCATCACCCTGTGAGAAATGCTGACACTCAGGCCCGACCCTGGACCAACTGAGCCATAATTTGCATTTAAGTTGGAGCTCGAGCTGCTTCTGAGGCACATTAAAGCTTGAGGAGCACTTAGCACAGTCCTTGGGGCATGATAATTTGCCAATAAATGCTAATCCCCCCTGCTCATAAACCCCACGAAGGCACTTAAATAAAAGAGCTGAGTTTACATTTAACTTAATAACTGTGGACTAAAATGAAAGAAGGGAGGAGGGTAGGCCGTTCTCAAAATCTCTCATTCAGAAAAACTTGGCTAACTAGCAACAGGCTGTTAGTGAAACACTTAACTTTTGGGACTCTTTGGAATATATCAACTTTTTTTTTTAATTTAAGGAAAGATTGCTCACACTACATGGGGAAAAGAAATCCAGAGATGGGACACAGCTCACCCACAGTTTTTAAGGTTGTGTTATCTGAAATGGGTGAATTCACGGGTTGCTGGTGTGTAATTCTTATGGAAATGAAAACAATTATTTACGTGTAAAAACATAACAAAAAGCTTGGAAGTCATGCCTCCATCTCTCAGAACGAGAAAAGAGCTGCACAAACTGAAAGTCAATGACTTTTCTTAGCTCCATGAGAGAACTGAGGTCCCAGGATAAACCACCACCCTGAAAACTGGAGAGACAGGTGAGAACAGAGAACACAGGACCACACGGCGGAAGCCTCTGCAGCCAGAAGCAGGTAGGGACACACCCATGGTACCTGCAGCAAGGTGCTGGCGGAAGCTGACGTTGGGCTAACAGTCTAAGCAAGGACCCCCATGTTTTCATGCAGTTTACCTCTGGCACTCCCACCAGGTTCTCATGGTGAAGATGGGAGAAAAAGCCCCTTGTTTAGCTGGGGTGAGGGGAGTAGCCGTTTCGAAATACGTCACAACAAATGCCAACCAACCCAGCAAGAGGAAAGACCTCAGTAAATGAGAAACAAATCCTGACTTAGGAAGGGGGGGGTTTTGTTCAAAGGGATGATTGCAAGGGGGAGAGAGAGAGGGGGGAGAGGGGGTGATGGAAACCATAAGATCTGCAAGCATCTCCAGACTTAGGCAAAAAGGGGGTTTCTTTTATAAAAGGAGTAAACAAGGTTAGGAGGACCCAGGTGTGGGGGGAGCTGGGGGAAAGGAGAACATGATCAGATAGATCAGAGGATATTCCACTCAGAGGCCAGCCTGTTCTCAGCAGGGGCTGTCTGTAGGCTCAGGCAGAGGATGGGCAAAGTTCAGGCCCCTGGGGCAGGATGGACGTTTAACCAAAGTTTGACTAACACACATTTTGTTCCCATTGATCAGTGGGGACATAATAGTTCAGTTCATTTCAGAGGTAAAGAATGGGAATTTAGAGGGACTGTGTCTGGCCTTTTCATAAGTAATCAAGGGGCTCCTGTGAGTCTCGCCTAGTCATACGGGGCTGGGGCGGGGATGGGGAACGATGAGCCTTTTCTCTGAACACAAAGTGTGGGAGATCTCTTAACCTTCACTGTTTTCCAGGAGCATAGAGTTCGGGTAACAGTCAGCACTGTCAGCAGTAAGCGCTTCCAGGACAATCTAAGACTCTTCACTTAGGAACTTCCCTGTTGGTCCAGTGGTTAAGACTGCGCCTTCTAATGCAAGGGGTGCAGGTTTGATATCTGGTTGGGGAGCTAAGATCCCACATGCCTTGCAGTCAAAAAACCAAAACAGAAAATAGAAGCAATATTGTAACAAATTCAATAGAGACTTTAAAAATGGTCCATGTCAAAAAAAAAGAGAGAGAAGAAAAAATAAGACTCTTCACTTATTTCTCCTTTGACTCTTCCTTTCTTTACTTTGATTTGAGCTTCTGACCCTTACCCTTGTCCTTCTCTCTGAAGAACTTTTAAATATTTCTTGCAAGGCAGGTCTACTGGTGACAAATTTTCTCAGTTTTTCTTTATCTGAGGAGGTCTGTATTTCTCCTTTACTTTCAAAGGATAATTGTGCTGGGTACAAAACTCTAGGTCAGTGTATTTTTTTCTTTCAAAACTCTGAACATTTCACCCCACTGTCTTCTACCTTGCATGGCTTCTAGTGAGAAGTCTGATGTGATGCTGACCTTTGTTTCTCCACCGGTAAGTTCAGGCAGTGTGCAATGCCGAGACTTTTATAATTATAAAGTAGAGAAGGGAAGTGTGTGTGTCCCTCATTGTTTCAGTGCATCCTCAGAAATAATCCCCAGTAATTTGAGTGGCTTTGATGCACTTTTTTTTCCAGGTTTTTTTCCCCCCCGGGGGCAGCAAAAATATATGGCTTGAGTGGGATAAATGCCATCCTCCTTTAAAAGTTCCATAATTATCTTAAAACCAACCCCAATATACATACAATCTAAATGAAACAGATTACTTGCTTTGTGAGCAGCTTCAGACTAAATTCCCCAGCTTACTCCTTCAATTCTAGACCCTTCTATGTAATATGTAGCTATTGTTCAGAGATAAATATAAACACACAAATACGCTTTTAGAAACAAAAACTAGATTGCAACCCGCACACTCTTCTACAACTTTCTTTTCTCACGTAATGGCCATAATTATACTAAGGGCATATTTGCGAATCAGTCCATATAGATCTGTACTGTGCTACATTTGTGGATGCATCACAAACTTTTTGTTCTTTAAAATTTAGAGTGTTTTCAATTGCCTGCCATCCAAACAATACACAATGAATATTCTTGTACACTGTTATATCACATAGATTGTGCTGTTACATCCGTGGGACAAATTCTGGGAAGTAAGATTGCTGGGTCACGGGATAGAAAAGTTAAAATGCGGGTAGACATGGCCAAATTACACTCTAAAAAGGTTGTAATAAACTATTACTGACAGGATATACAGGTGTTTGTCTTAACTCCTCTCCCCTTCATCTTAACACTTTATTAGTAATTGTTTAAATAATTGTCAGTCTTACAAGAAAACACACACACACTTGTTATTACATTTAAATTTGCATTTCTCAAGTAATTAGAGATATGTAGATTCTTTTACCAGTGTTTTTTTTTTGGATCAGTTGTATTTGTTCTGTATATTGCTTGTTTATATCTTTTGCTTATTTTTCTATTGAGTTGTCTTTCTCTTACTGATTATTAGAAACTCTTTCTATACTAGAGATATTAAAGCCCTGCTTGCTAAATATTGCAAACATTTCCTCCCAAAGTTTTGTCTTTTATTTACGTACACATATATGTTAACCTATTCATTTACACCACTGTTTCTCAAACTGTCGTTGATGGAGTGCCTGTAAGATAATCATGTGGGGTGCTCACTAAAAATGGAGATTCTGGGGCGCAAGCACTCTATGAGAATCTCTTGGAAAAGGACACAGGATTTTGTATTTAAAACAAATATCTAGATGGTAGAACTATTGTTTCATAGTCACTTATTTTTATGACTTAGATAATTATTAAATACATGACATTTTATGTTTTTGCATATATTTAGTCTTCAATCCATCTTAATTTGCTTCCTGTTATGATGCAAAAATCTAAATTAACTGTATTTTTTAATGTCTTTAATTATGCCAGCATTTATTAATAAACCGTTCTTTTCCCACTAAATTAAAGCATCACCCTTATATTAGATTGTAGACTTTCTCACATTTCCATACTTTTAAAAAGACACATCCCTTTATTCTTTTTGTAAAATATTATGTGTTTATAATAGAGAATTTGTGACATGCAGAATAATAAGAAATTTTAAAAATCCAGCTGTAGTAGATTGAATAGTATCTCTCCAAAATTCATGTCTACCTGCACATGTAACATTTGGAAATTGGGTCTTTGCAGATGTAATTAAGATGAGATCATACAGGATTAGGGTGGGTCCTAATTAAAGAATTAGTATCTATACAAAAAGAGGACAGATGGACAGTGAATGCCATGTGAAGACAGAGGCTGAGATTGGAAGCCACAGAACATCAAGGAAAGCCAAGGCTTACCCACAACCACCAGAAGGTACGACAGGGGCATGGAACAGATCCTCCCTCAGAGCTTCCAAAAGAACCAGCCTTGTCGCATCTTGATTTTGGACTGCTGGACCCCAGAGCTGCAAGTGAATAAGTTTCTGTTGTTTTATGCCATGAGTTTGTGGTCCTCTAGGAAAACAATATACCAACTAATCAGAAACAACGAGCTTTAACATTAGATGGTCCTCATTACAGATGTTGTGTACGTATGTATATATACATGTGTACATGTAATAGATTGACAGAAATACTTCCAGTATAATGAGGTAATTCTGTACATTCTGCATTATTAAACATTATTTTACTTGAATTTATCTGAAGAAAAAGAATAGATTTGTCCTATTAGTCCAGTGATGGTTTTTCCTATTTCTGTGCTAATATCTTGGTGTTTAATTTTTTATAGGACAAACGCTTATCACTCTTCTTTTTCAAGGTCTTTTTTTTTTTTTTGGCCTCACCGCACAGCTTGTGGGATCTTACTTCCCCGATCAGGGATCAAACCCAGGGCCCTGGGCAGTGAAAGCGTGGAGTCCTAACCACTGGACCGCTAAGGAGTTCCCTTCAAGGTTTTCTTCATCATTTACAACCATGTGATCTTCCCTTCAAAATTTAAAATTAGTCAGTTCTAACTTATCCTCAAGAGAATCTGGAATTCTGATGGCAATTGTGCTAATTTGCAAATTTGGCTTGGGAAGAATTGGCATATTTTTGGTACTGATTTCTCATCCACAGATATGGCAGGTTTTTCTTTTTTTCTGGTCTTGTTTCCGCCTTTCAGCAAAGGGCAAGGGATTTCATCATCAGGATCTTGTAACTCGTTAAACTTTATTCCCAATTATTTTATAGTTTTTGACGCTGTTGCAGATAAAATATTTTTATTTTTAATAGGTTATTGCTTTTTCAAAAGGAAAATTGCTAGTTTTTCCTCTGCTTCAGACTCTCTTGAGTTTTAAGCCTTTTACTGAACTCATTTAAAACGGAGGCATGAGTTTTCGCACTTGGCCGCTGAAGCCCTACATAAGCACTGGCTTCCATGTATCTCAGTCCCCTTTGTACCCTGTGAGCTTCACAACCACGTCATAAAGCGTGGTGTCTGGTGTCTCCACTGCGCAAATGAGGGAGCTCAGCTCAGAGAGGCAAGTGATCTGCCCAGGGTCTCTCTCACACCATTTTGGCCTACCTGACAAAACCAGTTCCTAGGATACAATGCAGTCAGGAAGTTGGTACCGAGGCACGATTTCATTCGCACCAAAACGGGAAAGTTCCATGCTTACGGTGTCAGCATCTTACCAGAAAGCAAAACTGCTCTGGTGAGGAGGCGAAGGACTCCCGCGCCCGCGCGGCAAGCCGGATTGAGGCTGGCGGAAAAAGCCGAGCGCGTTCGGAAGCGCTCGCCACGCCTTCCGCAGGGAGCGTCAGGGGGCGGGGCTCGCGTGACGGCGCGTTGCGCGCGGGGCCTTGTGGGAGGGGCGGCCGGTGCAGCCCCGGCTGCCATCTTAGCAATTCCTGGCGTTGCGGCCTTGTCGTTGGCGGCGGCCTTCGTGGCGGCCGTCGGCCTCAGGGGGAGGCAGAAAGTCAGCTCGCTGATAGCTCTCCTTCCCCCAGCCTCAACAAGATTGCCAGCCCGCTTCCGGAAGCGGAGGCGAGGACAGCCGGGCACGTGCGGGGCCCGAAGCCAGCGGTTAGTCCCAGCGTCGCCCGGAAGGATGGGCCGGTCTCGGAGCCGGAGCTCGTCCCGCTCCAAACACACCAAGAGCAGCAAACACAACAAGAAGCGGAGCCGGTCCCGGTCGCGGTCTCGGGACAAGGAGCGCGTGCGAAAGCGCTCCAAGTCCCGGGAAAGTAAACGGAACCGGCGGCGGGAGTCGCGGTCCCGCTCGCGCTCCACCAACACGGCCGTGTCCCGGCGCGAGCGGGACCGGGAGCGCGCCTCGTCCCCGCCCGATCGCATCGACATCTTCGGGCGCACGGTGAGCAAGCGCAGCAGCCTGGACGAGAAGCAGAAGCGAGAGGAGGAGGAGAAGAAAGCAGAGTTCGAGCGGCAACGAAAAATGTGAGTGCCCGCGGGGGGAGGGGCCGGGAGCCGGGGAGGCGGCGGGTGCGGGGTGGCGGGGAGGGGGAGCTGCTTGGCCCTGGGGCGAGTGAAGGAGGTTAGCGGGGTCGCAGGGACGGGCCCCGAGCGGCTGCAACCCTGGCCTATGGAAAGCCTGGGGCAGGACAGACCCACGAGTTGGCTGGGAAGGGCAGTAGTGGAGATGGAGCTGGAAGGGCTTGGAGCAGGGCAAGCATTTTGGCGCGAGAGGAGGAGGAGCGTCCCGGAAGTAGAGGGTGGAGTTCCGTGTGGGGTTGGAGCAGGCTGGCCCCGGAAAGTGGACGGAGGACGTTGGGGGGCCCCTGCAGAAGAGCGTTCTTGCCTTGCACCCTAAACGCGGGACAGGGATTCTCGGAGGTGAACCGCTTCAGGTGGTTGAAACGTACACGCACCCAATATAAGTCCTTATACTTTAGTGTACTCCTGCTGGTAGAGACGTCGCGGTCGCTTTTCCTGTCTTGGGCCTGCTCTTTTTGTTTTCTGAGGTGTAAAAACAGAATGCGCGCAGCTTAGGTGTGCAGTGAGGTAAATGAATCTTGACGCTTGAGTTCACCTGTGTAACCAATCGAAGCCTGCTCCGTCTTTTCACTCTTTACTAGTTATGGGCTGTAGGTCTCCGTAGCACACTTCGGTGCAAGACTGTAACTCGTTTCCCTTTTTGGTGTATACGTGCTGTTCAGAAGATAGAATATTCGCTTTTACTTTTGCATTGATCATATGCAGAAGAGTCACCTCTCAAGTACCTTTTGGTCTAAGAGTAGGTGCAAATGATTCCAAACGAATGAAATTTTGGTTTTAAAGTGTAGAGTTGTGTTTTGGTTCAAGACCCTGGTACTCTGATGCGCTGGGTATTCTTTCCCAAAGCCACGTTGAAAGGTAGAGAGATTTGCTAACTCTCCCTGTTTAACCAGCCATCTTCCTCAGTTCTTCAGTGCATGTTTAGAAAGTGCTCATAAGGCAGGAGAGTTACTGAATATAGAATTTTCCTGAGACAGATTTATGAGTGCTGAACCGTGTAGGCGTTTTCAGTCTCTGCAGTGTAGTTTGTGTTATGTTCCAGCAAAGCTTGTTTCTGAAAGGAAATCATTAAGAGGTAGGGGACTGGAAAACTAACTATTATTACTGGAGGAAGCAGTACCTGGAGATCTCTTTCACTGCGTTTCTTTAAAACATGCACAACGCTTGCATTTTTCCTTTACTTAGAACTATCGGTGGGAAGTATGAACACCGAGTACGAATAATTGTGTCACAAGAAACCGTGATTATATAGAATCCCGTTTTTTTGGTCTGGAACAAGATCCTTAACTGTGAAGATGTAGCTCTCAAATAACTGTCAACAGATGAACATTTAAAAAAATTAGCTAAGATAATTCTGAGATAGTATTTCCATGTGAAAACAAAGGATACCTCCAAAGAGTAATGATTTGCCATTCATTAGAGAGCCGAAACTTACGGGGAAGAGTGAAAGGAAACTTGGTATCCAAGGAATAGATAGAAGCATTTAGCAAGCTACACACGAATAGCAGAGAAGAAATCCAGGGATGAAATGAGAAAATAGAGCAGTTACATTGCCCCAAGTTGATAGAGGAAGCACATGGCCGTTAGCATTTATGAAGGGAGGAGGGGGCAGAGCTAGCAGCCACCTGTTCACTGAATCCCTGCGTGTCGTGCAGTAGGCACTACTTAGTACGCTCTAATGCCTAATAATACAGAGGAGACGATTGAAAGATATAGGTTTTGCAGTCATGGGAATGGGCAGAAGTAGTTGTTTATTTACAAATCCTGTTGGTTAGTTCATTCACCTGATACTTATGGAGCATCTTAATAAGTGCCAGACACTATGCTAGGAGCTGTTGCTCTGAAGATGATTGACCCCTCCAAGGTCTCCATCTAGCTTGAAGACAGGTAGGTAGATAATAATACAGTGTGGTAAATTCAGTGATAGTGATGTGACTGTAAAAAGGAAGCATCCTGGATGGGTAAACACCTTAGTGCTCCTCAGGAGTGAGTGGCAGGTAAAAATAGGATTCTGTCAGGCTAAGCATAGGAGGATACTTGTGGACCAAGGGAGGGAGCCCCCTCCACCCCTGCCAGAATAAAGGGAGGGGTGCAGTATGGTCTTAGGTGGAGTAAAGAGGTGAATATTGACTGGCACATGCATTTCTGTAAGTATTCAAGTCATGGAGTGGCTGGAGAGGTAGATAGAGGCAGGGAATCATGGGAAGGGTCTTGCCATATTAAGGAGCTTGGATTTCATCATAGAAACCAGAAGGGTTTTAAGCAGGCAAATGGCGTGGGATTGTAGGTTTGGTTTTCAATGGAGCATGTACTGCTGTGTAGGATAGAAAGTTACAGTAAGTCCACATAGGAGTAGTGAGGGAGCAGTTGTTGGAATGGAAGAGAGGGGCAGATTTAAGAAGCATTTAGGGCAAACAAAATTGGATGTGAAATATAGGGGAAATAAAGCATTGTTTTGGCTCTCATGTTTATATTGTGGCTATTACATCTCAGCCACCAAATGTTTAAGTGACTGCTGTGGGTCAAACACTAGTTAAAATGTCAGAAACCTGCACTTGGCACTTCCAGTGTAGGCACTCGATTTTGGACATAGTGAGTTCATCCACGGTTGACACGGGAGACTGAAGCCTGGGGGAAACCTTGAGAGTAGATAGAATGGCCCAGGCAGAGAGTGGAGGGAGAAGAGCAGTTGATTCATGGGACTGAAAGAACCTTAGGGAATGTCTGGATGTACAGTTGGACAAAGGGAGACAAGTGTGTGGTGTAGTAGATAGCAGAGAACGTAACAGAAGAACACGCACTGTCAAGTGTACCTTCTAGAGGTCCAGTGTGAGATGGAGAGAGACAGCAAAATTAAAATCTCTTGGGCTTAACCGATTAGAAAGTCTCCTTAAGGTTGGAAACCAGATTGTTTTGCCGTTTACAATTCTGAGGCCTTGAATAAACTACCTGCCTGTGAGCTTGATTTCTTATCTGTAAAATGGAGATACCTGTCTCGCTTATTGTGAAGATTAAAAGTACTTAGGTGATACTTGGCATGTATGTAATGAGACTCAGTAAATAATGTTATTTAATGTAATTTTTTTACATGTAGGCAGATTGAACCTGGTGATTTTAAGAAGTGATCTTACAAGTTACGATCTTGATGCAGTAAAAGGCAGACCTTAAAATTAAAAAAAATTTTTTTTCCTCACTGTTGAAAAGTTCATTCCTGTGGTTGAAAATTCAGTTCAAAAGATTTCCTTCTCCTTATGTCCCAGTCATTCAGTGTTGCTCTCTCTTTCCTCCTCTGCACCCTTATCATTTTTCCTATGTATTATTTTGAGACGCTTTATGCCTGTTGTGATAACTGTTGGAAAAAATGAGTGGCTGAAAATGACTTGCAGCAGATCAGGATAATATTAATGGCATAGTAACTTACTGTAGCCTGTGGTATCTAGGTTCACATATACTTGATGTTCAATTGCATGGCATATCGAGAGCCTCCTAAATCCGAGTGTCTAAAGTGAACTGGGATCTGTATGAGTGATTCTTAGAAGAATGCTCATTGTGAGAGCAAATTCCTTATATTGGAACTACGTACCTCAGGGAGGTTAGGGCTTTGAGACAAAACATTAGGGCATAAGATCAAGCTGATGTTGGTAAGAATTTTATCAATTTTTTAGGTAATTATTTTGGTAGCTAAATTTTTGTGCATACCTTTGCCTTTAATGTTTGTCGTGGAGAAACAGTGCAGGGTAGTAGCATGCTTAAGATCGTTATCTTTGGAGTTGCCTAGGTTGAGGGTCACCTCTCAGTCACCTGTTTAGCCTCAGGAGCCATCAGAGATGCACATTATGCCGTGGAGTATAAAGCTTTTGGCAGTGTAGTTAGTTGGTGTCTATTCAGTACTGAGTAAATACTGTTTGCTAATATTATGAAGCAGTTCCTAGAAGGACACTACTAGGGTTGAGTTTGTACATTTTAAAGACTTAAAAATAATATTAACCAATGCTCTGTACAAAGTCACACTCGCATTTAACGATGGGCCCTTGCTGTTTGTTTTAATAGTTGCCATTTTAAAGTTGATTGTGATTAGTGTTATGAGAGCATGGAGAAAATGAGGACCTACTCTTATCTATTGAAAAACTTCAAGGTTTTCATTCAACCCTTTCATCAGCGTCAGATTGTTTGTTTGGTTGCGTTGGGTCTTCGCTGCTGCACGTGGGCTTTCTCTAGTTGCGACGAGCAGGGGCCACTCTTCCTTGTGGCACGCAGGCTTCTCATTGCAGTGGACTCTCCCGTTGCGGAGCACGGGCTCCAGGCATGCGGGCTTCAGTAGTTGTGGCACGTGGGCTCAGTAGTTGTGGCGCACAGGCTGAGTTGCTCCACGGCATGTGGGATCTTCCCGGAACAGGGCTCAAACCCGTGTCCCCTGCATTGGCAGGCGGACTCCCAACCACTGCACCATGAGAGAAGCCCTCACAGATTCTTAGCAAGGGGATGGATTCAGCAGAGGAGCCTGAGGAAAAGATTAGAGAGAGAAAAGAATATCAAGAGAGTGACAACTCCTATGGCAACAGTTTTAAGGAACGGCTAGGCAGTCATTTTAGGTGAAGGATCTTTCCTAAGATACTAATGGCAAAAATGGGTTGTTGGGTTTTTTTTCTTTTCTGAGAAAGTTTCAGGGCTTCTTAGGAAAGTTAGCTCAGTTGCTGCCTTATCATTGATTATGGTAATAAGTTTGTCATCAATAAGAATGAACTTTTTAAAATTTTAAGAGCCACCTATCCCTCCCACCCTCCTTCGGCTAACTGGTAGAGGAAGGCTATGTTGTACTAAGTTTCATTCAATTCTATACCTTATATGTTTGTGCTTTTGTGGGAAAAGACAAGACAAATGAAGAAAAACACAGGAATACAGAGATTGCTGAGACATGCGGAGAATTTTTACATATCATGTATGTTAATACTTATATTTAGCTGTAGAACAGAGTCGCAGAAGTATAGGCTCTATTAGTAGGTATTAGTGGGGTTCAGGTTTCTAGCACAGCATCTAGTGCATAGTAGGTTGTTCAGTACAGACTTGTCGTATCTCTCAAGTGCTTAATTCTCTTGTTCGTGTGCCCTTGGTTTTCTGGATCCAAGTGTGTGGGGGGAAGGGGATTAAAGCAATATCCGGCTCTTAACTTTTTCAGCACTGGATCCAAAAATTGATTTAAATTTTTTTCTGAGTGCTGAAGTAGCAATTTTAACCTTACTGAAAATAACAGCGACAGCAAAAATTATATCCTTGATCGTGCTTGTAGGGGAACAGCTCTGCTCTGGTGCCCTGACCTTGCCTGTCTCCTTGTGTAGGGCGCAGCAGCAAGGCTTAATTACAGTCCTGGGGGTGTGCCGTGGTGCCTTCAGGGACAAAGGGGGATGAGCAGCCTTGTAAGAAACTCCACTAGGCCATTTCTCATCCTCTGGGTTTCAGTTGAGCTTGGGAGTTTCCGCTTGCCCTCCCCTTTAGGCTGGAAAACTGCTGAGCTGTACTTAGAACGGACTCCTTAGCAGCAGCCACCTGTTGCCTACATTGCTTGTCACCCTGTACGGCCTGTCACCTGGCCTCTCTGGTTTGGTGTCCATCAGTGGGAGCAGAGACACAGGGAGCTGACAGCATGCTGATCTGGCTCCTGCTGTAAATAAGGAACTGGATTGGTTTGAGCTCTTTTCTCCTTGCTGACCAGATCTGTGGAGGTGTGGTCCCACTGGCCATTGTGCCATATTGCTGTCCTCTAGGGACTGTTTGCCTGACAGAAACCCTGAGCATGTGTCAGGTCTCTTCCACCTTTACCAAATTCCTGAGTTAATTAGGCAGCTTTTCTACTGATAAACAAACCCAAAGCCTTATCCAATTCTTTTCCCTCATCTTTTACTTTGTGTGGAAAGTTTTAACTGGAACTTGGTTTACAGTGTTCTGCTTTAAGAGTTGTACCATTTTTGAAATTTTAAAATGAGGTTTCTTTGTAGACGTCGCTACATTTACTAATTTTATAAGAACCAACTAACAGAAGAAAGTGTGGGGCGGGGTGTGTACGCTTCTGAAACTTCGTGTCATGAAAGCTTTCCAATTCAGCAAAATAGGGTATTAATCCTCATACAGCTGTCATCCAGGTTCAGCAGTTGTTAGCTTGCTTGTTTCATTTCATATTTCTGTCTTTCTCTTTGGATGAAGTAGAGAAACAATATTTTTATGTTTGGAATGTAGTTTAATTTCCATTGAAATAGCTGCCTGATGGCTTTTAGGTATTCCTGGCCATTCTAGCCTTGGGGTGGATATCTCTTCTCTTTTACTAAGCTGCTATAGCTAAAGACTTATTGAAACTACCCTAATACTATATTTCATTCAAAGTTAAAAAAGGAAAAGGAGTATAGATAGAGAGTACATGTTAGGCTTTTGTGGGGGGGGTTTTCCCCCAGTGAAAATCACCAATAATTTAGTGTTGGGGAAGAGATATTTAAGAAACAAGAATGGTTATTGCAGATATCTAGAACCTAACAGAAATTATGACTTCTCAAGTAGTTGCTATCTCCCTGACAGAAGTATGTAGGGATTATAAATGCAGAAACAGATATGAATCAGAATATTAGATACATTGGTGTCAGTATGGTAACACTGTGAATAAATAACAGGAGTTGAGAATGAAAGCACTTCAGTGGGAATTGAATCACCCCCCAGAGTAGAGTTGGGTTGAAGTGGATTGGGTATTTAAAGGTCACTTAGAAACTGTAAAGCCTTTACTAAACAGATAAATTGAATGACTCATACATATGTATGAGTCATCAAAAGATGGAAGGGTTACAGATTTTGTTTAATTTTGTGGATTGTGAGAAATATGCAGCATTAATAGATTGACCTCTTAGGATTTAGGTATACTTCCAGAGTCTCTGCATTCATTCCAGCACAAATTATTGTCTCAAGTAATGCCGTTCAAGAGAAATACAGTGTGAGCCACATTAAAAAGGAACTAGTGAAATTAATTTTAATATATTCCCAGTCTGTCTCAAAATACTGTCATTTTAACATGTAATCAAATAAAAGTACATGAGATCTTCTATATCTTTTCTTCTTACTAATCTTCAATTCAAACCAGACATATCTGGCTAGTGGCTATCATATTGGAGATCATTGGTATAAAATGTGCAAGGTTTCCACCATAGTGCCATGATAAATGTCAATATTTTCAGCACAGAATTTCATTTTGAGTGAATAAGTTCATTTATAATACCTAAATGGGGTTAAAATAATTAAACGATATCATGCTTCATTGAACTTTTTAGAAGTGATACTAATATATTTCATCCACTTTCCCATATCTAGAAGAGCTTTGAATTGAAAGTCAGTTAACAAAAGAAAAGGTGCAGTAAAGGGCAAAAGTTTAGAACCTGAATAAGTTTGCCTGTATTTTTGCTAAAAACCACAGTATGTTGTTTTAGCAGTCTGAATCTCTTTGAGTCTGTCTTTATTCTGATCTTGCTTGGGATGGGGGAGGGGAGAATGAATTTAGCTGGTCTGAACTGCTTGCTACATAATAGTTTCTCCTGACTTGTCTGTAGCTCAACCCTTAGACTGAATGGATTGACAGAGGAGCAAATCATATATTTAATAGCTTGTCTTTTCCTTATGAAGCTGGTAACGAAAGTAGATTTCCTGTTTCAGATTCACTCTACAGTTCCTAAAACTACTGCATTAATAAGCTGTTTGTGTACACTAGTCTTTTTGTATTTACTTTAGAAAGTGACAAAAAAAACCATGATTTTATATTTATTTGAATTTCTGTATCACTTAATCTTTTGGTATCTATCATTTCCTTGAATGTTACATGAAAATGAGTTGTAAAATCTTAGAAATATGTAAGCAGACTCAGTGTTTTACAGACTCACAACTAGTTCTATTTCAGTTCTTAGGTTTATTTCTTACATTATCTAAGTCCTTTCCCCACTTTGTTTGCTAGTCGGCAGCAGGAAATAGAAGAAAAACTCATCGAGGAAGAAACGGCACGAAGAGTGGAAGAATTGGTGGCAAAAAGGGTGGAGGAAGAATTGGAGAAACGGAAGGACGAGATTGAGCGAGAAGTGCTCCGAAGGGTCGAGGAGGCCAAGCGCATCATGGAAAAGCAGTTGCTCGAAGAACTCGAGCGACAGAGACAAGCTGAGCTTGCAGCGCAAAAAGCCAGAGAGGTAACGCTCGGTCGTTTGGAAAGTAGAGACAGTCCATGGCAAAACTTTCAGTGTCGGGTGTGCCTCCTGCGCAGTTCAGAAAGAGATGGAATGCAGACCAATTCCTTTCTCATCTAAACTTAACATTGCTGCGAAAGTTAATTTTTTAGCCTATTCACATGTGCTGACTGATATTTAAAAGCTATTTTCATAAAACTATCCAAGGATACTTTTTGATTTAATGGAGCTGGCTTACATATTTGAGAAGTGTTTGAAACTTTTGCCATGGCTGCAGGACTTACATTCTTTTTTTGGGAGGGTGGGGGGAGACAGGGAGTGGTAAAGGGAAAAGGATAAAAATCCACCTGTGGTTACGTGTTCTTCTTTTCTGTTTATCTCTCTTATTGCCTAGACTGTGAGAGGCTTTTTGCCTTCAGTCAGATTAAAAAGAGCAGGGCCTAACATTGAGTGATAGCACCTGCTTTTGATAAGTAGGTTTTCTTGCTCTTCTTTTTTTCCTTCTTTTATCCCTCACCCCCTACCCCAAATCCTGCCTCAACACAACGGACTAATTCTAGCATTCTGATCATAAGGCCCTCCATTTTCCTAATGTGTTTCAAAGATCTTTTTAGGAAAAATGTCCAGATTATTCGTCCACTTTTTTAGTATCTACTAACAACTCCTTTTTTTCTCTAGAGAGTTATGAAGGAACAGGTTGTCCTTGTCTGGAGTCAAGCTAAACACATGATTTGTTTTATCAGCAGCTGGAGCAGAAGTTGAAAATGTCTTTCTGTGAGACAGTAATTTGCTACTGAAGCTTTATGGCTTATTTGCACTGATTACTCCAGGATCCTAAAACTTGTTGAAAGTCACTGGAACGCTCAAGGCAAATTACCTTACAGCACTGAGTGTCCCTCAACATAGTTTGCATAGTGACTGTGAATTCCATTGGTGTGTGCCATAGGAAATCCCGTGGTTATATTTTCTTGAACTTCAATGTTTGACTCAAAATATGTGACTCATTGTCATTTTTAATCTTGGCATTATTGTGGACAAGTTGACATCTTATTAAATCTCTTGTTTCCCAGTAAGCTTAGTTTTTCAAATGCATTTTCCCTTGTGCTGTCTAGATATACATGTCTATATTTGGTGGATATCCCAAACTCTGTGCCATTGAGTATATGAAATTTTTGTTAGTGCCTTTAATAATGAAGATACTTTTGGAGTAATGGTGCTGTCTTGTAGCGAGTTATTAATCATAGGAAGATTTTTTTCTCTTCATTTGCTTTTTGTTTCATATTAACAATTTTTTTTTTACACGGACACAACCCTCTGACAGTCTTTCCAAATATTAAAATCATTTGAATATGTATGCTGTGATCTCAACACTGCCCAAACCATCAAGCAATCTTCATATAGCTTGCATTATAAAATCTCATGAAGTTCTCCAAGAAAAAATAAATTACAGAATTTTATTTCCTGACCATGCACCCCCTGGATTCCTGAATTTCAGTTCAGATTGTAGATGACAAGATAAGCTGCCTTTAGAAATTGTCAACATCTGAATGTTAAGTCCATTCTCCCCATGGAAGAAGCCCTTAGTTCCATGAAGTATGGATTACCATTTGTATTTTTCACTAACAGTAAATGTATTTTTCTTATTAATTGTTTGCCTTAGGAATGATGAATTACATTTTTTGTTCCTTCTTACCATAAACATCTGCATTCCTCAGCTCAGCCTTCCTTGTATGTTGTTTCTTTATAAATGGTTGAGCTGCTGATGCAGGTATTGCCAAGCTAACAGTACAAATCATTTTAAAGAGGAAGCTGGCGCGTATGGCAGCCGAGGAGCACACTCTGCAGGACACTGGACAAGACAGTAAATATTCAACTTTTAATGCTGATTAAAGGAGTATAGGTAAAGAATACGTAGGTATACATAATTGGTGAGACAAATATTCACTTTATTTATATTTTATATATTATTTTTTTAATTTGGTAAATACTATCCAGTTTTGTAGTTGTCCTTGTTGATTTGTGTGATATTAAAGTATTAGTAATAATTGCCAGGAAACTGTCATTAGGGAGGGTTTAGTTGGTTGCTGTTTGGACTGGGAGGGATGATTTAAATTTAGTACTAGAAACAAATTTTAGTGGCTGCACAGTTTATCATTTGTCAGACAGAAGGTAGCTATAAAGCTACCCTGTTTAGTCAGATCGAAATAATTCAGAGGAAGATTAGTGAATATTTTATCAATAAAAAAAATTTATTTTTCTAACATCTTAACATGTCCTCCCCTTTAGGAGGAAGAACGTGCAAAACGTGAGGAGCTAGAGCGAATACTAGAAGAGAATAACCGAAAAATTGCAGAAGCACAAGCCAAACTGGTATGTATGAAGCATTCATGAAAAACATTTTAGAGTTCTCGGGACTATTTTAAGGGATTTGAGGGAACAGTAGGAATAGTTGAGTAGATTTTAGCTACTGTCTTCTAGAGGAATCTGTTTGGGGCAAGCCAGAAATTCTGATTAATCTGGAGAAAGTTCCAAAATTCACAGTGGTTTAAAACAGCTGTCCTAGGGGAAATTGTACTGTCCCCATCCCTAATTTCTTCTGTACCTAAAAAGACAAAAACAAAAACTTGAAGGTTAAGTTCTTAATTAAGTCTACTAATACGCAGCGTTTCACTTGGCATTAGTTGCTTTGTTACCAATTACTAGACAGAATAAGTAGAGAGTATATATTTGATACTAAGTATACCAGATTAATAAATTTTTTTCATATTTCATGTTTATAATCTAACAAGGAATACAGAGACTTACAGAATTACAATATGAGATACAGGTGTAAAAGGAGATACAATTTTTACATTTTAATAAGTCAGTATAAGAATATTGAAGTAAATTTTTTAAATAGAAAAATGAATACATATCACTTCTATTTTTCTTTCCCATTCTGTATTTTAGTACTTCTATTTGTTTGTTTGTAGCATATGCTAACATTTAAAATAGAATTTAAAAATAGGTACAATTTTTGGTGTAGCAGGGTTTTCCCAATTAAAAGTATGAATATATTTTGAAGCATTCTCAGTATGATGTAAAAGAAAGCTAGAATTAAAGGACTATGGATATAAATAAATCAAAAAATGAAGAAGGATAGTCAGACATTATAAGGGAAAATTTTCTTTTCCTTATGAAGATGGCATATAGGAATTCTACTTCAAAGTAAGAATATAAATCAGAGATAGAGGGAAATTTACTTAGAATGAATGAGGATTAGTGGTATTTACTGCCCAGGAATGAAGACATGACCCTAGAGGGACTCTTGGTTTTAGACAAGTTTTGTCTAGTTAGAAATGTGTTGAGAATAATGCAGCCATAGGAAGACATTTGCTGCTAAGTCATACTCTTGACTGGGGGAGGAAGGCAAGATGGAAGCTCCAGTTAAGCGATTCAGAAAAAACAAATTCTGTGACTGTGTTTATAAAGGCACAGAAAAAGATCTGGGAGGATCTAAGTAATTAACAGTGAATCCCACTGGGGGGTTGGTGAAGGAGGACTGTAAATAACTTTTATAGTGAATAAGAATGTGAAAGTTAAAACCACCAGCAGTTGGTTCTAGAGTATGATCTTTTAAAAGATAATCTGCCCCAGATAAGAGCCGAACTAGAAATACCCTAAACAACTTACTGAACATGACACAAGGGATTCTTAATATCACTGTCCTGGTTACTGTGAAAGCCACAAGGAAAGGGGAAGACCTACTTGTGCTTTACCAATGAAAAGACCTTAAAATCTGCTTAGGTGGAAGAAGCACCATGAATATGAGGTGGGTGAGAAGTCATAATAAGATGTATCAATACATTGCTGATTAATACATATGTGATAACGCTTTTTTCTTTTAGTGATTCCACATAAGGAGAAAATCTCAGTGCAAGTGCGAGAGAAAGTAAGAGGGGAAATGTGCATCTTAATTTTAGTTTTGAAGGTTGAGCTTTGAAAGGTAGTTACAGTCTTGTTTGTAAGGCCATGGGTATTTGCAGGAGAGATGAACAGTATAGTTGGTGCTAGAAACATTGAAGCAAAATTACCCAGTACGTGGGATAGAATTCCTCTTAGAACGTGGTGTAAGAGACTGTATAGGGAGTTCAGTTTGCAGATGTCCTGAAAGGCCAGATTGTGACTTCTAGAGCAAAGGTTCTAAGCTTGGTATACCCTGCCAAGGTCTTGATCCCTTCTGACCCTGGGGTAGCTGTCTGAGTGCCTGGGGACAGCTTGGCCTCCTTACGTTCCTCTAATAGCCTTCTTTGTTTACCCAAATGAACCATAAAAATAGGAGATTAGCAAAGCATATTCTAAAGCAGTGCTTTTCAAGTGGTGGTAAAGTTGCCCAGGTTTTGTTTTTGTCTTTTAATCCCAGTTTGTCTCAGACCTCTACTTTTGCAAAATACAGTTAAGATGAATTATTAGAAAAATGAGGTCAAATTGCTATAGAAGTTTCTAAAATGCTTATTCTTGGCTTCTGCATATCTTATTGTGGGTCAGTTACAGTTTGCACTGTCGTTGGTCCATGGGCCATCCTTAGAGTAGCACTGCTCTAGAACCCTTGAGTTTGACTTTGTATTATTAGACTGCAGTGACGCTGCTCTGACTGCATGTTATCAATAAAACTTCAGTGAAAGGGTATCTTAGGGATGAAGCAGCTTGAATTTGAGGAAAATTGGTAAAAATCTGGACATAACTAATTTGCTTCTTGTTTTCAGTAATGTTGGAAGCATAAGAAATTATTGTTCCTGTTGGAGAGAATTAATTTTTATTTGGTTCTATTGGTGGCCATGTCCTTGCAGGGAAAGTAGAGTACCCTTTGTGTAGGAAGAGACAAGAAAATATTACTGTATAAACATGCAAGGCACACTATTGCAGTTTCTCTCATTTTTATCGTCCTTTCCCTTTCCTCTCAATTTTGAGCACAGTTCTTTAATCTTTATACACGTTTCTTAGTATTTACACTAGGAAATACTACATAGAATGTATTGAAAGTCTTGTTAAAATAATAGACATATGAATAAAAAGCAATTTGGAGATAAAAGTAGTCAGGATGTTAAGTTCTCTTAAAGGCATTAGTGTATTAATTGTGGAGACAAGGACAACTCCAAGAAAAGTCAGCTAATGATATGGAACTATTTGGTACGTGGTATGAGTTACATGAGGTAACTGACATAATTGCCCTGGGAACCTTCCTGGAAGAGATACCACTGCTCTGGACCTTGATGGACAGTTAGAAATTGAATTTATGGTGAGGACAAGAGGGTGAGGAAATGAAGTAGGGCGAAGACCTTTAGGGAAGTACAATTAGAAAAAAAGCAAGAATGTGTGGGATCTCTTGGGATAAGCAGTAGTAGTTGTAGTAAACCCACTTTATGTGTAGTCAGAAGTTCAGGTTTTGAAAGCAGATTAGACAGGTTGGAAAAGAGTGTACCCTGGGGGAGATTTCTTGTCTATAACCATGAAAGAATAACACAGTGATCTCTTGTAAATCAATAAAGGAGACCAACTTCCTGAAAGGGGTGGGGGGGACTACTTCGAGAGGTAAAAGAGGTAACTTCACACGAGTAAAATGAAAAGTAGCTGTAGTAAATTCCTGAAAATAAATCCCAGCCTTAATGGGAAAACAAAGAAATGCCCCCTCTCTTTTCCTTTTTCTCTAATACTATATACCAAATTTGAAAAGACTTTTTTTTTCCCGTTAGTAGCAAGTGTTGGCAAGAATATGGTATAAAGAGACCCTTTATATAGTGCACTATTCTGGGAGTTTAAATGGATGTGACCATTTTAGAAAATAACAATAAATCAGTATATACCAGGAACCTTAAATTTTAATTCTGCGCCTAGGAACTTACCTAATGGAAACTGAATCCAGTACAAATCAATTCACACACAAAAATGTTTTCCCCTTATTTGAATAGTGAAAATTGCCCAGGTTTTTAGATAAATTATAACACATACATACAGGGGATTTTTCTGTAGTCAAAAAGCATCTGATAATACAGGGGAAGTATGATTTTCCTAATTTGAAATGTATATTTGTACATTTAATAGAAAAATATACCAAAGTACTGAGAATAGTTATCTCTAATTGGTAAGCCTATAAGTAATTTTATACTTTTCTCCAGTTTCTACTTTTTTTTTTTTTTTACAAGTAATGTGTATCACCATTATGATCAGGTAAGAATAACTAGTAAAGAAAGTAAATTTAAGCCACACTTAGACTAAGTTTTAAGTAAGCCCTCGTGACAAAACTTCAAAGATTGCTCCCAGTAATGTCTGTAGTAAGGAACCAGATTAGCTAAGCCATACGGACTCTCATATATGATACATGTTAAGTGGTCTAGACCAAGAGTAGTTTTTGCTCATTTTAGTTCCAAGTTGTTTATCAAGATACTTGATTTTATCTGTCCATAAGGAGGCAAGAAAATATTAACGAACATACGTATTTGATTTATAAAATCAAACAAAAACTAATCCAAAAGTGGATTAGCTTGACTTGGCTTTTTGGCAGATTGGTTCCTAGTTCTTGGGTTAGTATTGGCATTGCACAGCTATCATCAAACATTTGAAAGGCTGTTGTTAGTACGATGGAGAATTTTAAGTTTCTTTAAAATGTTAAAAGTAGTACTTAAAATTTTTCAAAGTCCTCTTCTTCACACAGTTTTTAGTGATGCGTCTGGGATAAGCCCAGATACTATTCTGAAATGTGTATGAATCTTATTTATTCAGAACAGGAAACAGACTAAGTGAAGGTGGTAGGTGTTGCCATGGAATGAAATGTTCTAGGAGGTTATGTCAGTAGGAAAAACGACCCCTCAAACTGTCTCCTGAAATTCTGGGTCTATAGTATATTTCCTCTCTTTAATATTGAAATAATTTTCCTCTTTTCCCTTGCCAGTTAGGGAGATTTAGCGTGCTCATTGTGCTGTGTAACACGTGGTATCTCACCAGTTTGAGAGATGAAAAGATAGTACCATGTTTACAAGCTGACTATATATGAAATGTATTCCACATACTTAAGTTTCAAGTAAACCAGATCTCACTTTGCAATTAAGAGATAGCTCTGAAAAGAGTTCTTAGGGAGATGTAAGAAAGAATTTTTTAATGTTCGTGTAGTAGACAGAAAAATGTCTCCTGCCCCCCAAAAAAGATATCCATGTTCTAATCCCTAGAACCTGCGAGTGTTACCTTATATGACAGTTAAAGAGTCTACACAGATGTGAATAAGTTAAGGATCTTGAGGTGGGGAGTTTATCCTGGATTATTACTGTGCCCTAAATGCCTTTACATATATTCTTATAAGAGGGAGATGGAAGGAGATTCTACCACAAAACACAGACAGGAGAAGCCAAAGACAGAACAGAGAGAGATTTGAAGATACTGGCCTTGAAGACTGTAGTGATGTGGTCAGAAGGCAAGGAATCCTCTTAGCAGCCACCAGGAATTGGAAGAAGCAAGGAACAGACTCCCTTTAGATCCTTGAGAGGGAGCACACCCTGCTGACACCTTGATTTGGGCCCAGTAATCCTGATGTCGGACTTCCGGCTCTCAGACTAATCATGTGCTGTTTTGAGCCTACCTAGTTTGTGATAACTTGTTACCTAAAAATGTGCAAGTGTTTTTGGTATTGGACAGTGGGTAGAGGCTGGAAGAATTTTGAGGTACATGATAGAAAATGCCTAGACTGTTAGTAGGAATATGGGCTTTAAGTGCACTTCTGGGGACTTCTCTGGTGGTCCAGTGGTTAAGAATCCGCCTTGCAATGCAGGGGACGCGTGTTTGATCCCTGGTCGGGTAACTAACTAAGATCCACATGTCGCAGGGCAGCTAAGCCCACTCGCAGCAACTAGAGAGCCTGCGTGCCGCAACTACAGAGCCCTTGCAGTCTGGAGCCCATGCGCCACAACTAGGGAGGAGCCCGGGTGCTGCTACTAAGACCCAACACAGCCAAAAATAAAGAAAGAAATCCCTTTTTTAAAAAGGCACTTCTGGTTAGGGTTAGAAAGAAAATGAAAGCATGTTATGCAAACTGGAGGGAAGGAATTCCTTGTTATATAGTGGAAGAAAACCCAACTGAACTGTGACCTACAGTTGTGTGAAAGGGAGAACTTACCTAAGCGATGAAGCTCATGTACAGCTGAAGATATTTCTAAGTAAAGTGCAATCTGGTTTCTTCTGAATATTTATGTAAAATGCAAGAGGAGAGTAATTGAGGAAAGAATCAAGAAGTAAAATAAATGAGAACTTGATGTTTGGGGAAATATTTAGCCTATTTAGATTGCAAAAGATGCTAAAATTAGATTCACTATTAGAAAAACTTGTTCTGGAAAGAAGTCTAAGGGTATGATTGGACATCCTTTTGCTAATGCTGAAGAGTTTATCCCTGTGACTCATAGGTTACCTCAGCCATTTTAGCAAAAGCCAGGATTAGATGAGATTATCCAGAAAAGACCTGTGGAAGAGCCTGTTGTCTAGTGGCCTGATATACATGGGAGACTTAACAGTGTTTTTGAGATGTTATATCAGCAGAAACACTGCCAACATGGACTGAAAGGGAGAGAAGACCTAATGATGAAAGGCTTTCAGACTTCACTAACATAGGAAAAGGTGATATGAAGTCAGAACAGAGATATGAAGGTACTGGCCGAAGGAATGTGGCCCTGGAATATCAGCATCTTGATTTTGTTGCAGTGATACTGATTTTGGACTTCTTGCCTTCAGAATAAACTTCTGCTGTTTTAAGCTATCCAGTTTGTGGTAATTTGTTACAGTGGCTACAGGAAACTAACATAGTTGGAAAGAGAATGGGGCATTTATGCTAGAGTGAGTGTATTATGTAAGTTGAAACAGCACAGTACTTAGGATGGCTCATAATGACATATTTATACATTTTAAGAGATAGGAAAATATGGTATGCCATCAAATGTAAATGTCAATTAAATATTTTAATTTGAAAGAGTGGGCAAATTAGGTAAGGATTTTAAATCACTGAGAGGCTTGTTCCCAGTTGATAAGGCAGAAGGTTGATTTAATGATGTTCATGTATTCTTGGTAAAGATTTTTTAAAAACTTTCTGGACATTAATGTATTGCCGTCGTGTGGGGTGGTGTGAAGGATGGAGACTAGAAACGAGAAAGCCACTGAGGTCAGTGAAAAAGATGGGCACTTGATCAGGTGGGAGTAGAAACAGTAACGAGAATAGTTGAACTTGGTGAGTGATAAGGGTGTACAGAGGGAGGGAGAAGAGGAAAAAGGAAGGAAAGTAAAAGTCTATTGTGGGAACCAGGGAAGACCTGATGTAATCGTGCTAAGAGCCAAGGATCACCAGGCATTGAAGGAGAGCTTTCACAAAAAGGAATGAATACTGAATAAGACAAACAAAAGAACTGAGTAAAAGAACAGAGAATTTAGGCTACAGAATATTAAAAGAACCACATCTAGAAGAGTGCAGTTTTTTTGTTATGTTTATAGACATGAATGGTAAAATCCTGAAGGTATCAGATTTCTCTTTTGGCAGTAACACAGAGCACTCTCTCCAGAGGTCTGGAAGGCAGTGAGTTTTGTACCCAATGTTTCTTTTCAAACCAAGCTCAACTATCAGTCAGTTCCTTCTTGAAGCAATTATTTGTACTTTAAGTAAAAGGGGGCTAGAAGGAGTGTGGTGGTATGATTTCTCTTTAGATGAGTAGCTAATGATATCCCGTAATGATAGTTAGTGTATATCCTAAGGAGGTAACTCTCAGAATAACTAAATTGCCATGGCCCCTGGAGGAAAAGAGGGAATTGCTTTTTTCAGTCCTTCTTTGTTATTTTCTTTTTTAAACCTTGTACATGAATACATCATAATAGTTTGCTAAGGGTCAAAACTAATTACATTAAATTTCTTTTTATAATTTTTTTTTACTCATTGTTTATCTAAAAGGGGACATACATTATAGTTTTTATGGAGGGGAGGGTGCATTAAAGAAACGAAATTGCAGAATGGCAGAGTGAAACAGGAGGTATGTTTTGGGAGGTTAAAATGCAGAAATTCACATTTCCCAGTAGGGGCATGATTCCTTATGGTAAGATTTTTTTAGTTCTTTCCATCATCCCAGTAATCACTCCTGATAAATATTTCTATCTTTAGATTTTTGCAGTAGGACCTCTAGGTAAAGTGGGAGGGGAAGACAAAAGATACTGGGAAGGGGGTTAAGTAGACCCTTCTACTATAATGGTATGTTTTGCTCTTGTGTATTTCATCTCAGCAGTCATTCTTTTTGCATGGGGTGCAGGGTTGAAAGCCTTTTTGAGACCAAACAGGGTCCTGGGTGTAGTGGCTGGGAAGGACTGCCCCACTGTAATGGCTCTAGTATGGTGGGTGTGTTACCTTTCTCTTTGGCCTCCCTGATGTCCACCACGTTAGTCTTGTAGGAGAATTTAGTGTTGTTCACCTGTATCAATACGAATGTGCATACCCTACCCCCACTTGGAATAATGTTTTCTTTTGCATACATTTGAAGCGAGGGGAGAGGAACAGTGTATATGTGCCAGCAGATGGGACCATCAGGAACAAAGCAGCCTTTCAGTCAGTTAACTGCAGAGGGAGGTGGGAGGCAAGGCTTTAGAAGAATACCTAGCAAGTAAGGTATAGAGTCATATCACACTTACAGATGGATAGGCAGTTTTTCATCACTTGAAAGCCACTGTATTAAAATGAGAGACAGGTTTGGTTTTTCTCAACTAGCCTGTTTTTTTTTTCTTTTTTTTTGCGGTACGCGGGCCTCTCGCTGCTGCGGCCTCCCCCACCGCAGAGCACAGGCTCAGCGGCCACAGCTCACGGGCCCAGCCGCTCTGCGGCACGCGGGATCCTCCCGGACCAGGGCACGAACCCGCGTCCCCTGCATGGCAGGCGGACTCCCAACCAGTGCGCCACCAGGGAAGCCCATAACCTGCTTTTTTTTAATATATAAAATTTACTTTTATTGTCAAGATTTATCAGTTTATCAAGACATTCATTAACTTCCAGTTGAAAAAGTTTTGTAACTTTCAGTTCAACATAGTTTTCTTATTTTATCTTTTATTTATTTATTTATTTTTGGCTGCATTGGGTCTTTGTTGCTGCGCGCGGGCTTTCTCTAGTTGCGGCGAGCGGGGGCTACTCTTTGTTGCGGTCCATGGGCTTCTCATTGCTGTGGCTTCTCTTGTTGCGGAGCACGGGCCCTAGGCGCGCGGGCTTCGGTAGTTGTGGCGCACGGGCTTAGTTGCTCCGCGGCATGTAGGATCTTCCCGGACCAGGGCTCAAACCCATGTCCCCTTCATTGGCAGGTGGATTCTTAACCATTGCACCACCATGGAAACCCCAGTTTTCTTACTTTAGAGCTAAAATAATTGTTTTTCTTCTCTGGTCACTGTACTTAGGCCCTCAAATATTTTTTGTTTGGTTTAAAAGATAATTTCCAGCATTTTAAAGTATTGCACTTTACAGTGTGTTCTCTCATAATTATCTTATTTCATCTCATAATTACCCTGTCATAATTTCATGGTTATTGTCATTGCTGTTAGAGCCATTCTTTATATATATAGTAAGGGTCAAAAAAATAAGATTTTCCCAGGATTATTGAAGTACTGAAACTTAAAGACCAACTATGCATGTCATAAAATTCTTCTTTGTTTTACAAAAACCTTATGAGTGTTAGTTTTACAAATAGGGAGTCCTCCCCTGATGTATTAGAATTGTTGAAAACTTATTACAGGCCACATTTTAGGATACATGTTTTTTTACATAAAGTAAATACACTTGTATCTGTATCATTCTTTTTATTTGAAAATGTCTTTTTGTTATTTCTGCAGTTTTATTGAGATATAATTGATATAACAGCACTGTATAGCATAAAGATTTAACATATGATTACCATGATAAGTTTAGTGAAAATCCATCATCTTTTTTTTTTTTCTTTGCCAAGGTGTAATTGAATATGCTTAGTTTAAAGCTGTAATAGAACAAAATACAAATATTTATACATAAAGACGGGAAGGACCTGCTTGGTTTCATTTTTTAAAACCATTCCATTGTCAGGTACTTGTAATAGGCATTATGTGCTTAAGCACTGGGGATAACACTGTTAGCTATCACTCCTGGTTAATTACAGCTCTCCCTCTGTACACACACACACACACACACACACACGCTTTTGTCTCCTGTATTTGTAGACTTCAATGAAACTGAACCTTTTCTTTCTCTTCACTGAAATCTAAAGATAATTTCAGTGCAGTAGAAATGGTATTTTCTGTCTGTGAAGGAAGTTACTTTTTAAATCTTGTTTAATTTTTTGATTAGGTAATATGATCACATGATTCAAGATTTAACAGCCACACAGTATTTTTTAAAATATATTTTCCATAATATATTTAATAGTCCATATTGATGAATATTGGGGTTTTTCCAGTCTTTTACAAACCATGTTGCAATAAACTTGTTCAATTTTGCATGTATGCAAGTATGTTTATAGTATAAAATCTAGAAAATTAAATTGCTGGATATAAAAGTACTGGGAAATGTAGTTTGGGGTGGATAGTGCCAAAGTAGTTTTCATAAATTTCTCAAATGGGTTGAAGTTGTGATGTTCAAACCGGTTAGTCCCCAAGCTTCTTTCTAATCTGCTTTCCTAGGGGCTGAGTTAGAACCTTACGGAAAAGCGAGTCTGTGGTGTTTATCCTGGAAAGAGTTTCCAAAGCACAAGCGTGCCCCCTAAGAGTCTTTATTAAGTCTTGATTCAGTTGCATGTGCCATGCTCTGACCCCAGTGTGGGATGATTTATTAAAACTGGATGAATTTGCATATGAATTTACTAATGGTGATCAGAAGCAGATGATTATTTCTCTTGTAATTATCATTGAAAGTCTAAACAAGAGAATGGTGATTTGCAATGGACTTTGACACACAGGTAGGATTGTCGTAGGAAAGAATGGCATGAGCTGAGCTGGTGGAGGGCAGATAGAAAGGATATGGAAAGTCACAAATAGTATGCTAATCTAGGAAGTTAGGCCATGTCTGTGCACAGTGGAAATCATTGGAAGGCTGAGGGCAGGAGAGCACAGTGCTCAGGAAAGGTGAAGCCAGCAGCATTGTGTAGGGTGGATTGAAGGGCAGAGACTGGAAACAAGACCATTTTAGGTCTGCGAGAGATCTGGGGCCCTGAACTGGCACGGTGGCAGAGGGAAGGGACAGAGCTCTAGGGGAGAGAATATAAAGGAAGAGAGGGATATAAGGGGGGAATTGACAAGCCTGAGGGCTGTTTGGTTGTGTCGAGGGAAGAGGGAGGAGGGGAAGGAAATAAGCCATACTAGATGCGTGGCAGGAGGGAGGCCAGAAAGGGCTGGTTCATTTTAGGGTTAGGCTTGAAGAATTTAAATCTTGAACTTGTGGAGTTTTGAAGGTATTGAAGAGGTTTCCCAGTTGGATGTTCCTCATCCAGCTGGAAATGTAGCTTAGGAGAAAGGTATGGGAGAGGTACTTCAGCTCTCTGTTGGGTTTCCACCTTATGAGAATATAAAGATACAGAAGTTTGTGAAAATCCACTTGCCCATCTTGCCTGCCCACCTAATTCCCACTCCTTCAGTTTTGGGTCTTCCTCACCTCTGACCGTACTTGGTAACAGTGGATTTGGCCCACTGTCTTCCACCTTTTAGGGTCATGATCCTTCTCCTTACTTGCTCCCCACCCCACCGGCCTCCATCTTAAAGTAAAACAAACCTCTTTCTGGTGTGACTTATGTATTTAAAAGTTGGTTTGTTTTTTTTTACCTACAAGATAAAATTTAAACGTTTTATTAAGTTGAATACTAGAACTTGTCACCTTTTCCATCTTCTGCCATAAAGCCTATAATTCAGTCACATTGACTTTTAGTATTCCTGAAAAGAAAAACCTATCCATGGAGGACCTTAGCCTTTTGAACCTTAGTGTTTCATTTATGGGAGGAGAGAAAATTTTTAAAAGACAAGTTCAAGTGAACAGAAGAATGAGTAAAGGGAAAGGCCACTAAACTTATTGTTAGTTTTTGACCATCTGAAAAACAATTTCAGTAGAATAATGGAGATGTAAGCAGTGAATTTTTAAAATTTGACTTTGAATGGAAATAAGGCATTCGAAGGATGCAGTGTGTATTTTAAGATCAGGGTCAGATGGGGGGGAAAAAGGACAACTCAGTGATGATAGCTGAGATTTAAAAGTCAAGAGTTAGAGCAGGTTTCCTAAACCTTGGCACTGTTCATCTTTGGAGTTAGATAATTCTTTGTTGTTGGGGAGGGGGGCTGTCCTGTGCCTTGTAGGATGTCTGGTGGCCTGTTCTCTGCCCACTGGGTGCAAGGAGGGCCACCCACACACACGGCACACACACGCCACACGCCACACACACACCACACACATGAGACACACGCGCGCACATGCCACACACACGAGACATGACACACACATGCACACACGACACACTACATGCACTCACGACACACATGCACACACAACACGGCACACACATCGACGCACGACACGAGACACGTGGCACACATAACGCACGCACACGACACACACATGACACACAGCATGTGCGTGCACACACACACACACACACACACATTGTGACAACCAACCACACACTTCCTAATGTCCCCTGGGAGAGGAATAAAACTACAGCTGGTTGAGAATTACAGGAGTGGACATGAAATCTTTGGGGAGAGGGAGCAACTTGACGGAGCTCGTGAGAATGACCTGATTTTCTTGGTGCAGAGGGGAGTCTTCTGTAGAGAGCACAGGAAGGAAGTCGGTTGCTTGAGACTGAAGGAGTTGTGAAGGAGTCAGAGGCATTGTAGGAATTTGATTGATATCTATTTGAAATTAGATGGCGTTTTATAGTTAGCCAGGTCAAAAGGTCTCATTTTTCTCTGCAGAAAAAAACTTACTATTTCATGGTTGTATATTGACAATATAATGTAGTTCTGTTGGGGATTTTTGTCTATAATTTTTGTATGCCTTTCTAATTATAAATTTAGTTATAGTGATTGGTAATGACATACTCTGAAAATTCATGCCTTGATTCGTATTTGACAGTTTGTTAATCTGGTGCATCGCGGGTGTAGATAAAATAAAAATAGGTAATAGGACAAAAATGTATACTGATCTCGACATGATTTGTAGAAACTTCTTTTCATTTTCAAAATGTTCCAGTGCTTTCCTACAATTTGTTCATATATTTTTCATTAAAAAAATCAGAAAATGTTGGAATAATTAATAAGGAGTTCTTTTCTAATTCCTAGGTATGTTTTCCTGATACTTTCTATGCGATCTTAGGCAAGATTTTTTAAACATACACTTTTGTGTGCCCCTGTTGATGAATTTGTCACCCAATTTCTGGAATATTACTAATAGAAGACATGAAATTCTAGTTTTTTACTTTTACCTTTCAGGCTGAAGAACAGTTGAGAATTGTTGAAGAACAAAGAAAGATTCATGAGGAAAGGATGAAACTAGAACAAGAGCGACAGCGTCAACAAAAAGAAGAACAAAAAATTATCCTGGGCAAGGGGAAGTCCAGGCCAAAACTGTCCTTCTCATTAAAAACCCAGGATTAAATTGCAAACTCTGAACTTTTTACAAAGAAAAAATGGAAAAACTTTGTATGGTAGCTTCATGTTGAAGTGGTTTTTTTTTTTGTTTGTTTTGTTTTTTTTTAATTTGGAAAATCTGGAAAGTTAGCTTGTTCTAATAGGGGCTATGCTCTGCAATTCCTTTTTTTCCCCTCCACTCCTTTAATGTCCATTAAGTCAAATCCTTATCAGATCATTGTTATCTTCCACAAAGCGATATTTTTTCACCTGTTGGATTCTGTATTAGTGATCTGAAGAAGAGCAGATCACTTTGTAAACTATGGATGGTCTGATAAGGTTTTTACTGACCCACTGACTTCACCGTTATACTCTGTTTACTACATCATAATGCTGGTTTTGCTGACTTTTTGTTTTTTTATATATTTATAAAAAAAGAAAAAGTTGGTAATTGCATCGGAAGCGCCCAGGGTGTTGCCGGACCTTTGTGGTATATTGTTAACCAGTGTCCTCGTGGTACTGTTACTCTTGATGTTCCTGACACAGGTAAGGATACAGTTGGTCAGCTCTGATACAACATATACATACAGTTCAGTATTGTCTCTGTTCAACTTGTTTTTATTTCATTGATGAAATCAAACCAGCATTCCCCATTGTGTAAATAAATGATTTTGCTGAATAAAGTAAAGTCTTAAATTCATATGTTGAAGCAATTTTTTTTAAAGTTCTGTTAAGTCTTAAAAGAGGGTGGTTTACTTTTTGATGGTCAACAATCTAGAAATCCTAGGACTATGCTGTATATTTCTTTTCACTTTTAACATAGGATTTATATGTACATTAAATATACTTGAGAATTAGTATTTAATGGCTATTTTACAGATACCTAATTTATGCTGATACAACAAATTATGACAACAGTATTACCGTTAAGAAAGACTAAGCACCCAGAAAAAGATTTAAATTCTCAATCCTGTGCCTCTATTTTAGGATATAAGTATTATTACCACAAATTATACTTAATAAAGACTAGAAGAATGATTCTAAAAAGTTATACTGTTTTAGATTATTTTCAAAGTGGGCCATCAGAAAGAACTTAGCTTTGTACTTTCATAGAAGGCTTAGGTAGTCAAATCATCTTCAGTGTAGGGTACCTGCACGTTTTTTGGGGGGACAAACACATTTAAACTTCCAAGCTTTTGTTTTGTTTTTGCATGTTATATCTTATGGATGACTTTGCTACACTAAAATCTGCCTCATTTATCTTTACATATGTTTAAGTGAACTGGTATTAAAACATTTATTCAAGAAAAGGATATGGATATAAAAATGCTACCTGAGATGCATAGATATGTCATCAAAGTAGAGAAACTTTCCAGTATTTTTGAGACAGTTTTGATCAGTCTTTTAAACGTGAAAACATAACTTCATGAGATGACTAAATGGTAGATTATTTTGTTTGTGCATGCTAAGAAAAATGCTGTTGCTTTAGTTTGAGCTCTTCCATAAGTCTCATTGTGGTAAGGAACAATAAAATAAGTTTACATATCTTTAAAGATAGGATTTTAAATAGGCATGAACTCGTAAGAACTGACTTTTAGTAAACATGATACCTATTACTCGAAAACATTCACTTTATTTACCTGAAGAATTTAGGTTAGCTTTAATTATTTCATGATTCTTACACTTTTTTTTTTAATGTAACCTTTTTTTTTTGGTGCCAGATCCATTGTACCTAAGTTGTATATGCAAGTTTTTGGAAATGTTCATTTAAAAGTTGTTTTGGTATACAAGTGTTCTAAGCATTGTATCTAAGAGAGTAGCCTGGACTTTAAAATATTAGAAATCAGCTTATGCCTGCCTTTTCGTTTTTAAAAAATTTCTTCCTGCCACATATAGTGTGAAATCACAGTAAGTTGCTTAGTAACGTGCTGCAGTATCTGCTTGCTGTTGGAGGCTCACATCAGATAATGGAACTGTTCCTGTGTCAGGCTGCAGGAAAGAGGATGTCATTGTTAATAAAACGCACCCAATCCTTTCTGTGCTACAGCAATGTGTAGTAATTTGTTTTCTTCATTTGTTTCCACTGGTTTTGTAAAAAGTTCAAATTCTTTCCCAAACTATTAGCAGTTCAGATGTTCCCTAATTTATTAAGTATGCCTTTATTCACAATTTGTTTTTTAAAGTTGCTCTTAATGCATTATAGAATTAACTAATGACTGTTTATTTTTATTACAGTATTTAATATATGTAGTTATTGCCATTTATATTGTGGAGTTTGCAGAATTAAATCAATTGTATAAACTAAACCTTTAAATTAGCTATGTGTGAGGACTCTTTAATGCTTGCAAAGAGGGGAAGGGGTTTGTAGTTAAAGGTTTACTGCTCCAGTTTCTCTTACGAAGATGTAGCAAATTAGGCTGTGTCCTCAGTTAATTTCTGAGTTAGTTGTGCTAGTAACATATGTTCATAGCTTTTCTGTATGGCCACCAGTACTTCAAGAATTTCCCCCCAAAATAACAATAGTTTACAAAAAAAAAAATTGCAAAAGGAAGTTTGTACTTTTTAATTTTCTGAGGTAAAATAAGTACAGAATCCTGGCCAATTGAACTCTGTGTGTTGTTTCTAATGCCTCATTTTATATTCGGGTCCTTCTTAACTAAAATTTCTCCAAAGCTGTTAATAAAACCAGAGCTTCTGTTACCATTTGTCCCAATTTTCTGCTCCTTTACCCCAGAACCATCCATCTGCTTTGTATTGGCCATAAGAAATTCTGAAAACAGTATATCTTAATTTTTGAGACTTGCCAGTCCATCCGGGAGTCTTATAAACAAATACCAGAGTGTTATTAATTAGCAGAAGGACCACCGAAGGTAAAAAATCTAGAACGGGTGTTGAAGCCCAAGCAGGAGGCCCTGTTCTTTCATTTGTTGAATTGCCAGTTTTGATTCTTCACCATCACCTTTGTTATTTGTAATGTTTCTTGTTTACTCTTATGGTTTGAGGGTGGGTTTGGTTTTTTTTTAACGTTCTGTTGTCCATAGGGAGTTGCCAGTGGTGCGGTAATTTGCTAATAACACTGCACTGTATGTTTTGTAGCAGATTTGCCATAGTTGGTTTTTAGATGATTAGATGGCATTGTCTGATCTATTATATATGGTGTATCTATAATTACTAGAGTAACTGACTTGCAGCTAGGAAGCAATGGAAGGGGGATACAGAGGGCCCAATAGAAATTAAAGTTGGTGTCTGTATGATTGAAATGCATTTTAAAAGAAGATTGTTCCTTACTTGAGTCTCCAGTGGTTGACCAGAGGATGTTGGAACAGTCTTGTTTTTTATACATATTTGTTTATATTTCCACGTCTAAAGCCAGTAGGTTTCAGAGTAAAAGTAAAATCATCGTTCAGTAGTTTTACTGTCACTCAGGCAAAGGTGTGTGTGTGTTCAGTAGTGTCAGTATCTTCTAAGATTAATACAACTGCTGGTCACTAAACCTGGTTTATTAGGGTTCGAATAAAATGGGCTTTTTGTTCTTTGTATACATTTGCATGATGATTGTTGCCTTCCTCATTTTCCAGGCTTTCACCATCAATTAAATTTATGACAACATGAATTAACAAAGGAATATATAATTGCAATTGGCTCTGTTGAATAGCTTATTGTAAGGTGGGATAAAGGAGCAAAAATGGTTTGATGGACCCATAATAGGAGATGGGTTGTCTCCTTATGACTGCTGTCAGTAATACCCCTTATATGCTGAGAGCAGAATTTAACTTTATTATAACATACAGTATGTGTATATCATATCAGTCCGCAAAGTGGGAGTCACAGAAATGCTAAAGTTAATGAGTGATAAAAGTGCACAGCTAGCTGTTTTGTTACCTGCGTGTTTATCTCCACCGAACTACCTAGGCGAATTTGGAATGGTGACTAGAAATAGCTGGCCCTCTCAACTTGTTGGATTACATATAAGGAAATGAGGTCTTGAGCCAGGTACCCTACCTAGTTGGAGCCAAACCTGTATTCTTTCCACATAGGCTGCTTTTGCGTTAATAACGTTATAAAAGCAATGATAATTTGAGCTAGAGATTTAAATTACTGTAGTGGAAAATAATGGTTATTTTGATTCCATAAAGAATAGGTATGGTCTGTAAGGTATGAGTTAAGAAACTTCCCAAAGGGAAAAATGATTCTTTTGACCAAGAGCCCCATGTAATGACTAATACTTTTCCTACCAAACTAATAAGTAGATATTAATGTGCTACAATGTGTAATAGGAATTTTAGCAGATAGATGGACAAATGTATGGCGAAGTTGATCTAAAGAGTTTTACTCTTGTTTTGAAAGGTCTTCCCGTGGAATAAACCAAGCAAAGTGTCATTTGTGGGAGAGTTCTAAAAATTTCAGTGACTTGTATGAGGTAAACCGTATGCAGTTTAGTAGAGTCTTCCAGCTATGTAGAAAGTTCATGGCTTGGACAAGATTTAATCAACATACATAAAGCAGAATAATCTTTCTGTAACATTACATTTAGATAAGGCTTTTGTTCTTTGTTTTTATAGGAGTTAAAGATGTCTTTCGAAGTACATCTTACTGTACAAGGAATATGTAAGAAACAACTATAAGTTCTAAAGACCAAAGCTTGCGTATGGATTCAAAAGGGGCAGAAACCTGACTAGTAAGGCACACTTACTTGGGCAAAATTCACTGCCCTCTTATTTTTTAATTTTTTTTTTTTTCTTTTTTTTAGCGGTACACGGGCCTCTCACTGTTGTGGCCTCTCCCCTTGCAGAGCACAGGCTCCCGACGCGCAGGCTCAGCGGCCATGGCTCATAGGCCCAGCTGCTCCGCGGCATGTGGGATCTTCCCAGACCGGGGCACGAACCCGTGTCCCCTGCATCGGCAGGCGGACTCTCAACCACTGCACCACCAGGGAAGCCCTGCCCTCTTATTTTTAAAACTGGAACTATCCAAATTTTATATTTGCCACTTCATTCTACATTTATTCAAATTTATATCCATCAACATTTATACTTGGCTATGTCTTTGAAATCCCCCCAATTTTTATTAGGCTTTTAGAAATTTCTTCCTTAACTCTGGAAACAGTTGAAGTAACTTTCTTTGCTGAAATAAAATCTCATTTTTTGATGTTGGGTTAAATATGTGATGGTAGAATTACAGATTTGCAAAAATAACCACGTTTCTCCAACAATTGTAAAACAAAAGTCCAAATACAAAGAGGTATTCAACTGATGTGACAGGATTTAAAGTTTCAATGTCTTGTACATGCAGATGTTGCTGATTTTTTTTCCTCGCATGATATATGTACAATAGATACAAGTGGCTTGAGGTGATGCTTTTAATTACTGAAATTACTCTCTAAAGAGCACTGGAGTTGCTACTGCTGATACTTTTCACATAGTTTCTACAGCTAATTATATTTACTGAAAGTAAGTTAATACATATTCACACACTTAAGTTATACAATAGGAATCTTTGTGTAGGGATTTATTTTTTGGTCAAATACACACTTTGTTTTAAAAAAAAAAGGAAGCAGTTTAAACATGTACATTTTTCCCAAGGTAAAGGGCTTTGGATTTGAGAGTATCAGATTTACTAAAAATGGGAGCCAGGGTTATTTTCAGACAATGCAAATTTCCTTTATTTCCTCTAGTTTACTTGGCGAGAGAGCATGTAGGTGCTAAGAGTTCACAAATTTCACAATATAGGTTTGCTAAATGTGAAAGTTACTGAGATACACTCAGTTTTAGTTCTTTTAAAAGAGTATATTAAACTAGATTTATATTAAATTTCAAATGAATCCCTTAAATGTTGTAAGCTTATTAGAAAACGACTCTTTTGCCTTTGTGAAATAATACCGCCTGCTCCTTCCTGGTTTTTCAGTCCTCTGGGAATCTGACGATGACTTCGAATCGGTTTACTGTCTTTGAGCCTTTAAAGAAAAATGTTCCTTCAAAGTGGAGGCTTTCATTTAAAACTAGAAACTGCAGAAAATAAAGTTGTTTTCTTCGTTCACATACTTGGAATAATATGAATGTATTCGGTGCCTCGCGTGCCTCAGTGTTTTCGGTCTTAACAAACTAGTCTTCACAATTATGTAACACTCCCAGTTAAAATGTACATTAACGTTTAATGTTCAAAAAACGAATACTTAACTCACCCATAAAGCCCTACAAAAGTTATTACAAAGAAGAGTGAAAAGAAAACATAAGTATCTAAACGAGATGTTTTTACCATATATATTTTCTCTTTTAAATTTAAATTCGTGGATAATTTGCCTTAAAAACAAAAAGAATTTGTAGGAATACTGGCCGGTTCTTTGCTTTTAAAACATTAAGGATGAGAACTGTTACATTTGTACTGTGCCTGATTTGTGCCGAGCTCTCCCTGCTGTTGGTCAGGTCATTTCTGCCGACCCTCCTTCGGACCCTCTACGCGGTTAGCTGCGCGGGGTCTGGGTCCGGGTGGCCCAAAGAGTCGTGCTCTCGCCGGCAGAGCGCGCAGGCCGGCCGCTAGTGGGCACTGTGGGTCCGCGGAAGCGGCGGCGCGGTGGCGCTCGTCCCAGAGGCTCTTAGGCAGGCGCTTCGCCGGGAATCCAATGGAAGAATTCCTGCCGCCTCCCTGTTTCGGCGCTATTCGTCACGGTCACCCCTAAATTCCCGGTCACTCTGGGGAGGTATGAGCGCGGCCCGGAGGCTAATTAAGGAGAAGATCCCGTGGCGGGCGCGGGTGTGCCGCCGCGCACTCGGGGGAGAGGTGCTGCCTTCGCGGGAAGCGAGGTGCGGAGGGAGCGGGGCCCGGGCGGCCGCGCCCCGGGAGTCGGCTGCCTCGCCGGCGCCACGTCCCCGGGAGTCGTTTTGCGTCTCCCGGCCCCACTGACTTAGCTCGGGCCCCAGCCAACGTTCGGTACCGAAACCAGGTGTGAAACACATCACTGAGAGGCCTGGTGGGCGCGGCGAAGAGCTGCGCAAGCGGGGTGTGAGCCAGTCTACGCAGAGGGCGCTCTGCAGTGAAGGAGGGAGACCCACGGGAAGCCCACTGCCTTCCGCTCCGCAGGGAAAGTTTCGCCCTCGACGTTGTACCTCTGCTGAAGTTTGGACACTTGCCGGGCAATGAGAGCGCGTGCTGGGCGCGGGGGCAGGTGCCCCGGGCTGTCCCGCTCCCCACTCGCCCGCCCCTACCATCTCGGGGGGCGCCGGGTGCACGCGCAGGCCCGTCGCCTTCGCGGGCTCCCCCGCGCGCCGCTCGCGCCGCCGCCCGGGACAGGGGGCGGGGCTCACCTGTCAGCCCGCGCCCCGCCTCGCGGCGCCCAATGTCGGGCGGGGGCTGCTGACGGACCGGCCGGCCGCCCAACCGGCTAGCGGCTGCCGAGCGGCGGGCCAATGGGCTGCACGGTGTGGGGCGGGGCCCCGCGTTTATAGTGCTCTGACAGCGCGCTGGCCGAGCTGACTCTCCTCGGCGGGGACGGCGGCGCCGGCTGAGGCGAGGAGACGCGCGCGGAGCTGGTCCCGGCGACCTCCCCGCACACAAAGGCCCGCGCGCATCCGGCGCCCGCGGCGAGCACCGAGCCCCTCCTGCCTGCTCCGCGGGCTGGGAGCCGCGAGGACTGTGGAGGCTTCTGTGCGCCCGGAGACGCCCCTCGCCGCCCGCGCACCGCGCTCCGCGCTCCGGGACATGGAACCGCGCCGAAGTGGCGCCCGCGCGCTCGGGCCGCTGCCCGCCCCCCTGGATCTATAGTGCGAGGCGGCCCGCCGCCTCCGCCGAGCCGTCTCTTGGCCTTTGTGTCCCGGCCGAGCGCCCTCCCTGACGCCCCGCGCCCGGCACCCTGGAGCCGCACGGGAGCCGGCTGTCCGAGCTGCGTCCGGCGCGGCGACCCGGAGCCCCGAGCCCGCCGCGCCGCCGCGCCCCTCGCGTGCGCTCCCGCCCCGCGCTCTGAGGGCCCCGAGGGCAGCGCCACCGGCCTCGGCGCCCGCTGGAGCTGCTCGGCGCGCCCCGGAACTGCCTGCAGTCTCTCCCTTGTCTGCCCAGAGGATTGGGGCTCCCGGCCCGCACCTTGTCCCTCCGACGCCAGGAGTGCGCGGAGCTGGGAGCGGCTTGGCCATGGCCGTGAGGAGGGACTCCGTGTGGAAGTACTGCTGGGGAGTTTTGATGGTTTTATGCAGAACTGCGATTTCCAGATCGATAGTTTTAGAGCCCATCTATTGGAATTCCTCGAACTCCAAGTAAGTCGCGTCCACGACCCCCCTCGATCGCCGCCCCGAGGTCCGCCGCGTCGCGCTGTCCCGGCGGGAGGAAGGGTCGGGCTGCGGAGCCTCGGAGCCTGTTTCTGGACCCTCGATTCCTCGCGCCCCCGGGTCCCCCACCACATTTTACTTCGTGGAGACTCCGCTCGGCCTTCCAGCCGGAGCGCCGGCCCTAAGGGGCGCTCTCCTCGTCCTCCTTCCCCCTGGGAGCTCCCCGGCGCTAAAAAAAAAAAAAAAAAAAAAAAAAGCCCTGTTGACTCGGGTGTCGCGTCCGGGAAGGTGTCCGATGGCGAGGCCTGACCCTCACTTCCTCCAGAGGACGGGAAGCCGGGCCACCAACAGGCTGAGCGGCACGCAGGGGCTGGCGGGCTCCGGAGAGGCAGGGATGCTGCGCTCCTGAGGAGCGGCGGAGCGCGGGCCGGGGGCAGTGAAGCGCACCGCGGAGAAGGGAGCCTGTGCTCCCTGGCACGCCCGGAGCTCGCGCGCCTGGGCGCCGCGCCGCCTGCCCGGGGGTTGCGCGGGGAGCTCGCCTGCTCGGGACAACTCGGGCAGCGGGCCCTTTTCTCCTCGCCCGGGAGACGGGCCTTAGGCTGCTCCCGGGGAACCCTCTGCACGTCGGCCTCTCCCTTTGCTTCTGAACCGATGGCCCCGAATTCTGTGGTCCCGACAACTAACTTGATTTTTTTAGGGACGCTGTCTGCAAAAGCTTAATTAAGGCCCTGCCCAGTCGACGCAGCTCCTGAAGCCTTCGTGCTTGGGGAGCCTGGGCGGGAATGGGATCCTTGGATCCGACTTGCTTTTATCAAACAGTGCAGCCGGGAGAAAGCCAGGCCTTGCGGAGGTTTTCAGTCCGCGCAACCAGAGTACATTTAGAATTTAGAAGAGGCGATCCATCCATAAATATATATGGCCGTGACTCGTAGTCGTCTGTGCGTTCAGGGTTGCATATTACCTCATTCTGGGGATACATTTCGAATCCTAGCCAAAAATATTTTACAGAATCATGGAATTTTAACCTTGGGAAGCTTGGGGAAAGTATGAAGACACTGGCTGTTCATACTTTGTCAGAAGCAAAGTCAATGACCTATTTGAAGTTGAGTAAATCGGCCATGGATTTAGAAATAAAGGGATGGGGGATCGATTTAAAGATCACATCGTAATTAAATAATTACATCCACTCTTAAGAGTGGTCAGTTTCAGATTCACCAACATGTTAACCAAGAATTCCCTATTAAAGGGCGAAAGACGTCACCGCTGTAAATGGGATGAAACAAGAGATTCTTGCAGGATGCTGGTTGGCGCTTCCCAACACTGCTCCTGTGTAGAAGTTACTTAATGCAGCCTCCTTCCCTGGAGCCTGATCTTGGATGGACTTCTTTTTTTTCCCTGGGTGTAAGATCATCGTAATTGCTGAGAAAGCCGCGGCAGTGACGGCTCTCGTCCACCACCGCAGCGTGAGGCGACGGGTGGTGCGGGAAAGCGCGGGGCTGGGACCTGCGGCCCGGGAGCCGGGCCGGGAGCCGGAGGAGCCGCCGGCTTCGCTTTCTGCCTCCAGGGGTCACTCTTTCCTGCGCGATGCTCGCCGCGCCGGCCGCGCCTCTGCACCCCAGGCCTCCTGCTCTGCCCCGCTTGGCGCTTTCGCTCGCCGGCCGTCTTCGGGAGCCGGTTTTTGGTTTGGCGTTTCCCTCCCCGCCCCCCAACAGGATTTAATTTTTACATTTCTATCTTGTTTAAAGAAATTCCCATTAATCTCTTCAGCGTTCGGCTCAGTAGACGTTATCTGGTTTGTAGGATCACAAATACCTACTTGGGGAAAAAAAAAAAAAGGTAGAGCAGTCATTATTTCAGCCTAAGGTTTCGACACGAATGTCTTCTTTCCCTCGTGCGCTGGGGGAAGGGAGTGACTTATATTTCCTCACTGATATTTACTCACTAGCCTTCTGTGAGGGTCGGGCTGTTTTTCTGAGCTGTGGCCACTGATTTAGACCGTCCTGGAGGCCTGCTTTTGGAGAAGCCTCCCTCCCCGTACAGACGATGTTGCTGTTGGCGTGATTGCTCCTTGCCCTCAAGAGTAGAATTTCTTTTAAAATTCGCACGTAATGGCTGGCCTAGAGGAAGGGATCATTTGTCCCCTGGAAAAGGTCTGCTTAACAAAGTTGTGCAGCTGAATGCTAGCTTGAAATATCAGAAAGATTTCTTCCTGGATGAATGATATGAAAGAGCCTTTTCTAAGTTTGAGAATGAATTAAAAAAACCCAGAAAAACCCGGTGCCCAGGAGTTGCCTATTTGTTGGGGAAGTCTCATGTTTATTTCCAGGGAAAAGTTTCCGTCAGTAAATGGGATGTGGCAGGAAGGTAATCAAAGGCATTGAAGTTGCACATCAGTTCCTCGGGACTGTGGAACAATTCATTTGTAATGAAGCAGCCATCAGTAATTAGATTTGTTTCATTCCGAGGTCAGCTTTTTTAGCAGGTGGTGGACAGAGGGAGCGTGCAGCAGCTGTTTGGATACAGGGTCCAGAAAATCCTTTGTAAATTCACCGTCTCCATAACTACTTTAATCACACTGTCTGCCTCTCCCACCCCCGAGAGTTTTTGCAGTAGTGGGAAGAAGTTCCAAATACTGAAACGGTAATCACTGCACCCATAGGTTCTGGAAGAGTTGTGTCAGTTGTAGCCATTCAGGTTGTGTAGTTTGTTGGGTTTTTTCTGTTTTTTGGTTCTTTTTTTTTTAACTCTGGAGAGAAAAGCAAAGCCTGGCTTAGCATTTCAGTAGAACAATTTTTTTCCAGCACGATGTTTTTGCCAAAGTAAAATGGTTGGCTCTTTTTTAAAAAAGTATTGGTATGGTATTCTAGAGTGAGTTACACTGACTTTGTTGAAAATTTCAGCAGAGCATTCATTTCTTACGTCTAGGGGTGCGATTCCCTAGGCACCATATACTAGTTAACCAAGCGTTTTGCTTTTCCCAGGTCATTTTCCCCTACATAATGGTGAATTCCTGGTATTGATTGCCTTGATACAAAAGAATGGCTGGATAATATCCAGATAACCTATAATACATGGGCTCCACCACAGTCAGGCTCTGAATAAATACGGATCTGTCAGAGATTGATAAAATAAACTACAATGGATAGTGCTGTTTAAACAGTCCATTCAGTACCATATATAAGCCAGCCTGCCTTCCATTGTGTCTGAAATTCTTATTTTTGTAGGTAAACAAATGCACATTCAGCACGGATTGAATAGCTCCTTGAACTGTGCTCCCCAGTTTGCGTTTGGGTTAATCTTGTCGGTTTTAATATAGAGAGGAAAAAAAGCCCAAAGCACCAAGGGGTGGAATTGTTAGTGCTTTCACATCTACATTCCTCACATTTTGTCAGGATGATAAACTGTAGGCAATGGACTGTCGCTGTTCCACGGGACGACTGAGAAGGGAGAGCACAAAGACGGGGCTGCCGCGAGGTCGCACAACATGTTTGGGAGCCGTCTTTTCAGATGAGGACAGAATTTATTTGGGAATCGTGTGTCCAGGGACTGTACTTTGTAACCTCAGCAATTACAGCTTCGAGCCTCAGAAACGGGAGCTGGAGGTTAAGATGATTCTGTTAAGCACTTGCTTCTAAATCTTTCACAAAGCGGAGCTCTTGACACTTGTCCCAGGATGCAAAGAAATGCAAATGACTCCAGCATTCCGAAGTGTCCCTGACTCCCAGGCTGAAGCAGGGAGACAGGTAAATTAGCTGTCAAGCCCCAGACCAGCTGAGAACTGCCGATGGGCATGGTTTCTCCATACATAGTCAGCTGGAGAGTAAATGGTATGTTTAGAATAATTATCGGTAAACCCTCTTATCTGGAAATTTACAGAGAGGAATCCTCTGGTCGGTGGGTCAGCGTGATAATTACCCGCAGAGGGGCATCGCTACCTGGCCTTGCACTGAAATGCTTCAGGTAGCGCCGGGGAGGTTGAGGGTGACACCCACCATCTGGCAACGGTTCCCAGCGAGGTCACCTAATGGGAAATGATTTGAGATCCCAGCATGACTGCAGTGACGCGTCACAGGAATAGGAGTGGCGGGGGAAGGAAATACAGACTGGAGACCCTCTTCAGAATAGAAAAAAAAAAATCTAAGAAGGACATTACTTGAGCATTTCATGAAAACTTTATTCTTAAATTCTCCCACTGCAAATTAGACGAAAAGAAGGAGGGCTCTTGTAAGGAAAATAATCATTGAAATGATACTCGGGCCCACCCAATCTCCGCCTTCGCTGGCTGCTGACCTAAAGAGCCTGTTTTCAGGTCATTTATCATATATCTACATAGATTTGCTTATGAGCTCGCCCTTTGTGTGGTGGAGTAGAGCCTTAAATAGGAGTGTTCAACTGTTTAAAATATTTAGGTTAAAATATGCAGAACCCATAGAACTAGAAGCTTCTAGTCGGGAATTAGTTCTTTCAGGGAAGAGCTGCCCCCCATCCCAGTTTTTATTTATTTATTTATTTTTTATTTTTTTTGTGGGGGGGGGAATTAGAATGAGGCTGGGAGAAGGGTAGAAGAAAAGCAAAGAGGGAAGGGTAGGGTATGGGACAGGGTTCCGAACAGCTTGGAAAAACTCCTGTGGCTTCATTGTCTCTCTAAAGCCAAAGAACACAAAGACATAAGCAATTCAGCCCTTCTCCCATGATGGAAAATGTAAACCGTGGACATGGCTCTCCTGTTTGACTTGTTTAATTCTCATTTTAAATTCAGTACTATACGAGCCGTGTGAACTCTGAAGATTTCTTTAGTAATCCATTTTGTAGTTCCGAATCAAAAACAAAGTGAAAGGGTCTGACACAATTTGCTTTTATTTTTAGGCAAATCAACCCTGGTCATAGTTAATAAGGGGATTACAACCCAGACTGGGTCTTTACAGATGTAATGTAAATCAAGGGCAGAGTATAAAGAAACTGATCCCTTTTGATTGAAGTATGGTAAAAAGGCATAGAGAAACTAGCAGCGGTAATCTGATTGTATGGCAATAAAACCACCATTTTCTGTCTTTCAGATAAAAATAATGTGGTAAATCCATGCAGTTCATAAGATGTAAAGGCAGATAAAGGGTGAAGCCATGGCAACATATAGATTAGCTGGATGTCGGCAATGACATGTCTCTGAAAAGGGTGTAGAAAGGAAGGCCCTTGCTCCAGGCTGTTGGCTATTATGTGTGAGCCACACAGACTTGGAAACTCGGATTAGAAAGTATGAAAGCCCCACTTGTGGCCTGGGATGGTTGAAGCCGGGAAGAAAAGATGCTCAGTTCTTGCTCATTGGTGGCGGATAATATGGCAAAGGTAGATTCCATTGACTGCCTTTTCCAGAGATTGAGATTGGGGGCTGATTAAAAACTTCAGATCACTGCAGTTAGTTCAGGCCTGCAAGGTTTTCCTTTTTAGCTCCTGGCCTAACAGTGGCGGCCGTTCTGTAGGATTAGCTGCAGTTGGCGGTGCTCGCCTTCATCTCTTTAGGCTCCAGGCAGGGACCTGCTGGGAAGGAACAGAGCCCAGAGGGGCTAGGTAGGCCCAGAGGGATCCGAAAAGAAAACACAGACCTTTTGATTTCAGCCATCTTTCAGCCCCGGAGAAGCCGAGGTAAACATTATACATTGTCCCCCTCCCTCTTCCAGAGAGCTCTCCTCTGAGTTTTGTCTCTCCCACCCTGGAAAAAAACATATAATAAAACAAATAACAGGGGGAATTGAGTTGTCATTCAAATCGGTAGTAATCCAGTATGCCCAAACCAACGGGCCCAGTGGAGATGGTGTTTCACTCCTGTGAGTTGAGCTGAATGGGACAGGCCCCCTTCGTGTAAACGATAGGATTATAAAAGTGTGAGTGTTGCCAGCTTGAAAGTTAAAAACAGCAGAAGCTCACCAGGCTGTTGAATCTTATTGCCCCCTGTCCTGAACAACCTTGTAAATGAGCTGGGCTTTTGTTTTGGCCGTCCACACTTTCCATTTTAGTCGTTACCCAAAATCAGCCATTGAAGCTGTGATTGGGGGGCAGAGTGGCATCACAGTTGCGTCAAGCCGGAAAGGAGATTTGTGCTTTATTGCCCCCTATTTGGGGCCTTAGAAAAGTCCCAGCATTTCTTTAGGAAAGTCTGAACTCTTAAGACGCTGACAATACTGAAAGCTTACAAACACCCCAAGTGTCTGTCTTGCTGGCGTGGATGGAGGGGATTCAGGGCTGGTCTCTGAACATGGGAACTTTCTAGAGGAACACGTTCTATGTCTGAAGATCTTCACTATATCCTAAACGTTCTATTTCAGACCCATTTCGTGGATTTTGTTGCTAATTCTCAGAGAGCTGACTCAACTGTTTGGAGCTATGGATTTATTGCATTTGTTGCCTATTTTTCTGGTCATCACTGTGTCGCTTTCACCATTTAAAAACATTTAAAACATTGCACAGAGACCTGCCCTACCCAGTGCCAGCTACTTTACCTTCCTTTCTAATTTAATTCAGAAAACATATCAAAAGATCCAGTGCATTTGTCCAGATTCATCAAAGAGAACGGACACTCCCTAATTTACAAGCTGGTCACATCCCAGCACCTTGCATTCTACATCTGACAATGATTGCTAATGGTCCATTCAGCCAAAGTATTTGCTTGTTAGCAGGGAACAGAGCATGATAAATGTCCAGCAAGCTTGCGGCCTCCTTCCGCCTTTCAGATGCAGACTGGTGCATATTTATGGTAGGCAAAGGACAAAAGGAGGGGCTGAATTGCCCTGGCCTCCAGCTTTCTATGAGGAACGGGGTTAAAATGATTAAAGAAATGATATAGGAAAGTCCTGCCACTTGTTTACAAACCAGCGTCCAACACGTAGCTTTGCGTTCTACCTGCAAGAGCCTATTGCAGGAGCATTAGGGATAAGGATGGTTGGATCCGGCGACCCAGTGAAAAGAGTAGGTGATAAATTATGAAATGTTTTCCATGCACACTGAATGCCAGGTGCACCAATTTCTGTGGCTCCTGCAGAGAATCAGCAGAGGCTCTTTATTTCCCTTTTGATGTATAGATATCAAATATGTAATTCTAGTCCAAAGCATTCTGTGGCTTTGGACACAGACATGCTGTTTTCAAATGAAAAACCATAGTAGGAGACAGCTCCATTGAAGGGAAACAAGTTGTTTCTGCTCTTAGTAATCCTCCAAACAAAATATGAAGAAAAAATTGGCAGTAGTGAAGTGTTAATAGTTTGCTGTTTCCATTCTCGAGAGCATGGGTAGGTAAACGTTCTAACTACTCAGTGGTGGGCAAGCATTCAGAAGGCTACGCATGAACTGTGCTTTGAAAACTTCATTTTCTTCATGTTTTCTATATGAAACTCTTAAACAATCCAGTTCATTTTCTCAATTCACGTTTGGTTGCATCCAGTTTTAATCACAGTCCTTGGATCCTTCTACCAGTACTTGTTGGTTAAGCCTCTCTTGCCTCTGAGGTGTTACTCTGTGCTTTTCACATACTGATGACTCCCGTATCCCGCCAGAGTAGCGATGAGTGCTACCCACATATCCCTGTGCACATCAGAAGCTCTGACCTGCGGAGCCAGTGTCTGAAATGCCACCTTCCAGCCTCTCTGCAGCCTCTCGTGTTCCAGCTGAGGAACCCGAGGTCCAGCGTGACACCACCACCTGCTGAAATGCTTCTGAACTCGGTCCTTGCTTTTTCCCCCTGTTAAGGTGGCTCACTGTGGTCTGAAACGTTTGTCCTGAATGAGAACTGTCTGATGAGTGAGTGGGGCTGAGCCAGTTACGTTCAAGTCCCGCTCAGAATGCATCTACCTGCAGAAGAAGTTAGAAAATGCCAGTTTTCACTTAGCTTACCAGAACTATATTTGGGGTACATTTTAGATAAAAACAGACTCTCCTAAGCCCTGCATCCCCCTTTGTCTATGGGAAAATGGATCTTCATGAGAATGGACTGTCCTTAAAGTTCACGATTTCCCTGAAATGACTGCTCTCTCTTTATGGTGTAGATCAAACATAACTTCTTCAAATCTTTTCTCTGTAATCCCACAGCACTTTAGTTAAATACCGAGGGCACTGGAGGAACATAGTACATGGCGCTGTCATGATTCATATGCAAGTCTTAATCCCCTTCGCCACCCTGCCTATCCCTAAGAGGCAGGCACCAGAATGCTTTCATGTCATCAGTCTCTGCCGGCGAGCACTGACATCCAGTGAGTATTAGTCGGAAGAGCAGACACAGCCCAGATGTCTGTTTCTGGCCGCTCCCATTAACAAATCACCTGCTACTGGAGATCTACCTCCAGCCCCGCGGCTCTAGAACTTTAGGGCATCAGAATCACTTGTTAAAACAGGCTTGCCGCCCGCCCCCAGAGATCCAGATTCCTGAGGTCTGGGTGGGACTTGAAATTCACATTTCTAACAGGCTCTCAGCTGATGCTGCTCTGAGACCACACCTTGAGAACTGTTGGCCTGGATGGAATTCGTTGGGGTAACAACTTTTTTTGGGTAACAGCCCAAGATTAGATGATCATCCTCTTAAAGGCTGTTGTGGATCCCTGAAGAAATCCGTGGCCCTTGCCTCCCTACTCTCGGCCTCCGTTCTTGCTTGGTTGATTGTTGACGGTAGATAATTCGTTGACTTGTTGGACAAGCATTTATGAACTGTGAGGTCTGTTACACGAAGCTCTGAGAATACAGTGAAGAGCAGTCTCTACCCTCAAGAGACTTCAATCCTAAGGGAGTAGGGGGACTCCCTGGTGCAAGAAACACGTCTGTGCCGTGGTGCATGGCAAGTGTGGCCGTGAGAACAGAGGAAGGAAGGGGATGGAGTTCCTCCCGGGGGAGGGGAAACTGAGGCAGGAGAGACAGCGGTCCAGAGAGAGCTCCGAAACAAAAACCACAGTAAGCAAGTCAAAGAAACTCATTTCAGGTAAGAGAGGCGAGTATCTACACTGTACTTCTGTAATCTACATTATTTCCTACGTCTGAGCAGAGCTCAAAGACAGATTCCCACAAATGAACAAATAGACCCTGTGGGAGAGCTGCCCCAGCGATTTCAGCCGCCTTATCCTCATGAGAATTAGCAGTACCTTTTGGTTTTCAGAAGGCCTGTGCTGATAATGGGAAAGGTCAGGCAGTTCAGTTGAGCAAAGCGAGCCGGGCCAGTGCTATTTTAGTTTAGTGAAGAGGACTGCCGTGGAATCTGGCTGTATGAGTCTATTCCCAGGTTTGTCATTTTTTTAGCTGTGTAACTTTGGGAGCAGAATCCTCCGTGTCTCTCACTTGTCCCGTCTCTAAAATGGGGACAGTAATCTAACAGGACTGAAGAAAAGCAATAAAACTGTGGTCAGGATTTAAAGACCTTAGCTCTGGACTTAGCACAACGAACCAATAAACGTCAACTCTTGCTGTTGAAAGTTAATTGAGCATCTACTGTGTGCCTGTCTCTGGCTCAGTTTGCCTTCTACATACAAATGCAGAATAAGTAAAATGCTAGTAAAGATTATGCCATGGCGCCTGCACCTTTTCAAGCCCCTGATGTTATATGGTACCTTGCTTAGCTGCCAGACTTCCACTCATTCTTGCAGGCCTCTCTGCTGCAAGAGGCACCTTTTTATTTCCCTTCAGCTGCCAAGTTAGATGCTCTCTCCTCTGCTTCCTACCCTGACGCTTTGTTGTAACGTTTGTAACCCTGAATTCATTCAGCTTCTCCACCGTGGATGGGGGAGGGCCTGGGCTGAATCCCCTTTATGTGCAGGGTACAGTAAGGGATTGGGTTGTTCAATGAATACACAAAGGCAACCCATAGGCATGAGCAGTGTAGCCTTTTTGCATTAATGTTACATGCTGTTTCTTATTAAGAAACCTCCTCACCCGGTGGACACAGTTTGTTTCATTTAACAATGGTGGTATAGAGCACGTACTAGGGACCAGTGGCTGTTCCAGCTGCTCCACAAATACTGACTCATTAAACCTTCATAATAACCATCTGAGGGAGATACTTTCATGATCCCCAATGGGGAAATCAAGGCAGAGACTGGTTCATTATCTTGCCCAAAGTCATATAACTAATAAGTGGGTACCATCTGTATTTGAACCTGAGTATGCTGTTTCCGGGATCTTTCCTCGTAATTCTCCAGTTCTCTTTCTTAGGCTGTTGCATAGAGAGATTAGAAATCACATAATTAAATGAAGCATGTGTTTGCTCAAAGCAGTCCATATGAGGTGGATTAAAAGAAGGTTTTGCGTATAATTCTTCCCTTGTCCACCTTGATTTATAATCTTTCCTATGATGGGCATGCGATTCTAAATGGATCCTTTGAATCTTTGATAACGAGGTTCTACCCGGTGGAAACTAGATAGTTATGAAAGTCTATCGTATTAATGCATTTATTGCATGCTATTCCTTTGACTCTTAACGTTTTCCTTTATAAAATGGAAACATCCTATTGTTTCTTTGCTGGGAGAAGACAAGGTCAGGTTTCAGAGGAGAGTTCCATGAGGTTCGATGCCACGCGTGTGTCAAGCTAAGGAGATAGCATGACATCTTTTTTAGAGTCCAGTCACAATTAAATGCCATTTTATTTTGGATTTGGGGATCTGTGCCAGCTTCCAGCTTGTCAGAGCTGAGAAGACTCAAATCAAGTCCAGGCCTATTTCTACAGCAAACTGGGCTTCTGGCTCCCTGCCTGTGGATTCACTCAGTGTAGCCCATCTGGCTTTTGATGTTCTGCGAGTTCGGAGCAGCTTGTTTCGGGAAGCAGGGCCAGAGGATCGGTGGGCCTGGGGCGCTCTTGATTCCTGAGCAGCCTGTGGTTGCATCTCCCCAGGGCTTAGGGTCTGCTCACCTGCAGCCCTCAGGGGTCTCACACCACCAGGTCCTCCTTCCTTTCAGAGCTCAGGGCCTCGGGCGTCCTCTCACCTCTTCATGGTCCAGTTCCCGTCCCTGAGTTCAGTAGCAGCCTGAATAACTCAGGGTGTTTAACGTTGTGTTTGTTTTTTGGTCAAGCTCATTCCAGGCTGCTTGTGGCGACTGAGCAGGAAATGTATTGTCCCCAAAGTTACAGTGGTGCACGATTCACATTCCCCGCCCCCCCAGCCCAGTACGCGGGCCTCTCACTGTTGTGGCCTCTCCCGTTGCGGAGCACAGGCTCTGGACGCACAGGCTCAGCGGCCATGGCTCACGGACCCAGCCGCCCCGCGGCATGTGGGATCTTCCCGGACCGGGGCACAAACCCGTGTCCCCTGCATCGGCAGGTGGACTTTCAACCACTGCGCCACCAGGGAAGACCCCATTCACAATTTTTTTTTTTCCTGCTTTATGCAGTTTGGGGACGATCTGTGTAGGAGTCAGTCTCCCAGTCCGGGGTTTCCTCCTTTTTGACGTTCGCAGCGCAGACCTGACTTGAGAGGCCCAGGGGAACGGCTGCTGTCACCCGCCCACAGCAGACCCGTCCCTGACCCTCTCTGGAGCCATGAAGAAGGAAGTGCCCAGGAGGCGGCCGTGTAGGTCGCTGTGAAGGGCTAGTGCACAGCCGTATAAATTGTGTTGGTAGATTATGCTTGCCTGGCAAGGGGGATCTCTGCTTATACCAAGAGAGAACTAGAGTCTTGTCTCTTTTTTAAACCTTACTTACGAACGTGCTCCTTTTATGATTACACAAACACCCGTTCCCGGGCGTGTGGGATTCCCGAGGTCCAGCGGGGAACACGACAGGCTCAGTCCTGGGGTCACACTCCAGCCTGGAGAGCGAGCATCACATCCCCTTGGTGTGTACTTTCTTTCAGGGCTGTTTTCCCCACCAAAAGGAGAGGTGTCATTCACCCATAAAACATGGGTGAATGGTCCCTCTAAATAGGCAAGATTCTTTGAAGTTAAGAGGAAAAAAAAAGTGTTGATGGAAATGAAAGGGATGAGCAGGGTTGATGGAAAAGATGCTCCTGAGCGCTCGATTGTAATACCACGCTAAGATCTGAAGTCCATCCCTTCAGGTTCTTAAAATGCCAGTCCGCTTCTTTCTGTATGATGTCCACGTGCTTTGCTTCCCTGCAGCGCTCCCACTCAGGTAGATAAGCACAGGGATGTCCACACTTAGGTCTAAAAGAGCAGAGAACCAGCTCTTTCTATAGGAAAGCCAGTTTTCTTTCTGGGGCCTCACCTATGAATAATGAGAGTTCCAGCTTCCTTTGTAGACTCTTGCTAAGAGCATGGTTTGGAACAAGACAGTACAGGTGCAAACAAATTACACTTGAGAAAGAAGCTTGCACCGTCTCTTGCCTCCGAGGGTTATGAAATCCCCCTTTGGATGATGGGGGTGCATGGTCAGGCCAGCATGACAAAGGTTGGCCTCCGGGATTCACTCCCCAGCCGCTTTCCCACTGCATATCTCGGCATCCCAGACCTCCTTTTCCAGCACCGCCCCCCCCACCCCCCGCCCACCGCCGACTTTTGCCTCAGCTAGCTACGACATTCATGGCATGATTTTTTTTTTTTGCAAAGTTTTGAGGGAGGAGATGTTTGGATCACTTTCATAAATAAAGACCTTGATTTTTTTGTTTTGAGTTAGGCGCTTGATTTTTGTTTTTAATTCCATGCCAGAGATTAACTAGTCTCCGTGAACCTGGGAAAAGAAAACCATGATCTCTGCCCATCACATGCTTAAAGTCTGACTTAGAATGAAGATATCTATTCCAGCGTCAGCTCGTTACAGGCAATCCTTCTGTGAATTGGAGGGTTTTGTTACAGTGGAAATTATGGTACGGATAAAAAATTAAATACATACTTGTGTTATTTTTCTGACCGAAAATTTAAATGGTGAGCATCTTATTTATCTTTGAGCATTGGAAAATGAAATTTACTTTAGCCCCCAGCGTTTTGAGCATTATATCGCCAATAACAAACAAGATTAACATCACAAGGAGTCAGCTTCCATTCCATTGTGCAGCATCTTAGGCTGTGAAATTTGATATTATTTTGACTTGTATGGTAATTGTAGAATGACAGAGGGAAATGGATTAAGTTGAAATAGAAGGATACAGCACAGCGCACACAGACTGCCCAGTGCAGGTGGAGGTCGTTGGGCCAAGAGTGGGGCCCCTGAGCACTGTCCCTGAAGATCAGAATTTTATAAATAAAACTTTGCTTCATTCTGCACTTTACGGTTCTTTCAAGTGTCTACATAGATGAAGAGGCCACCTCCCCGGGAAGAGTTGCAAAACCGGCTCAGGGACCTAGAGGCTCACCACACCTGTGAATTTCAGTGCTTCTCATCTTTCCTTGCCTTGAAAAGATGCTGCTTGTCCTTGGTGTGAAGTCTGAAATGCACCCTGCCCCCCACTCTCAGCTCTCAGATTTGGAACCCGGTAATGGTCTAAATTGTAGAGCCTGCTTTTAGGCACCTCTTGTTTTCCTTGAATACATCAGTTTCATGTTGCGGATGATATTTGTTTTTAGAAAAGTGTGAAAGAAGGGGCACCTGTGAAAACGGACAATTGTCCCAACACCCATACAGCAGAAAATGCCAATTAAAGCCTCCAATTACTACCTTATTTCTTGGAGCTTTAAAGCCACTGAGAAGATAGTGGTGCATTTACTTGAAGTTTTAAGGTAATTACTTGTTCCTCCAAGCGTGGTGTCTGGTAACCTAATTCTGTATCAGCCTGACACCCTATAGCGACACCCCACTATCTCTCTGGTTTCAGAATAAGTTTGGGCAGAAACTTGTTCTGATATGAAAGTGCAAAAGGGGGCAGTAAAGTGCTATCCACAAAAACAGAAAAATTGTTTCCCCCAGTATTTCTTATGGTCGATATTACCTGAGTCTTTCTTGGGCCCCAGTTTTATTCATTTATGACAAACTCCTCTGTTTGGGGCATTTGGAGTTGATCTTATTAAGCCATAGCAGCAATCTAACATAAAACGGAAGTGAGGCGAGCCCAGATATCCTGCCTGTGGACGAAATATGCCATCAAATTCACATACTCGTGAATTTAAGTCATTTTTTTTTTCTGGGGGATTTATGTTCCCAAGTGTACAGAGCATTTCTGAAAGGAATGTCGGGCTTCTGTGTTAATGCTGTGTTAGCTCCACATAGAGCTGGAAGGCCTCAAGTGCATGGGGAGGTTATGGGGTCAAGGCTTTGGGCTCATCCCTAGCAGCGAGCATCTTTTGTCAGGAAGGACCTGGGAAGATGAGCCTCAGTGACAGCAAAGCAGCAGTGGCTTGTCCTCATTCACAATTTCAGACGAACCGGTTTACAAACTGACTGCTCTTCCTCCGCAGCCTTTGACATTTAATTAAAACTAAAAGCATTTTCTGGGAAAAGTGCATGTTTTCCAAAATGTGGTAAACTCGAAGTGTACTCAATACAGAACTCCGGTTTGAGAATAAACCTATTCTGTGGTATGATTTGGGGTGTGCCAACTGCTAGGGTAATAAACTTGTTCCTAAAGCTGGGATTCAGGGTCCCTGAAATGTTAGCCAACTCCCAGATCTGTGCAGTTGAATGATTAAGCATAAACTGTACCCCATATTTTTCATCTATTTGAATAAACTGGTTGTGTGTTACTGCAGCTTTTGTAGATTCAAGAATTGATTTGTTAAATAGACCACAATTCAGAGAAGAATAATTTTATTTAGTTGCATTCTCAGAAAATACATCACAAAACAGTTAAAAAAAGTCTACAGGCCTTGAATATTCTGTTTTAAACCAGAGTGAGGAAAGATTGCTCAAGAACATGATGGTTTGTTCCTTGAAACTGTACATTGAAACGTAATGTTCCAATCTGATCGCAAAAGCATTTGACATTTATTGCAGAAAATTATGAAAAATACAGAAAGCTAAAAATTACCCCAAGTCCACCATCCAGTAGCCCAAAGCAGCCGCAGATGAAGGCCCCATGTTTGACCAAATCTGTGTCTGTATTGCCAGCAAAATGAGCAGAAGAACACACCACCTACTGTGTATGTGTGTATATTTTCAACTGAACTTAGCCATTTACTTAAAATAATCATGTACTCTAATGATGTAGTTTTGAAACGAAAGGAAAAATCAGTTCTCCATGGAAAAGTAAAGTCTGTTCACTCAGACAATGAGTCTTCTTTTGCTTAGCAGTTTGCTTCAGAGGGAGAAGAGTATCACCTGTAGGTCTCTTTCCCCCCAGTTTGCACATTGGCAGGATTCGCATTGGTCCTGTTACGTGAGTAAGATGGTCCTGTTTCTCAGGCGGATGATAGCGGCCATAAGTGTGCAGAAAGATTAGGTATTTAAATAGATATTACAGTTGTACGTGTACGACAGTACACAGAAATGGCTCTGGGTCTGAGCTGACACTCTTTAAATGAGAAGCACTGTGATCATGGCTGTCTGCAGGGGGTTTACGTGACCCGGTCATTTGTTTGGACAGAGAAAGTGGCCATTCCTGTCTACATCCTTTCATTCTGATCTCTTTCCTTCTGTGCCAGTTTGATAGTTTTGCATTTGGCTACAATATATTGATTTGCCCTTGTTTATATGGTAGTTTGGCATATCCTTCAATTATATGCCTCCACGTAGTATTTCCCTCAGGAGAACGAGGACTTCTTACTTCAAATCTCCTTTCCCAGACTCTTTCAGCATCAAGGGACCATAGTGCTTTGGCTGTTCTTCTAGGGTCACCTACTTATTTTTGGCAACCTTGAAGACAAGTGTAAGAAGTCGTTGCACATTTGTCCTGAGGTGCACGTGTTATGGTCAGCTGCAGATGCAGCAGCGGGAAGGGGAAAAAAGAGAAGCAAGGAAAACGGGGCATCCGTGGGGGGCTGGGGAGAGCAGCTGTGGCTCCACTACCCAGCGGGCCCCGAGCATCTCAGCTCCTTGCTCCCGTGGATCTTGCTGTTCCATCGGGCCAGGTTCAGGAGTCAATCAAGCAACCACTGCCCTCATCTGATTTACCCTGTGACACCTGGGCATGCGATGCTGGTCGACAGAAGGGTCCAGACTTGAGATCAGAACATGTGATGTTATGATCAGTCAGAGACAGTTGTGTGTCGTGACCTCTGAACTCTTAAGTGGCAGGTTTTGGCTTTAAATGCATATTATGCTAGTTTTTTCAACGAGCATGTGTTCCTAGAGTGGGTTAAAACATTAAAGAATATTGTGTCGCCAGGGAACTCTAGTCAATATCCTGTGATAAACTAAAATGGAAAAGAATCTGAAAAAGAATGTGTATGTATGTATAACTGGATCACTTTGCTGTACAGCAGAAATGAACACATGGTAAATCAACTCCAACAAAGTAGATTTTTAAAAAAAAGAATGTTGTGTCACATATGGCTGTATTATTTTAGAAGTTCCTACAATGATGACTATGAAGTATAAATGTCTAAGTGAGATTATTAGAGATCCAATTTAGATTATTAAAGATTAAAGTCTAATGTGTGTTATTAGATTGATTCCCTGTGGAAGTATTAGAATCTAGTTTGGTGAATAACCTTTAAGAACTTGGATTCAGGTTGATAGGTAATTGGAAGGTAAAAACAGATTCTAATATCAAATCATTTCATTTCAGGGACTTCCCTGGCGGTCCAGTGGTTAGGACTCCGAGCTTCCACTGCAGGGGGCGCAGGTTCGATCCCTGGTGGGGGAACTAAGATCCTGCCTGCCACATGGTGTGGCCAAAAAAACAAAAAAACAATCACTTCATTTTGGGCAGGGAAACTTTGGAAATCCTACTCAGAGTTTCCATTTTATTCCATGTTATACCGTCTCTGGATTTAGTTCAGAGTCATCACGTCTTATTGTCTTGCTTGGGAATGATTCACTGGGAAAACCCATAGGAGTTGCCTATTTCTGCTCAGCACACCCCACTGCTGTGGCATCCCAGGGAAGCCCTCCAGTGAGAGACACAAAACCACAGCACCAATGCCCAGGAAGCAGTCCTGACCCCAGACTCTCTTGATGGGGAGGAGATGCAGCTTCCCCGTCCCAGGAGCACAGCAGGGTGGCTTGCTCAGACTTTGAGTACGTGGCCCAGAAAGGGATCTGGCCTCCTGTGTTCGCTCTCCTGTATAAGACAAGAGGCACTGTGAGTCTCCTTTGTTTTTTGTTTTGAATTAAAAACCAGCAGATACTATTAAAGAAGACTTCTGACCACTTTTTTTTTTTTTCTTTTTGGATGTGGTTTAACAGAAACAACCTCACCTCTGTGGTATGGGTTACAAACATGGGGATTTTCCTCTAGGTGTCTTTGGCCACGAAAATGGACATAATCTCATCATACAAAAAGAAATCTGCATTTCATATTCACTAGGCAGAGTCAGTGTAGTAATTTAAAATTAGCTAGTTGTCACCACCCTAATTATTCTTTAAAAAAAAAAAAAAGGAAAACATTTCCAAAGTCAATAATAAGACAAGTCTTATTGACTATTACCAAATATTCAGGGCATAGATGTGCTATGTGGTCCGACTTGTTAAAGTCTCTGAGCAATCCTGAGGTAACAAAATCCAAATGTAAGTGACCTGGCTTCAAAAATAGAACTCTGTGGTTACTGGCTTGATTATAACCTATAGGACGCATTGCTTTCCATTCGAAAATGATATTATTAAAAAATTCACCCCGTTTCCTTTCCATGTACATTCTGCAATTCTCATGAATCATCTGGATCCATCTGTAATATTACATTTAAAACACAAGTTCCATGTGTGGTAAGTTTCTTCCTCACCCTTTGGTCCTTGGCTTCCCAGGACATGGCAGGGGTAGCAGATGGCCGCCCTTGTGATGGACAAGAAGATGAATCCATCTAGCTGCTGAGTATGCTGATCTCTGAAGCCTGGGCAGATGCCTGCATGTGGATGGACTTTCTCTTAATTTCCCTTAACTTCATGGCTTGTCTATGAAAAGCTCAATTTAGAAAAAGCTGCATTTCCCCAAACCAGATTTATGCTTTAACATGATGCAGCGAGAACTGAGAAGTGTGCAGGCAAAGGGGCTTTTCCCGTCGCATCTCACCTTTGGCCTGGCGTGTCTTCATCTGGTTTGCGTGTCAAGCACGTGTACAGGGACTGAATGAAGACAGTGGTGGAAGGTGCTTTGATCAGTGCTTAGCGAAGAATACGTGCTCAAAAGCAGCAGTGCTTCTGTTATTAGTGCTTCTGGAGGTGGTGAATTGCCTTGCATTTCAACTAGGAAGGGATTCCAGAAAACTGCCAATATTCATAAATCCTGAGAGAACGGGTCCAAAACTCCATCCACAGTGCTGCTTGCCGTCCAGAAGCACCATCATACCGGAAGTGATCCTGCTGTGCTCTCAGCAACTCCCATCCCAACTCGAGCTCATCCTAGCTCTTCCTATCTTCTGTGCCTGTGATCTGCAAATATCGATAGTTCGTGGCACTAAATTTGACTTAAATTTATTGTGTGTATCTTAGCTGCCATTTGTTCTTTCATATTTTAAGCATCTACCAGATGTCAGACCTTGGGCATTCAGTATTGAGTCAGCCACACGTGGGACCTGCCTGCCCTCAGGAAGCTGGATTGTAAAGTCCTGGCGATCCAGATCCTAGTTTTCTGTCACTCAGAGCATCTGGTGTGGAGGTGCCTTAGTTGTTACACTCACGTTACTCTGTTTGCTCCCATGTTGTGAAGCACATGGATGGACCTGGAGGGTATCATGCTTAGTGAAATAAGTCAGACAGAGGCAAATGCTGTGTGTGATCACTTATATGTGGAATCTAAAAAACAAAGCAAACTTGTGAATGTAACGAAAAAGAAATGGGCTCACGGATATAGAGAACAAACTAGTGGTTACAGTGGGGGGAGGGAGGGGGGAGGGGCAAATCAGGGCAGGGGATTAAGAGGTACAAACTATTACGTATAAAATAAGCTGCAAGGATATATTGTGCAGCACAGGGCATATAGCCAATATTTTATAATAACTATTATATATAATACAATCAATTATATGTATAATTAATTATATAACAATTGATATTAATATTATTATATTATATATAATATCATTGATTATTATATATAATAATTATTAATATTATTTAAATGGAGAACCTTAAAATTTTTGAATCATTATGTTGTACACCTAAAACTAATATAGTGTTGTAAATCAGCTCTATCTCAATTTAAAAAAAAACTGTGAAGGCCCCAGGGGAGCAAAGAGACTGCTGGGCTTGATGTACTTAGTGATAATGTAAGAAACTTACCATTTGGGCTCTCACCTCAACCACAGCCTTTGTCTACTGAGAAACCATAAAGTCAGCAATTAAAGAGACTGGTGTGCTAACCAGCTTGTATATCTGTATACCTATATATGCTTAAAAAGTAAACCTCTAAAGCACTCCAATATTGGGTTCTTTTATATGGATTTAAATAAGGAAGCAAAAAAAAATTTTTGTTTTTAGTTATCTATTTTACAGCTATCAGTGTATATATGTCAACCCCAATCTCCCAATTCATCCCACCCCTGCTGCCCCCGCTTTCCCCCCTTGGTGTCCATACGTTTGTTCTCTTGAAACCATTTTTCACGGTGAAGGAGCAAATCCTTGCCTAACTTTTTGCCACAGTGTCTTCTGAAAAGTGAGCTAATGCTTTTCAAAGCATTAGGAACAGTGGGTTTTATCGGGATTCACTTTTTATGAGTGTATCAAATACGCTTATTGAAATTGAGATTCCTCTCTTTCTCTTTTATTTTGAAAAGCCATCCCATGGGTTGACCCCTCCGCATACATTGCTCCTCTGTCACTGACGGTTAAAGCTTTTTGAGTGATTAGTACCTTCTGAAAATACAGACTGAAGTGCAGAGATCCTTGTAGCCAAACCAGCCCATGTGTCCTCTGTTCTTGACTTGACCCCATCAGCCCCAGCAAAAACTAGAACTTGGATTTGGTGAGTGAAGAGAAAGTCATGAGGTTCTCACATGGGCAGGGAGGAAATCAACAGTGAGTCTTTGGTCAAGCAGGAAAAAATAATCTTCGTGAAGGAGACAGGATCTTGGGAGCATTTTGAATGAAGGAAGAGCTTGGTGAGCCCAGCTTCAGACGTAGGCGAGATGTGGGAGAATTCTAAGATGCGCAAAGATGATACACAGCTTGGGGGTGAGGGCAGGTCTGATGCATTCTCTTAAAGGAATGAACTGATGGACAAGAGGATGGACCCATCTGGCTGCTCAGGATCCTGATGTCTGAAGCCTGGATGGGCTCCCAGAGGAGGTGGTCCAGGGTGAAACTCGCTCAGTGTGGAGATCAGAGCTGAGAAGAGGCAGGTACCGGTGTCCAGGCTGCAGACTTCTGTTGTGATTCAGGAATACTTTTCACTACAGCTAACGTGGGGCTTGCTCTGTGTCGGCTGGTACAGAAGCCGGTTTAGGAGAGAAGATGTTTGGAACGGGGGTGGGAAACCCCAGACAGGAGCTGGCCTCTGGTTCTCGGGTGCAGTGAAGATTTCCTAAGAAGGTCGAGGAATAAAACATGAGGAGAAGGATGTGTCAGGAAGGTGAGCCTTGTAACCATATCTAACTTACGTCGACTGCCAGGCACTTTGCCCCTGCTTCCCAAGCCCAGCAGAATCACTGAGGCACGGGGGCGTGGGGCAAAGACTTAAGCCTCAGACATTCAGATTCAGTCCTTCAGTCTGTTCATCAGAAACCAGAGCTGTGTTTCAACCACAAAGATGATGGAGACCACTGGCCTTCGGGGGGGCAGGGAGAAGACCCTGGAGGCCTTCAGTCCCCTGGAGTTGAATTTCCCATGCGCCTCCCCAGAAAACTGCAGAAATGGCCAAGAAGTTCACAGAGAGGCTCTTACTAAGTGGTGATCTACATTTGTCAACAGTTCTAGAGAATCCTATAAGGGTGCACACATGATGGTCTGAAATTTGTCATTATTATAAAAAATAGTCATTTTGAGTTCTACTTCACAGAAAGATTTTGTTAGGTGATTCTCATTCACTTTTTCAACTTTTTTTTTTTTAATATATGTCATATATCCTTGCTTTAGCAAGCTCAGTTTAAAAAAAAATAAGAAAGAAAGGGGGCCGCCCTCCCTTTGGGATTATAAAAGAACACATTCCCAAGGAAGAGTGACAAGCCACTGTGTTCAACATGTATTTTTTTTCCCTGCCATAAAGAGTATTGGTTTTTAATATAAATCTGTAATGTAATTTCTGTTATGTTCTATGATGCTTCATAATCAACCTCATGCACTTTTCAGAAAAATTAATACTGTTCATTAACATTCATCATCATCTGTTCCCTCAGTATCAATTTGAAATTGGCGATGCCCATCATCCTGGTTTTCTCTCTCTCCCTCCCTCCCTCTCTCTCTCTCTCTCTGTCTCTCCCCCCCCACCCCCGTGTCTGTCTCTCTCTCACCGAGTCTGTCTCTCTCTCTCTCTCTCTCTCTCTCTCTCCCCCCCCCGTGTCTGTCCGTCTGTCTCTCTCTCACCGTGTCTGTCTCTCTCTCTCACCATGTCTGTCTGTCTGTCTCTCTCTCACCGAGTCTGTCTCTCTCTCTCTCTCCCCCCCCACCCCGTGTCTGTCTGTCTGTCTCTCACTCACCGTGTCTGTCTCTCTCATCATGTCTGTCTGTCTGTCTGTCTCTCTCCCTCCCTCCCTCCCTCCCTCTCTCTCCTCTCTCTCTGAATTATGACCCATTCATCGTCATGGCTGGTGGGCCTCCCTGGTTCAATAAGAGGTTGGATTGGAAGGACTCAGACGTGATGCTTTGTTCTCCGGCTTCAATATTTTAATGAGCCTGCAGGCTTGGCTCCTTCGGAAGGAACAAGAGGGGATTTCTAAGTGTGTTTTTAGTGTTAGCACTTGTCGAAGGATGTTCGTTACGAAGCTCTTGTTTCAGTTTCTCCGAGAAACTCCCCATTAGGAAAGATCTTTCCGCAGCATGGCTGGGAGAAAAGAGAAAGGGGAGGAGGGCGCTGTGGTCTGTGAGCACCAAGGGGATATAGTGTGTCAGTGGTTTGGGTTCTAAAGATTTGCTTCTAAGAATTAACTGGAGCAAATACATCTCAAGGGAGGGGGGAAAAAAGGTTTGTGGGGCAAGGACAGGGACAGTAGTTGCTGTCTTCCCCAGTCGAGGACTTTTCATCTTGCAGCTGAATCAATACTCCAGCTAATTATTTCTGGTTGTTTTTTTATGGGTTTGTAAGATGTTTCTTTTGTTTGGGGTAATAAAAAAACCCATTATTTGATCAGTGACTGACTAATTATGATAAGTAATTTGAAACATTCTTGATGAAACTTGTCTGTTAATTAGCATCAACAGCAAATGGAAACTAACAGAACAACAAAGTCTTAGCGCATCCACTGCTCCCTGGAATTGCTGCCCTCTTTCTGTGGCGTGCCCAATAAACTGAGGCTGCCAGTGGTTAAAAAATAATGAGCAGATGGGAAGGTCTGACTCACCACCAAGGAAAAGTCATTGTGAAGTTACACAAAGGAGCACTGAAATATTACAAGCGAGGGGGCGGTAAAGAAATGTCAGTAGGTTGCCTTGATCCTACTGGGTAAAGTCAGGAATGTGGTTTCTTTTTTTTCTTATTTTTTTTTTTCTTTAAAGCTTAATTCCTAAATACATTCATCCCATGCTGATCTGAACTCAGATATGTTTGGTCAATAAAAGTGTGGCTCTATAAAACTGTGGTTTGGAATTCTTGATGTTCTCTGGCCATATTGTCATTATCATTAATACTGTTACTTGTTTATCAACTCAGTGGCGCTTTTTTTTTTTATGCTTTTAGATTTCTGCCTGGACAAGGACTGGTTCTATACCCACAGATAGGAGACAAATTGGATATTATTTGCCCCAAAGTGGACTCTAAAACTGTTGGCCAGTATGAATATTACAAAGTTTATATGGTGGATAAAGACCAAGCAGACAGATGCACTATTAAGAAGGAAAATACGCCTCTCCTCAACTGTGCCAGACCAGACCAAGATGTAAAATTCACTATCAAGTTCCAAGAATTCAGCCCTAACCTCTGGGGTCTAGAATTTCAGAAGAACAGAGATTATTACATTATATGTAAGTATAATTCTATTCATTTATGTTATAGAAATTAGGATAAGCTAAATAGGTTTGTATCAATTTTTGTTTCCTTAAAATTATTACTGTGGCAAACAATTGGGTGGGAATCTTTGCTGAAAAGTTTTTTAAAGAAGCCCTAGTTGAATGAGGGACCCCTGTACTAGTACTCCTCATTAACATAGATACCCAAAGAGAAAAAGCCTCCTAGAGTTTTTGTAGTATTGAAATAAGTGGATATATATGAATATATTCAGCATCTCTACTGACAAAACCATTTTTAAGAACCATTGGTGAGATTTTGATAGGTGAATCTTGTGCAATGACTTTTCTCTTCATCCATCCATTCATCCATTCATCCATCCATTCATCCATTCACTCATTCATTTAGTATTTACTCTGTGCCAGAAACTGCATAAATGCTAGGGGTTCAACAGTGAACAAGATGGTAAAGTGGTACCCATTCCTCATGGAGCTTGTAGGTTCCAAGAATGGGAGTTACAGGCAACCCACACTAGTACATGGGCGCCATTAAAACCAGGTTTGGAAGAATAAGAAAAAAACTTGGGTTTGTTCAATGAATTACTTTTTTATCTACCTATACAATAATTTGACACATGGTTTTAGGAACAGATACTGTGTATCCTTTGGGTCCTATCTGAGCTACTGTTCACTCCTGAGGCTGTGAAATCTGATGAAACACGTGCCTACTGGGTGCAGGTCACCAGCTGGCACAGAGTTAGATTGTTCCAGGCCCAGGGTCTGTCTGAGTGCAGTCTGGGTGACTAGGATAGCTGTTCACATCAGGCAAGCAATGAAATGGTTTTTCTTGGTTTCTTTGGTGGGAGTCTGCACTCACTCGTCATGATGAGCTCCAGGTCGTCAGAGGTACTGAGCTGCTGTCTGCTGGGTGTGCTCTCCCATCTCTGGGTGATCAGGTTGAAACTCTGGCTTTCTCTACCTCCTAGCTGCTCTTGAGAGTGCAAAATCAATAATTCATTGACTACTTATTAAATACTCAACAATATACACTCATTAGTAATTAAAACAAAGGTGGTCATAGCCGTCTAATCCTTGTTCTTTGCTGTGAACCTGAAATGCCACAGAGGCTGAAAACGTAGTTTTAAACCAACGTGATACACATAGAGTGGCTTAGTGAGAATAAGTAACAAAAAGAGAAAGTGGTGAATTATAGATTTTAAAGCACAATGATCATAAAATGAAAATAAAAGCATTTTGAGGGCTGGGACAAGCAGATGGGGTGGTAAAGTGTATGAAGTAAGAGGGAAATCTTTGAAAATATAAAATAGTCATTAGACAAAATAAATGGAAACCTTAAGCTTTTGGAAGTCCAACAGTGTCTTAAAAAAAGTCTTTTTAAGTAGGACTGTTTACCAGGACGTTTTTAGCATAGCATTTATAGGGACCCACCCTACTGAATTCATTAAGCAGGTTAAGACCCCTGAATAGGGTGGGGAAAAGGACGAGGGGGTGCCTGAAGATAGATGTTCCTCAGAGTGAAATACGTCTCTAAAACTGCACCTGCAGCCCTGGCTGCCGACTGGCTCTTCAGGGAGGTAAGCCACCACACCCAGAAAAGCACGTGGTAGCCCGGGATACAAGAATTGTTCTGAAAATAGAGATGAGGGTTTCAAGTTTGAATGCTGCTGGTTGGGTGGTTGTTACAGGCTGGGTGGGGAAGGGCCCAGGGCTCAGAGGGTGGCCAGGAGCTCAGGGAGACTCAGAGCACAGAGTTGAAAGACTTGCGCCACGTCACAGACATAGGAAGACACTTCAGATACTTCGGGAAACGCAGGCCCCGTTTCCCACCCATCCTCCAGCAAAGCCAATGGATGGACAGCTTTCCCTGAAAGGGAAATGAAGGATGAGAAGTACAACTCTCAAAAGAGTTGAAAAAGTTAATGCTGACTTTCCATTGCTTCTTTGAGAATCACAAGGCACCCAGACAATTAGATTTTTCAGAGTCAGTGCTTTCCACAGCCAGTGATCACTCACACATACACACAGAGTCACGCTCCACTTAAAACAGTACTACACTAGGCGGCATGATGGAACACTGCCCGTAACACTGCAAATCACCACTTCAACTTTGAGAGAGTTAACAATGTTGGTATTTTTGAGTTGCTACAAAGCATATGACATGTGTTTGACTCCAAATCTTCCTGTCTAGCTAGTAAGCACCTTCATAACCAAGAGTATTAGTATGAACAGCATCGTTATTGTGTCCTGGTTTCTTTCCATAGGAGGGAAGAAGAGAAGTGATAGTTTGGGGCAGTGCTTCACAACCCCAGAGGGGAGCAGTCCAAGTTGCCAATGGACTGACTTGGAATTGATGTTGTTCGGTCATTCCCTAGATGAACTGATTCCAGGAGCACTGGGCCAGGAACCCAGAGACCTGGGTTCTAGTCGTGCTGTGTGAGCTTAACGAGAAAGTCACTTCATTTCTTTGAATTTTGATTTCTTCTCTAGAAACTGCTTTTACTGTTGTTGTTGTTATTCTGGCTAATGATGGAAGTCTCTAGTTCCAAACCGTTTTATGGTTAGACATACACATCCAGTATGGGATCTCTCGTCAGGGTGGCTCTTCTCCAGTTGAATGGACAGGATCTGCTGTAAACTCTTTAAAGACATTGAATTTGATTTGTAGTGTTACCAGGTTTAAAATACAGGCATCACACTTTTAAGTTCTAGAAGTCAACATTACTTTTAAACTGGGAGTGTACTTTTAAACCTACCGAGTATCCACTAAATTCCCCTAGGAAATGACACGACAAAATGACGTGCATCCTCATTAGTTTTTCTCCTAGATGATTATTTGCTTTGACATGTGGCAAAATGATATATATGGGTTTTCTTAATGTTGAGAATTGACTTTTTCAGGTGACCTGTTTCAGTCATTAGACTTGGGTTTAATTTGCATAATAAAATCTCCTAATATTAAATGATCCAGAGGTGGGGAGGTTACAACCATTTGGTCTGTTTGTCATTACATTCAGATTCTTCATTGCCTTAAAAAGAAAGTAAACATTTTATATAATCTACAGTTGTTTTGATCATGTCTTTAAAAATTTTTTTAAGTTTATAAAATAACTATCTGTTCTGAAGTGGCCCATTGTCAAGGGAAGCTCTGTCTTAGAAAAACACACCAGTTAATACAAGGCAAGCATTCCTAACTGTGTTCTCAGCCTTCATACATAATTGTGTCAAAAGCTTTTCTTGTAGACACTTTCTGTGCTTGGTTTCCAGTTTCTTTTTAGAAGTGATAACCCGGAGCTGAATGAGTCAGAAATTCTGGCGTGGAGGCCCTTTGCAGTATCTGCCCTTACGAAGGTTCCATGGCTTGGTCATCCAGCCTCAGCATAAAACCTTGCAAAATACCTACAAAGAGGTTTTCATCACACTACCAAAATCATGTGAGTCAGAGATGGATGAAAATGAATGCCACTGTGTGGATACTTTTTAAGTGAACGATGGGCACAGCCCAGCTGTTGGAAAGAACACCTTATGCCCGAGGCACCTCCCACTTTAGCTTTGTGTGGTTTTTTACATTATTTTACCTCAAATCTGTAGCCAAGACATGGATTTGTGGAATAATCTAAAAGTCATCATTTCTAATGCCTGTTCGATTAAACGTTGCTCTGAAACTACACCCTGCTGTGTTCACAGTGGTCCTTCCAAAAGCCACTCCTTGCTTTCCTTGCCTGGGAAAGTCTTCCTTGAGAAACACTGAATGAATTTGAATGAGTCACCATTTCTTAGGCCCTTCACTGGTTTCATTCTCCAAAGCAATTTTTAAAAAAAATTTTATCAGAGCATATAAAATTAGGAAACTCCTCAGTCAGCTTTGCTGTTTTTCAGACATCAACTCCACTTCTGAGCAAAAATGCAAAATAAATTAAAATGCTTGCACACAAATATAAGGAAACACTATTCTTAAAGAATCAAAACAGAAGAACAGCAGATTCCATTCCTGTATTTTTGTTGAGTGTTTGTTTTCCTTTTTTTGTTTGTTTGTGTTTTTCTTTTCTGTTTTTGATTTACTTATTTCTGGGAGTAAGTGTAGCAAGTGGCACTAAAATATACTGAATGTACTGTAAGCCCTTTCCCTAGCAAAATGGTTATGGGAGGTTTCAAATATACTTTTACATATAGATATCTTTTTTTTAATTATTTTTTTTTAATTTATTTATTTTTGGCTGCGTTGGGTCTTCATTGCTGCGCGCGGGCTTTCTCTAGTTGTGGTGAGTGGAGGCTACTCTTTGTTGCAGTGCATGGGCTTCTCATTGCGGTGGCTTCTCTTGTTGTGGAGCACGGGCTCTAGGCGCGCGGTCTTCAGTAGTTGTGGTGCACGGGCTCTAGAGTACAGGCTCAGTAGTTGTGGCACACGGGCTTAGTTGCTCCGCGGCATGTGGGATCTTCCCAGACCAGGGCTCAAACCCGTGTCCCCTGCGGTGGCAGGTGGATTCTTAACCACTGCGCCACCAAGGAAGCCCTAGATTTATTTTAGAATATATGTGTGGCCTCTGTAACGTGATTATGTGCTTTGATTGATGACTTATTTATATGATAAAGGTAGCAAAATCTACATTTCCATCACTAAACATCATCAAGTTCAAGGTCGTGACAACATCAGCCTGTCACTTATCTGGCTTTGAGGTGGGGATTTACGTTCGATACCTTGCATACCATTGGTGAATTCAAGCATTTAAACACATTTTTATTTTTAACCTACGATGGTTGGCTTTGTAATAGAATGGTCATCAGAATCTTGGGTGTTTGGAGGATACACACACACAGCACTTAGAGCGACAGATGAACATGGTAGTTAGCTGAGAGTCCCAAGTCAAGCAGATCTGGGTTCTTGAATGTCCTTCGGCAAGTAACTTACCCAGTCTGCCTCAGTCTCCTCATCTGTCAGCTGGGGATGATGTGCATTTAGATGGGGTGATGTATGTAAAGTGCTTGCCTCCATGGCTGGCACCAAATAAGGACAACTGAGGGTCTCTTTGTGGGGAGGCGAGGTGGGGGGCTGGTGTGAGACAGCCTGTGCTCTCCTGAGAGCTGGCGGGCGGGGAAGATGGGCTCAAAAAGTATCACTTATTTGAAATGCCGTCCACAAAATGAAATTCCAGTGATCGTCCAAGTTTCAGTAATGCTGCGTAACTTAATTATAAGATCTTCCCTCTTTTTTGTCTTTTTGGAGTGTTATAAAAGTTCTTTTGTCCTTGGGCTTTCCTTACCAAGAAACACGCATTTATGGATTTTTTTTGTTGGTGGAATTGCCCAAGCTTGTTAGTAGATCCTCCCTAAGTCTCAAAAGAGACAGACTGGGAGGAGGGTTCTACACATATAATCATCCCCCACTTACCATCTCACCAGCCTTGCCAGGGCCTTTTCTCTGTTCCTTGTTACACAAAGGAAAGGCTTATTATTATTGATCATTTCAGCAACATTCCAATGTAGTATAAATATTCTTTTAGAGAAAAACGTACATGTCAGGGTTGCCTTGTCACTGAGACAAGCTGGGACACTACATCATTTCACTAGTCTGGTAAGGAATAGCATCATTTCTTTTTCTTTCTCTTTTTTTTTTTTTTTTTTTCAGCCGTGCCACGCAGCTTGTGGGATTTTAGTTCCCTGACCAGGGACTGAACCCGCACCCCCTGCAGTGGGAGCACGGAGTCTTAACCACTGGACCACCAGGGAAGTCCCCCGAATTTCTATTATTTTTTAACTTAACATAAAATCCTTTTCTGACCATATTGAAGGCTCTCTCCTAGAGTATATCAGTAAAGCTCCTTGTTCAATTTAATATGAATACAGCTTAAATTCTTTATACTTTAAGGAATAAAATCTCAACTTCTGCTCAGTTGCAGCTTGTGCTGAGAAGCTTCTGGCTGCGGGTCTGATGGAGTCATGGTCATTGGGGTATTTATCCCGTATCTGTCAGGGTTTAGGAGGATTAGGCTATTGTAGATTGAGACTCTGTTCATATTCAACTGCGTCACCTAGGCAGTAGTGACAGCTTATCTCATTTAAAGCTAGACAGAGATTGCCCTGTGAGCACTGTTTCTTATTCCCAAAATAACTCATGAACGGACAAGATGACTGGTTCTTAAAGCAATGGGGAGAGACTGAAAACCTCCTATGTAAAATAAGAGCAGATGAGAAATGAAGGCGATTCCTTGGAAAAAAAGAATTATTTAGGAATTGCTCAGAGTAAAACTGCCTTTACTATTTCATAAAATACATCTTAATATCTCTAGCACCTGTATTTATAGCTTTTGCAAAGTTTACTTAGACTTGTAAATAACTGAACAGTCCTGGAGACATCTTTGTACAAGCATGAGAATGAGTTCTTTCTTAATAGCCTTTAAATATTTATCATCAAAATTTAAAGCAAAATAAAGTACTTTAAGAAATAGCCAAGAGGCATTAGACAGACATGAAAAGATTACTTGGCGAAAACTTATTTATATAGTTTTTAAGAGTCCCACGTTTGTTCCTAACCGTCTGAAATCTCAGGCTGGGTGTTTGATCACTTAGAGGGAAGTGTTATGGCCTCACACACTCTTTGAGACTGTCACTTTACAGTCTCAAAGGACAGGTGACAGAGGAATTTTTATCACTGTGAGAAAACAGAACTTGGAAAGTGTGAGTAGTTTAGTACAGTTCACACAGCCATTGAAATGTCAGGGGCAAAACTCAAACCGGGTTGTCAGACCCTTAGACCAACGTCATTAGTTTATGACAGTGTCTCCTGGGTCACCAAGCATATACATGTACACAAAGCAAGAGGAAAGATGGTCTAGTCCAAAGCACACTACTTACAGAGTATGGTAAAGAGAGTACGAGTACATACACGTCACATACATAGTGACAGTCAAGAGAGCATATGTACATACATAGTGCATACGTAGCAATGCAAGGATGCTGCTCGAACTGGATATCAGACAACTCTGTGTTTGTATCAGATGTGTTGGGCCAGAGGCCCTGTCCTTTGTTGTAACATATAACTAACTTCAGTCATGGGCCCCAAAGTTGACCTAAGAAATTCTACAGAGCAGTAGGAAAGGAGAAAGGGCCATTGGTTAATGGTGGTTGTAATAGAAATTTGTCAGGTCTCCTGAATTTTCTTTTTTCTTTTTAGAGCTACTATCAATCAATTCCATTTCGTCAATAAGACTTTTCTTTGTGTTTTATCGAGTACAGTTGACCCTTGAACAACACAGGTTTGAGCTGCTTGGGTCCACTTACATGCAGATTTTTTTCAGTAGTAAATCCTCCAGCACTGCACTGTCTGCTGTTGGTTGAATCCGTGGATATGGAATAACTGCGGGTATGGAGGGCTGACTATAAATTGTACTCGGATTTTCGACTAGGTAGGGGTTGGTGCCCCTAACCCCCATGTTGTTCAAGGGTCAAATGTACTCTGAGCCCCTCAATGGGAAGTGGCTAAATAGTAAAATTAAAAATAATAAAAATCTCTCAAATGTACAAAAGAGGTAGTAAGAAACTTCAAATTTCCTTAGCCAAGTATACAAGTGCTACAGTTTGTGTGGATGGATGGGTGGATGGGTGGATGAGTGGACAGGTGGATGGATGGAAGGAGGGAGGGAGGGATGGATGCATGGGTGGATGGGTGGATGAGTGGACAGTGGATGGATGGAAGGAGGGAGGGAGGGATGGATGCATGGGTAGATGGGTGGATGGATAGATGAGTGGATAAGTGTATAGATGGATGGATGAGCAGATGGATGGACAGGCAGAACCTCTGTCAGGAGCGTAACTGATCACTTCACAGAGGAGCTAGGCTGTGTGTTGCTAAAAGACAGTCCTGCTTTGCAAATGGCTTTCTGCATTAGTGGAGTAACCCAGTTTCCTTGTTCCTGATGTTAAACCAGGAGATGAAGGTATTCTTTTATTGAAGCAAACATGTGGAAAATTGCTCTGGCTTCTTGGAGCATAGAACACATCCCCTGAACGGAATTAGGTTCATGTGTAGGGCAAATTCAGACAGGGCACTTTACCGGGGTTACCACTGGTCTCTAGATGGTCAAAGCAAATAACATCATGTCCATCTAAGCTATTATGCCATCAGAGTGGTGCATTTTCTCATCTACAGTGTTATGTTCTAAGCTGTCAGCAAACATTAATTCAGTCACTGGTGAAGCCCTACCACCCAGAGGTGAACTCTGCCTCAGATGGAGGTTTTCCACTTCAGTGCCGCGGTCTCCCAATTACTGGGTCATTAATATCATTGCAGGCGATTAGTGACAGCAGACTGAGCATGAGGCTTCTGGGATGTGTGCCCTCCCCACTGTGAACTTTTCACTCTGACCCTTCGCTCTCTAGACATTTCCACATCTCCACAAAGATATGTCAATGATGAAGACCGTCAAAAACTCGGGATGGGCTAGAAATTGTGTGCTAGAAATAATTCATGCAAACACATGTTTCTTCATGGCTCAGAATATTTTTATTAGATGTTATCACTATCTCTTGACCAGGAAGTCTCATATTTTAAAAAAAATCAGAATGCTTAAGTAAAGCTAATATAGACAATAGGGAATTATGTTTTATCTTTAGAACTCTGACATCATTCTTTTTTTTTTTTAACGTGAGTTTGGTCATTATATTGAAGTGGTCATCTGGCCCCCTATTTTTAAAACATGATTCTTCTTCCTTAGTAGGTTTCAGCCCATATTAAGGTTGACTCCCATGTATAAAGGTAAATTATGCTTTAACCATTGACTATCACATTCTCACAATTCATTCTGAATCATTGTGACACTAAGATTAACTCCCTGAAAGCACGCTAGATGTAAAGTTTTTTAATGAAATCTTGTTGAAAATTTTTCTTGCCTAATGAGAGATTCTACCTGCATAAATCATCATAACTTGTAGCAATAAAATTTTAGACTCAGAAAAGGATGTTTTCCCACAACAGAATTTATGAAAAATCAAGACATCAAGGTGTTGCAAGCAATATTTTGAGGGGAAAGAAAGTAAGCCACTCATAAATGCTCTCATGTGTTTAAGCATGCCTCTTGTAAAAAGAGGGGCCAGGTGATTTATTACCAGGCCTATTTGATCTTTCTCAGGAAAGTGTCAGAGCACCCACTGAGCCTGGAAGGTATTTCTGTCACTGACATATCCCTGCTATGTGTGCACATACTTGCACACTCACATTTACCACCTGTTCTTTTCCACTCTGGTTGTATATAGTCAGTGGCTTTTCAGGACTATCTCGTCAAAGATGACTATGGCTCTTAGCATCTTCAGTGATTGTCACTACCTTAATTTTTGTATACACTTCTTAATGGTGAAGAGGTTTAATGAGTAAGCTGTGATGGAATTTCTTATGTTCTAGGGATGGTGTTTACTACCGTTCTCTCTATAGGCTGACCTCCCTCAACGTCCAAGTCTCACATAACACGGGAGATAGGAAATATACTAACATATATTGGCACCTTTAGACTCAGTTCTTTGTATCTTTGTATCTTCCCTCTTCCCAAAAGAGTGAAGGTGGCAAAGTAATATGTCATCCAATCTTTCAGTGAATACAGAAACAAAAGCAGTTTACAAAAGTTTCAGGGTTACATTTCTCAAAACTCTCATTTCTAAGCTGTCAGTAGAATATCCTATCATTGCTCGTGGTGAACATTTAACATTGAGGAAATAAAATTATACCATTTTATTCGAGAACATCCATTTACACGGGATACTTGGTATCTTTACTCATATTTTAATATGGGAGAATGGGCTAAATTGTGACTCTGGTTTTTTAACTCATTTTTCCAAAGCGTTCTGTCTAGTGGAGAAACTACTTAATTGTGCTGTAAAGAAGTCACTGGGGCTAAGCTAGTTGTTACCTCTTAATGCCTGACTTACTGCTTTCAAATTTCAAAACACAACCAGAATGATGTGGGTTTAGTTCAGGTGATTCATCCCATTGTTCTGGAACACCGTTTCCTTGGGTGAAAAACACACACATCCTGTAACTTCCTTTGTATTTTTCTTTTGTCAAATCGAGGCCATTTTAAGAAGAATCTATAAAACTTTTACTCTAAGATCAGGCATTCTGGGATAAACTGCCGTATGTGTTGAAATACTGCTGAACTTTTTTTGATATTACACCAAGCAAAATAGTGAGGCCTTTGGAAAATCATGGTGGTGTATTCTCATTTCTTTGATTATAAATCCACAGAGAAAAGCATATAAAAAGGAAGAAGTTAGAAGAAGTGATTTTTTTCATCGTCCTTTCGGCACATTATACAGATGTTTTTGCTTCAGAAGTTTTTATTAATTAAAGAAAAGGGCATTTATTTTTGGCAGTCAGGGGTTGTTGTCATTTCCATGGTTAGAATTTTTCTTCTAAGTTGGTATCTTAAAGGATAACCGTGATACCCAAGGCATTGAACTACACTGAGTTCTAGAAATTGAATTCCTGTCTCTTTAGTACATTTTTTGAATGTGCATCATATATTTTGAATTTGAATTCGTGTCAGGGTGTGAAGTAGGGTAGATCTTAGCTTCCTGAGTTTTATATTCACATTAGGTAGTTATATTTTTATCAGCCTTCTGGTTTTCAACTTACATACCTCAGTTAATTTTTTGTTTTTAGACACTCAAAAATTTGTCAGCCCTGCTAGAAGAAAACAGTAACCTAGTTTATGTGTCATATTTATTTTAATGTCATGGCTTTACTTTTCACGTTTCTCACTTGGTTCTGCTTCTTTTATTTCCTAAGTTTGCCAGGTAATAGGCATCTAGTTCTTCTAGTTCTTGAGTTGAGTTTCAGGAGACTGATATGTTGAAAGGCTGCCCTAAGAAATCAGAATTAGCAGGGCCAGTGTATGATGACATGATGGACAAGAATAGTGCCAAGAAGATGATAGAGGACTTTCATAAAATGCTCTTTGTTGTGTAATCAAATAAGAGCAAATTTTGTCATGTGCAGTTTATATAAACACAAAGTTTTCATTCTTACTAAAAAATTGAACTCTCTCATTTTCCTGACCCTGTATGCTTATTATCTGTGTCTCTTTGGTGGACCTCTTTGATGAAGTTCATAAAAACTATTTGCTTTGGAGTGTCCATCAACCCCCCACCCCATCCCAGCCCCATCCCAGTAAGCCACATTTAGTATAGCGACTTCCCTGGCGGTCCAGTGGTTAAGACTCCACACTTCCAACGCAGGGGGTACGGGTTTGATCCCTGGTCGGGGAGCTAAGATCCCACATGCCGTGTCACACAGCCAAATAAAAAAATAAACAAATAAGTAAAATAGTATAAAATGTCCTCAATAGTATATTTTGATGTTTCATTCTTTCCATGATAACCTAAGAATACTCCTTCATAGGGATGCATTTACTCTGTAGAATTTTTTTCTGCTGCCCTCATTCCTAACCTCTTTGTGCATGGGACCCATATTTCGGCACACATCCAGCAGTTAATTCTCCATCTGACTACCGAAGTGATAGACTGAAATAAAAACAGCCAAGATCCAAGGCAGCAGCTTACCCTTCCTGGTGTGCAGAGCAGTAACAACCAAATGAAGACGCATTAAAATGCGATAGGACTTCCTCTCCGTGGGCACAGTCTAAAAAACACAGCCAGAAATATTCCTGCCCTTTCAGTCTGCTTTGCCCACTGGTTCTTCTTTTTTCTACTCAGATAACCAGCACACCGTAGATAAGTTCGTGTACAAATAAATGGGAACGCCCGGATGTTGGCGGAGTAGTTTTCGGATGTGAAGGGAACTTTTAGGCATTGTGAACTCAGGGTACTTTTTGCTGAGCGATGATCTCCACCCACTTAAAATCAGGCCCTGGGGGAACAATCTAGTGATTTCAGTGCACTCACTACATGCAGTTAGATCCCTGAAGCAAAAGCTTTTAAAAGCACGCTATAAAATGCCCATGTATCTTTATTAAACCTCTTTTCTAACTAGATATACTTTTCTAGTAATTTTTAATTTTATAAAGTCTATTTTTTCCCTGGGCCAAGGAAAAACAAAGGCCTGGCACTAAAAGCTTAGATATAACAGTGTTAGTTTTTCTATCTCTAAATGATTAAATGCAGTTTCATACAGTTAGTACAGTAATACTGTGATTGTGGTGGCATTAGATGATGCTGCTAGAGAGACGCAAAGGAAAGCTAAGTAGAATGAGGTTAACCGTTTGTTTTTACTTTATCCAAGTTAAAAATTCCCAATACATTCAAATCAACAATAAGAATAATTGCAAAACCGTCTCCTGAAATGGAGGTAGATTTTGTTCCCAAGCATTAGCAATTTCTTGTTGTATTTCAAAGTCAGCCACTAAGGCTTTTAAAGCTTCTTGGTGACTGGCTGTTGCAGCAGAAATCAGAATATTAATCTTGAGGCTTTATTGCAGAATTCGCTGCCAGTAAAGAGGCGCCATGAGGACAGAAGACTTTGAGCTGCGCCATTTCTCAAGGTGGTGAGGTGGGCAGGCAGCTCTAGCGTTAGGCCCACGCTCTCTACTCTCCATGTTAAGCAGATCGTGGGGAAGAGACATTAATTTTTACTAGGAGATCAAATATAAAGTAAGTTGAAGTTACTCTGAGTTATTTTATAATTGAACTTGCTATGAAGTTGACCTTCTGAAGTTTCCGTTGGTGCTCACATCTTGAAACAGGGTTTTCCGAAATCAAGTTATCTGTAGTGAGGTGGATGGACCTAGAGTCTGTCATACAGAGTGAAGTAAGTCAGAAAGAGAAAAAAAAAATACCGTACGCTAACACATATATATGGAATCTAAAAAAAAAAAAGGTTCTGATGAACCTAGGGGCAGGACAGGAATAAAGACGCAGACGTAGAGAATGGACTTGAGGACATGGGGAGGGGGAGGGGTAAGCTGGGATGAAGTGAGAGAGTGGCATGGACACATATACACTACCAAACGTAAAATAGATAGCTAGTGGGAAGCAGCCTCATGGCACAGGGAGATCAGCTGGGTGCTCTGTGACCACCTAGAGGGGTGGGATGGGTAGGGTGGGAGAGAGACACAAGAGGGAGGAGATATGGGGATGTATGTATATGTATAGCTGATAAACTTTGTTATACAGCAGAAACTAACACACCATTGTAAAGCAATTATACTCCAAGAAAGATGTTTAAAAAAAGCAAAAACAAAAACCAGGCTTTTCCCTGACTGCTTACATCATACCTAACTTGGGGCAAAAATCTTTTCTGGCGGAGCATCTAACCATATTTTTTGGGGGTGGGGGGGCTGCACCACTCGGCTTTTGGGGATCTTAGTTCCCCAGCCAGGGATCGAACCCCAGGCCCCAGCAGTGAGAGCGCCGAGTCCTAACCACTGGACCGCCAGGGGATTTCCTCTGAATTTTAAAGTTTAGCCCCCCTTTAAGCAGCCAAGTATTGGGAATGCTGTTTTGTTGTTAGGAATGAATTTTTCAGTATCTTCCAGTAGCCTTTGCACCTTCCAAGCTGACTTAAAGGGGAAAGATGCAGAGCCCAGAATGCAGCAGAAGAGCCCTCCTCACTCCCAAAGTTCTGCCTCTTGGCCTGCCCTCCCCCTTCTCCCCTCATCCTCCCCCATCCCAGCAGTGGCCTCGGCCTCCAAGAACTCAGCAAAGGCAGCATTTTCAGGTGCCTTCTGTGCACCTCCAGGGCTTGAGGGGTTTAGTCCTCCCCCAGGCATAAAAAAAGTTTCCACTGTGAAAGATGCAAAGCCGTTTCATCTCACACTACCCAGTTTTCTTCCTACCATGTATAGTTGTGGATGTTAAATTATAGATTGCAGTTTAATTTGAATGCTTTTGGAGTTCTTTACATTTGGGAGTTCTTCAGATATCACTTTGAGTAAACAAAAGGGAGCTCTCCACGAAGGCATTGGTATTCAGAAAAGGCACTGACCTACGCATTAAAATCAAAAGAAAACGCCACTCAGATTATGTGCACCTCTTGCACTTCCAGACTGACAAAGCAGAAGTCATCTGTAGTTTCTGCCTCTGCAGATGCAGTTCTGAATTCTGTTTACCAGGGACTGTTCTCTGCCATGCCTTGTCTGTCCTTTCTCATATTCCTTTATTTTTTTCTTTTAGACCTGAACCTTTTACCTTTTTACCTCAAGGTTAAAATAAATATTCAGTAAATCTGTATTCCTCCCCCCACACACCTTTTTTCTTTCTGGGTACCACCCTTCAGATCTTATTTTTATCATTTGTTAACTTAGTGTTAAACTTTTAGCAAGAAAAACTTAGGCATTGAACTTTGCATTGGGGTGCATTTATGTGTATATTAATTAGAAAACATGGAGATTCCACTTGAATTAAGTAAACTAAACCTTTGAAACTGTCAGCCGAATAAAGACATCCGCTTTCCACTGTTTCTTTCTATATAAAAGCATATCCTACATCTTGAGAAAGATCAGATGAGAAAACTGTGAATAAGTGAAGATCATAGCACTGCTCTGAAATTGGCCAGAAAGAGTGCCTGCTTGTAGATATCCATACTGTTCTAAGCCTTTAGGAGGAAAGGATACTTTGAAATTTAGGTACATGTTTGGAAGAAACAAAAGGGAAAGAAGATGGAGAAAATGGGGGAAAAAAAAAAAGATTTTTTTTAAGAGTCGCAGAAGCATGCAGAGTTAGTTCTTAGGTATTTGTTCTAATTTATCTGCCACACATTTTCTCAACAATCTACAAGAGGATACTATCTACTTTTCACCCTAAAAAACAAAAAACTGATGGCAACTTTTGCCCAGTTTCCCAGGAGAAACTCTGTGTCAGCAATAGAAGAAGAGTGAGATATGATTGTGAGGCTGGACTTTAAGGAAACACTCAGATAAGCAAAGAGATATTTTTGCACACAAGAGGCAGCGATTATTATTAAGGAAAACAGAGAAAGTAAAAGTCGCTAACTTGAGAACACAAAGACAAGTCAATCCTGGCCTTGTTTTCCAGCCAAGATAATTACCCACAGCATGCATATTTCCATGCATGCTTGTCCAGCTTGTCTGCTGCCCCACCATTTGGAAAACAAACAGCCCATTAAAAGAATGTCTTTGGATGAATTTTTTTCAGGAAATCTGTCCCTTTTTCAGTGCTTTTAAAAGTATAGAGTTAGTTGACAAAACTTTGATAATTAAAGTAGAGAAGGATTTACCTGGCAGAATTGTTTATGAAACATTTACGTTCCCTGCCCCTTGAACTGTGGAGGAATGAAAACGTCTCACTCCCCACCTCCTTTTCTCTTCTGGAACTTGACCTGTAATTTAAATCCTGTCCCTCAGCAAGGTACCTGGCAGCCTATCTTTTTACAGCTTTAGTTACAGCGCTCTTCAGAGAACTCACCATCCTAAAGAGATAGAACAATGGGTTGAAACAGAGTAGGGCATAGGCTGTTGGTAAAAAACAGACACCGAAAATGGTCAAATGTTCTGTCTTTCCTCCTCCTTCTCGCGGTGGGAAGGGCATCAAGCTGGTGGACCTGAACCAAGTCCTCACCTTAGGTCCTGAGCCGTCCCAGGCCCCTCAGAGAGCAGTGTGCACCTGTGAGTCCCTCTGTGCATTCAGAGTTCTGCACCAGGGAGCTCGGTTGAAGAGTTTGACCAAGGTCGATGGTGGTGGTAATAACACATCCGTTCTTTCGGGTCGAGTACAAAATGATGGAGGAAAACTCCAGAATTGGAAGACTTGCATTCTAGTACAACCTTTTAAGCTCAAGCAAAGCTGAGGAAAGAAAAGGGGCGTGGGAGTCTCCTCTCCAAGTGTTTATAGAAGTTGGATGCTTGACAAACAGGGAGCATCAAGGTAATTGTTCTTGAGGCAGGAAATCTATAGTAGAGGAAGCAGGTGCTGTGTGATGATTACCACGTTTTGAAATTACCGTATTTACTATTCTGCTTTTAGGAGGTTAACTCCAAAATAGTCAGGTTTTTGGAAGATGCTGTCCCTTTTATCTGTAGAATCAGACAAAATCCGTTAATTATAAAGGGAGGAGAAGGCACTTAAGTACATTGGAAACCAGAGGTCATATGTGCGGCAGTGTGGACGATATCCATCTTTCTTTATTTCTTTATTTTTTTCGTTTTGCCTTTCAGCATCCCATACTTTAAGAAAACTTGTGACTAAGGGTGAATTCTTATTTTCCAAATTGTTTTCAGACATTTCATGTTCATGTAAACTTGGCTTATTGATTTCCTGATTTTTTCTTTATTTTTTTGTTTTGTCCATTTTATTTTTAATCAGCTACATCAAATGGGTCTTTGGAGGGCCTGGATAACCAGGAGGGAGGGGTGTGCCAGACAAGAGCCATGAAGATCCTCATGAAAGTTGGACAAGGTAAAGACCGTCTGCTGCTTCACGGAGCCACTGATCTGGTCGAGCCCCCAGCTAGTATGGCGCCAGCGTTGCCCACACGCGCCTTCACTCACTCTGCAGTTTAGTTTCCAAAGTAAACTTTTCTCTGCACCTTGAGCCACTGACAGATTTCCTCAAGTTGTTGCAACCCACTTCTTTTACTGGAGATACTTCTAAAAGTTGAGGTCAGCCAGGTACAATGTCTATTGCCATGTCTGTATCTACAGATATATTTTTCCTTCTTAAAAGCAAAACACCTCTTTGGTTCACCATTAAAATATCCAGAATACAAACTAAGCTTCTGCCATTTTGCCCATTTCTGCATCTTGACTACAGAAGACTTGTGTTCCCTGAGCCTTTTCACACAGAGATGACCTCTTGTGCAGAAAGAAATATTCTTCTAATTAGAAATTGGGATAGTAGTCAGTCAACTCACTCAGTTAAATTAAAATGTCATCTGCAGTGCTCTGCCTGCCAAATGCAAGAATCCCTACGGTTTCCACAGATGGCCTCACCATCTAAACCTCTGAAATAACTAGTAGAACCGTTTTGTTTTCAAAGGAAAATTATATTCTTGCATCTCACAGTACTTTGCATAAAGAATCTTATGTTCATTTCTATTTGTGCCTCTTGAGATATAGATCCAGCTCCTAAAGCTAGAGCCCATCAGATGTCTGTGCTGTAAGTAATCGCTTGTTTTTCATATAGATGCGAGTTCCGCTGGGTCAACCAGGCATAATGATCCAACAAGACGGCCAGAACTTGAAGCTGGTACAAATGGAAGAAGTTCAACAACAAGTCCTTTTGTCAAACCAAATCCAGGTATAGCAGCGTGACCCATGTGTGCCTAGGTCTGTGTGTTCCACACTGCTCGTATCACAGCAGGTAGAACAGAGTCCAAGTACTTCTGCACCAGGAGGATGAACTTGTAGCTCCCGCAGTCAGTAATCTTTGCTCTCGGTCAGTTGTTGTCAATTACTCAACCAGAATAAAATAATTAATTCCCACAGAAGTCTTACATTCAAAAGAGTAGAATTCATCATAATTGGCTGTAAGTGCCAATTATTAGCACTGCTCTTTCAGATCAAAGCTGTTTTCATTGGCTGACACTTTATCGTGCTGTTTGCAAACCTAGCTTCAAGCCAGTGTTAATGTATATATAACTGTACCAGTGCTTCATCTAGTTATATCTAATCCACAGAGAGCCTGATTGATCCTCTTCTACATTCAAGATGGTAACATCTTAAAATGTTGCGTAATGCCACATTTTTCAGGTGGTTTCGTCAAAAATTTTTTTTCACATTTTCAGTGTAGAATAAAATATTAAACGGATTCCTGGCAGAGGTTTAGAATACTGGATAAAATTGACTGCCGTTTAACTTCGGTTTTTTAGCGGTCTTTGAACAAATAGCTATGTGTTTGTTACCACGGGAATGAATTTTTTATATGGTGGTCGCTGAGCAGACGTCAGCAGTTCCGTATTAGGGATCCGCATGCCTAGTTGGTAGTCGTGCGAATTTAGCATCTGTAGCAATATTCCATCTCTTTCCAAGCTTCGAAGAGGAAAGTTGTTATTTCTAACTTTCAATGACAAGATGTGTCAAATTCTTATGACAAACTGATAAATGGATAATATAATGATGCCAGGCAATTTTTTAGTGCTTAACATTTGGGTTGGCAGTCTGTTCCGTGTGAGAGTTTTCTGCTGCCTTCCAAATATATTTTAAGTGTAAATCAAATAATACAAACGAGTTACGGGTTGAACGTTTTCCCAGGCCCCATCCCTCTTTGCAAGCTCTCCAGCCAGCCGTCGGCAGGGCTTGTCTTTAAAGGCAGGCGGTTTGGATATTCCCATGAAGCCACGGTAGCCAGAAAGGGCACGAGAACAGCATGGCCTGGGCGGCAGATGCTGACCTGGAGAATCGGCCACTTCCCTTCTTCCTCCTGGTGGTGGCCGCAGGCTGGCTGACCTGGGTTAAGGCGTGGGGCAAGATCAAGGGCTGGCTGTCGCAACCTGTCCACGCAGCTGATGGATGATGATGTATAGAAGGGAAGCAATGAGGTCTGGGAGCAGCATCAAAGTCCCACCTGGAGTTCCATCTCCCCGATGGCTGGCTTCTGCCGTTTGCATTTAGCTATTTTTTAAAATTGAAGTATAACTGACTTACAATGCCGTGTTAGTTTCAGGTGTACGGCACACTGATTCAGTTTTATATATATACATATATATATATATATATTCGGTTATGTATAGATATTCAGTTATATATACACACATATATTCTTTTTCCGATTCTTTTCCCTTATAAGTTATTACAAAATATTGAGTAGAGTTCCCGGTGCTCTACAGTAGGTCCTTGTTGGTTATCTCTTTTATATATAGTAGTGTGTATCTGTTAATTCCCAGCCTCCTAAATCTATCCCTGCATTTAGCTATTGAACGAGGCGCTTGGTTTGCCAGTCTAGCTGCCAGGGAAGTGTCTGGCCAGCCAGCAGCCGGCCAGCCCCGGCGAGAGCGGTGACTCTTCCGGCTGCTCTTTCCCACCCCCTGCAGGTTCCAGCACAGACGGCAACAGCGCCGGACATTCTGGGAACAATATCCTCGGTTCCGAAGTGGCCTTATTCGCAGGGATTGCTTCAGGGTGCATCATCTTCATCGTCATCATCATCACGCTGGTGGTCCTGTTGCTCAAGTACCGGAGACGGCACCGCAAGCACTCGCCGCAGCACACGGCCACGCTGTCGCTCAGCACGCTGGCCACGCCCAAGCGCGGCGGCAACAACAACGGCTCGGAGCCCAGCGACATCATCATCCCGCTGAGGACTGCGGACAGTGTCTTCTGCCCTCACTACGAGAAGGTCAGCGGGGACTACGGGCATCCCGTGTACATAGTCCAGGAGATGCCGCCGCAGAGCCCGGCGAACATTTACTACAAGGTCTGAGCCTCGGCGGTGCCTTCGCTTTCCCGGAGGAAACTTACTGTCCCGCTGCCGCCCGCGGAGGGTCCGAGGCCCCCTGTGTCTGCGACGGACTGGCGCACAGCGGGGAGAGGGGACACTCCTTCTCGGGAGAGCCCTGTGGAGTCGGACAGCTTACTAGTCTGTAGCGTTTCGGCCGCGGTGACAAAGGATGCGCCCCGGCAGCTGGAAGACTCGCGTGGAAGATGCGTGTGGGGACCGCGCGCGCCCCGCCCCTCTCCTCTTCCGGGTACCACGGGCGTTCGGGCCTCCGCAGGAGCCGAGGGGAGACAGAGCGGTCGGTGGGCGGGAGCATCCCGGGCAGGTGTCCCAGGGCCCCCAGGCTGCTGGGCCTGGAAAGGCCGTCCTCCGCCTCGGGCGTGGCCCTTCCCCCCCCCCCGAGCTGCACCCCGGACTTGTCTTGTCGCACAGACTCTGGCCGCGTGAGGCTCTCGGAGAGCGCTAGCTTTTAGTCCTCACTGTTGCACACACTCCTGTCATCCAGGGCGCTGCAGGCCTTCACATGAGATTTCTTCTCACGCCACACTCCGTATCACTAATGAGACATTAATAACGTTTGGCGTCTCCTGCTTCATCTGTTTGCAGCAGCTACCGCCGAATGGGCGATACAAGGATAGAAATTTTGTTTGCTAATAAGGAGCCTTCCAGTCAGATACTAGGCTGTCAGCCCGGGAAGGTGAGGAGTTCACGGGAGGGAGGGCCGGGGGAAAGGCCGTCTGCAAAGGCAGTTCAGCTCTGCCACCTCTGAAGCAGAGTTGGGAGGGAAAACTCCAATTAGATAGCACAGCACTTTGGTTTTGCTAAGATTTTAAGAGGCAAGTAGGAGACACAACGACACACACGGTAGATTAGGGTGCATTTGAAGGAATTCACTCTTATCAAAGAGCAATGCACAGGAAAAAAAGAAATAGTCCCTCTACGCTGGGTGGAACAAAGGGGCATTGTTGGTAGAGGGCCAGGCTTGGAGGGACGGATGGACACCGGCAGGACTCTCGTGGTACTGGCAATAGGATGTACAGCGGTGAAGCTGTAGGAAAGTCGTCGGTCTGCTTTGGGTAATGTTTAAGGCAGACTCAGCTGCTATACTTATCACATTTTATTCAACACAGGGAGAGCATTTAGGAGATTAGCAGAGAGCCAAATCTGACCTAGAAGTTTAAAAGCCAAAGGTCACACAGGCTGTAATTCCATCATCATCGACGTTATTAAGGCATTCTCATATATAAAAGGTAGGTCAGACTCCCCGACCCCCCCAATGCCCCTTCCCCGCCGCTCCCCTCCCCACTGCGCCTTAGGACACTTTGGTTTATGGCGGTGCTGTCCTGGCCGCGAGGGCCAAGGGGTAGGTACTGAGCGAGGCCACAGCTCGGGGCCCTGTATCAAGGTGAGGCACACATGGCAAACCTCTTAGAGTCCCGAGGACCGAAATAAATTATGATGTCGAGGGGGAGAAGGAAGGTAGGATGTATTTATAATAGATATATAGAACACAAGGGATATAAAGTGAAAGATTTTTACTAATATATACTTTAAGATTGCACACGATCCACACCAGAAGATGGGAAATTCATTTGTGGCGATTAAGTGGTCCCAATGCTCCGTGCTTTAAAAAAAAAAAATTGGACAGCTACTTCTGGGAAAAACAACATCACTCCAAAAATAACAATAATGGGAGCAAACACAAAAATAACCCAGTCCTCTGAAGGCATCTTGCGTCACCGTAGATTAGGAAATGCAAGCCCCAAATACCAGGAAATCGGTGTTACTGCATCGTTTTCGACAATGACAAGACGTGCCGGCATTTATTTTCTGTGCTGTGTTTTCCCTTTGCCCTGTGGGCTGAAGTGTTCGCTAGAATCCACCGGGTCACATCGAGGGGGTTTCAGCTGAAAGTTCAGCCTGACCCCCTTCCTTCCTCTCTCCCCCTCCCCTCTCCCCCTCCCTTCTGGGAAAAGAAGTGAGTAAACAGGAAACCTACTTTTTATGTGCTATGCAAAATAGACATCTTTTAACATAGTCCTGTTACTATGGTAACACTTTGCTTTCTGAATTGGGAGAAAAGAATAAACGTAGCAACAGCATTTTAAGGTTCTCAAACCTCCAGTGAATACCTGCAAAAATGAGTTGTCACAGAAATTCTTCTCTATTTCCTGAACCTGAAAATGATGTTGGTCCAAAGTGCGTGTGTGTATGCGTGAGTGGGTGTGTGGTATACATGTGTATATATATGTATAATATATATCTACAATATATATTATATATATCTATATCATATTTCTGTGGAAGGTTGCCATGGTGATCGGCCACAGTACATATGTAATTCTTTCCATCACCCTAACCTCTCCTGTACGTGCATTCATACAAGATTTTCTTGTGAGCCATCAAAAATTACCTTTAGGATGGGGGAGAGGGGCAAGAAGGGGGAAAAATGGGAAATAGTCTGATTTTAATGAAATCAAAGGTGTGTATCATCAGTTGGCTACATTTTGGGTATATGCTAAACTGTGAAAAATCAGATGAATTGTTGAAGAGTTACCTGCAAGCAATTGACCAGTGTTCTGTGCGTCTGTTTTGTGTGTGGTGCAGAATATGACAATCTACCAACTGTCCCTTTATTTGAAGTTGGTTCAGCTTTGGAAAGTTACTGTAAATGCCTTCCTTGTGTTCTCATCCCTAGTCATCCGACTTCGGGATTTGCACCATAATGTTTAAGTGAAGATGCTGTAAATAGGTTCAGAGTTTACTGTGTATGGATTCGGGGTGTTACAGTAGCCTTATTCACCTTTTTAATAAAAATACACATGAAAACAAGACAGCAATGGCTTTTCTTACCCAGATTGTGTACATAGAGCAATGTTGGTTTTTTATAAAGTCTAAGCAAGATGTTTTGTATAAAATCTGAATTTTGCAATGTATTTAGCTACAGCTTGTTAAACGGCAGCGTCATTCCCCTTTGCACTGTAATGAGGAAACAAAATGGTATAAAAGGTTGCCAAATTGCTGCATATTTGTGCCGTAATTATGTACCATGAATATTTATTTAAAATTTCGTTGTCCAATTTGTAAGTAACGCAGTATTATGCTTGAGTTATAAATATTTTTTCTTTTCTTTGTTTTATTTTGATAGCCTGTCATAAGTTTTTGATCTGCTTTAGTTCCACATTGCAGTTAGCCCCCCGAAGATGAAATCCGTGAAGTCACATTCCAAATCTGTTTCAAACTGAATTTGTTCTTAAAAAAATAAAATACTTTTTTCCTATGGAAAAAGCGCCTTCAAAGTATTTTCCTTTCCTTCTTGTTTTCTTTTCCTTTTTCTTTCTTTTTCGTTTGTTATTTTAATTTGCCTCCTCTGTTTCTCTGTGATTAGTTATCAAGACCCTTCTGCCCATGGGCACGTGTATGCCTATTTTTCAAATCAGGCCGTGCACACACGCGAAGGTTAATCTTGCGGCGTTGCAGCATGAGCCCACTGGTTTCCCCATAAATCTTTTGAACTCACGTTTTAGCATAAAGTTTTATAAAATCCTCTTCATCCTGAGCAGTTTGACCTGCACTGAGTGAAAGTAGCCAGGAGAAGAAGAGGGACTTTTATCCCAACGCTTAGTTCAAGATGATCTAGTTTCCATTCAAGCAGAGCAGTTGCTATCGACTGCTTTACTTTTCTTCACAAAATAATCCCAGGAGGAAGGAAAAAGTCTTAACGTACTGTAACATGGGTGAAAGCGCATGTTGTGATACTGGATTGAGGCAAGTCAGGGGCCAGTGGTGAATTTAACCACCCTTTTCATTGTTGCCTTCCTGGGGAAACTGACCAGGTGCACTGAGTGTTTTCCCCACTCTCGTTGTCTTTGAGGTCTTAAGATTGATCATCAGACACCCACCCTCATCTTCCTATGAGATCTGAGGGCAGAGCTGTGCACGGCAGAAGCAACTACTAGTCACCATGAAGTGCTCAGATCTCTAGCTGCATTAACTCTGGTTAATCCTTACCTTAAGGACTGAAGTATTTTAGGTTGGGAGGATGAGAAAGGGCCCCTGAAGTAAGGAGCCAGAGATTGTTCCAGCCCAGACTGATTTGCCCAAGATCACAGCCCCAGTAAATGAAGAATCTGTGTGTTTCAAAAGCCCCTCAGGAGATTCTCATGAAAGACTGCATCTCTGCAGCACTGGCCCAGCAGACTTGTACTAAAGGAATGTTTGTCGAACAAACGCTCTCCTTCCAAATAACGAAAACAAAATTCTCCAGAGGCCCCCAGTTTCAGTTGGTGCTTGAATAGTAGTTTCATTTTCTCCATCACGTTATTTCACTGTCCCTAACCGCCCGTTCACTGCAAATCCAAGTTTCGAGGCACAGTATACAGCCACGTCACTAAGCTGAATGCTGGACCCCACCTACCAGGGTCACAAATGATTAGTCTGAGTAAACGAAAACAATGACGAAATATTGCATTTACAACTTTGACTTTGTGACCCCTGTTACGATTTAAGTGTCATCTTTTCCACCTTGTTTTTGAAACCACACTTTCCCAACTGAATAAGCCAACCTCAACTGAGAAGAATAAAATGTGCCCGGTGTTTATTCTTTTCAACCAGCGAGAAGGAATCTCACGTACAGAAACTTCTCGCAGAGGTTGTAAAAGCGGCCGCTCCTCGTTTTGTTTGAAAAGTGGCCCTGCTGTTGAAACGTCCCTGCCCTGCGTTGCTAAGTGTTGACCGGCCAGCTGGTAGCTCTTCGGAACATCTCTCACTGTTGTCCATTTCCTTTTCGGTAAAAACAGTTTGCCCGTTCAAACACTGTGATAAAGGTTCACAATGGAAATGAGGAAAAAAATCAATAAAATATCAGTGTCAGGACTCTGCAGCTTGCTGTCAGTCTCTGGACCCAACCCAGAGAAGAATCAGCGAAAGAAGAAAACAAATAAAACCCAGGGGCTTCCCTGGTGGCGCAGTGGTTGAGAGTCCGCCTGCCGATGCAGGCGACGCGGGTTCGTGCCCCGGTCCGGGAAGATCCCACGTGCCGCGGAGCGGCTGGGCCCCGTGAGCCATGGCCGCTGAGCCTGCGCGTCCGGAGCCTGTGCTCCGCAACGGGAGAGGCCACAACGGTGAGAGGTCCACGTACCGTAAAAAATAATAAAATAAAATAAAACCCAGAGGAGTAAAACTGACTTCCTATTATATGCAGAAAAGGATAAATTACCCCACTTTTTGGTTGGGTAGCAAATAGGTCTTCAGGTGGTCCAAAAGGAGACATAATTGCTTCTGAAGTACAGAGGACCTGGATGTTCTTTTGTTTCTGTTTTCAATGAATTTGGGATTATGTTTGTGATATTTACACAATAGACGTCCTCGAAGGCAAACTTCTGTGTTGTAATAGAAGAGTATTTCCTACCCCTCATTTTTCCAGGTAGAGAATGATTTATCAAAGATTGGGGGGATATTAAAATATTGTATTTTTGTAGTAAAGTATAGCATACCAGGGAGACGAATCAATTTTTTAGTGATTAAACTGTGCCCCCAAAGCTGAAGATATATTCATCTCAAGATTTTTATACTGTGGTAAACGGACTGACTAATGGAACCTCTTAGAAACAATTCTTCATATGAAGTTAATTATATTTTATTTTATTAAATATCTTTATTAGAATATAATTGCCCTACGATGTTGTGTTAGTTCCTGCTGTACAGCAAAGTGAAACAGCCATATGTACACATATCCCCATATCCCCTCCCTCTTGAGCCTCCCTCCCACCCTCCCTATCCCACCCCTCTAGGTGGTCACAAAGCAGCAAGCTTTGGTAGTGTATATATGTCAATGCTACTCTCTCACTTTGTCCCAGCTTCCCCTTAATTATATTTTAAGAAACAGCCAACCTCCTTATAAAAAATCTCCAGAGACATAAGTACACAGCGTGAGAAATAATGATACCCACACAGTTTATGGACAATCATAAATTGTTGATAAATGTGTCCAATGAATGAAAGTGAGACCTGGCTTCCTGCCCTCTTCCTGCTACCGTTGTCTCCATGGCCTTTTAGCAAATTGCTTTGTGTTCTGCACCCCAGATCCTCACCTATAAAGCGAGAGGGTGGGCCTCCAACACACTGAAGGTTACTTTCAACTTTTTATAGGATTTGAAGCAAAGCCATCAGTCTTTTCAGCTGTTCAAAAGCATCTCGATGCAAGCTTCTATTTGTCCTGGCATCCCACGGGCAAAGCTCTGAAGACTGTTCACAGCCAGACCCCACCCCGCTTTGGGCTGCACTTGACCGTTCACCCTCTCCGCATCAAGAGCCCGCATCCGGACTCTGAGCTCTGCTGTTCTCCACCCCTTCCTTGCGTTAAATCTCAGAAAGATCCAATAACTAAGCATCTACACATACTGATTGAACTGGGAGCCCTGTTCTTGTGTTTTCAGGCTTTTGTCCATAATTTTCAAGTACAGGCACACCTCAGAGCTATTTCGGGTTTGGGTCCAAACCAAAACAAAGCAAATACCGCAATAAAGCGAGTCACATGAATTGTTTGAGTTTCCAGTGCATATAAACGTTATATTTACACTATACTGTAGTCTAGTAAGTGTGCAATAGCATTATGTCTTAAAAAATGTATAGACCTTAATTTAAAAATTGCTTTATGGCTAAAAAAAAAACGCCAACACAATTATAATAGTAACATCAAAGATCACTGACCACAAATCACCATAACAAATACAACAATAATGAAAAAGTTTGAAATATTGTAAGAATTACCAAAATGTAACATAGAGACATGAAGTGAGCAAATGCTGTTAGAAAAATGGCTCCGATAGACTTGCTTGACTCAGGGTTGCCCCAAACCTTCAGTTTGTAAAACAGGCAAGCCAAGCACAGTAAAATGAGGCATGCCTGTAACTCTTTTGTCTTTATTTAAAAACATTGTCAGGTCACTGCAAGCAGGCCCCCAGCTTCTATTTAAACATTTCTCGAGGGTCCACCGGGGGCCAGGCAATGTGTTAGCTGTTGGCAGTGTTCTCTTCCACCAGTTAACTGAGCCCAAGTTTGCTTTGTCTTCCCTGCACTTGAGATTCATTTGTTTACTAGTCATTCTTTCCACACTGGTATCTGGAACACATGCTTATTATTTATATCTCCTTTATTATTTACACCTCTGATTCTGTAGTCTGTGGCAAAGAACTGCCTGACTAAAAAAACCACCCTTTGGTTGATAATGGAACTATTATTTCCTAAGTGCCATTCATGCTTAATAAAGAGATTAGAGTTTTTGTGTGTGTTTTGTTGTTAAAGCCATCGTGGCTCTATCTTAAAAAGTTCAAGAACAGTAGAGGAGATACACGTCATCAAAGAAAACTGCTTAAAATCGACTGAAACCTTAAGCCAAACACAAGACGCCTCTGAGGTATATCATTTTTGTATAGTAGCTTCATTAATGCAACATGAAAGGAAAACCAAAAAAGTAGTGGAGATGAATGTCTAGCTCCAGGATCTCTCAAGTGGGAAAAACAACAACGCTACAGGAAAAGCTCCCAACTTGCTACATCCTTCACTGGAGTCTGTAAGTTATTTGGTCCGTTAGTTCTTTATCACCTGGGAAATCTGCATATCACTCAGGATGCTGAGAAAGGTGTAAGAAGTTTCTGTAAACATAACCCCAAATGTCTTTGTTTTACATGTGTAATTTACTGTATTTGGACTCCTTTGCGTCCTTTTGATGAAGTGTCCTCTGCCTGAGAGAAAGCATACACCCCACGGAACTGGGGCCCCCTGTCTGGAACTTCTGGGTCCTTGTATGACCCCCAGGCAAACTGCATAGCTGCCCCTCCCCCGAGGCCAATCATCTGCACTTGGATTCTTTGCGACACTCACGGAGACTTCCTAACGTTAAACTCAGTTACATGCATCTCATTTTGAAGTGTAGCTTATAAAACACAGCAACAAATCAAAAACTATTATGTCTGTAGCTCATCCGCAGTGAACACTTAAGACACAAAGGCAGGAGTACCACTGGCTTCAGCCGTTCTCAGTGAGAGCCTTTTCATCAGACTCTGGTCCAAGACACTAACAAGAGGCCCACCCAGGGCTTCCCTGGTGGTGCAGTGGTTGGGAGTCCGCCTGCCGATGCAGGGGACGCAGGTTCGTGCCCCGGTCCGGGAAGATCCCACATGCCGCGGAGCGGCTGGGCCCGTGAGCCATGGTCGCTGAGCCTGCGCGTCCGGAGCCTGTGCTCCGCAACGGGAGAGGCCGCAGCAGTGAGAGGCCCGCGTACCGCAAAAAAAAAAGAGAGCCCCACCCAAGCAGACCCTACACAAGTCTAGAAGCTTCTGTCCAGTGAACACCCACACACACTTAATTTGTTCACTTACCCATCATGCGTCTATTTAGCACTTAATATATGCCAGCCAGCGTCCTAAGCCTTGGAGAGGGCAACATGAAAGACAAGATTCCTCCTATCGGGGACCTCACGGTCCATTCGGCAATTCAAAACTTTCATGAATAAAAATGAAGCACCTCAAACACGTGTAAGGAAAAGAAGCAATAACGATAATAACCAGTCTATGTGTTATTCCGGGAGCACCTTTTTTAAAACGTATTTGTCCAGTAGTAACCTATATCTTTGTTACTGTGGTTTGCATTTCTTTCCGTTTAAATCTTCCATTACATATATGCCAAATGGCTGGTTCAGATGCTAAATTTAGTATAACGGTTCTTCAAAACATCTTTGGAGTTTGCTTAAGTGCCTGCCTCTGGCCTTAAAGGGCAAATTAAAACGTTTCCAATTGGTTTCCAGCCCACATTACAAAGTGTATGTGTATTTGAAAGACTGTTTCTTGGCTATAATTGGTAGTTTTCTTGTAGCTAGGTCTGAGGAAAGAATTGCAGCGAGCTTTACGTCTGCTAACAGTAGTGAGCACTGAGCTCAAAAACAGCAGGAAAAAAAATGAAGTGTGAGCATCTGGGATGTTTGCCAAACTGACCTCCAAGTTGCGTGCCGTAGAATTCCAGCCAAGCAGACACAGGGCCCTTCCTGCTGAGACCTGGGTCTCTGCCGTTTAACTTTTCTCCTTATAAAGGAGAGAAGAAAAGATAAGGGGTGCCTACCAACTCCCTTAGCTACCTTAGATAAAAATAATGACGGTGTTAATCTCACTGTAATTGACACACACGGCTTCCACCATACTGTTGTCTGAGTGTCAGAGAAAGACAAGGACACGCCACATGTGTTCTTTCCAGGAGCACGTGTGTCAGGTTCATTAAAAGGGTCTCCAGCACGTGGTAGAAGCACCACTCACCACCCAAAGAGGAAGCTACGATTCACTTTGTCAGATGATGGAAAATACCCCTTGATGGTTCCTCCTCTCTGGCCACCTCGGCTCTGCGCCATGGGGACAGGGTTTGGCTGCAGTGAAATGAATGTGGGAAATATCAGGGTTTGCACGGAACTCAACGGGCAGGACTCATAAACCTCTGTGTGCAGCATCATCAAGGATGCAGTGAGAGGCAGCTGTCAACTCTGATGGTGGCATCCCTGCCTCCCCGAGAATGACCTGGAGGGACATACCTTCTCCATGAGTCACCACCACCCCAAGGACGCAGGAGAGGATGGATTACAGTCCTATGGCTTTTCATCCCCCGTGCATTTGTTTTTAAGAGTTTCCTTGACATTAACTTGAAGATCAGTTTCCAGAAAAGTGTTTGAAACAGGGCAACTGAATTTTTCAAACAGCAGCTCCAGCCAAGCAGGTACCATGTTTATGGCAGCGATGAAGCAGTTTGGAGGGTCTGGTTTCGCTTAACAAGGTTGCCCAGCTTTTTATAGGCCTGAACAGAAATCCTTTTAGGGAACTCCTTCCACTAGACCGTTGTCACCACTGTTTCCTGTGATGTGTCTTGATTTCAGATTTTGATGCCTGATTTCTGCCGTTTTAATATGGCAACCTCTAAACTCCATCTACCTCAGAAAGATAGGAGATTCGTGAAGCTCTCTGTTCTTAGGTGCTAAGCTTTTTATCATTTCATTTCATTTTCCTTAACTTTTTACTTTGAAAATGTTCAGATATCCAGAAAAGTTGAAAGAGCAGAGTTATAGGTCATAAGTTATATGCAGATATTTGCCTGTGTATAGGGCCAGTGCCCCTAACCCCTATGTTGTTCAAGGGTCAACTGTACTAATTTGGGGAGTTTAAATGCTTAGAAGTATTTAAGTAATAATGTTTAAATGCTTGAAAACTCGTCTAAGTGGTTAAACCTGAAAGTTTTCATTTATTAGTTGTTAAAACAATTTGTACATATTTAGAAAAGTGTTCATCACGTACTATCTGAAGAACTATTCATCTGATAAATTTAAAAAAAGAATTAGTACTGTGCTTGCATCTGGGAAAAATTATGTTTCCTTTCCCATCCCTTCCTCCATTCCTTAAAGCAGCCGTCATAACCAGAATATTGTCTACCTGTTTCGAAAGATATTGTATGTACATACTTGCATCTATCTATCTATCTATCTATCTATCTATCTATCTATCTATTTTTAAAATATTGTCTCTAGAGATCACACTATTCACACTGTTCATGCTTTTTTGGTAAATAATACATCTAGGAGATCTTTCCTCATTGGTACATTCAGATTCACTTTTTTTCAACCATCACACTTCATTTAAATCATCACCCACTAGCAAAATTTGGTTTTTAAGCTCCTACACACAATACATCACGAGTAATCTCATGGTTAATGGCAGAGACAGTGGGGCTCATCAGGTAATTACGTACTCCTCTGTTTTCCTCAGGATCACTTGCAATTAGGTTGAGGGCAATGGGCCACGATGGGGATGTCGTTTGAAGGACAAAAGAGCAGGTGTGGGATCCCAGGCTCCCTGCCCCCTGCTGCTTCGACGAGGATGTCACGAGTTCTGGAGGGCGCAGCTCAGAGGCGGTGAAGGCTCAGCTGCCTGGGTCCCGAGTCATTGTATGGAGCAGAGCCTCCTGCTGGTCTGCCTTACTTACTGTGCTCTGTGTGTGACGACTCCAATTTACGCGGTAAGCCAGAAGATCCTGGGCGCTGTCTCTTACCGCAGCGTGTGCTGACCTGCCCTAATTTATACATGCTCACCATGGTGAGGTATTTTTCCAAGGATATCCTTAAGGTAAATTCCTAGTGGTGAAATTTCTGTCCAAAAGGAAATGCACATTTGAAATTTTGATAAATACTGCTGGGTTGCCTTACAATTTCCTTCCACTTTTCCTTTTTTTTTTTTTTTTATGGTGTATCACATAGATTGATTTGCGTATATTGAAGAATCCTTGCATTCCCGGAATAAACCCCACTTGATCATGGTGTATGATCCGTTTAATGTGCTGTTGGATTCTGTTTGCTAGTATTTTGTTGAGGATTTTTGCATCTACGTTCATCAGTGATATTGGCCTGTAGTTTTCCTTCTTTGTGACATCTTTGTCTGGTTTTGGTATCAGGGTGATGGTGGCCTCGTAGAATGAGTTTGGGAGTGTTCCTCCCTCTGCTATATTTTGGAAGAGTTTGAGAAGGACAGGTGTTAGCTCTTCTCTAAATGTTTGATAGAATTCGCCTGTGAAGCCACCTGGTCCTGGGCTTTTGTGTGTTGGAAGATTTGTAATCACAGTTTCGATTTCAGTGCTTGTGACTGGTCTGTTCATATTTTCTATTTCTTCCTGATTCAGTCTTGGCAGGTTGTGCATTTCTAAGAATTTGTCCATTTCTTCCAGGTTGTCCATTTTATTGGCATAGAGTTGCTTGTAGTAATCTCTCATGATCTTTTGTATTTCTGCAGTGTCAGTTGTTACTTCTCCTTTTTCATTTCTAATTCTGTAGATTTGAGTCTTCTCCCTTTTTTTTCTTGATGAGTCTGGCTAATGGTTTATCAATTTTGTTTATCTTCTCAAAGAACCAGCTTTTAGTTTTATTGGTCTTTGCTATCGTTTCCTTCATTTCTTTTTCATTTATTTCTGATCTGATTTTTATGATTTATTTCCTTCTGCTAACTTTGGGGTTTTTTTGTTCTTCTTTCTCTAATTGCTTTAGGTGCAAGGTTAGGTTGTTTGTTCGAGATGTTTCCTGTTTCGTAAGGTAGGACTGTATTGCTATAAACTTCCCTCTTAGAACTGCTTTTGCTGCATCCCATAGATTTTGGGTCGTCGTGTCTCCATTGTCATTTGTTTCTAGGTATTTTTTAATTTCCTCTTTGATTTCTTCAGTCATCACTTCATTATTAAGTAGTGTATTGTTTAGCCTCCATGTGTTTGTATTTTTTACAGATCTTTTCCTGTAATTGATATCTAGTCTCATAGCGTTGTGGTCAGAAAAGATACTTGATACAATTTCAATTTTCTTAAATTTACCAAGGCTTGATTTGTGAGCCTAAGATATGATCTACCCTGGAAAATGTTCCATGAGCACTTGAGAAAAATGTGTATTCTGTTGTTTTTGAATGGAATGTCCTATAAATATCAATTAAGTCCATCTTGTTTAATGTATCATTTAAAGGTTGTGTTTCCTTATTTATTTTCACTTTGGATGATCTGTCCATTGGTGAAGGTGGGGTGTTAAAGTCCCCTACTATGAATGTGTTACTGTTGATTTCTCCTTTTATGGCTGTTAGTATTTGTCTTATGTATTGAGGTGCTCCTATGTTGGGTGCATAAATATTTACAATTGTTATATCTTCTACTTGGATCGATCCCTTGATCATTATGTAGTGTCCTTCTTTGTCTCTTCTAATAGTCTTTATTTTAAAGTCTATTTTGTCTGATATGAGAACTGCTACTCCAGCTTTCTTTTGGTTTCCATTTGCATGAAATATCTTTTTCCATCCCCTCACTTTCAGTCTGTATGTGTCTCTAGGTCTGAAGTGGGTCTCTTGTAGACAGCAAATATATGGGTCTTGTTTTTGTTTCCATTCAGCCAATCTGTGTCTTTTGGTGGGAGCATTTATTCCATTTACATTTAAGGTAATTATTGATATGTATGTTCCTATTCCCATTTTCTTAATTGTTTTGGGTTCGTTACTGTAGGTCTATTCCTTCTCTTTTGTTTCTTGCCTAGAGAAGTTCCTTTAGCAGTTGTTGTAAAGCTGGTTTGGTGGTGCTGAACTCTCTCAGCTTTTGCTTGTCTGTAAAGATTTTATTTCTCCATCAAAACTGAATGAGATCCTTGCTGGGTAGAGTAATCTTGGTTGCAGGTTTTTCTCCTTCATCACTTTAAATATGTCCTGCCAGTCCCTTCTGGCTTGCAGAGTTTCTGCTGAAAGATCAGCTGTTAACCTTATGGGGATTCCCTTGTGTGTTATTTGTTGTTTTTCCTTTGCTGCTTATAATATGTTTTCTTTGTATTTAATTTTTGACAGTTTGATTAATATGTGTCTTGGCGTATTTCTCCTTGGATTTATCTTGTATGGGACTCTCTGTGCTTCCTGGACTTGATTAACTATTTCTTTTCCCATATTAGGGAAGTTTTCAACTAGAATATCTTCAAATATTTTTTCAGTCCCTTTCTTTTTCTCTTCTTCTTCTGGAACCCCTATAATTCGAATGTTGGTGCATTTAATGTTGTCCCAGAGGTCTCTGAGACTGTCCTCAGTTCTTTTCATTCTTTTTTCTTTATTCTGCTCGGCAGTAGTTATTTCCACTATTTTATCTTCCAGGTCACTTATCCGTTCTTCTGCCTCAGTTATTCTGCTATTGATCCCATCTAGAGTATTTTTAATTTCATTTATTGTGTTGTTCATCATTGTTTGTTTCATCTTTAGTTCTTCTAGGTCCTTGTTAAATGTTTCTTGCATTTTGTCTATTCTATTTCCAAGATTTTGGATCATCTTTACTATCATTATTCTGAATTCTTTTTCAGGTAGGCTGCCTATTTCCTCTTCATTTGTTAGGTCTGGTGGGTTTTTATCTTGCTCCTTCATCTGCTGTGTGTTTTTCTGTCTTCTCATTTTGCTTATCTTACTGTGTTTGGGGTCTCCTTTTTGCAGGCTGCAGGTTTGTAGTTCCCATTGTTTTTGGTGTCTGTACCCAGTGGCTAAGGTTGGTTCAGTGGGTTGTGTAGGCTTCCTGGTGGAGGGGACTGGTGCCTGTGTTCTGGTGGATGAGGCTGGATCTTGTCTTTATGGTGGGCAGGACTGCATCTGGTGGTGTGTTTTGGGGTGTCTGTGGACTTATTATGATTTTAGGCAGCCTCTCTGCTAATGGGTGGGGTTGTGTTCCTGTCTTGCTAGTTGTTTGGCATAGGATGTCCAGCACTGTAGCTTGCTGGTCGTTGAGTGAAGCTGGGTGCTGGTGTTGAGATGGAGATCTCTGGGAGATTTTCGCCATTTGATATTATGTGGAGCTGGGAGGTCTCTTGTGGATCAGTGTCCTGAAGCTGGCTCTTCCTCCTCAGAGGCACAGCACTGACTCCTGGCTGCAGCACCAAGAGCCTTTCATCCACATGGCTCAGAATAAAAGGGAGAAAAAGTGGAAAGAAAGAATTAGTAGAAGTAGAAAGAGAGAAAGAAAGAAAGAAAGGAGGGAGGGAGGCAGGAAGGAAGGAAGGAGGGAAGGAAGTAAAAACAGAAAGGAGCTAAAGTAAAATAAAATAAGATAAAATATAATAAAGTTATTAAAATAAAAAATAATTATTAAGAAAAAAAATTTAAAAAAAGAAAAACGGACGGATAGAACCCTAGGACAAATGGTGGAAGCAAAGCTTTATAGACAAAATCTCACACAGAAGCATACACCCTCACAAAAAGAGGAAAAGGGGAAAAAATCATAAATCTTGCTCTCAAAGTCCACCTCCTCAATTTGGGAATGATTCATTGTCTATTGAGGTATTCCACAGATGCAGGTACATCAAGTTGATTGTGGAGCTTTAATCCGCTGCTTCTGGGGCTGCTGGGAGAGATTTCCCTTTCTCTTCTTTGTTCTCACAGCTCCCGGGGCTCAGCTTTGGATTTGGCCCTGCCTCTGCGTGTAGGTCGCAGGAGGGTCAGACAGGACGGGGTTAAAGGAGCCGCTGATTCGGGGAGGGAGGGGCACGGAGTGAGGGGCGGGCCTGTGGCGGCAGAGGCCGGCGTGACGTCGTGACGTCTCGCCGTGCGTTCTCCCGGAGGAGGTGACTCTGCATCCCAGGACCCTGGCAGTGGCGGGCTGCACAGGCTCCCGGAAGGGGGGTGTGGAGAGTGACCTGTGCTCGCACACAGGTTTCTTGGTGGCGGCAGCAGCAGCCTTAGCGTCTCATGCCCGTCTCTGGGGTCCGCGCTTTTAGCCGCGGCTCGCGCCCGTCTCTGGAGCTCCTTTAAGCAGCGCTCTCAATCCCCTCTCCTCGCACACCAGGAAACAAAGAGGTAAGAAAAAGTCTCTTGCCTCTTCGGCAGGTCCAGACTTTTCCCGGGACTCCCTCCCGGCTAGCCGTGGTGCACTAACCCCCTGCAGGCTGTGTTCGCGCCGCCAACCCCAGTCCTCTCCCTGCGCTCCGACCGAAGCCCGAGGCTCAGCTCCCAGCCCCGCCCGCCCCGGCGGGGGAGCAGACAAGCCCCTCGGGCTGGTGACTGCTGGTCGGCCCTGATCCTCTGTGCGGGAATCTCTCCGCTTTGCCCTCCGCACCCCTGTGACTGCGCTCTCCTCCGCGGCTCCGCAGCTTCCCCACTTCCACCACCCGCAGTCTCCGCCCGCGAAGGGGCTTCTAGTGTGTGGGAACCTTTCCTCCTTCACGGCTCCCTCCCGCTGGTGCCGGTCCCGTCCGTATACATTTGTCTCTGTTTATTCTGTTTTCTTTTGCCCTACGTGGGGGGTTTCTTGTCTTTTGGGAGGTCTGAGGTCTTCTGCCAGCGTTCAGGAGGTGTTCTGTAGGAGTTGTTCCACGTGTAGATGTATTTCTGGTGTATCTGTGGGGAGGAAGGTGATCTCCGCATCTTACTCTTCCGCCATCTTCCCGGAAGCCTTTGAGCAATTTCACTTCTATCCTTTTTTTTTTTTTCTGGTTTACATATATAACTTCTGCTCCGCTCCATTGCCTCCTTTCTCCAGTTTGTTTACATTTTTCCTCTGTGATGTACTTTAAAACCTACAAGAGGGCTTCCCTGGTGGCGCAGTGGTTGAGAGTCCGCCTGCCGATGCAGGGGACGCGGGTTTGTGCCCTGGTCCGGGAAGATCCCACATGCCGCGGAGCGGCTGGGCCCGTGAGCCATGGCCGCTGAGCCTGCGCGTCCGGAGCCTGTGCTCCGCAACGGGAGAGGCCCGCGTACCGCAAAAAAAAAAAAAAAAAAAAAAAAAATTAGAACAGTAAAGAATTGTTTTAAGAATTATGACTCTCCACTGAAGTAATTCTGTAAACTTTGATGCCCCATTTTAAAATAGAGCTTCCTGTACCTGAAACCAGAGGTTCAGGTTCAATAAGGGCTTGAATGTGACCCCGAAATCCTTTTTTTCCCAGCAAGCATGAAAGATTGCTGACACACCCATGTCTGATGTGTTTTTTCTCGCATGGGGGTATCAATATTTCCTTTTTAAAAAGGCTTAATCTCTTCCATTAAAGGGCATTAACTCTAACATAATTCCAGTTATCAGATGTGAAGGAGGGACCGGGATGAGGAGATGTGGGTGTGTATGTACCTGTTTTCCTTGGACAATAATTTAGAACGCCTTAGAGCTAGAACTTAGATCTCAAACTCCCTAGACCACACTGCTTGTGTGGTTGTCCACTTGGTCTTGAGTAAGACTTGTCCTAAGACTCAAAAGTCTCCATTTATGGGCAGACACCTCCTCTCCAGGCCTCTTCATTGCCCACCTGGGCCTCACTTGTCTGCACGTATTACAGATGGTTCAGAAACAGAGATGAAGCCAATAGATCAGAGACTTTACACAGAGGGGCCGGCGAGAGGATCAACCCTTAGAAAGCCAGCGAAGTTGGTTCTGAAGGAGTTTAAGGCCCCTCTGCTTCATCTTACCCCAGTAAAGCGGGCTGGCACTCCTCCCCAGGGACCCCTTCATCCTGTCACGGTGCTTCCAAGTTCTCTCTGGCACAAACTGTACCCACTGCCGTCTCCCTGTATCTCAGTTCCTCCAACCCCAAATTTCGACTGTCTAATCTGATGAACAATTTCTAAAAGTGAGAAGGCCTTGCTCAGGAAACACATGGTTTATTTAACTCGGGCCTTCTGAAGACAATGCCCCTGTTTTTCTTGTTTCTCCCAATAAAAATCAGCTCATAGCAAGCCAATACAGAATTATTTTTTTGGCAACAAAAGCTTCTCTGTAACATTCAAACTATGCCTTTCCCCATCCAGACATATGATTGGCTTTGGCCATGGTTCCCTAGAACAGTAAGGAAAAGCATAATAATTTTTCTTTCCTTCTCTCCTCTTTTCACACTGAACACTCCCAACTTTTTCATAGAGGCATTAGAAACTGGGTGAGACTTTTAACTATTTCAGAAACACACACAGTCCATAGCTAGAGGTGATAACCAAGAAGAGAGAAAATGAGGTCTGTTTGTTTTCTTTTAGGCTCCTCCCCTTTCTTTTTTGCCAATTTCCACAGGCAGGGAAATAGCTCACGGGGCTTGTGCTCTGTGGATCTGAGCTATGGGAGGTTGAAACAGAGCATTAGCAAAACACATTAGGAAAAGATCACACTGCAAGAAGAGCAGATTTGGAGTGGCCAGGGATGTCTCCCCCTGAGTTCGGAATCCAGGGGTATGCAGCTGGGTACAATGGGGCTCATCATCAAGAATTTCTCCCTCCCTGCGTTGTGTGCAGAATCTGCCAGGGGCAGCCTTCCTGTTCAATCCAAATTATATTATGCAGCATCTGATACGTAAATGGGCTCTTTCAGAAATGCAGTGCTGTCATCTTCACAGCTTTCACGAAACATCGCTCAGAATGAGTTCCCATTGGCTACGGGTGGCGGTGGGAATCTGCCCCCACTGCTGATTGGCTACGTGTCTTGAGAAAGTTACATAACCTCCTGGAAGCTCGGTTTCTTTGTCCATGAAAAGAGGTCTATTAACACCCACCTTGTGAAGATTAGTGGAAATAACATAAGTAAATGGGTCTAGAAAAATAATAGGTCCTCCGCAATGATCTCTGAAGCGTGTCTGTAGCAAACAGCTGACCTCAAGGCTTGGCTTTGTGATGGATTTTACTCTTGACCACAAGCCATCCCATGTTGCTGACTTTTTTTTAAAGCTGTACCTTTCTCAATGGACACACAAAGCGTTGAAAAAAATTTTAATATTTGTTTTTGTTTTTCTGTTGAGCGGCATGTGGGATCTTAGCTCCCCGCCCAGGGACTAGGGATCAAAGCCACGCACCCTGCAGTGGAAGGGTGAGTCTTAACCACTGGACCACCAGGGAAGTCCCCAAAGCCTTCATATTAACATTACATTACATGTCATTCAGAACATCTTTGGATGTCTCTAAATGAAGGGGAAAACCCATTAGCAATTTTTTTCCAGAGTCAGGAAAGAACAAATTTTCTTTGCACCTCACTTTACTGCCTTGACTTTCTAAGCCAACGCTGATGATACGTATAGACTTTAAGTTGCTACTGATTCAGATCCAAAGTAAGATCTTGTTTTTCTGGTTTATACGATAAACCAAAATGCATGGTAGCTACAATAATATAAAGGTGTACATTGAATGTACCCCTGCTAAGTTTCCTGCTCATCTGTCGGTGTTCTGCATTTGCTAGCTGCAGCCAGAAAGCAGAACTTTTCCAAACTCAGGTCAGACCAGGCGTGAAGGTGTTCACAGATAGCCACTGAGTTCCAGAATTAGCGGGAAGGTGATGGGTCTGCTTCTGGACGTGGCCACGGTGGTGCGATTCTCATAAGTTGGTGGAGAATCTGACCATTTACATGCTATGTTTCATGGGTGTACAAATTCCTCTCTAACCAGGAAGAGGAGAGAAGGTCTTGACAGAGGTGATTAGGTTAAAGTGAGGCCGTCACGGTGGGCCTGAATCCAGTAGGACTGGGGTCCTTCAAAGAAGAGGAAATTTGGACACAAACACACACAGAGGGAAGACAACGTGAAGACACAGGGAGAAGACGGCCATCTGCAAGTCAAGGAGAAAGGCCTGGAACAGATCCTCCCTCACGGCCTCAGAAGCAACCAACCCAGACTACACCTTGATCTCAGACTTCGGGCCTCCAGAATCCTGAGACAGTACAGATGAATCGCTTAGCCACCCAGTCCGTGGCACTTTGTTACATCAGCTCTAGCCAATAATACACCACGTCTCTCCCTCAGTTAGTTATTGGTCTGAAAGAAATTCCTAGACTCCTTGTCACCTGCTTTTTAATAACATACGAAGCCACGGGCTTTAGCCGATATAAGGAGAAAAAATGCTTCAGTAGAAAACGGGGCATTACCTAGAGCAGAAGTTGGCGACATTTTCTGTAAAGGGCCAGATAGGAAACAGGCTTTGCAGGCCCTCGGGTCTCTGCTGTGAGTATTCGATCCTGCCGATGTACAGTGAAGGACGTTGCAGACCATAAGTACACGAACGGGGGGTGGGCTGTGTTCCCATAAAAGTCACAGAAACAGGTGGCGGGCTGGCTTTGCAGACACCTGGAATAGGGCACTCCACCCAGGCTGCCTCATTCACGCCTTTCCGTGCCTTTGAACTAGTTTATAGCAACATAAGTAACAGATAACAGGTAGCAATGCAATGTTGTCTAAAGACATGGAAATAGATTCTCTCGGGTAGAGACAGGAGTTCAATGGGCTTTCCTCCTTGACCATGGAAGAGGCTGGCTTCGTTGGCCCATTCATCTCAACGTTCCTGAGCTAAAACTGTGCCTGTCCTTTGTATCCTCTTTTAAACTGGTTGTTGCATCTTAATTCCCTCATTAATGAGTTAAGTAAAATCTTTAACCCTCTGTCCAGTTTTATATTGATTTGGGAATCACGATTCAACCTGTTTTGGGAACATTATGCTTTAACCCTGGGTAAAGGAGTTATGTTACGTGGACGGATTAAAACATTGACTATATTGTCCTACAAAAACACCAAGAAGCCCCAGTGTAAGAGGCAGTGAATTATAAAGTTTTAATGTAAGGCTGTCGCTTGGTGTTGGGTTGCTGGATGCCGGCCTAGACGCTGGGCAGTCTGAGTGATGCACAGCTCAGAGCAGGGCCTGGAATTCCACAGATCTTGGCCTGCATTCCAGAGGACAGCTTAGTTGTTTGTGACCTGGGGCATGTTTCATAAGCTCTGTAGCGCTAAGTTTTCTCACCATAAAATGGCCATAGTTGTAGTACCTACCGCATGGGGTGTCGTAGGATTCAAATGAGTCAATGAATATAAAAGACACCATATTCTAAGAGCACGACGAACAGCATGTTAGCTGATTAAATGCAGGCAGTTATTATTTTGAAGGCAAAAATGAAGACACACAGAGTTTGAGGGGCTATGCAACTTAGCTAAGAAGAGATTTTGCCCTACCCGTACTTTTTTCTGGGGTAGCAGCATCACATGTTTGGGGAGGATTGTGCGGAGAAAGTGTTGTCACAGTCAAGGGTATAATCTAAGTCTTCCGTATCTCCCAACCTGATAACAGCCGGGAATTTCCTTGGACACTTTCTGCCAGTGATTCATACTTGAAAATTTTGTGGTAAATACATAACAAAAACACACAGTCACAAGGCTATTCGCACAAAGGGTTGGGATGTGAACAGGCTGTGTTGCTGCTGGGTCAGCAAAGCCAGAGAAGTTTCTGGGTCCTGAAAACATGACGGTCGGGTTGCAGCATTAGGTTGAAGCAGCGCAGCTTAAGAGGATGCAAGTTTTGTCGTCTTCAGGGTTGCTTTCTAGCTTTCAGCTTAGATCTATGCTGATGATGAATCCACCAAGTCTCAAAGCATGTTATGTAGCAATTGCTTCTTATGCACTTCTTTGAAGTAATTACTCATTCTATTTTTAAAATAATTCTGTTCAAATTATGTTTCAAAATGTCCACACACACCAGAAGCATAGCCCCTCAGATTCAACAAATATGCAATGAACTGCAGCCATGCCAACTTCGAAGCCAGGGGCACAAGGGATACAGGATGAAGACAGCTTAGCCAATGACCAAGAGGCTTTCAGAGCTCGGCAGGGATGCTCCTAATTATAACCCCAGGGAGGGTGACATAGGTCCTCCACGAGGGCTGCCACTCCTGGGACAACGGCCACCAGTAAATTACACTTCCAAAGGCTCCTGCATAGTGCAGTCTAGCTGCCAGGTTCGTGAGAGTTGCTCTAGGCTAAATGTAGCTCTGTTCAGGAGGGGCGATCAGAGGGAAAAGGGCAGGCAAAGAGCCCATTGCCATAGCTCCCTTGTGAGGACCGTCATAAGTGACTCAGGCTGTGTGTGTGGTTTCGTTTCTTGGGGTTCTGTGTTTAACTACGCCATGAAGGTAATAGGCTACCTTGGCTCTCACCAGGAAAGAAACTGACAGATATCTGTCATTGTGCTCCAAAGGCAAAGGGATACGATACCTGAGCTCAGGTTAAGCATTTTCAGGCAGGGTCCAGTTAACTCTGCAAGAGCTCAAACCCTCACAGTCCTGCCCCAGGCTGGAGAGACTGTAAGTTCTTTTGACTGTAACCCAATGATACGTTACATGGTTATTTAACACACACACACACACACACACGCACACACACGACTGAAGAAAAGCTTTCATGAAACATTCACCATTGGGATGTAATGTGCTATTTGCATACCGTCTTGTTCTATTTCAGTTAAAAAAAAAAATCAAACTCAATACATCATTTCACAACTTTTCCCAGCTTCCAATGGGGTCAAACCCACAATTTGAAAATCACTGGTAGAGGAGTTTTATGATTCTCAAAAGGAGCTCAGAGTAATCGGGGCATTAAGGTAAGGTCATCAGAGCAGTGAACAAAGAGAAGTATTCTTGCGTCCACATGGTTCTGCTTCTTAAATCTTGCCTCATAATGAGAACAGGTTTCTAATTGGGCCTGCGCCTCAGTTTCCCCATCTGTAAAGTGGGGAAACTAACAGTACCAACTTCATAGGGTCATCGTGATGGTAGATGGGTTAATAAAGCACTTAAAATAATACCGTGTATAGTAAGATTGTTAGATTTTATTGCTATTATAATTGCTGTTGTATTCCCATGCAGCAGATTTAGTGAATTTATAAAGATGCAAAAAGTTATTTATTTACTTTTATGGAGGCATAACTGACATATATTAGTTTCAGGTGTACCACATAATGACTTTAAAAACCAGAGCTGAGGATGAAATCTCCTGCTGCCGTAGGCTTCTCATTAAAAATTGCACTTACAACGCCTAACAGTAAATCAGCAGCTTTCATGGGATTTGTCTTAATAATCGTTACCAACTTACAACTGATACCATTTCCAAATCGCCTATTATTAGCACAATATGCCAATGAAAAGAATATTGGCAAGCCTTCATTTTATAGAAACCACAAGTTCCATCTCTGTTACGAAGACCTCATCCAAAGGCCCCACCAACTCTGTTCTCTGTTTAATTGAACTTTAGGGCAGCTGGAGGCTGATTGCAGGATTCTGCTTCATCACCCATGCATGAGGTGTTACCAGGCCTGGGCCTGAACATCACCCCTGGGTGTGTGCCCGTCTAGGGCAGCTCGTGGACCAGGGGCACTGGCTTATGTCTATGAGGGGCCGAGGACTTTCCTGGGAAGGGATCACTGGCAAACCAGGAAGAGACAGGGTTTGGCAATTTGGTTCAAGGCCACGGGCCAAGGTCCCAGGGGAGGCCTGATTCAGAACGTAACACTCTGCCTGCCGCAGAGCCCTCTGGCTTAACCCTCACATGCTCCTTTCAGAGTCCTGGGCAAGGGGCTGAAATCAAAGCAATGTACAAATTCAAAGAGCAATTCGGGGGCTTCCCTGGTGGCACAGTGGTTGAGAATCCTCCTGACAATGCAGGGGACGCGGGTTCGAGTCCTGGTCCAGGAAGATCCCACGTGCTGCGGAGCAGCTAAGCCCGTGCGCCACAGCTACTGAGCCTGCGCTCTAGAGCCCACGAGCCACAACTACTGAGCCTGTGTGCCTAGAGCCCGTGCTCCACAACGAGAGAAGCCACCGCAATGAGAAGCCCACGCACCGCCACGAAGAGTAGCCCCTGCTCGCCGCAACTAGAGAAAGCCCGTGCACAGCAACGAAGACCCAACACAGCCAAAAATAAATAAATTAATTAATTAATTTTAAAAAATTATTAAAAAAATAAAGAAAATGTGTTGGTTACTCTCAAAAAAAAAAAAGATACCAATTATATGGAAATAGAATTATAAGGGAATTCCCTAGTGGTCCAGTGGTTAGGACTCTGTGCTTGCACTGCAGTGGCCCAGGTTCAATTCCTGGTCTAGGAACAAAGATCCCGCAAGCCTCACAGTGCGGCCAAAGAAAGAAAAAAAAAAAGAAATAGAGTTATCAAAGGAAATCAAATATCAAGAAATACAATTATCAAAAAAATACAAATTAAAAGAAAAAGAAATACAGTTATCAAAATATTAGAATAGTTGTCATATATTATAGTAATCCCAGTGCCTCTTTATTAACTCATTAAGTAGTAAGACCTGCATGTAACTCAATAGTAGTGATGAGTGGTGATGACATTTCGAGGTATTTGCCCAACCTTCGATGTGCTGTGAAAATAACTGCATTTTCCATGGGTGATAAAGTGACACTTCATGTCACACATTCTTTCAGGGAAAGAATGGTGTATTTCCCTGCTTCTCAGGATAGTATGGTGCTCACAGGGACGAGCTCATGAAAAAGCAGCTTTCACTGAAGCTACTGATGCACTTAAAGGCGACCATTCCATCTTTCAAACTAATAGCTACAAGGAGGACTGTTACTGTACAGTAACATTAAAAATGGCTTGAACACATTGTTTCTGTTGAGTTAAGGCGCTCAAAAATATACAATGGGGAAAGGACAATCCCTTCAATAAATGTGATGGGGAAACTGGACAGCTACATGCAAAAGAATCAGACTGGACCACTCTCTTATACCATTTACAAAAATTAAGCCCAAGTGGATGAAAGACTTGAACATAAGACCTGAAACCATAAAACTCCTAGTAGAAAACATAGGTGGTAATCTTCTTAGCATCCATCTTGGCAGTGAGTTTTTGGATCTGACAGCAATTCAAAGGGAACAAAAGCAAAAATAAACAGGTGGGAACACATCAAACTGAAAAGCTTCTGCACAGCAAAGGAAACCATCAACAAAGTGAAAATTTGGCAACTCACTGAATAGGAGAACACATTTGCAAATCGTGTATCTGATAAGGGGTTAATATCCGAAATATATAAAGAATTCACACAACTCAATAGCAAAAACAAAAAAACCCAAAACAATCCAATTAAAAAATGGGCAGCAGATCTAATAGACACTTCGCCAGATAAGACATACCGATGTCCAACAGCATGAAAAGACGCTCAGCATTATTAATCATCAGAGAAATGCAAATCAAAGCCACAGTGAGATACCACCACACACCTATCAGAATGACTATTATCAAAAAGACAAGAAATAACATGTGTTGGTGAGGATGCGGAGAAAAGGGAACGCTTGTGCCCTGTTTGCGAGAATGTAAATTGGTGCAGCCGCTGTGGAGAACAGTACAGAGGTTTCTCAAAAAATCAAAAATATAATAGAGCTACCAGATGACCCAGCAATTCTACTTCCGGATATTTATCTGAAGAAAATGAAAACACTAACTCAGAAAAATACATGCACCCCCATGTTCATTGCAGCATTATTTATAATAGTCAAGATATGGAAAAACCTAAGTGTCCATCAATGGATGAATGGATAAAGAAATTGTGGTGTGTGTGTGTGTATATATATATATAATATATATACATATATATTATATATATATATATACACACACGCGCGCACAATGGAACATTATTCAGTTATAAAAAAGAATGAAATCTTGCCATTTGTGATAACATGGATGGGCTTCAAGGGTGTCATGTTAAGTGAAATAAGTCAGACAGAGAAAAACAAATACCATATGATCTCACTTGCATGTGGAATCGAAAAACAAACACAAAATCCCCAAGCTCATAGATACAGAGAACAAATTGGTGGTTCTGAGAGATGGGACGGTGGGGTGGGATGGGAGAAAGGGGTGAAGGGGGTCAAAAGGTACAAACTTCCAGTTATAAAATAAATACAAATGTGTTGGGGCTGTGATGTACAGCACAGTGACTATAGTTAATAATACTGTGCTGAGCATTTGAAAGTTGCTAAGAGACTAGGTCTTAAAAGGTTTCACCACACACACACAAATGTTTTATAACTGTACGATGATGGATGTTAACCAGACTTATCGTGGTGATCATTTCAAAACGTGTACAAATACCAAATCATTATGTTGTATGCCTGAAACTAATATTATGTCAAATATACCTCAATTTTAAAACTTGTTAAAAATTTAAAAGGAGTTGGGCTCAATTGTCAGACTGCTATAATCCTAGCTCAGCCATCTACTCCTTCTGGAACCAGAGATAAGTTCCGTTCCTCTGCCAGCCTCAGTTTCCCCTTCTGTCACACAGCAACCCTTAGAGAGTCGTTACGAGGAGCAGAAGATTATGATCCGAGGTGCTCAGCCCATAGCTGAGCACGTGCTACACACCCCATACGACCTACAGTTTCGTTTTCTATTGTCCAGATAACAAGTACACAGACTCAAGTGGGCCAGAATTGAAGGAGACTGTAATTTGCTTATAAATTCCTATGTGGGTGTTCTACAAAGATGGACTTAACCGAACTCACGTTAGAGGGTTCATCATGGGAACAGCAAGGGTGAGTGGTCTCCAGGATCAGAGGGCGAGAGAATTCAAGGAAGGAAAGCGGCCGAGCGAGGGGGGAAAGAGCCTCAGAAAATATCAGAGACCCAAAGTTCAGCTGCAAATCCTGGGGGAGCGGCGAAAGATTTGGGGTCCAAGCACAGCAAAGCAAAACAGAAACTGCAGTGGTCACTGGCATCACTAGAACGAAGAGACACTTCATCTTTTCAATGAAAATATTTTCTTTGGAGGTAGGAAAAGGGACGGTTATAAGGATAATGCATTCACCATTTCCATTTTAACGTATTCAAAGCGAAAAGTGTTTTTGTTTGACTGTCCTCAAAACAATTCATAAAATGAGGAAAACTGGGGCATAAACAGCAGGGACCAAACTGAATAAGCTCTCCCTGCCTTTCAGAGTCTCCACTTCCTGATATTCACAAAGTTAAGCCATTCCAAAACATAAACAGCATTAACATAGGGTGAGATACGGTGGTCATTTGTGTCTGTTTATTTCTGTTGTGGTTGTGATCAATAAGGTTTAATTTGCAAGTAAATAAAACATGTAGTCATTCTGGAGGTTTGGTCTGAAAAGCTCTTTTCAAAACTAAACTTGTATGCAGCGGCTATAAACCCAGAATATCTAACACAGTACTGAAAGGAAAAGAACAAAGTTGTAGGATTAACACTACTTGACTCAGGAATTACTGTGAAGCCTAGTAATCAAGACTTCTCCCTGGTAATAGAATAGACGAAACAGGCAATGGAAGAGAACAGACAGCCATTCGACCCACATAGATACGGCCAACTAATCTTTGACAAAGGAGCAATGGTAATACAATGGAGAAAGGACAGTCTTTTCAATAAATGGTGCTGGAACCACTGGACATCCGCATGCTAAAAAATTAATTTAGGGCTTCCCTGGTGGCGCAGTGGTTGAGAGTCCACCTGCCGATGCAGGGGACACGGGTTTGTGCCCCGGTCCGGGAGGATCCCACATGCCGCGGAGCAGCTGGGCCTGTGAGCCATGGCCGCTGAGCCTGCGCATCCGGAGCCTGTGCTCCGCAACGGGAGAGGCCACAACAGTGAGAGGCCCGCATACCGCAAAAAAAAAAAAATTAACTCAAGATGAATCACAGACATAAATGTGAAATGCAAAGCTATAAAATTCCTAGAAGATAACATAGGAGAAAGCCCTAGATTACCTTGGATTTGGGGATAACATTTTAGATACAAAACCAAAGACATGATCCATGAAAGAAATAATTGATAAGCTAGACTTCATTAAATTTTTAAAATTCTGCTTTATAAAAGACACTGCGAAGAGAATGAAAAGACAAGCCACAGACTGGGAGAAAATATTTGCAAATGCCATATCTGATAAAGGACTGTTATCCAAAATATACAAAGAACTCTTAAAACTCAACAATAAGAAACAACTCAGTTAAAAAGTGGGCCAAACATTTGAACAGATACCTCATCAGAGAAGATACACAGGTGGCAAACAAGCATATGAAAAGATGCTCCACGTCATTTGTTATTAGGAATATGTAGATTAAAACAGGGGGATGCTATTACACACCTTTCAGATGGTCAGAATCCAGAACACTGACGACACCAAATGCTGCTGAGGATGTGGAACAGAAACTCTCATTCGTTGCTGCTGGGAATGAAAACTGGTACAGCCATGTTGGAAGACAGTTTGGTGGTTTCTTCCAAAACTAAACATACTCAAACCAGACTATCCATCAGCTGTGCTCCTTGGTATTTACCCAAAGGAGCTGAAAATTTATGTCCACACAAAAACCTGCCCCTGGTTGTTTGTAGCAGTTTTACAATTGCCAAAACTTGGAAGGAACCAAGATGTCCTTCAGTAGGTGAATGGAGAAATAAACTGTGGTCCGTCCAGCCAATGGGATATTATTCAGTAATAAAAAGAAATGAGCTATAAGTCATGTTAAGACATAAGTGAAACTGAAATGCATATTACTAAGTGAAAGAAACCAATCTGAAAAGGCTACATACTGCATAATTACAATGATATGACATTCTGGAAAAGGCCAAACTATGAAGACGGTAAAAAGATCAGTGGTCAGCAGGCATGGGGGGCTTGGGGATGAATAGATGGTGCATGAAGGAGTTTTAGGACAGTGAAAATACTCTGTACAGCACCATGATGACGGATGCATGTCATTATACATTTGTTCAGACGCATGGGATGTACACCAAGAGTGAACCCTAATGTTAACTACAATCTTTAGGTGATTATGATGTGCCCATGGACATTCACCCACTATAACAAATGCCCCACTCCACTGGAGGATGTTGACGATGCGGGAGCTGTGCTTGTGTGAGGAAAGGGGTTTTACAAGAAAGCTCGGTACCTTTCCCTTAAATTTGCTGTACATCTAAAACTGCCTTAAAAATAATAATAAAGTTTAATAAAAACAAATGGAACGCACCTTTTCTTCCAGAGCACTCTTCTTGAGTTTTCTCCAGTTCTGCCGGTGGTTTTAATATTCTTGTAATCGCCCAGGCTCAAAACTGTAGTCAAAGGACGGCACAAGGAAGCAAACACAAATCCAAAGTATGGGGCCTTCTAGAGGCTAAGTGACGGGGTTTCCACACAAGTCGATGATACGAACAAAGCAAACAAACAAAAACAGGGGAGATGGCTCCGGATGAATGTGACTTACAAGTCCCAGCAATCAAATGTAAGGTATTGACCTTGTTTGGACCCTGATCTGAACAACCCAACTGTAAAAGGACATTTTTGAGACCGTTGGGAAACTTGTTTATAGATTGGGCATTAGACGAATCAAGAGACTATTGTTGGTGTTGTAGGTGTGTGTGTGTGTGTGTGTGTCAGAGAATCAGTGTGCTTGTCAGAGGTGCAGAATGCAGTGGCATGCTCTTCAAGATTTCCTATAAAATACTTGAGCAAAGAGAAAAGTGTAAATGAAGCGAATATGACAAAATCTGGATAATTGTTAACTTGGTGGAATGAGCGTGGATGTTCTGTTTCGGTGTATGCATGCAAAGTTGTATAATAAAAAAAATTGTTAATTCTTCTTCGATTTTCTTCCCTCTCTCTGTTCAACTATTTCTCATGCTCTATCAAGTTTGATGTCCTAAAAACTTGGCAAATTGTCCTCACCTTTCCTCTTTCACTCCTGTGCCCCACTTGTGTCCCTCCTGACTGGTCTGGGCCCAGGACCAGCTGGCGTCCCCCTCCGCCAGGTACCTGTCCCTCCCCTGCCGTGGAACCCAGCAAGGCCCAGCTACGATCTCATAACTCTCTTTTTCAGAAGAATAAAAACAAGGCTATTATTATTATTATATTGAAGTATAGTTGATTTACAGTGTCGTGGTCATTATTGCTATACAGCAAAGTGATTCAGTTATACATATATATACATTCTTGTTTTGTTTTCCTTTTCATTATGGTTTATCATAGGAACTGTACTTCAATAATAATAATAATAAAACAAGCCTAAAAGTCGATCAAACAAACAGAGACTAATTTTCTCCACGTTCAGTTTTTCTGGAAAAAGAAAAGTTTGTATTGCATGTAAAAATCTGGTCTTGGCTTGATGACATAGAGCTTATGTCACCTTAGACTTACAAAGCGAGACTACTCTTTGAAGTTGCTGGTTTTCACCTTTGAATTCTTCAGTTTGTCCACAAATGAAGAGCTGAATAATCATGCTGTCACTCTGATCAATGTCAAGGCCAGTCCAGACTGAGCCCTCTGTAGGACTTTTAGTAGCTGCGTCTCATTCAACCCCAATTACTGATTATTGACCTGCTGGTTCTCTCCACTCCTCTCCCAGGTGCTATCTCGGCAGGCAGCCTGCAAGAGGAGGCCCTGAGACATGAGTAGAGTGGGTCAAAAGCCCTCTTTGGGCCAAGTCAGGAGCCTGAGTTTCTCCATGGAGTTTCCCAGGCCCTGCTTCCACACCGTTATGAAGGTCAAAGTGCTTTATCCGCAGTAAAATCATCCAGTGTTGTGGGATGCCCTAATCGTGGCTCGTGCCAGGGGCTGGACTGTTGGTGGCAGGTGGATTTTGATGAAGGCGCCCTGCCAGCTGGGTGATGCCCAGTGCCCAGAGGAGAGTTCCAGAAGCATCTGTGAATGTGCCCACACGCCTGCAAGGACATGGGAGGACTCCCTGCACCCTCATGCATAAAAGGTGGCAAAAGTGCTTCACACATCAATTTCAGTTTCCTGAAGAAAGGGAAGCTTTGATTGAATGAGGTCTTGTCTCCAAGGCAACGCATAAAAAGAAAATGGAGAAGAATCATGTTGTTAGTTGTTGGGATAATTTTTTTTTTTTTTTTTACTATTTGTCAACATTCATTTTTCAGTCTAAAACATGTTTTGTCTTGGATCCCAAACTATCAAGGTGTGAACCTGATTATTTCAGAAACAGACATACTGGGAAGGTACAGGGAACCATACTTGAGATCGGGACACAGAATGTTGCATTTCCAACATTTGTAGGAAAGTCAGGTCTGAACTTGCCCTCATATTCTGGTCACATTCTCCCTGTCCCCAGAGGCAGGAGTTTTAGGGGCAGCTGGCCCTGTCAGAGCTCCCACCCCGCCTGTCTCCCCAGTTCCTTTAACTCATTTTTGTTGCTTCCGTGTTAACTGCCGTCTCTCTTTCCAGATCTGGCTGTGTCGCCTCATCGGAGGCCGCTGGTGGGCGGTCTCTGTGCCAGTAGTTGACAGGTGGCTAGCTCAGCAGAGCAAAGCGCTAATTGAAAGTCATCATCATCACCCTGGCTCCCAGTCGCCTCCTCTGCTAGGCTGTTGCTTCTGAAATGTTCTCAGCCAAGGCTGCAGGCCCAGATTGGAGAACTGGGGACCTGTGGACCCCACCTTCACGTTGGCTGGGGGGCCTGGCATCTGTTGCAAAGCTAGGAGGTTGGCATGTGCCCCAGGCCACTAAAATCCTGGCCTGTTCACTTGCCATCCAATTCTGATAGTGAGGAAAACGCTCTGATTCAAACCTGTATCTTTCTGCCGAATCATTGACTCAGGCGGCTGGGTTTGTCTACGTAGAGCATTTTGGGGAAAGTTAAAAGAAGTCCTCCATACGTTACCCGTGGTCTCCAACTCTTGTTTGGTTTCTAAAAGAACAGCTTTGAAAGCCCCTAAAAGGGAAAGGTTGAAGGTACCGCCTCCACCCCCATCCCCACCCGCAGAGGGGAGATGCCTGCCAAGTAAAGGGCAGGTCACAGGGGTCAGTAGGGATAATGGAATTTCAGAAACATTGTAAAGGAGCTGTCAAGCCCAGGCACGCTGAGAGAGGAATGAGGTCGGATCCCTACAATCTGATGTCCAGGAGTAATGAAATGATGGGTCTATTTCACACAATGGACCTGTCAAGAAAAATAGCGTTGCTTCAAGAAAACTTGGAGAGCTCTCCTCGAAGGCCGTCAAAGTATCAATTTTCAGGTGCTAAGTGGTAATTAAAGTTAGCAAGTTATAGTAGCATTCAGTGAAATTAGATCATGTCAAAGACAACGGAAGGCCTCAGGATGAGTGTGTGTTCCCATGGTTGGAACATTCCAACCACGCTTATATTTACAACAGTGGAGAACACGTTTAGGTCAAAAAGGAGAATGCATCTTTTTATCTCACTGAAATGCTCTGTTCTTGTGGGTTAAAATTCTCCTTTGAGGGAAGGGTCTGCTTTATTTGTCTTTAATGCTCAGAGAAATAGTTCATTGTTGAAAAAAGTTTTCTCTTCATTGAACTTTTTTTTTTCTTAAAGTTGATTGTAGAAATTTTTTTCTCCAAATGAACTAATATGATTCTTTTATTTGATACTTAAGTCACATAACTTGTATTAATTCATAATCACTTTTTTTTTTGGCCATGGTTTCTGTGAGGCTGAGAACTGTTAAAGCACCACTGGAATAACTGTGGGTTAGTTAGCCTTAGTTTTTTTGGTGCAATTATCCCTCACCCTCTTCATTAGCTGATTTTTACTCTTTCTCATTTGAATTCTTATACAATAGCTGTGGATTTCTTCTGAGTTTTTGTTACAGAAAATAATTTACAATAGATGAGCTGCATTAATAAATAAGTAAAAGAATGAAGTCGTAGTAAACTAATACAAGTTAAACTTGGGCAGCAAAGTGGGTTAGGCCAGGTCCTGCCAGCATGGGTGTTGACGGGAAGCCTGTTTGTTTTATCGAAGAGTCAGAGGAGAGAGATGAAAGCCAGAGGCAAGAGGAGAACTGAGGTCCCGGGCTAAGAGAAGGGGGGTCATGCATCAAATTGGGATGACAAGGAAAGGTATAAACAGAGACTAGCGCCGGAGACCAGTAGCCAAGGAGGTTGGAGAAATGGAACGCGGAGCCAGGTGCACGCTAAGTGACATTTGACAGTTGGGGAACTAAATCTTCCAGTGTTAGACACCCAGTTGGGGCTTTCTTTTATGTAGCCTGGGCCAGATAACATCTGTATAATATCCTCATGCTGGCTAGTCAGAGAAAGGCCCCCTGGAAGCGACGGGAGGCATGGGGTGGATGCGTGCGCGTCCGTCACGTGAGCCGTAAGGCTGGGAGGATCTGGCCGCGCAAGCCCCGCCTCCTGGAACCGCCGGTAACTTCCGGGCCCGCTGGTACCTGCGGGAAGGGGATGCTCAGAATTAGAGCAGTAAGTATTTTCATAGTAACTCTCTGAGTTACTATTATATGTTGCCTTGAATTTATGAAACTGCGCAGGCCAAATATCAATAAAAAACCACATCTGTGGACTGTATATGGCCCCTGGGCCACCTGTCTGCGTCGTGAAATAACAGAGCTGTGTTTTAGAGTTGAAAGAACTGGTCCAGTCTGGTCTCTGCCACCTGCTAGCTGTTTGACCTTGGGCAAGGACAAGGGGGCCCACGGCCACCTTGGAGACCTCCTTATCTGTCTGTGCCTTGGTTTCTGTCAGTACCACTGGATGCTTTTCCATATGCTTATGTCCAACGTGCCCAAATGTATTTTGAGGTCTGGGAAAACAGATATTGTGGTTTACATTTCTTTGAATCTCCCTTTCACATGACACTGTAACTAACACATAATTAGAGCTTAACAAGTATGCATTGCTGTGAGTGAAATAAGAGTTTGGGATTAACAGAGATCCACTACTATATATACAACAGGTAAACAACAAAGACCTACTGTATAGCACAGGGAACTCTACTCAAGATCTTGTAATAACCTATAATGGAAAAGAATCTGAAAAAGAATACGTATATATATACACACACACACATATATATATGACTGAATCACTGCTGTATACTTGAAACTAACACAACATTGTAAACCAACTCTACTTCAATTTAAAAAATGTGCATTGCTTAGTGGATACTTCTTTGAATTTCCAGAGAGTATCGAGCTATTCCTTTTTATATCCTCAAATTTATCTTCTACTCTATAGCACCAGAACTCACAATTTTGAACAAATGGCCCCTGTCATTTTTCCTCATTTCTAATTTCTTATGTTCTAATTAGGTTATTTTCTTATGAAGTCCTAGCTGGACATCCTTTTAAGTCATCCTTTTAAATGATAGTAAATAAAATACTGAACAGTAAAATCCTGTCTTATTTTTTTAAAAAATGGATACAACAAGATGTGTGGTGACATTCGGGGACGATGAGCTGTCCCACACCTCTCCAGATGGGAAATCCCAAGTCTTAGAGAATTTTCAGAAGGGAAGTTTTCCAGGTATACAGACTACTTCTTATCTCTGTCCCAATTCAGAAGGCTGTATTTGCCCTTCTTTCATCTGTTTGGTACAGCGATTATAGGGGATCGGAGGAGTTCTAATGTTCTGACAAAAGAAATTCTAAACACTGATATAGCATTTCACCATTGCTCTCAAACAGCAATCAACTGTGGGTTAACCTCAGCACAGCCCTAAAAACATCTTTCCTTAGTGCACAAGGTCTTCATCATTCATTTAATTTCACTCCAGGGGCTACCAGCACTGTTCCTCTCCGTTCTGAGAATGTCTGTAGCAGTTACAATGGGCACAGTGATGCTGCTACAACAATGGGCACACCGTCTGAGTGGATTCCAACCACAAAAGTTTATATTTCATTCCTGCTTCGTGTCCTTTTGGGTAGACTGAAGCTCTGCTCCCCTTGCTCTGGGACCCGTAATGAAGAAGAGGCCCCTGTTGGAAAATTGCTGGGCACATGGAAGAGAAAGACCCGGCGAGCCAGGGGCTGGCTCTTGAAGCTAACTTACGCTTACAAATGATGTACGTCACTTTCTACTCACAATTTGTTGGCAAAAGTGCACAGGGTCAGAGGAGCATAATTCTCCCACGGTGAGGGCTACCACAAGGAAGGCCCTGCAGAGGGGCCACCAGAATATCTGGCGAACTGTAATATGATCAGCTCTTTGTGCTTAGTGAAGCTTTCCCTTATTCTAGCCCATCATTCAGACGGATGCTGGTCTAAACCATCAGGCATCCATAAGGTTTGGCGACTGAATGGCCAGCTCTCTTTTTTGTTAGGATTCCAGAAAATACTGATGTATTTTGTTGGGAAGATAGACTGATTCAATATCTTTAGAGAGCAAATTGGTAATTGTTGTTAAGAGTTTCAGATAAGATATTCCACTTATAGGCGTATATCCTGGACAAATTCAAGCTTTTGTGCGTAGGGAGACATGAACCAGGGGATTCACCACAGCGTTGTGAATGGATGAAAACAAATGGCAACGTATTTATATGACAGAATTAAAAAGGATATACAATGATGAGAGTGAGGGGACTAGATTTGGCACATTCATGCTAGGAAGTTGAAATGTACACCCAATAATTGGAGTAAATAAGAGGGCTGCATATCACCATGAATAGATATCAAAAACACACTATTGAACCCCAAACGGCAAGCTATAGAATCATGTAGTACAGTACAGTAATATATAGGTACACTTTAACAAGCAGCGCTAACTCATTTGTGTGTGCCTGTGTGTGTGTGTATGTATGAGCACATGTGTGTAACCTGGACAGGAAATGCACATATCAAATTCCCATAATGATTGTCTCTGAGGAGGTAGAAATGGGACCCAGGTTACAAAAGGGAAGGGACCATTCACATTATCAAATGTATCATTACTTTCTTAAAAAAATTAAAACCACAAATGTTGATATTTGTTGATTCTGGCTGTACAGGAGGGTGTTTTATTATTTTCTGTGCTTTCCTGCAGTTTTGGGGGATTTTTTCCTGCAGTTTTTTTTAAACATCAAAACAAGTTAGTATATTTACAGATATTCCCCATGCTTTTACTCCTATGGGTCGCCTCCTACACTGAAGTTTTTTTCAAAGTAGACAGCTTTGTTTTGCTCCACGGATTTCAACTTTTCATCTGGGTGTCATCAGTGGACTCCCCCATATTCATTATCTGGAATCTATCACCTGCCTTTTATTCTGCTGCCTGAAACTTTAGCCCTTCCACCCACAGTCGGGGCTGGCAAACACTTGGTCTTACTGCATCCTGTCACTCAGAATCACCCGTATTTCATTCTCAAATTGCAGAGTGTTTACCCCCAAATCCACAGCTACTCTTAGAGACTGAAGTGAAATACATCAAGACTTGTCAGATACATTGATCTGTGGCCCAAGAAATGATTTTATTCCTTTTATACCCATCTTGCTTCCAAGTGTGTAAATTATACTACTTTCCCAACCTCCCTGGCAAAAGCACACGGAGCAGAAAGATTCTGGGATTCATGCCAAGAAAGCACCCCCCCCCCCCCCCCCGTGCTTCAGACAAATGCAGCTTTCTCAATACGCTTTGATAGGCAGCCGAAGGGATACAGAAGGATAAGAATTAAGGTTTATGTGCTACTCACCACTTTCAAGAAAATCTTTTTTTTTTTGAGGTTAGTGAATAACACTGATAAATTTCTGGCTTTTTCTTTGCGCTCGTTGGCTTCCCTTAGCTTGGCAAAACGAAATAAGTGTGTCACCTGATGATCAGACTAATAGATGACTCCACCCATCGTAATTGGCTTCTAAACCTTTTGGCTTTGACATTGCTATTGAAACCCCTGCGGCCACTAGTAATGTAAGCCTCACAGCAAGGAAGCCAGCGGAATAAAGAAAAAAAAAAAAAGCATAATAAAGATGCTTCCTTCAACATTGCCCAGCTAGGGGGGGAAAAAGAGTTAGAAATGTGAGCTGTGGGTTCATTCAAAATCATTTCTCCCTATCTGTCCCTTTCCAGTCAACCAGCAAAACTCTGCATTAGCCAAACTTACACTCAATACAGTCTGCGTCTTGGACAATCAAAAACTCCCTGCGCGTCTCTGAAACTCTACTAGTCGCCAGGGCTGTGTCCTCACTTGGCTGGGTTATGCGACCCCATGGCGCTGAGCATCCTGTTTGGGCCCATGATCTGATGGAGAGACGAGATGTGTCTTCAGAACTGCAGATTTCCACATCTCGCTGCTGAAACCGTCTTCATCCACCTGTCCCACAGGTACCAAAAATCCAAGAAGGCCCCAAACTCACTTCATCAGCTTTCCAGCCAACCAACAAAAAGCAAAGAGAAACGAACCAAGCTGGTTCTTCGTTTTGTACCTGCTGCCTCTGGTGACGGCACCACGTGCTCCTGCAGTTTTTCTCTCCCTTACAGTTACGTGCCGGAAAGCACATGAGCCTTCCACTTCCCAAAGCGTGTTTCCATCCCTGCGTACTTCAGTCTGTCATCATCTCTGGTCATTTTTAAAAAATAAATTTATTTATTTATTTATCTTTGGCCGTGTTGGGTCTTCGCTGCTGCTGCGCATGGGCTTTCTCTAGTTGCGATGAGCGGGGGCTACTCTTTGTTGCAGAGCATGGGCTTCAGTAGTTGTGGCACGCGGGCTCAGTAGTAGTGGCGCACGGGCTTAGTTGCTCCGCATCATGTGGGATCTTCCAGGACCAGGGCTCGAACCTGTGTCCCCTGTGTTGGCAGGTGGATTCTTAACCACTGCGCCACCAGGGAAGTCTCTCATCTCCTGTCTTGACTACGTAGCAGACAGGATCTACCGTCCCTCCCCCAACCGACCACCCCCGGAATCCATACTTGCCTGGTAACCATAGTAATTTAATTAAAACTCAAATCTGCCCACAGCCAGCCTTCTTCCCAGGGTCCCCACTGTCTAGGGGCTAAAGTGTGGGCCGGTTAACATGTCATGGAAATCCCTCCAGATTTCCACGGTTTTCAGACCTCACCTCCTTTAGACAATCTCCCCAACCCCCTGGACCGGGCATGGGTACCATTTTTTTTTTTTTCTCTCCCAAAATAACACTCCTTTTCTTTGTTTCCCTTCAAACAAACTTCTTAGGCACTTTCTAGCCTTCATGTTGCTAAATCCAGTGGTTAATGTCATGTCTCCATCTTATGTTAAATTCTCAGCACCATTTCACAAGGCGGCCCACAGCTTTCTTCTTGAAACCATTTCTACCCTTGGTTTCATAAAATCCCTCTTTCCTGGTTTTCTTTTACTTCCATCTTCATTAATTCCCCATCTAATCTGCTGACTCCTGATTCTTGCCTCAAACTTCAAATATGGGGGATATTCCATGATTTAATCATATCCCCCTTTCTCTGTTTATCTTCCTTCTCTCTAGAGGGTCTCATTCTCTTTCTTGGCTTTAAAAAAAGGTTTTATATCTTCATCCAAAGCCTCTCCATGAGCCATATCCCAACTGGCACAACTGTGTCTCTAGTTGACATCTCTGCTGGTAGGATAGTCTTATGTGTCAAGGTGGCTAGACTAACAGTACCCAGCTATTTAGTCAAACACTTACATAGGTGTTGCTGTGAAAGGGTTTTGGAGATGTGGCTAATGTCTACAATCAGTTGACTTTAAGTAACGCTGATTCCCCTTAATAATGTGGGTGGACCACACCTAATTAGTTGAAGTAGTTAAGAGCAAAAGCTGAGGTTTACAGGAGAGGAAAGAATTCTGCCTTAGGGTAGTACCACAGAAATCCTGCCTGAGTTACCAGCCTGCCAACTATCCCTATATATTAAGTCCCTTAAAATCTATCTATCCATCATCTATCTCCATCCATCCATCCATCCATCCATCCATCCATCCACCCACCCATCCATCCATCCATCTGTCCATTCATCTATCTATCTCTTTCTGGTTCTGTTTTCTGGAGAACCTGACTGATGAATGGCTGCCTCACCTCTACCTCTAACTCAGCCCACCTCAAACACACACACAGCCTGGTCCCCTTCCTTCTCCGGGTCACTAGTGCCAGTTGCCCCACCCCAAGCACAGTCATTCTTCACCCCTACCCCTCTCCCCTTGCCCTGTATCCTGGTTTGCCTGGGACAGTCACATAGATTTGTGGATCCAGGGTATCTATCTATAGAGCCCCCTTCCACTCTCACAGTTGCTGTTTGAATGATTAATCACTCTATTCCATCAGCAAGTTCTGTGATTCTTCCTTTAAATTAAGGCCCCCATCCATCCACCTCTCTTTCTCTCCTCTGCTACTCCTCTGGTCCATGGGAGTCTCGTCTCCCGCCAGGCTCCTGAGAGAGACTCCTCCACGCTTCTCCTTCCTTCGATCTTGCTCCCTAACAATCCCTTCTCACCTTGGCAGCTTTGCCAGAATGACCTCTGAAAATGCCAATCGAATCATTTCACCCCTTCCTTGGGATCTTCCAGTGGGCTCCCATTATACGTATAAAAAATGAAACCCAACATTCCTACCCTGCAAGGCTTCGCTGGTCTTCGTCTGACCCCTCTTAGTCCCCATCTCCTTCCCCTCTCGCCTCGTTCACTAAGCTCCAGCCACACCACATTTCTATCCAGCCCAGCTCATCCCCAACCAGACTGTGTTCTTGCTTCGACTTCTGTCTAGAGTACTCTTCCTCTCCATCTTCACTGGCCGTTTCCTTCCTATCGCTCAAGTCTGTTTCAGGTACCACTTTCTCAGAAGTGCTCTGTCGCAGGTGCTCTTCTCTAACCCCTCCCCACGAGCATCCACTTGCCCCGTGTCTGGGGATAGCTGTGTGATGTGAGTGTGGTCATGACAGGCAAGTGGAAACTTGGAGCGTGTCCCTTGGCCGGCAGACATCACGGGTACTGATTCTGTCCCTTCCTCCCTGCCTGGTGCTTTGGCCGCCTGTCATCTGTCAGTCAGTCCGTAAATGTGTATCAAATGAATGAATGAATGAACACTGTCTCTCATGTATTAATTGGTCTGTGCTCTCCCTGTGTGGATAAAACAGATAAAAACGAGAGAAAATAAAACAAATGTTTTAAGACCTACTGGTATTTACGATTAGCTCCTTCAGCGGCAGTACACTATCTCAATTTAGAAACAGTCATCTGCTATCTGCTCTCCCTCCACCCGGAAGCTTACACATAGATGTAAAGCTCTAGATAGATCCAGACAGGCTCCGTTTATTGCCTGAGCTCTCCACACAGCTCACTGTTCCAGAACCTCAAAGTCTAACCTGGGCCAGCATTTTCCATTCACGCTAACTTAATTACAGCCTACTAACAGCCAGAGAATGTCCTTCTCCCCACTCTGATTGGAGCGTCTTAAGCCCTGAGGCCTTCGTAGATGGAAGTGTAAACGCCCTCATTAGGCATAATTATAATGCTCTCAATCTTTTAGACTCTCATACCTTTCAAAAAACTTGCTGAATTTTGTTTAGAATTTTTTTAAAGGGACAGAGAATATTTTCTCCCTAAACGTTCCTGTTAATTAGGGCTGAAAAGGCAACTAATAAGGGAAGTTTTACCTTTAGGAGACTCCTCCTGGAGAGCCAGGACAAGGCATTCCAATCCCTAGGCCTCACAAGGGCTCCATGATTCTCGGAAGAAGTAGAAAGAGCAGGTAACATCTGAAACTTTGTAGGCACTTTTTTTTATACATATAGATTTTTTTTTCTCTCTTGGCCGTGCCACGTGGCATGTGGGATCTTTGTTCCCCAACCAGGGATTGAACCCGGGCCCCCTGCAGTGGAAGCATGGAGTCTTAACCACTGGACCACCAGGGAAGTCCCATGAAACTTCGTATGCACTTTTGTCCCTCTGTGTTCTCAGCTTATACAAATGATGCCAACTAAATCTATAAACTCTGAACACCTGTGTTTTGGATGCGAGCCTCTGTAAGACATTTACGCCAAGCCTGTAGGATAAGCAAACCAGAGCCCTCCTACCTACTACCTAAACTTGCTCGAACTTGTGAGACTAGAGAGAAAGGAATTGGAGCTTGGCTCTGTTTGGATGTGAGTAGCCAGCGAGAACTTCAAAAGCTGACCTCAATTAAAAGCAGATTCTGAAACTGAGCGGGAGGGACCCTATGGGGCCCTCTCAGGTACAAAAGCCCCTCTGTGTCCCCCATTTTTGTTTGAAGGAAAAGTCTTTCATGTCCTAGGCCTTCCCTGAGTTCCAAGGAGTGGGCATATGCAGTTACTAATTAGGGAAGTGAGGGAATGCAGAAACAGAGGAAAAGCAGTTACACAAGAACAGTGATGACAATAGTTCAGCAATAAAAACAAGAGTCCTAGTTCTTCGAGGGATATGCATAACAGTCTGACAGGTATCTTTGAGTCATTCTTCAGGAACTAAGACCACCCCGCCCCACCAACATGTCCCCTGCTGGCCTCTTGTTTTTAGAAGCCTGGCATCTCTGATTCCACATTGCATCCATCTCCTCTGCTGCTTTAACCCCTGAGTCATAAGCCTCTTCTCAGCCCCGCACGTAAACACGTTGGTCACTAAAGGGACTTTGCCTGCAGCTTGGGGTGTATGTGATAGCCCCCTTTTAAAGAAACTCTCTCTTCCCCACAGTGATAAGGAAACATGAACAAGAAAAATTAATATTTGCCTTATCCAGTTCTGTGGGAACATGGTGACCAGACCAGATGAATACCAACTGCAGTCCACTGACCAAGAACAAAGACCTTTCATAATCCCCCTTGGCTATAGCTGGCGCCCAGTGTTCACCCCTTGACCTCACCTCCTCCTGCCTCCCCCTTCCCTGGCATAAAAGGAGCTTGAATTCTACCCCGAATTAAGATGGTTCTTTAGGACATCAGTCCATCATTTTCTCCGTTTGCTGGCTTTCCGAATAAAGTCAGCTTTCTTGCCCCAAAACCTTGTCTCTCAACGTACTGGCCTGTCAAGCAGCATGACGGGCATGAGCTGGGACTGGGGAACAATTCCATGATGGTCTGTGCGTCGTCATTTGCAGAATGCCAGGTGTGCACCCTAAACACCTTTCCAGTTTCCTGTTGCAAAACCTGGTGCTTCACCACAAGATTTCAAACTATTGGATGAAAACACCAATTTTCCAAAATTTTAATCTGAATTTATATTAGATTATTTCCTTTGCACCAAGTAGCTAACGTTGGGAACCTGGAAACTTGCAGAAGAAGTATCTGTTGATTGTAATAAAGTCAAGATGTAGAGCTTTGTTTCCTTTTCTCAATATTTGTAACAAACTTGCCCTTCTGGAATGAAGAACGTTAAGCTGCTCTAAATCATCACCCGGGAGTTTTTGGTTCTGCTTTGCTTTCATGGTGTTTGTTGCTACTGCTGCCACTGCCAGTGGTTGCATAGATGCTCAGGATAGTCTGTCTGGAAGCACTGGGCCCTTCCAGGAAGGGAAGGTCTGTGTTATGGGCTGAACTGTGTCCTCCAAAAAGCTCTGCCCAGGTCCTAACCCCTGGTACCTGTGGGTGTGACCTTATTTGGAAATAGGGTCTTTGTAGATATAAATATGTGAAGATGAGATCATCAGTGTGGTCTTTAATCCAATATGACTGGTGTCCTAGTAAAAAGAGAGAAGGCCATGTGAAGACAGGACACACAGGGAGGAGGCCATGTGACAGTAGGGCCAGAGATTGCAGTGGTGGAGTGGAATTCTGAGGATTGCTAGCAATACCAGATTCTAGAATAGGCAAGGAAGGATTCTACCCAGAGTCCAGAGGGAGCGTGGCACTGCTAACACCTTGATTTTGGACTTTGGCCTCCAGAACTGTGAGATGATAAATTTCTGTTGTTTTCTCCCACCTGGTTTGTGGTACCTTGTTATAGCAGCCCTGGGAAATTGACACAGCACGGTCCGGACCTGGAAAGGCAGCAGCCTGCAGCCGGCACATTGGGGAAGAAAGGGGATGGAATGGCTGGAGGGTTGAGGGGACATGATAGTCACTTTTTCTTCTACCATCATCTTACCTAAGATTAGCACAGCATGAAAGACTAACTCGGGAGTTGAAGACTGGATAAGAAATGTGTAGGGAATTTCCTGGTGGTCCAGTGGTTAGGACTCTGCACTTCTACTTCATGGGGCACGGGTTTGATCCCTGGTTAGAGAACCAAGATCCCGCATGCCATATGGCATGGCCAAAAAAAAAAAAAAAAGGAAAGGAAATTTGTTTGTTCATTCATTCATTTATTCATTCAACAAATATACTCTCAGTGAACACCAAACATGTACCAAGCATGTTGTACATCCTCCTTTCTGTTCGCTTGACTCTCTTCTGGGAATGCAAGCTAATGGTGGATAGAAATAGTGGGAAGAAAGTAAAAGAAGGAAGTAAGTTAAGGAGAATGTACACACGTGTGAATAGGATGGATCCTTCCACTGTTCAACGTGGCAAGCATGCCAAGCCCTCCAAGAAGGGGACTTTCCAATAGGACTTGGAAAATTCAGTATGGCAAGATACTTGGCTCCAAGAAAGAGAACTTTTTGAAAAAGTTCAGCAGAGAAAGACGTGAGGAAAACCAAATTGTCAGCTGTTCTCAGTCAGATGGTTATTTGCGTTTATGTCCTTAACAAAATAGAAACATAGATTTAGAAGCTTGATATATAATGATTTTAATTATACAATAAATTTATAATAGCCAGAAAAATCTTATTAGACTTTATTTTTTTAGAGCACTTTTAGATTCACAGCAAAATTGAGTGGAGGGTTCATTATGGTCTCCCCCATAATGAACATCCCCCACCAGAGTGGGGCATTTGTTACAATCGATGAACCTACACTGACACATCACTGTCACCCAAAGTCCGTACTTTTTACATCAGGGTTTACTCTTGGTGTTGTCCATTTTCTGGGTTTGGACAAATGTATCTAATGTTATGGCATCATACAGAGTATTTTCACTGTCCTTAAAAATCCTCTGTGCTACACCCACTCATCCCTTCCTTTCCCCTCACCCCTGGCAACCACAGATCTTTTTACTGGCTCCACAGTTTTGCCTTTTCCAGTATTATATATTTTAATAGTTTGAACAAGGTAGCAAGTAAACAATGCCTAGCCCCAAAGCAAAGTGAAATTTTTATAACAGTTGATATTATATTAAACAAAAATATTTCTTTAAGCTCTGCTCACAATAAATTTTTATAGCACAGGATAACAATTTCACAATGCCACATGAGAAATACATTGTGACTAAATTTAAAAATATATGCATATATATGGCTAATAAGGATTGGTTTCCTTTTCTAATTATTTTGAACAAACTTGTTTAGAAAGAAAACGTCTAGGATAAGGAAATGTTAAGCTTTTCTAAAACATTCGAACATCTAGTTTCAAATTTTTGCTACTTTGATTCAAGACATTTGTACATGTGGTTGATTTAGACTCATTATGTAAATATTACTTAATCTTATTGCTTTCTGGGTTTCTGCTCGATATTTATTTTCAGGTACTAACACAGCTGTTGATGACTTCCATAGCTACTTTCAAAAAATTAAATTTAGTACTTGAGAATCACAGTAGTTTCATCTATTAGAAAAATGTGTTGAAGGAAATACAAATTTACAGAAGAAATACTATTGACTTTAGTAAAAGTCCAAATATAAAGATTCTTGTTAAAGATGGCTTCATGTGATTATTTTCATAGTGATATTTCTTTAAATGAGTAAATATCAGTAGCAAATAATTATTTTAAGTTTCTCTTTCTCCTTTATTGCAATCTTTGCCATCAAAAAGCTTAATAGCCTAAGTTCCAACAGTTTTATTTCCCTGTCTTGGAAGACCATTTATTATATTTTATACCCTTAATGAGACTCAATTTGATTATTAGCTATATCCTAAAAGTTAGATCTGAAGAGGCATGTACATTAGTTTTATTTGAAGATAAAATGTGTTTAAGACCCAAGTTCTAACTGAGAACTTGTTTTTGTAGCATTTATGGGGTACCTTTTGGTGTTCTTAGTTCCTTGTGATGACATCAGTGTAACATATTCACATTTTTTCCATTATGCACTTTTATAAGTTCAATGATTTGCTGATTGTAACAAAAAGTGTTACAATCAGGCATATGTCATTATTTTCATGCTGCCATCCCAAAACAGTGTCCGTATGACATTGCTTCTAATTTGAATTTCTCAAAATGTATACATAGATACATTAATAATGTATCAATGCATACATTAATGTATAATAAGCTGTATACATACAGTTTATTAATATAAATCATTTGTCACAGATTTGCTGAAGCTCAAAAGGCTAAATATGATGTTTTTATGCTAGAGGATGCATCTTACTAAAAATTGCTAAAACATTCCTTAATTGTTCTATTTTTCCATCTCCTATTAATGTGTTTAATGGAACATTATCAAATTAAAATGTTATCATAGGGTTTGGCTAAAAAAAATAAGTAAAATAATAAACAGCAAAGTATTTAGTCATAAGGATTTTTTCCAGCTTTTCAGCTGATAAAATAAGTAAGCCTGGAAAGTAGATTAAGAAAATAATCAAAAGTATAAAACTAACAATACACATATGAGAAGAATTAAACATTCCTGGACCAGTGCAGACTTCCATTTTAACAACTATCCAGCATGAAAGAAAAATTGTTGAACTGATGAAGGACGTGAATTGCTATTTCATCATTGCCAAGTTCAGTTCTCTAGTCTGTTGCAACAAACTATTACACCTTGAAAAACAAGCCAGGCATTTTACAAAGTAAACCAGCCCTCCAGTGTAACCTTGCTCGGTGTGTACCTAACGTTGATGCGCAGGCACCTCGGGCGAGACCCTTTCATCATTCTGTAATGACCCCACGTTCAGAAATGTTGGTAGACCACTACTTCTTAAGTGACTTTGAAAGAATACTACTGGCCATTGAAATTATCGTACGGTACAAAATGCTTTGACACTCGGAAGGAATGTTATAGCCTTGTACTATTTCTCTTAGCAGCCCTGTGGCATTGGGCGAAAATTCCATGTCTATGGAACAGTTGAGGAGATGGAGCAGATGGAATTCACTCCTGGGCTTGGAGTCCACAGTGGGGGAAGATCCTAATCCAGGACTCTGGCTCCAAGATAACAGCAGAGTTAGGCTCTGACCCTGCAGATGGGCATCTCGTGGACTTGGGGGCTGCAGCCAAGCTCTTTGGGAGATATCTGCCCTCTGCAGCTCCTGTGGGAGCCCCCCCACAATCCCTTTCCCTGATGCCTTCCTGCCCCAAGGGGAGCCCGAGAATCCTGATCAGGCCTGATGGCAGCCCGGGTGTTGTGCTCCAGAGGGTTAGTCATAGAAACGTGATGATACGGTCCCACCGAGGATCTCAGAATCGTCAGGGAACAGGGAGGGCGCATGACTTTCCTTGGTCTCACCAGCAACTTGGACAAGAACCTTCCTGTCCACTTCAACTTTAATGCTTGCTCTCCTCCAAAATCATCCTTCTGCATGGCTTAGGTGTCTCTTACACTCATCTGAAAGAACGAAGGGGAGCCAAATCGCCCGTTCTGGCTCCAAACATCAAACCTTGGAGGCTTGGGAAGGAGAAAAGTGCCTTTCTTCCTACCTTCTAGTTGAGCAGATGATGTGGTTTCTGTCTGGTTTGGAGAGACATTCACTCACCAGGCCAAGCCAGCACCCCAGGCAGGCGGCCACTCCTGGGAGAAAGCACCTTCACTTCCCCTTCGTGCGCTATGGGTGTACCACGCTTGTTGGGTGAATTAAATGAGTAACTCGGTGTGTGAACACTTCTCTCTGCAGAATTATGCAGTCCATGTGGAAACCCATTGATTAGGTCGTGTTCACAACTCATGAAAAACTGCTTTAACGTCCCCTTCCAGGTTGCTGAGCAAATTTAGCTAACGTTACTTCCACTTGCTAGACGGATCTTTACTGAGAGATTGTAGTAAGTAGAGCACTTTTCTAGGTCTTGCGGGGAATAAGAGGGTATAAAAGAAGAATTCCGGAGAGACCTTCAAGATGGCAGAGGAGTAAAACGTGGAGATCACCTTCCTCCCCAAAAATACATCAGAAATGCATCTACATGTGGAACAACTCCTACAAAACACCTACTGAACGCTGGCAGAAGACCTCAGACTTCCCAAAGGGCAAGAAACTCCCCACGTACCTGGCCGTGTGGCTGACAGGGTCTTGGCGCTCCAGCTGGGTGTCAGGCCTGAGCCTCTGAGGTGGGAGAGCCAAGTTCAGGACACTGGACCACCAGAGACCTCCTGGCCCTATGTAATATCAATCAGCGAGAGCTCTCCCAGAGATATCCATCTCAAAGCTAAGACCCAGCTCCACTCAAGGACCAGCAAGCTCCAGTGCTGGACACCCCATGCCAAACAACTAGCAAGACAGGAACACAACCCCACCCATTAGCAGAGAGGTTGCCTAAAATCATAATAAGTTCACAGACACCCCAAAACACACCAATGGATGTGGTCCTGGCCACCAGAAAGCAAGATCCAGCCTCATCCACCAGGCACGAATCCCCTCCACAAGGAAGCCTACACAACCCACTGAACCAACCTTACCCACTGGGGGTAGACACCAAAAACAATGGGAACTACGAACCTGCAGCCTGTGAAAAGGAGACCCAAACACAGTAAGTTAAGCAAAATGAGAAAACAGAAATATGCAGCAGATGAAGGAGCAAGGCAAAAACCCACCAGACCAAAGAAAGGAAGAGGAAATAGGTAGTCAACTGAAAAAGAGTTCAGAGTAATGATAGTAAAGATGATCCAAAATCTTGGAAATAGAATGGAGAAAATACAAGAAACTTTAACAAGGACATAGGGGAAGTAAAGAGCAAACAAACAGTGATGAATAACACAATAAATGAAATTAAAAATTCTCCAGAAGAAATCAATAGCAGAATAATTGAGGCAGAAGAACGGATATGTGAACTGGAAGATAAAATAGTGGAAATAACTACCACAGAGCAGAATAAAGAAAAAAGAATGAAAAGAATTGAGGACAGTCTCAAAGCCCTCTGGGACAACATTAAATGCACCAACTTTCAAATTATATGGGTCCCAGAGGAAGAAGAGAGAAAGAAAGGGACTGAGAAAATATTTGAAGAGATTATAGTTGAAAATTTCCCTAATATGGGAAAAGAAATAGTCAATCAAGTCCAGGAAGTGCAGAGAGTCCCATACAGGATAAATCCAAGGAGAAACACGCCAAGACACATATTAATCAAACTATCAAAAATTAAATACAAAGAAAAAATATTAAAAGCAGCAAGGGAAAAGCAACAAATAACATACAAGGGAATCCCCGTAAGGTTAACAGCTGATCTTTCAGCAGAAACTCTGCAAGCCAGAAGGGAGTGGCAGGACATATTTAAAGTGATGAAAGGGAAAAACTTACAACCAAGATTACTCTACCAAGCAAGGATCTCATTCAGATTTGATGGAGAAATTAAAACCTTTACAGGCAAGCAAAAGCTAAGAGAATTCAGCACCACCAAACCAGCTTTACAAAAATGCTAAAGGAACTTCTCTAGGCAGGAAACACAAAAGAAGGGAAAGACCTACAAAAACAACCCCCAAACAATTAAGAAAATGGTAATAGGAACATACATATCGATAATTACCTTAAACATCAATGGATTAAATGCTCCAACTAAAAGACATAGACTGGCTGAAGGGATACAAAAACAAGACCCGTATATATACTGTCTACAAGAGACCCACTTCAGACCTAGGGACACATACAGACTGAAAGTGAGGGGATGGAAAAAGATATTCCATGCAAATGGAAATCAAAAGAAAGCAGGAGTAGCAGTTCTCATATCAGACAAAACAGACTTTAAAATAAAGAGTATTACAAGAGACAAAGAAGGACACTACATAATGATCAAGGGATCAATCCAAGAAGAAGATATAACAATTGTAAATATTTATGCACCCAACATAGGAGCACCTCAATACGTAAGGCAAATGTTAACAGCCATAAAAGGGGAAATCGACAGTAACACAATAATAGTTGGGGATTTTAACACCCCACTTTCACCAATGGGCAGATCATCCAAAATGAAAATAAATAAGGAAACACAAGCTTTAAATGACACGTTAAACAAGATGGACTTAATTGATATTTATAGGACATTCCATCCAAAAACAACAGAATACAGTTTCTTCTCAAGTGCTCATGGAATATTCTCCAGGATAGAACATATCCTGGGTCACAAATCAAGCCTTGGCAAATTTAAGAAAATTGAAATAGTATCAAGTATATTTTCTGACCACAATGCTATAAGACTAGATATCAATTACAGGGAAAAAAATGTAAAAAGTGCAAAGACATGGAGGTTAAATAGTACACTACTAAATAACCAAGAGATCACTGAAGAAATCAAAGAGGAAATGAAAAAATACCTAGAAACAAATGACAGTGAAAACATGACAACCCAAAACCTATGGGATGCAGCAAAAGCAGTTCTAAGAGGGAACTTTTTATAGCAATACAATCCTACCTCAAGAAACAAGAAAAATCTCATATAAACAACCTAACCTTACACCTAAAGCAATTAGAGAAAGAAGAACAAAAAAACCCCAAAGTTAGCAAAAGGAAAGAAATCATAAAGATCAGATCAGAAATAAATGAAAAAGAAATGAAACAATAGCAAAGATCAATAAAACTAAAAGCTGGTTCTTTGAGAAGATAAACAAAATTGATAAACCATTAGCCAGACTCATCAAGAAAAAAAGGGAGAAGACTCAAATCAATAGAATTAGAAATGAAAAAGGAGAAGTAACAACTGACATTGCAGAAATACAAAGGATCATGAGAGATTACTGCAAGCAACTATATGCCAATAAAATGGGCAACCTGGAAGAAATGGACACATGCTTAGAAAAGCACAACCTTCTGAGACTGAACCAGGAAGAAATAGAAAATATAAACAGACCAATCACAAGCACTGAAATTGAAACTGTGATTAAAAATCTTCTCACAGGGCTTCCCTGGTGGCGCAGTGGTTGAGAGTCCGCCTGCCGATGCAGGGGACACGGGTTCGTGCCCTGGTCCGGGAAGATCCCACATGCCATGGAGCGGCTGGGCCCGTGAGCCATGGCCACTGAACCTGCGTGTCCGGAGCCTGTGCTCCGCAATGGGAGAGGCCACAACAGTGAGAGGCCCGCGTACCGCAAAAAAAACCAGAAAAAAAAAAAAAAAAAAAAAAACAAAAATCTTCTCACAAACAAAAACCCAGGACCAGGTGGCTTCATAGGCGAATTCTATCAAACATTTAGAGAAGAGCTAACACCTATCCTTCTCAAACTCTTCCAAAATATAGCAGAGGGAGGAATACTCCCAAACTCATTCTACGAGGCCACCATCACCCTGATACCAAAACCAGACAAAGATGTCACAAAAAAAGAAAACTACAGGCCAATATCACTGACAAATATAGATGCAAAAATCCTCAACAAAATACTAGCAAACAGAATCCAACAGCACATTAAAAGGATCATACACCATGATCAAGTGGGGTTTATCCCAGGAATGAAAGGTTTCTTCAGTATACGCAAGTCAATCAATGTGATACACCATATTAACAAATTGAAGGAGAAAAACCATATGATCATCTCAATAGATGCAAAAAAGCGTTCAACAAAATTCAACACTCATTTATGATAAAAACCCTCCAGAAAGTAGGCATAGAGGGACTTACCTCAACATAATAAAAGCCATATATGAGAAACCTACAGCCAACATCATTCTCAATGGTGAAAAACTGAAACCATTTCCACTAAGATCAGGAACAAGACAAGGTTGCCCACTCTCACTGCTATTATTCTACATAGTTTTGGAAGTTTTAGCCACAACAATCAGAGAAGAAAAAGAAATAAAAGGAAACCAAATTGGAAAAGAAGTAAAGCTGTCACTGTTTGCAGATGACATGATACTATACATAGGGAATCCTAAAGATGCTACCAGAAAGCTACTAGAATTAATCAATGAATTTGGTAATGTAGCAGGATCCAAAATTAATGCACAGAAATCTCTTGCATTCCTATACACTAATGATGAAAAATCTGAAAAAGAAATTAAGGAAACACTCCCATTTACCACTGCAACAAAGTGAATAAAATACCTAGGAATAAATACCTAGAGGGGTGGGATAGGGAGGGTGGGAGGGAGACGCAAGAGGGAGGGGACATGGGGACATATGTATATGTATAGTTGATTCACTTTGTTATACAGCAGAAGCTAACACAACATTGTAAAGAAATTATACTCCAATAAAGATGTTAAAAAAATAATAATAAAAGGAGGATTCCACCCTTAAAAACTCACATTCCAGTAAGGAAAAGTAGACACATATGAAAACCATAAGCGGTAAAGTTGAATAATAATATAATATAATAATGCAATGACTGTAGGGTACTGACACATATATAAGCAGGTGACTACATGACAGAATGAATGAATAAATATTTGGGTTTCCCCCTGCTGTGCAACTTTTACCTTTGTAGATCTTCACAGTGACTTGCAATTATTAATTGTCTTTTTCACAGCACATCCCATAGAGAAATGTTTTATAAAGACAAAGAAGGTTAACACAGACTTTGGCTTGAGTAAGAGGCATGAAAATAGGCATTTTTCTCCTCCTCCCAAATCCTTCCTGGTTTGATCATCTGTTGTCTGAAGCTTGAATGGAAGGTTTGGCCCAACTGTGTTCCTGCAGCAAGTTTGAGAGATACTTAAACTCCACTGATGTGTCCAGAAGTTGCCTCAAACTCAACAAAATGTCCAAAATGACTCGGAATCTACCAGGATTCCTCGGTAAATGAGGTGAATGAATTGTTCACCCCACAAGCCAGAAATCCCAGCCTGTCTTCCCCCTACTTGCCCCAATCTACCTCAGCACCAAGGCCCAGAAATCTCGCTTACCTATTTCCTCCTCTGCTCCCCATTGCTGTGTTGAGGTCCAAGCTGTTACCCTGTCCTGCCTGGACACCTGCAGTGGTCTCCTAACTGGTCTCCCTGGATCCATTTCTCCTTCTTTGATTCTCTACATGGTGGCAAGAGGGCTGTTCAAAATCCCCACTGATTGCGTCCCTCCCAGGCTCAAACCCTTCTGAGGTTTTCCATTGCCCTTGAGGTTGCTGAACATGCCTGGACTTGTCTGTCCCCGCCTTCTTCTCTGGCCCCATCTCCCACCTCATCTTTGCACGCTGATCTCCACATCCACATCCGAGCGCCTCTGTCTCGGAAGCTTTGTTACCTGGGGTCCCTCCCACTCTGAATGCTGCCAACCCTGTCTCTCCCACCGCCCTATCGCCTGGAGAACTGTTTTCATCTTCATGTTAGGCTGATCTACATACTCCCAGGGACGACTTCTCTGATCCTCTCAGACCTGGTCAGGCCCTCCTCTTACATGTCGTGGTTTGTAAGATATATGTGTGAACATTGATCAATGTCTGTTGACCCATTTGAACTCTGGGATCTGTGAGACCAGAGCCTGCTCACTGCACTCAGCAGAGTGTTTGGCATGTGATGGGTGTTCCATAAATATTTGCAAAATGTGACCATAATACATTGGGGGTGAGGGAACATTACTGTATGTGTAACTGAGCAAGACCCTGTGGAGCTTTCCCAGGACAGACTCCTCTCCCATATCCTCTGCTGTAGCTCCTCTCTGAAGTACCCAGATCATAGTATCTCAAGCATATTTCCTGAGTTTTTCAGATGCTGAAAACTACCACCAAATGGAAGAAATTAACTACTCGATGACAGTGAACACTTGCTCCAGACCTTCTGGAGCTTAAGGATTGATCACCCTGGGACCCTGGCCCCTCCCTCACCGGGCCTTTAAAAATGGTTTGCTGAAATCCTTCGGGGAGTTGGGGGTGTTTTTAGCACCAGGCACCTGTTCTCCTTGCTCGGCCCTGCAATAAAGCTTTCTCTGCTCCAAACTCCGACGTTTCAGTATTGTTTGGCCTCACTGTGCGTCAGGCACATGAGTTTGCATTCAGTTAAATACACACTACTAAGTTCCAGTGATCATTTACTATGGGTTACAAAGGCACAGAAAGATGGTTTGGAAGTAACTTTGCTCTTCCTCCCTCCCTCCCTCCCCCCCCCACCTCCCTCCCTTCCTTCCTTCTTTCTTTCTGAGTTCACGCCTAGATACAAGTAGGGTTGGATTTGGGATGGAGTTAGGGTTAGAGATAGGCTTAGAGTGAACATTTTCCCTGTTTTTTAAAAAAAATTTTATTGAAATATACTTGATTTACAAAACTGTGTTAGTTTCAGGTATACAGCAAAGTGATTCAGTTATACATATACATATATATAAGATTATTTTCCATTATAAGTTATTATAAAATGTTGAGTATAGTTCCCTGTGCTATACAGTAGGCCCTTGTTGGTTGTCTATTTTATATATAGTAGTGTGAGTATGTTAATCCCTGTTTCTTAAGAAACTACTTAAGTAATACTTTGTTCAACAAGCCCATTAAACCCTTTGTGGCCGGCACTGTGTAGGAAGACCAAGGTCAATCAAGGTTGTGCCTGTCTGTGAGGGACCCATCATTTGGTTGGGGGAGAAACATAAGCAAAAATATCTGCAGTGTAAACAGTATATAAAAAAGAGGCATGTTTTCCTCTAAGAGTTTTATGGTGTCTGGTCTTACATTTAGGTCTTTAATCCATTTTGAGTTTATTTTTGTGTATGGTGTTAGGGAGTGTTCTAATTTCATTCTTTTACATGTAGCTGTCCAGTTTTCACAGCACCACTTATTGAAGATGCTGTCTTTTCTCCATTGTATGTTCTTGCCTCCTTTGTCATAAATTAGGTGACCATATGTGCGTGGGTTTATCTCTGGGCTTTCTATCCTGTTCCATTGATATATATTTCTGTTTTTGTGCCAGTACCATACTGTCTTGATTACTGTAGCTTTGTGGTATAGTTTGAAGTCAGGGAGACTTATTCCTCCAGCTCCGTTTTTCTTTCTCAAGATTGCTTTGGCTATTCAGGCTCTTTTGTGTTTCCATACAAATTGTAAAAATTTTTGTTTTAATTTTGTGAAGAATGCCGTTGCTAGTTTGATAAGGATTGCATTGAATCTATAGATTGCTTTGGTTAATATAGTCATTTTCACAATATTGATTCTTCCAGTCCAAGAACATTGTATATTTCTCCATCTGTTTATGTCATCTTTGATTTCTTTCATCAGTGTTGTATAGTTTTCTGAGTACAAGTCTTTTGCCTCCTTAGGTAGGTTTATTCCTAGGTATTTTATTCTCTTTGTTGCAATGGTAAATGGGATTGTTTCCTTAAGTTCTCTTTCTGATTTTTCATTGTTAGTGTATAGGAATGCAAGAGATTTCTGTGCATTTTGTATCCTGCAACCTTACCAAATTCATTGATTAGCTCTAGGAGTTCTAAAACACTCTTTGACATAAACCACAGCAAGATCTTTTTTGACCCACCTCCTAAAGAAATGGAAATAAAAACAAAAATAAACAAATGGGACCTAATTAAACTTAATAGATTTTGCACAGCAAAGGAAACCATAAACAAGATGAAAAGACAACCCTCAGAATGGGAGAAAATATTTTCAAATGAAGCAATAGACAAAGGATTAATCTCCAAAATATACAAACAGCTCATGGAGCTCAATATCAAAAAACAAACAACCCAATTAAAAAATGGGTGGAAGACCTAAATAGACATTTCACCAAAAAAGACATACAGATGGCCAAGAGGCACATGAAAAGATGCTTAACATCACAAAGTATTAGAGAAATGCAAATCAAAACTACAATGAGGTATCACCTCACACTGGTCAGAATGGCCATCATCAAAAAATCTACAACAATAAATGCTGGAGACGGTGTGGAGAAAAGGGAACCCTCTTGCACTGTTTGTGGGAATGTAAATTGATACAGCCATTATGGAGAAAAGTATGAAGGTTCTTTAAATACTAAAAATAGAACTACCATATGACCCAGCAATCCTGCTACTGGGCATATACTCTGTGAAAACCATAATTCAAAAGGACACATGTACCCCAATGTTCATTGCAGCACATTTACAGTAGCCAGGACATGGAAACAACCTAAATGTCCATCAACAGATGAATGGATAAAGATGTGGTACATATGTACAATGGAATAATACTCAGCCATAAAAAGGAATGAAATTGGGTCATTTGCAGAGATGTGGATGGACCTAGAGTCTGTCATACAGAGTGAAGTAAGTCAGAAAGAAAAACAAATATTGTATATTAATGCATATATGTGGAATCTAGAAAAATGGTACAGGTGAACCTATTTGCATGGCGGAAATGGAGATGTAGAGAACGGAAATGTGGACACGGTTGGGGGAAGGGGAAGGTGGGATGAACTGGGAGATTAGGTTTGACATAAATATACTACCATGTGTAAAATAGGTAGCTAGTGGGAACTCGCTGTATAGCATAGGGAACTCAGCTCAGTGCTCTGTGACAACCTAGGTGGGTGGGATGGTGGGGGAGGGAGGGAGGTCCAAGAGGGAGGGGATATAGGTATACATATAGCTGATTCACTTCATTGTACAGCAGAAATTAACACAGCATTGTAAAGCAGTTAAACTCAAAAAAAAAAAAAGAGAGAGAAAAGAGGCACGTGCCACTTGGTATGGGAGTATAGCTGGGAAAGTGCCTAATACTTTGGGGGAGAACAGGGAAAGCACCTCAAAGAAAGTGAAGGTTGATGGAGTCTGAAATGAGGAGGGAAGGAGGAGGAATCCAGGCAGAGGGAACAAGGTGCATAAAAGTCCAGGTACGGCTTCCCTGGTGGCGCAGTGGTTGAGAGTCCGCCTGCCGATGCAGGGGACGCGGGTTCGTGCCCGGTCCGGGAGGATCCCCCATGCCCCGGAGCGGCTGGGCCCCGTGAGCCATGGCCGCTGAGCCTGCGCGTCCAGAGCCTGTGCTCCGCAACGGGAGAGGCCACAACAGTGAGAGGCCCGCGTACCGCAAAAAAAAAAAAAAAAAAAGGTCCAGGTAGATGGGGGCAGGGAACAGACGGGGGACCGGAGCATCTTGCTGGGGATGTTTTAGACATTATGGATGACACTCAGGCAGGGAAGCACCAGGATGTCCTGCTGTGTTTTGTAAAACTACATAAAATATCCAGGAAACATATAATTTAATGTTAAAGCAGAGAGCATTTTAATAAAAAAAAAAAATTAAAGGCAAGTTGTAATAGGTTCCAAAGGTTTAAGAACTCTTTGTGAGAGAAAAGCTTAAAACATATTTTTCCCAGCTGGGGAAGAACAGTCCACGGTTCAGTTTTTTTAGCAGAAAACCTGGGAATCTGACCCTGGGGGCTGGGTTGCTTTCAGGACGTGGAGCTCCCATGAGGCCGAGGCCTGGAAGGACCCCTCTGGTTTGCGTTTGGGTTTGCTTTGTTGGTTTCAAAGCTCACTGACCTGGGTGGGAACACAGCCTCCTCCGCCCTCACAGTCTGGCAGCCGACGCTGGGACAGCTTAGAAGGCCCCTGCGCAGGAGGGAACCTTCTGGAACAAGACACCTCAAAGAGCCCCTTTCTAGCGTGTAAATGACTTCTAAAAAAATGCTTGGGCAATCTTACCCATTCCTCAGACTGTAAGAGCCATAATTACTTAGGAGTGAGAGACAAAATGTTTGTTTCTTTATTTTTTCTGATTGTTTAAAAAAATATGCTCATTATAAAAATTAAAACAATAGAAAAATCAGGAATATAAAAAAGTGAGGTTTTTCTCATACCTCCCCCTCTCCCAAGATAACCATAGTTAACAGATGTATTTCCCTCAGATTTAAAAAAGTTAATTAACTGACATAAAAGTTATTATAATTTTTTAACCAAGATGGAATTCTACAACTGTTCTTTTTTTTCCTTCTTGACTAAATACCTCGGCTAATTTTCCATACCAGTATATAAGTCTAGTTACGTTCTTTTAGAAATGTTATTACCTCGTCTAGATTCTGCAACTTTTATTTGATTTTTAAAAATATATTCATTATATAGTAGATGAGTAACTGGAAAAGAAAAAATCAGATTGTTGCACAAATAAATCTAGTTTTACCCTTCAGGGTTTTCTTTTTTTTAATTTATTTTTGTCCACACTGGGTCTTCGTTGCTGCGCGCAGGCTTTCTCTAGTTGTGGCGAGCAGGGGCTACCCTTCATTGCGGTGTGTGGGCTTCTCATTGCAGTGGCTTCTCTTGTTGCTGAGCACGGGCTCTAGGTGTGAGGGCTTCAGTAGTTCTGGCATACGGGCTCAGTAGTTGCAGCTTGTGGGCTCTAGAGCGCAGGCTCAGTAGTTGTGGCGCACGGGCTTAGTTGCTCCGTGGCATGTGGGATCTTCCCAGCCCAGGGCTCGAACCCGTGTCCCTTGCATTGGCAGGCGGATTCTTAACCACTGCGCCACCAGAGAAGCCCTCCAATAATATTCTTAACACTTGCTGGCTCTTTTTCCTTGGGTAAATTAATGACACCTTTCTCAACTGTAAAATAGAGACAATATTTCCTACCTCACACGATTGTTCTAAGAATTAGAAAGAACAATTAGTTTATTACCATGCCTGGGTTCTAGTAAGTGCACATAAAATGTCCCTGGAGTTACGCATGTGATTAAAGGATGCTCCATTGTCTTCTGCTCCTTCAGGATGGCAGGATGTTCCTTCTGAGAACAGGTTGCAAAAATATGTCACTCTGCCTTGGGTGTCCTTCACCGGGGGTGGGTCTCACTCCCCCTTGGGTTATCCCCTCTGGGGGAAGCCACTCCACTCACACTGAGAGGCCACAGGAGTGAGCTTGGGGACACATCCTTCAGCCACTTTGCAGCACTTTCCCTTCAGTCCCGACCAGATTGCAACCTTGAGCCAGAGGCAACCAGGAGACCCCACCTGCATTCCTGACTCAGAGAAACTGTGAACTAATGAATGTTTGTGGTTTCAGGATGTCAAGTTTTTGAGTAATTTGTTATGCGGCAGAGGATGACAGATACCATGCCAGAGCTGGGGCTGTCTCGGGGCTGCGCTGCAGGCCTGGCGGGCACTCCTTGGAGATAGTTGATAAAGAGTATCATCAAAGGCTCTCTGGGTTTTTTTGAAAGGATGAAGACCAGACTCTTTCTTCAGTGCAGCCCTTCATAATGTGACCCATGCCTCCATCTCCTGCAGGCATGCAGACCTCCAGCCGCACTGCACATCACCAATCCCACCGCAACGCTGCAAAGTCTTGTGCGCTGTATGGACCCCCTCGCACCTACTCAAAGCGGAACTCAAGCCTCTCCTCTAGGAACCCTTATCTGCTCTTCCCTCCAATGTGAAGCTGGTGTCCTGCCTTGCGTTCTCTTTGCAGGCTCTGTGTATCTTAACTCTAGTTCTGATAACCGGTGCTTACCCAGCAGGTCTGGTATTTGATTCCCTCCACAAACTGTGAATTTATTTGAGGACTGTATTTCTTTAAGGCACATGAATGCTTGGCCAAAAGGTGCTTAATTGAGATTTTATAATGGATGAATGATTCCAGCTCTCAGGTGGCAGGATTGTTTGCTGCATCTAACCTCTTACGAAGTATAAATATGCTTTCCTTTACATTCTTCTAATATGTGACATGAGGGTTGTACTTGCAATATAAACAGATCTGAAGAGAAAAGAGCCATTTACAGAAATCTGACTTGGAAACAGGATGGGGCAGAGCAGTCTGGAACTTGGATGGGGAGTGCTTCTTAATCATGCCAACAGTGGGGTTCCGTGGTGCTGGGGAATGCAACAGCTAGAACTACCTACAGTTAATCTGTGAACCAGGATGGAAAAAGGGTCACTTATGTGTAGTGATTTTTTTTAATGTTAAATCAGAAATCTATTAATTTATAGTAGGTTGAACAAGATTTAGCTGTTTCTGACCTAAAAAAATAGCATATTCTTACGATTCTATGATTCTAACACTCAGACGCTTCATGTGTAGTGATTTTGCTCTCTTCTGTTTTCTCTTTGGTATTTCCTTTTGTAGAGTTTGCAAATTAAGGACTGGCTAAGACATTTGTCTCCAGCGTTACAAAGTTGAAGTTGGCTGTGAGTCTTAATCTAGAGATGAGTTGGATCAGAGCCAATGGCAGGGTCATGGCCAAGACACATCCTTGCGACTATTGCCACATTCATCTCAGGTTTATTTTTTTAAAAAACTCTTAACAGAGCCTTCACACAAAACTCAATCCTGGGTTCCATGTTTTGTCCTCAACATAAGTTGGAAAATAGACTTTATAGAGTCTAATTGTAGAACTCCAATAAACTAAGACCAGTAACAATTCCCATTTTCACTTTCTTGTCCAAATGTGTGTTGATGATGAAGTTCTAGAGATACTTGGATGAAAGGCACTGCAAGTCCTTTAAGAACACGAACGCCCACAGAATTAATTAGGATCCTCGTCTTCTAGAGTGGGAACCAGAGACACGAAAGTACTTCAGTCCGTTTTTCAAGGTGGAAAAGTGAAACCGAGAGTTAACCTCTAACACAGAAAGGGTCTTGGAAATTTGGCAAAGATCTGGATCATTTATTTCTTTTTTTTAAAATTAATTTTTATTGGAGTTGCTTTACAATGTTGTGTTAGTTTCTACTGTACAGCAAACTCAATCAGCTATACACATACATATATCTCCTCTTTTTTTTGGATTTCCTTCCCATTTAGGTCACCACAGTGCATTAAGTAGAGTTCTCTGCGCTATACAGTATGTTCTCATTAGTTATCTATTTTATACATAGTATCAATAGTGTATATGTGTCAATCCCAAACTCCCAATTCATCCCACACCCCACTTCTCCCTTGGTATCCATATGTTTATTCTCTGTGTCTGTGCTCTGTTTCTGCTTGCAGATAAGGTCATCTACACCATTTTTCTAGATTCCACATATATGTGTTAATATACAGTATTTGTTTTTCTCTTTCTGACTTACTTCACTCTGTATGATAGGTCCATCTACATCTCTACAAATGACCCAGTTTCATTCCTTCTTATGGCTGAGTAATATTCCATTGTATATATGTACCACATCTTCTTTATCCACTCCTCTGCTGATGGACTTATAGGTTGCTTCCATGTCCTGGCTATTGTAAATAGTGCTGCTGTGAACATTGGGGTGCACGTGTCTTTCTGAATTATGGTTTTCTCTGGGTATATGCCCAGTAGTGGGATTGCTTCTTATCAGATCTGGTTATGGATTTTATATTGACCAATCCAATGGAAGTCTTTCAAAATACATTATTTTTGGCAACAAAGCCTCTAAGCAAAGCAGTGAACTAACTTTCAGCTTCTGGTTGAAGTGGGTGAGGGTGAAGGGGAGGAAGATCTCTTCAGGAGCTATGTCTTATTCACCTTGGGTGCCCCACAGAGTATCCTTGAACACAGGACCCTTAATTCGTGGACCCAGTGAAAGTGCTATGTTCACTTGCAACTAATTTATAATTTAGATCATACCCTTAATAAATGCACTTTAGACTATCATTTGCAATTTATATCTTATGAAAGTATGACATCAGATTTCACGGTCTTATCCTGTTCTTGTGCGTGTTGCTTGGTTGCCGTAGTAACGGAGTTGCCATGGATGGCGCTGCAGGAGCTGTAAGGGTCAGCAAAGACCAGAGCCCTGTCATTCAAAGGCAGTTGTCCCTGAAAAATGTGACTTGCTTCAATATTTAAGACCTGGGCACTGATATTAAACTAGAATGATACTTCGGTTAAAAACCAATAATTAACCTTGTCTTCCACTCTAGGTCACACTTGAATAGCGATTTCATAAAGTGGACATTCCTCTGTCTTTCATTCCTGAAGTCCTAGATTGGCTTTAAATAATACGTCTCCTAGAAAAGTACACGGGTAATCGTTGCAATTTATTTTATGTCATTATCTAAGCCCTCAAGATCTTACAATCCCGGCTCTTCTCTCCGAGGTAATTGCACACATCTCGGGAATATGTGAGATGATGTTAATATTCAGGGTTTCACCTCTTTGAAAGGATTCACAACCTACAAAGAAACACTGTCTTGATGTCTTTCTGCAAAACTTATTTTTAGGCGAGTATAGGGTATTTCCTTTCTAAAGAATAATTTTCCTCAAAATCACAGTCTTTGATGTCATGGATTTACAAGATGTACCCTGAACAGCAGTTTTAGTTTCAGAGTGGGGATTATGCAGCTTGATCATATTATAATAAAACCTTTTGGATTATAAATTAAGACCACCTTTGAGGTACACAAGATGCCATCATTCTCTTAATACTTCTCACTCTTTTTTGCTACCTAAGTTGTTTTAAATTGCTGTAATGCTTTACTGCACTGTGGTGTATATATAGAGAGAATACTTAGGTGGTTGCTTAAAGTTTTTAATACCAGTAGTGTGAAAATTACGGCACCTACATAAGAAACATGTTAAATGTTATTATCTTTTAGAGCAGGGATTCGATATTTCTCAAAATTTCAGGTAATATAGAAAAATTACCTCAGAAAATGGTCAAATAATGTTAAACACTTATTTTTTATAATCTCAAACAAACTTGAAATACATAGGCTTTTTTTCATATATGTAAATTTCAGTAGATTTATTTCTACCAAGATATTTGGGATTTTGTCACTTTAAAAAATGAATCACCTATACAATTTTTAATTATTTAAAATGTAAGAATCCAGTTTTTCCTAATAACAAATGAGTTTCACAAAAGTTTAACAGGCTGTGTTCAAATTCTTTCTATATTTATTTTTTAAAAGACTAAATGATTTTTCTTCCTTTTTTGTTTTTAGCTATCAATAAAATTTTATGTGATGCCACATTCATTAGAGTTGGGTAAACAACATTATTGATGGTAGAAAAGGAGATGATTCCAATTTACTCAATTATTAAATACATTGATTATATGACAAAGAAAATTATTTTCTTTGCAAAAAAGAAATTTTATTCTTTCTGTGAGGTACGGAGAAACCCCGGGCAAGCTGTCTGATTCACTTGAGTGTCTAATTATAGTCATAATAGAAAGCGTTGCGAGTGAGCTGTGCTGCGCTTTATCTAACTTGGAGCTTACAAATTCGTATTTTGGCAAGAGTGCAGAACACAGATAAACTTTGGAAAATAAAACTCAAATTCATTATAAGAAGATTATCCTCTCCTTCCTCACCCCTCCCCTAGGCATCCCTTTCTCTCGGCAACAAGTTCTAATGAAGACAAGCAGATTGCCCATATTCTGATTAATAACCTAAAGACTGGACTCATTCTGAGTTGTCAAAATTGCTTTTGCTTTGTATTCCTTTGGTTTCAGAGAATGAAAATAATTGACGATGTTCAATGAGTCTATGATGATATTACTTCCTACACTCTTGAAATACGTAGCTTTTATGGAGCTCGTTTTATGGATGAAGGATAGAAAGGTGGTCATATTTCCCCTGGATAATTGTATATTTATACTAAGCGTATATTAATACTGCCTGTGCATTCTTTCAAAATTAGCTCCAGCAAATATGGTCTTTGCAGCCCTAACCCTCCTTCAACTCTGTTCTCCTGGGCTGTCTCCTCTCGTACACAAGGGACTCCCTTTATGTCGACAGGAGAACTTGAGTAGCAGAAAGAGGTTATTTAGAGGTATTAAAAAGGAATAAGAAAATCAAATTGAAGGTTCGTATCAATTAGCTGAGAACCAAAGCATGGAGTTCACCAACTAATTATTCATGACACCAACATACTCACCAAATCTATATTTGGACTTATTTTAATTATGGGCATTATTCTTTTATTATTGTCCTTCCCCCCCCCCACCCCCCTTTAGGTACAAATCTTCCTTCCACATTGGTGCAGTCTCCTTGTTAACCTGTTTGTGATGGAGACCAATCAAACCTGGTTTTATACAAAATTAAGAATTCCTTAAAATCTCATTTTGTTTATAGGAAAGAATTTGATTGGAAACCAGGTCAGTTTTTAGGTTTCAGCAAGCACTTCCTAAAGAGGCTCTGAGGGAAATAGTACTCTTTTAAAACACTTACGCTTTTATCTTTCAACTGCCTCTTATTCCCTGACTAGCCTTTCCTTTTTTCTCTGAGGCCTCCAAGTGGCACTCCCTGAATGACATTTCAATAGAACTTTCCAAATACAGTGTAACAAAGAGATCAAGGCCCACTGGGAAGATGGAGCAGATTTTTTTTTTTTTAACAAAATGAATAGTTTTAATTATGTCTTTGCTGCCCACTCCATAGAGCCTCCCAGCCCCCGTGCCCACACCAAACCCGAAGTCTGCAAACATAAGACACTCAGACGCATCGCTCCACACCTTTTTACCAGCATGGTTTTAAAATCAGTTAAGTCTCCAGCAGGTGCACCGCTCCCTGCGTTCACTGGGCCGGGTTCCCTGTCCTCGGCTAAGCAGACCTCCTACGGCTCAATTATGAGCTTGTTTGCGGTCAGACCCCCAGGATCTATAGCAATCCCAACAACAGCTTGAAAAATGGACCTGTTTTAAAGGAAGAGCCAGCCCTGGCTGTGACGGATGACTAGGAAACCTCCCAGTATTCAGGCTTTCAGAAGGGTCAACCCTTCATTTCCAGCTAGTCTTTTCAATACCTTGAAAACATTTAGAAGCAGTGATGTTCGCGTCAATTACACTCCTTTAAACTGTGAGCATAATTGCAGGTAAAGGCCAATTATCTCATAGGTTTACCATTTGTCCATTGCCAATGAGCCAATTTGAAAAATCCTACATCAAGGGATTTCCAACATTAAAGTTGTTGTTGTTGTTGTTTTTAATTCCGAGAAGGCACTTTTGGGGAAGAGTGGTAAGCCCTGGTGGGTTGCTTGAAATATTGGTTTTTAAAATTTTAAAAATTGCATTAATATGGACAAGTATTAACCACTAGGAAAAAAGCCATCCCCTAGAAAGCCAACTTTTGATAGTCTGTGAACTTTTAGTGGAAATAAATATTTTATGAAAACAAACCAAAAATTGTATGCAGTTAAAATTTCTTGGGCAAAACTCCCAATTCTCTTTTATTCAAGGGTCCCTTCCAAAATTATGATAGCTCCTTCTTTTTGAGTCAACATTTATTAGTACATACATAATGTTACAGTATTATGAAGCAGAAGCACTGTCTCCTTCAGAATATTCTTGTAATTCTATTTCCAAGACTCTGTTCTAAGCACGTTAGACCTTTGACTCAGCAAAACTCTGCTACTTGGAGTGAGGCAATCGAACTTTCTGGGCCTCGTTTTCTTTTAGCTCAGAAATCCTGTTACTCTGAGCTCGTCCTCAAATGTACACTTTTTTGGAAAGACCAAAGAATGTGCGTACCACTTGAAGCTTCCACAACAGCTTTTACTTAAAGCACAACTTTATGAATTTAATAATTATTAAGTTTAATGGTAGATTGAAGGAATTAAGTTTAATGGTAGATTGAAGGAATGAGGCATGAATTTAATAGATAAATATTAAGATTATGAATGGACCATTATCCCTGAATCCTTATAATGTAATGTACCAGGAGTGTCTCATTTGAGAAAAAAAAAAAAAAAAAGACATACAGGGTGACGTCAACAAAATTTACTTCAATGCTCATTTGCCGTCACCTTTATGACTTTGCTTATTTTTCCTTCCCCTTTGATTGAAACACACACACACACACACACACACACACCACTCACTCTCCCAGTTCCAGTGTCCTGTGGCCTCAGGCTATTTTTTTTAATCTTAATTCGTTCTATGTATTTTACTTTTGGCTGCGTTGGGTCTTCATTGCTGTGCGCAGGCTTTCTTTAGTTTGAGCGAGCGGGGGCTACTCTTTGTTGCTGTGCATGGGCTTCTCATTCCAGTGGCTTCTCTTGTTGAGGAGCACGGGCTCTAGGCTCATGGGCTTCAGTAGTTGTGGCTCGCGGGCTCTAGAGCTCAGGGCTCAGTAGTTGTGGTGCACAGGGTTAGTTGCTCCGCGGCATGTGGGATCTTCCCGGACCAGGGCTCGAACCCGTGTCCCCTGCATTGGCAGGTGGACTCTTAACCACTGCGCCACCAGGGAAGTCCCCCTTAATTTGCTCTTAATTGCAAGCAATAGAAGCTGACTCTTTCTAGTTATGTAAAAAGGGATTCAATTAAAGAACTATTGAGTAGATCACAGACATCTTGGGAGAGCTGCAAAACCATGTTTGAGGCCAAACCTCATGGAATAATGTCCCAAGCTGCAACCACAGAGGTAGCCTAATCAGAAGGCACCTCTGCTGGTTGGCTATGGGCACCATCTTTCTCCCATTTCTCCTCTGCACCAGGAACTCCTCTGGACGACAACTGTGACATCACTGGCTTCTATGGGTGCTACCAGCTCAGCTCTGTTACCTCCAGCCCCTGCAGGGATGAAAATGCACAGCCTTTTCCTCCCGTGGCTTGTTTCTGCACCGAAGCCTTGTGTGAGTCTATCTGACCAGTGAAACTCAGATCCCATGCTTGTGTTCTTGTGGTACAGAAGACGAGAAAATTCAATTTCCTGGGCTCTACTTTGGGGAGTCAGGATTCTCGATGTTGAAGATTTTTCACTCAGAGAGAAGTTTTCCAGAAAGTATTGAGCCAAACAGATGTTCCCCGTAGGTGTTGAAGAGCCTCACAATGATCCGTTCATCCATCTATCCATCCATCCATCCATCCAATTTTTAAAAATTTATTTTTATTTTTTTATACAGCAGGTTCTTATTAGTTATCCATTTTATACATATTAGTGCATATATATCAATCCCAATCACCCAATTCATCCCACCACCCCTCCCCCACACCACTTCCCCCCTTGGTGTCCATACGTTTGTTCTCTACATTTGTGTCTCTATTTCTTCCCTGCAAACTGGTTCATCTGTACCATTTTTCTAGGCTCCACATACATGCATTAATATACGATATTTGTTTTTCTCTTTCTGATTTACTTCACTCTATATGACAGTCTCTAGATCCATCCACATCTCTATAAATGACCCAATTTCGTTCCTTTTTATGGCTGAGTAATATTCCATTGTACATATGTACCACGTCTTCTTTATCCATTCGTCTGTCGATGGGCATTTAGGTTGCTTCCATGCCCTGGCTATTGTAAATAGTGCTGCAATGAACATTGGGGTGCATGTGTCTTTTTGAATTATGGTTTTCTCTGGGTATATGCCCAGTAGTGGGATTGCTGCGTCATATGGTATAATTTTTATTTTAACAAGCATTTATTGAGCACTTGCTATGAGGGGAAGGAGCTGGGAGCTCTGAGTGTAAAAACAATTAAGGTACAAAAGCAACTGTAAAGCACTCCTCATTGAATGGAAAAGGGAGATGAGTAAGCAGATGTTTTTTGACTCAGTGTGGTGCAATTATGACCTTGATAAAGCACAGGTTGGGGTTGGGTGTTAGACTCCTATCCACCCCTCCAGTTCCCAGTCTCCCTTGTAGTGAACTTGGGGCTGTAGGACTAGTTCTAGCCCTGGACCCTGAGCTCTGGCCTCCCACCAGGGGCGGACACCGCAGAGGCCTGTGTTCCCGCTGATGTGAACACAAAATGGAGGACAGAAACCAGCTCCACGTGGGGCTCTTAGTATAAACCGTTGAAGTCTTCAGGGCTTTTCAGTTGTCACAACTAGCATTAGCTCTCCTAAATAAAATATAGGCCACATGGTAAATCAGGAAAGTTAGAGTTCTCCAGAAGAAGAGGATTGGAAATGTCCTCTTTAAATCATTCAGTTAGCTGGAGGCAGACATATGAGTCTGGGGACGAAATCAGAGGCCAGACCTCAGAGGATTTAAGTCTGTCTTGCTAAGAATTTTTTTTTTTTCCTCGAGGGTCTGGGGAGACACTGAAGAATTTTAATACCTTTTCCACCTTTCCACCTGGGAAACAACTTACCAATATCCTCGGCAGAGCTCAGCTAACGTGATACACTAAGATCTGCTTTGGCTAATAAAAAAGGATCGATCTTTCAGCCATCTTGCCTTTACTAGTTCAAATATGAAACGTTTTAATATTATACAATTAGTCCTTGACTGTCAGGCTTGTGTAGGGCGAAGGACAACTTGTGTTGAATCTGTGGTCCTCTTCAAATCATACACAGAGTCTCATTTATGAGCCAGCCCATGCATAGCACCAGCGTTGAGAAGGCCAAATGTATAACAACAGATGTATTTATAGATCTTTTAAAAGTGATGCTGAAGAAGCTGGACCAATTCACAGTGGCGTTCACCTGGGCTTTAAAGCATTTTATTAGGACTGTATGTTTTTCACATATGACACATGACCTGTTGAGAGAATGAGTTTTCATCCTTGGGGGAAAGGAGATCAGTATTAAAGTTATATTTTATTGTACAGAAAATGCATATGTCCTAAATATTTTGAGTGAATGTTAGAGGAAAAGGTATAATTTGAAAGACTTCACTTACTACAAGCAAAATAAATAACAGAATATTAAAATCATTTTAACATGTATATTTTATTAAAATCAATATCTTGTTGAAATCGTAACTTCTACCTGAGGTTTAAAATCTTCATTTTATCACATCTTTCTCAAACCAGTTAAAAGTCATATGTACTAAAACAAGTTTGATGTCTTAGGAATTTTCTATTTGCTCTATTTAGGACTATCAGTAACTCTACTAAAGGGTTAACTTTGGAACATTCTTTACATTTAAATTCTAACTGTATTCTCATTGAATTTATATAATTGGGATGAATCAATGTGTCCATCAGTCAACTCTCACTAGATTATGCTTAGTAACAAACAACCCTGGAATCTCAGGAACAAAGACTTACTTCTTACTCACATTGCTGGCTCTGCATGTTTTCTTCATTTTGAATCCAGGCTGAAGGAGGGTTCGCTCTCTGGGACATATTCTTCATTGGCTAAATCAAGCCAAATGGCCGGACCTGGATGCCTGGATGCCAGTGAGGGAGAAATACACTCCTATTACAAGGAGGACAGAAAATAGTCAGTAAACACAATCTACTACAATGTATAAAGCCTTTTGAAAATGTGAAAGAAAATAATACATTTTTTTCTCTCCTGTATTAATTCACCTACTATCACTCTTCTTCTTCTTTTTTTAATAATTATTTATTTATTTTAATTTATTTTTATTTTTTGGCTGCATTGGGTCATCGTTGCTGAGCGTGGGCTTTCTCTAGTTGCAGTGAGCAGGGGCTACTCTTTGTTGCGGTGCGCAGGCTCCTCGTCATTGTGGCTTCTGTTGTTGCAGAGCACGGGCTCTAGGCATGTGGGCTTCAGTAGTTGTGGCATATGGGCTCAGTAGTTGCAGCTTGTGGGCTCTAGAGCGCAGGCTTAGTAGTTGTGGCGCACGGGCTTAGTTACTCCGCGACATGTGGGATCTTCCCGGACCAAGGCTCGAACCCGCGTCCCCTGCATTGGCAAGCGGGTTCCTAACCACTGCGCCACCAGAGAAGCCCTATTCATTCATTTTTAAATATTAAAATTTATTAGGAGTTTCTCACAGAGCAAGATATAGGACTTGCTTCCAAAGATTCAAAAAACCAAAATGATAATTTGGAGATAATCAGGTCCCATCTCCCTCCCTGGAGAAATTGATATCTAGAGAGAAGATATTTACCAGTCAGGCTGCATTAAACTAGTTCCTGAAGTATACTGTTTTCTTCTGAAAAAAAATTGCCAAGTGCGTAATCTAGGTAGTAGCGATGTCTCAGGCAATCTGGCCACTCTTCAAGGCCTTTCAAGGTTGTGTGCATTTTCCCAGACCGCTGGGTACTAAGCTCTTCTGGAACATGTCAGCTTGTTATTCTGCAGGACATTGAACAAGACTTATCTCTTAAGACTAGTATTCCCAAATGTGTGCGGATGGAGTGGAATTCTCTGCTTACTATAATATAAAGGCTATGTGCGTTTTGGTTCAATGTCATTTTTTAACATTTAGTGACTTTGTGAAAGTTTATAATATTCTAAAGTTATGTGTGTGTATGTGAATATTGCAATTACATACAATAGGTGATTACAAATAATTTGACTTTAAATAATAATTTTTAAAAATGCTTGAGTCAAATCTAAGATTAAATAAAATGCTTAATTTTCTCGAGTAATTGTATACTTTATATTCAACACATATTTTGCTAGAGCTAATAAATATCATTTACAACTTTCCACAACCTGTTTGACTGTTTCTTATCCATTTTTGACCCATAATTGCTTTCTCACACCTCTTGCTGGTTAATCAGAATCTGTCTGGATGAGGCAGTGGTATTGCTGGGAAGCTCTTTAATCATTATATTGAATTAATGCACTTAGATGCTCAATGCACTAGAATTTTCATCTAGGTATTGCTATTTACAGCTTCTATTGCTTCCTCAGGGTTGTCTTTTTTTTTTTTTTTTTTTTTTTTTTTGCGGTACGTGGGCCTCTCACTGTTGTGGCCTCTCCAGTTGTGGAGCACAGCCTCTGGACGTGCAGGCTCAGCGGCCATGGCTCACGGGCCCAGCCGCTCCGCAGCATGTGGGATCTTCCCGGACCGGGGCACGAACCCATGTCCCCTGCATCAGCAGGCGGACTCTCAACCACTGCGCCACCAGGGAAGCCCAGAGTTGTCTTTTTAAAAACCATGAAAAGAGGGAGATTTCCAAATTGTGAATCTATTAGTATTATCGCCTTTGGCAGGACGTGAAAAATAATACCTAAAATTTCTTGCGTGCTTACTATGTACCACAAACTGTTCTAAGTCTTTTTAATGCATTTGCTCCTATGGTCTTCACAATAACCCTTTGACATAAGATATTGTTATTAACCCATTTTACGGATGAGGAAACTGAGGCGGAGAGGCTGAATAACTTGCTCAAGGTCACAGGTAGTAAACGGCAGTCTTAGTAACTAGATATGCATCTTGATTTCAAAGCTTGTGCTCTAAACCACTAAACTCCCAGATGGCATATTAAACTTATTTTTAAATAAAACTCCATTTTAATGAAATTTTTACCATTTTCTTAAAAAAGCCATTTAAGTTCCATTATATCTAGATAGACTACCTGCTCATAAAGAAAACAAAAACAGAAAGAAAACCATACAAACAAACGAAACAAAACAGAAGGAAAGTATTCTTTCTTAGTGTTCTGCTCCTAAGCCTCCAGACCCAGTGAAGAGTTATTAACACCAAAGGTTTGTGATATTACCCTGGGTATTTGACTCAGCAGTTGCCAGGAGCCATTCCTCTTCCTTGGGTTTCTAAAAATGATCCGCTCTAAGGCACATACCAGTGCCTGAAAATTTAAGTTTAATTTTTTTCTTTAAATCAGTGTTCAGACCTGTCGCTGTGCAGACCGTGGCCTAGATGCTCTTCTGTCACTCTCGAGGAAGGATTAGAACAGCTGAAGAGGGTGATATCAGTGCCTCTGTTTGCGTTTTATGAGTCTGAGGCTTCATAGATTACTGTATGGGAACTAAGGAAGCAGTCTTCACCCGGGATGGCTAGGTAAGATTATTCCCATGAGCTGGGAGTGGTTTCCAAAAGACATTTCATTTCCCTCAGTCCCTTGTTTATGTGACAATTCCAGGGCGCTTTCTGTAGTGGCCAAGGTGCTTAGTTAAGCTGTACTGAACCTCTTCCCAATCACTGTGGGGGATAATCCGATCCTTCTTCACATTAAATTAGTTTAGGTATTCATCAGTTTTATTGTTATCGTGATAAGCTACAAATGCGAGACTTGGATCATTATTCATTCAAAAATTACAACTAAATATTTATTATGACCAATCAAAGCATAGGATTTTTCCACCATTTCCTTTATGCCACGAGAACAAAGTAGGGCGTTTAGGCATCTTCATTTACTCCTTCAAACTCAAATATTTGTCCTCTGTACCGGGAAGGAGGATTGATCATGCTTAGGGCACAAGGCCTGGGGGTCTCCAAGGCTCACACGATTTCTCAGGGAGGTCTGCTACGTGCCAGGGGCCTTGTTGAGAGACAACTTTTTTTCTTTCATCTTTTAAAGGCTCTTGCTGTCAGCAAAGCACTGGGCCCTGGGCCTGGGAGGGGACGTACCAGTAAGAAATGAGACACAATTACTGCAGCAGAGGATGTGGTCACAAAGCAGTCAGGAACTGGCTTGTGTCTTGGATTTGGAAAAAGCTCTTGATCCAAGTTGCCAACGGGAAGGAAATTCACATTTATTGGACACCTAACATACACCGTATTCGTTTGCTAGGGCTGCTAGGTACTTTCGTAAGAAAGTACCGCAGACTGGGTGGCTTAAACAATAGAAACGTAGTTTCTCACAGTTCTGGAGGCTGGAAGTCCAAGATCAGGGTGCCAGCAGGGTTGGTCTCTTCTGAGGCCTCTCTTCTTGGCGTGTAGACGGCTGTCTTCTCCCTGTGTCTTCACGTGGTCTTCTCTGTGTGTGAGTCTGTGTCCCAATCTCTTCTTATAAGGACACCAGTCAGATTGGATTATGGCTCACACATAGGACCTCCTGTTACCTTAATTACCTCATTAAAGGCTCTATCTCCAAATGTAGTCACATTCTGAGCTAGTGGCTTTAAGCTTTCAACATATGAATTTTCGGGGGACACAATTCAGCCCATAACCTATGCCAAATCTCTCATATATATTATTACCTCACTCCTTTCAAAACCCTCCAAGGAAAATGACACGATTGCCATTTACAGATAAACAAATTGGTGAGGTAGGCTAGAAAAGTGCAAAGATCTGGGGCTTTCTAACGAGGCATGGCCTTCCATGCAGGCTAAGTTACTCTGAGCTTTACCACAACCAAAGGGGACGAATTTTGGTGAAAAGCCAGCTTGTTGTAAGAAAACAATTGCTACTGGCCTGAAGCTAGATAAAGAAAGTGAATGTCTCAACAAATCGTAAATGTAAACGGATCAATGTTTTATGTTCCTGGATGAACACTTGATCACTTTCTACATCTGAAAAGTTTGGCTGGGCAAATACTGAGACCCTTTTAAAATGTACGCCGTCAACTAAAAGCCTTCTTGAAATCTGGTACCTTATTAATACAAGCTCCTCTCTCCCCTCTCATAGGAATTATCATGAGGTCTCCTCTCCCATGTCTGTGTCTTGAGACAAATCTTTCCTGGCTGAGGAAAGGCAATTTTTTTCTTGGAGGGAATATCTGATTGAACTCGTGTGTAAAAGAAAGCCTGAGATTCTGATGAGTTAACAGTCTGGGGACTGTTGATCCCCAGTTTCTAACTGGCAAGTCCTTCCCTTCTGCCTTTCTCTACTTTTTTTTTTTTTAATGATAAACTTACTTTTAATTCCGAGTGTGTCAGCTCATTATTGCATAGATATTCTACTTTTTCTGATTGTAGTACCGACTAAACGAGATGATATGGCTGTAGCGAGGTGCCTGGGACTTTGTGTTTTGAATTTAAATGGTGGAGGGTGAACAGCAGGGTCACTGGGATGTAATCTCTTGTACTTTCTACTGAGAATCCTTGTTTTCCAGAGCTGAGAACTTCCAATAACTGCTCTTGCTAAGGTTCTATTACCGTTGCTGAAACGAGAGAGTTTTTTAATGTGGTAAAATCTCACTTCCTCATAAATGTTAGACACAAAAGTATTGATTAAGATTCATAACAAGGCTGAGGATGGCATGAATGTTTAAGCTTCTGATTCAAATAAAGTACCATGACACAGACTGCTTCCTGAAAAAAATTGGGCAGCGAACTTGTCTCCAAGAGAGGTATTACTCTCATTCTCTGACATCTGCCTGATAAAAAAGGGTCCACGGTATTTATGTGCGAACACCTCTCCTGAAATTAAAACTCTCCCACTGTCTCGGTAATCGCGGTGATGACTTCTGGGAATAAAGTTAAATATTCTGTACTCCCAAGCAGACCCTTTCTCCGTGGCCTGCTGAGGGATGTTGGCCTGGGGATCTGCTTTTCTGCAGGCAGCGGGGGGGGGGGGGGGGGGGGACACAGAGGTGAGTGCCTGCAGCCTGCCCACCAGGTGTCTTCAGGTGAAGGCTCCAAGCTCGAGCAAAAATGCAAAGACGTTTGAAGGGGAGGCACCTTCCAGAAGGTATCTTAGCTCAACTTTCCCCTTCCCCATCTCACTTCTCACTAAACCAGTAAAAAGGCCCATCTTCCCTTTGCTGCTGGCCCTACCTGTTGATCTGGATAAGATCCAGTCTTGAGTGACCTTCCCAGCCCTAGAGGTAAGGCTGGGGGTCAGAGGTCAGGTATGGTCAGGAATGTCCCCTCCAGGCAATGGTCCAGCTCACCTTCCCTTAGGTGGCTCTGGGTTGGCTTCTGTTTGCCTTGAAGCCCTAGGAAGCTTTGTTTTCAGTCGGGCAGGGCTTTTTACTGGAGACTTATGAGGTGATCTGTGTTGTAGGCTCTGAATTTTAGAGTATGTGTTTCTTCCTTGCAGCCTCGGTATCTGAGTCATTCGTTGCCTTGCCCTGTATCTGAGCACGGACTAGTAGCTCATAGGACTAATAGTTAATGTTTACATAGGGCGTATGGTGGGCCCGGCACTGTTCTGAGAGCTTCACAATATCACCTTCATAACTGAAACCTCCAGCTTTCCAGTGTTCAGGGCCTTCAGTATCCTGGCAATCAGTATTTCAGACTCACCCAACTGGGCCAGAGGACTTGCATTCTGCAAAGCGTAGGTGCAAAGGAGAGGAAGTCTGGGTCCCTTCCTGGGGTTTCAGTCTCAAGGGCTTGCTTAGATGAGTTTACAGGGAACTGCATCACATGGCAGACTTTGATAGATGTCAAAGAAAGTGCTGGGGGCAGGGATTCAAAGGAGAGGGAACCTGTATCAGGATGGGATGCTGGACCATGTAGGAGGCAACTTTTGGGCAGAGCTTTGGGACAGCAGAGCTTTCAAAAGGCAGAGGCTGAAGGGGAGCACGTTTAGGAGGCTGGAAGAGCGCAAGCCATGTGCCGATACTGAGAGAGAAGCGCAGGGCTTGTTTTGGGGGGGCCATGAGTCACCGGGTTTCCGGAGCCCAGTCCGCATGTAAGGAGAAGATGTAGACTCGTGGTCAGCCAGGCTGGGTTCCTGTGAAGGATCCGGAAAGCAAGGCTGAAAAAGCTGTTGATGGGCAGTGTTAAGCCACTTGAGGGGGTTTCAGAGAATAACCAATGGTTGTAGTAAATGTGAGAGAGGGTCACGTGGTGGAAGGATAACATCTAGAGACAGGAAGAGGGGTAAGGAGGCCGCTGTAATTGTCAAGCAGAGAGGTAATGAATTAGGAACAGGGACAGCTGTGATGGAAATAAAAAGGAGAGCACGTTTGTGGAGGTGGAATCTCACTGTAGAAGGTGAGGGGCAAGGTGGGATCCATCTTAATTCCACAACCTGCAAGGGTGACAGAGAGGTGGCTGTACTCATAGAAGTTGTGAAGTTAGGAGGTGTGTGTGTCTGTGTGACGATAAGTATAGTTTGCTTTGGACCTGTTGAGTTTGAGGTTCTGCTAAGACATTAAGATGGTAGAGACACATCAAAAAGGCTACTCTAGTCTCTGCCGTAGTCTCCGCCAAGGAAAGTCTTACTGAAAAATAAATGCACAGGGCGAATAGAGTCACCCAACTATATTATATGCTTAATATCAACAATATGTCAGGAGAATGGAATTTTTGAAGAGGTTCTGAAGCATCACCTCACCTTAATTATTTTCTGTGATGTATGGATATCGAAACGTTTTGCTGTTTACCTTTGAAGAATGTAAAAAGCGATATACGCATCTTCTTTATAATAATAATACTAAATACAGGACACATGAAGTACAAAAAAGCAAAAAAACAAAGGAAAAACAAACCCCAAACACAAAACTGCCCTTGGACTCCTTGTCTGAAAGTAAACACTATTAAATTAACTCTTTACTGTATTTTCATTCTTTTATAGTCTTTTTCTTTTTTAAATATTTATTTTAATTAATTAATTTGGTTGCCCCAGGTCTTAGTTGTGGCATGCGGAATCTTAGTTGCGGCATGCATGTGGGACAGTTCCCTGTCCAGGGATCGAACCCTGGTCCCCTGCATTAGGAGAGAGGAGTCTTAACAAGTGCACCACCAGAGAAGTCCCTTATAGTGTTTTTCAGTGTGGAAGTCTCTCCCCGCATATTTGTAAAAATACTGTAAATATTATTTTTTAATCATTAAATCTAATTCCAACCTTCTTTTCAATCCGCTGCTCTATACACTCCTTGTACAATCCCTCCTGATAAATATTGTTTAGGAAATTCAGAAAGAAATTATAAGAAGAAAGAAAATGGAATTGATAGAATTTTACCTATTCTTTGGGCAATCCCCAGAATAAATTTCATTTGCTGCTTTGTAATTGTTCAGTTCCTGTACATCTATTAAATGAATAGAAGCTGCCAGTCCCCACTTTTATTCGTTTATCTTTGGGTATTTGTCTTTAGGGTCGTCAGTAAATTTATGCTACGTTATGAAAGCAGAGTGTAGGTCCGGATACTAACTACTGTATAGCTGGTGTAACTCCATATTCATTTCTGAGGCACATTGGAAAATACTATGTTTTCTACCAAGCTTCTGGAAAAATCTAAAGAGTGTGGGGGGAATGCTTTACAGCTTCCATCATGAACGTAGATTAAAAAAACAAACAAACCTGACTGAAGTGCTCATGAGTATTTTGAAGTCAGTAGGGAAAACAAATTCCTTTCTCGTGTTTTTCTCCGCTCAGCTGAAGAAAAACACACTCAGTTCTCCCGAGTTTGTTTATGGTGGAGGATGAGAATCCTAGGATTGTTGTGGGTTGGGTAAAATTCCAACCACATCTTCCAAGGCTGATCCTGGGAGAGTTTACATCCAGGTGGAGCTAATCCCAGGAGGACGTTAGTCTGTAGGGATTTGCTGAATTTTCACTCATCTCTTCAGGTTTGCGTTTGCCTTGAAAAGCATCCTGAAGTATTGGACATTTTCGGAGGCTTTCCAGTAAACCCCCTCCAAAACATTTCCCCCAGTTTGCCCAAACTAACTGGAATTCAAACCTCAAAAGAGCTGAATTCATTTGAAAATTTCAAGTGTCAATTCAAGAAGGCTTTACATTTTGTCACGTTTTCCTTATCCTTAGTTTAGTGAGGCATACAATTTAAAAGTTGGCCTCATTTAATTAAAGTCCAAATTCTAGTTTCACATCAGTGTTTATCTGGTAATATAGTGACACGTTAAGTCCCATTATATGAAAGCTAAGGATGGGTGGGGTCCCATATGAATGCCGCCTACCAGTCATGTATCTATAATCACACATCTGGTCGTGACTTTATACATTTTATAAAAAGTAAGTTATTTGCTTATTGCAAGTGGTAAGACCATCCTAACACTTTTTGTAATGAATCACTCTTTGTTTAAACCTGACTTTTAGGAACCTTTTGTACCACTTGGTTGCATTGATATTTAAATCATATTCTCCCCGTTTAGAATTAGAGTTAAAACTTTTTAAAAAGCAGGATGAAAAATATTAGTGTCTCATTATGGGGTTGAGGTTTACTTTAAAAATGTGCTTATTGATTTTAGTATCAATTAAAGATAATAATTGTAGGGTTGTCTGTCTGGAGGTGGGGAGGTTAGAGGGGGATTATTTGCAGGGGAAGAGTGTGGGCAGGGGACCGAACAGTTGACCATCCTAGATTAGAAAGAAGGTTCTGCCCAAGAGCTGCATTTTGCAAAGCACCCCCTTGATTTCCTCTTCAGAATGTAAAAAAGACTTAAAAGGGTCTACCTGACCAAGTTTTAGTTTTTATTTTTATTTCCAAGTTTTATTTTAATGCTAATTTTGAGTGGGCTAGACAGGACATTTTGATGTGTAATACAGCTCGTATGCATAATGGGTTCAGGCTGGCTCTGAGCTTTGAAAAATAAACCTCTCGCATGAGCCTCGTTTGTCAACTTTAACTGGGGAGGGGCCTCAATTCTCTATTTCATTAAAACCCCACCAACCAAGAACAAAAGCAAGACATGTCGTTCCTGTAAGAATGGAAAAATACAGATCATGTTAAGTCAAATCTCAAAGAAAACCACCCAGAGAAAGAAACCTGGGGCCAAGATCACATATTCTTTGCCAAGAAACGATAAAGAAACATAACTTGGGGCATTCAGTGATATTCACAAACTGATATTCAGAAATTATTGGAAATAATAGGAATTAGCTACTTTTTAGCGACTAACTTGCCTACCAGGCTCCTTACCTGCCTGTCTAATGTAATTTCCAGAACAATTGTGTGAGGGAGGATTTATTGCCAACATTGGGCGGTTGAGAACACAGAGAACTAGAAGGTAAATAACTTGGCCAAGGTTCTTCAGCTGGTTAGGGGTGCAGTCTGAACTTGAACGCTGCAGAAGCTGCTCACCACCATGTCTGTTTTCAGCTTACTTTTTTCCTCCCTTTCTTTATGCTTTGGAATTGGCATTATGAATAACTGAATGACTGTCACACACCAAAAAGGGGTATGTTACCCATATAAAAAAGAATTTTGGGGGGCGGGGGGGGATGGAGTGGGAGTTTGGGATTAGCAGTTGCAAATTATTATATATAGTTTGTATAATGGATAAGCAACAAGGTCCTACCGTATAGCACAGGGAGCTCTATTCAATATCTTGTGATAAACCATAATGGAAAAGAGTATGAAAAAGAACATATATATATGTATAACTGAGTCACTTTGCTGTACACCAGAAACTAACACAACATTGTAAATCAACTATACGTCAATAAAAAAATAAACAAAACAACAAAAAAAGAATTTCATACAGAAGAGGTTGAGTTTCTAAATACTAGATTTCTTAAGCAAGCTTGTTTTAAAAATTTTGACCAAAACCCCCATACTTTTCTTTTTAAAAAATAGTTATATATATAATATACATATTATAATATAATATGTATATTATATTGTAATATATAATATATATATTCTTTTTCAGATTCTTTTCCTTTATAGGTTATTACAAAATATTGAGTATAGTCCCCTGAGCTATACAGTAGTTCCTTGTTGATTATCTATTTTATGTATAGTAGTGTGTATATGTTAATCCCAAACTCCTAATTAATCCCTCCCCCATGTTTTTCAAACATAATAAATATTCTCACATTTCTAATCCTTTATAGAAATTGTAACTAAAACAGTTTTAAACTTAGGAAATAAAAGGAAGACATTAGTCTTCTTGTTGGAAAAAAATAAGCTGCTTCGTCCCATCACATGACGAAGACATCGCCGTGAGAGCTTTGTGAGTGGCACGAGGCCATCTAGATATTTTATATTTAATCAGTTCCATTTTATCTGCTCCGTAAAGGCTGAGCTTTGCAGCGGGTATAGGTATTGAAGAGCAGCCCCAGCCTCTTTGCAGATCAAATTTGAGTCCTCTCTCTGCTTAGAGAGGTCCAGGGGTCTTAATGGTAGTCATCTGTTATCACTTTCGGCTTCAATAGCTAGTGACGTTTTATGTTTATGTTTTATCGGTTCCAGTTCTGCTCGTCTCCTGGAGAAGGTGGAGCCAGGGCAAAGCCCTGGTATCTCAGGAGGTCAGGGCACCAGCACCCGTACACTGCACTTAACCAATGACAAATCCATGCCGCCTGCTGAGGACACCCAGTGGGTCCAAAACCGGTGAAAACGGGCAGTGCTTTTCAGATAGACAAACCCGTTTACGAAACAATGCCTTGAAATGGCTCTCCGAAGCCCACCATTGTCTTTATGTGGAGAGTGATTTAGAGTCATTAAATATAGTGGTCAGTGGGACAGGAAATGGGAAATTACTAGAATACACTGAATACATGTCCTCAGTGGGAAAAGAAAAGAGAGTCCTTTGGTGATTTAGGACCCTCTCCCTTCAAGAAGAGGCAACGAACTCTTTTTCAGCTTGTTTCCCCCGCAAGATATTTAGGGATGGAATTGCAATTCAACATGGAGCCCTCTGTCAGCTGCTTGATATAAATGAGAGAGGTTTAAATTTGATGGTGCTGCAGAACGAACTTTGTTAAGAAGTCTCCAAACCAGATATTGTCATTTCGAGAGGGAGAGAGGGAAAGAAACTATCCCTTTACATTGCCAGGGGCGAGAAGAAAATCTGTCAGAGTAGCTCAGGGAAGACACAGAGCTAAGTGCAGGGAGGAAGGGGTCCAAACTGCACTGGTGCTCTGAAGATGAAAGGTAACCCGCTGAAAGTTAGGGTTTGCTGGAAGTTGAAAAGATCAAGTCCGCTGAGCTTTTGACTTCCACATTATTCTGAGCCAGTGAAACGTGAGTGTTCCTGTGGTCGAAACAGAGCTGGGAGAAAGCTGGACATTTACAGCTGCGAGGGCAGGAGGTGAGAGGGAGCAAAGGAACCTCATACCTTTTCATCTTTAGCTACACCTGCTTCCCCCGGAGTCCCCCAGGGGAAAACAAACACTGTAACCCTGCGGTCCCTAATCTGTTTCCCTGACCAGAGAACAACACGCGGGACAATGTGAAGTCACAGCTGTTACTTAAAAAACAACAAGAAAGTTCTGAAATTCACATACATATAATGAGCAGATCAATACCAGGTACCTTTGCTTACTTACTTGGGTCTAGCTGTATATTAGATCCCCCCATCCATTTTTTTGTTTTGTTTTCCTCTTAAAGCAACTTCTGAAGTTCATTATAAGCAGATTTCTCATGTGAAAAAGGGCACAAATAACTCTTAGCCCGGGGCCATGGACACCGGATCCTCCAGGCATTTCTAGTTCCCTGATTTAGAAAAAAGACTGTCTTTATGGCCACTGTCATTTCCTGGTTTCTGTCCTTTTATCCGTGTAGAGTAGCTCAGGGATATGAGGGCCTCTAAAAATGTCACACTGTTTTTAATGAAGACAACTCTGTATTCACAAGGCGAGATTTTGCCTTCAATTATGGCAAAATCTGTCAGAATGTAACCCAGCTGGAACCTCTGGGGCCTTCCCGGGACAGGCCTTCTCCCCATATCCTCTGCTTTAGCTCCTCTCTGAAGTACCTAGATAATAGTATTTGATGCAAATTTCCTGAGTTGTTTTGCAGATGTGAAATCTCCACCCCACCCCACCCCCCACCCCCAAATGGAAGACCTGCTTGATGACCAGGAGCACAGAGCCCCAGGCCTCCTGGAGCCTAAGGACTGATAAAGTTAACCCCTGTGACCCCACCCTCCTGCCTTACCACCAGCCAATCAGAGAACTGCTCACAAGCTGATCGTGTATCCTGTGACCCCACCCCCTCCCGGCTTTTAAAAATTCTTTGCCGAAGGCCTGGGGGGCGGGGCATGAGCCGCCTCATCACCTTGCAAAGGCTTGCAATAAATCTTTCTCTGCTCCAACTCTGCCGGTTCAGTTTGTTTGGCCTCACTGTGCGTCAGGCATACGAACTTGGGTTAACAAGACTAGGCTAGGGCTTCCCTGGTGGCGCAGTGATTGGGAGTCCGCCTGCAGATGCAGGAGACGCGGGTTCATGCCCCGGTCTGGGAAGATCCCACGTGCCGCGGAGCGGCTGGGCCCGTGAGCCATGGCCGCTGAGCCTGTGCGCCCGGAGCCTGTGCTCCGCAATGGGAGAGGCCACAACAGTGAAAGGCCCACGCACCGCACAAAAAAAAAAAAAAAGACTAGATGATGCTGTGATACCAACCAACCCCAAAATGGCAGTGGCTTAAACCCACAAAGGTTTATTTATGTCCATGCTGGGGGTCAGCACGGTCCCTCTGGAACCCACTGATGGCTGTGCCAGAGAGAAAGAGACAGCCCTGGAGGGTCCTGTACCAACAGTCAAATGCTTGGTTCGAAAGCAACCCATCGCTTCCACTTACAACGCGTTGGCAGAACTAGTCACATGGTCTCACCCAGTACCAGGAATGGGGATGAAACAAGAAATATTCTGCAAAAGAACAGATAACTGCTATCACGGGAAGAAACCATGGCAAAGGCACTCAGCCCCCTCCCCCAACCCCCATCCATTCTGACTTTGAGTTAACGTACGCTCCCTTTTGGTGGTTATTCTCAGAACGGTAAATATCTGTTCTGGTACGCACGCATGATTATTAGACCTTTTTGTTTTTCTTTAATGAATAATAAGAATAATAAAAGGCATAGAAGTGTTTGTTATTATGCATGTTTAACTTCGTATATTGTAAGGAATCAAAATGGCTGTAGGTTGACAGGACTGCTTCCAATATTCTGGGCATTTAGATAAAATCAAGTGGAAGACCTCTCAAAAGATTTTTAAAATCTAGCTAAATTTTGTCAGCTTTTTCCTGTAGAAGTTTCATGATCGTGTTTCATTATTTTACTTCTTAAAAACGGTATGAAATCCATAAAAGAGTATCGAGAGAGAGATGACTTGAGTTGAAAAAATATAATACACAGTTCTATGAACATTGACTCAGATCTTCTGCCTAACCTCTATTGGGTTAAAATACAAATTATGATATTTTCGCTTGTGAGAACTTTAGAAAGATTCCTTTTGCATAAGTGTTGCCAAAAAACCAGCATGAATGGGGAGTTTTCTATGAGTTCTGTGTATTGTAGTCGGTGTAGCAGAGACCAGCAGGACAGCCCAGTGGTATGCTCTCTATTTTTGTTTCACTAACTACATCCTAGTAAGGACACATAATAATTGTAACGTAACAGAAGCTTTATGCTCCAACATAATGATGAAAGAATATCAATAATGCAGGCTCCAAGGAAGAACACAGACTTAGTGCCATTTCCTCTTCAGTCTGAAAGAAGCCAAAAGGAACCATCAATGAAGGTTATGGTTCATCAGCCTAGAAATCAATAGAAAAACAAGTAATGGCGCAGCACAGTTCATCCAAATTGCAAGGGTCTTTATGAAATCTTTAGGGGCAGGAATATATCTTCCCAAATATACTTTGATTTTAGAACTTTTTGAGCATACCAGACTGCCAAGCTGTACTTTGCTGAAGGGCTACCATATCAGAACAGCCGCAAAGTTCAGTATTTGGAGTTTGTTTTACTAGCACAAAGCGAACCACAAAACAGATAAAACAGCTTTATGGCCGACATCTGGGTAAATAATAAAACATATGGCCATACAGTTAAGAATGTGCAGCTGTAAGTTACTGTAAATACCCATCTCGAGATAGTGAAGGAGGTGACAGCACGTGGTCTACAGGAAGGTTTATTCCCCTAGACATCATGGGATAGATATTTATGATTCCCCGACTGCTGAGGTGGGATTTGCTAATGGCCATGGGTTCTTTTTTTTTTTTCTGGTTGTTGTCGTTGTTTCTTTATTCAAGTTACTTTATTTATAATAGAGCTATTGTAGATTCAGGAAGGAACCAAGCTACACACTTCATACTTGATTTTATATCTTACACGTGTGTCTTGACTCTCTATGGCTGGCCTCCCACTAAATCCTTCTCTTGTCTCTTGAAGAATATTCCAAAGCAAGAGAAAAATTTAACCCAGTCTCTCGCTTGGAAGAGACTTGCTGTGTGGATGAGTAATATATAAGAAACTCAAGTTATGGCAGTGAGTTGAGAGAGAAAGAGTGGAATAGAAAAATCACATCTTTGCACCTGGTAAATTATGCCTTATGTCACTGGCACAGAGCGCAAGCCGATAGCTAACCACTGGTCATATATCTATCAGAAAACCAGGGAGTTCTAAACAAAATTTATCTTCGGGCCAACTGTATAATAAAAATAAGATCCTTGTATATCACAAAATTGTACTGTAGCCTAGCACCTTATTCCAAAGACTGTCCTGAGCCGGAGGTGGGCAGAGGAGGGAAAAAGTTTTAGTGAGTTACCATGGATTGTGTGTGTTTGGAAGGGAAAGACTTATTTTCTTTTTATTTTAATGAAGACTTTAATTTCTCATAGCAGTTTTAGGTTCACATCAACACTGAAGGAAAGGTACAGAGATTTCCGATACACACCTAACCCCACACATGCACAGCGTGCCCCATCATCGACATCCCCCACCAGAGGGGACATTTGTTACAACTGATGAACCTTCGCTGACACATCACTACCACCCAGAGTCCATAGTTTACATCAGGGTTCACTCTTGGTGTTGTACATTCTATGGGTTTGGACAAATGTATAAAGACATGTATTTATACATGTATCCAAACTTATGGTATCGTACTGAGTATGTGCTCGCCCATTCACCCCTCCCCACCCTCCCAATGCCTGGCAACCACTGATCTTTTCACTGTTTCCATAGTTTTGCCTTTTCCAGTATGCCATATAGTTGGAATCATATAGGACGTTGCCTTTTCAGATTGGCTACTTACACTTCCTTATATGCATTTAAGTTTCCTCCCAGTCTTCTCATGGCTTGATAGCTCCTTTCTTTTTCGTGCTGAATGAAATAATATTCCATTATCTGATGCACCACAGTTTATCGATTCACCTACTGAAGGACATCTTGGTTGCTTCCAAGTTTGGGGATTTCTGAATAAAGGAGCTATAAATCTGCGTGTGCAGGCTTTCGTGTGGACACGCATGTTTGACTCATTTGAGTAAATGCCAAAGAGCAGGACTGCTGGGTTGTATGGTTCGAGGATGTTTAGTTTTGAAAGAAACCATCAGATTGTCTTCCAAAGCGGCTGTACCACTTTCCACCAGCAAGGAGGAGAGTTCCTGTTGCTCCACATTCTCACCAGCGTTTGGTGTTTCAGTGTTTTGGATTTCTATTAGGTGTGTGGTGGTATCTCATCGTTTTAATGTGCATTTCCCTAATGACATATGATGTGGAGCGTCTCTTCATATGCTTAGTCGCCATCTGTATATCTTCTTTGGTGAGCTGTCTGTTAACGTCTTTGACCCATTACTGTAATCAGGTTGTTTGTTTTCTTATTGTTGAGCTTTAAAAGTGTTTTTGCTTTTGTTTTGGTTGTTTCGGATAACGCTCCTTTATCAGATGTGTCTTTGCAAATATTTTCTCTCAGTTCCCTGGATTGTCTTCTTATTGTCTTAACACTGCCGTTCACAGAGCAGAGGTTTTTAATTTTAATGAAGTCCGGCTCATCAGTTATTTCTTTCATAGGTCACGCCCTTGGTGTTGTATCCAAAAAGTCATCACCATACCCAAGGGCATCTTGGTTCTTTCCTATGTCTTATTTCTTTATAGTGGTGATGTTGGTGATGTGATCTTCTGGCTGATATGAAAAGCAGCTGTAATGAGATCAGGGTCCCTTTTTGAACAGCTCTGCTCAACTAACGTGGAGATCATCAGGCAGACTATGTGCTTGGCACATAGGTGCTTTCGCAGTGCAAAGCAGAGCTCTGTGGCCTTGTAGGGTTACATTCTAGAGGGAGAGGGTGGAGCAGACCGTAAACAACTGGCAAAGTGGATAATTACACAGTGTATTAGAGTGCGATGAGTCTTATGGAAAAAAGAAAAAACTAAAAATAAAACAGAGGCAGGGTAATGAGGTTTGGGAATAGGGGGTGTTACAATTTAAAACTGAGTGGCCAGGGAAGGTCACTGAGAAAGTTCCATTTGAGTGAGGATTTTAAGGGGAGGAGGGATTTAGCTGTGCAGCTATCTTGGGGAAGATCATTCTAGCAGGAAGCATAGCCAGTGCAGAAATCTTCGGGATTAGCAAGTGCCTGGCCTTTTTTGAGGATAAACAAGTGAGTCAGTGTGGAATGAGCAGTGAGATAAAGATAGAGAGAGAGTAGAGATGGGGGGAGAGAGAGAGAGAGAAGGAAATAGGAGATGAGGTCACAGTAGTAGCTGACTGCAGTGGGTATGGAGTGTCTTGGATCTGGTAGACATTATGAGGACAGGTATTTATTCTTAGTGATATGTTAAGCCACTGGACAAGTTTGAGGAGAGAGTGACATAAACCAATTTATCTTTTAAAAGGGGATCACTGTGGCGATTGAGAAGTGTTAGATTCCGGCTATATTCTGAAGGTAGGACAAACAAGATTTTTTGATCAGTTGGCCTTAGGACAGAAACAGAAGAGTCCAGGGTGACTCTTAGGTAGGTTTGTTGTCGTTTTATTTTGCCTGAGCCACTGGGAGGATAGAGTTGCCTTCAACTGAGATGGGAACAGACTTTGGGGGGGAAATCAGTAGTTCAGTTTAGGTGGTATGACAGTTGAGGTATGGTATACAAGTTGTCCATGATTTTTAATGGAATAAAAATTCCTATTTAAATGTATTTAAGTTTTTGAAGATTAGTTTATTTAATTAAATAATTGAATAGTAGTATTAAGCTATAGCAAGCATCACAATAGTTATAAGCAAATGGCTGAAATTTGGGAAATAGGGCTCAAATCACACAGCTGTTAAGTGACATAACTGGTTCTACGTCACAGCCCTATGAATTGTTCTTCCTGTGATCATGTCGCTTCTGTATCAGACTCCTGAAAAAGCAAATGATGTCCAAATGAATTTCTCATTGGACTTTGATACAATATAAATCTTGGACCAACTCGTTCACATACTTGTTGATTCGAGAAAGATCTGAGTGTTTACTTGAGAGCAAGCAAGGTAATTTTCCATTATCTTAGTGGAAGTGTAGAGAACAAGGAAGGAAATAATTTCACCTTATTTTGGATTGATTGGCCCAGATCTGGAGAACGACAGTTCTGGGTGCCACAGTTTGAGGAGAACATTGGCAAAGTATAGTGTGTCCAGAGCGAGGCAATCGAATGGAAAATGACATGGAGATCTTACCCTTGCAGAATGATCAGAAAGAACTGGGATGTTACATAAGATTAAGAAAAACGTCTCTAAGTGTTTGAAGAAGGATAACATTTAAGCAATGTATTTAGAAGAGGGATACAATTCCTGAGGGTTGAAATAGATGGAAATTGCAAGGAAGCACAGTATGCCTCAAAAGAAGCAACCTGAAAGCGGGATAGGCTCGCCTTGTGAGCGGATAAGCCCCATCGCTGGGCAGAATCCAGCGGATGGTAGAGGACCACCATCAGGGGTTTGCATCGAATCGTTAAACTTTAGAGTTAAAAATAACCTTATAAACCCAACATAGAAATCATACTGAAAGAGAGGCTGGGAGAGTGAAGCTCTATGGTCTTGTCCAATTCCCAGATTCTGTTCCTGTGAAAGCTCTCAAAATCCACCCACTGGAAGGCTCTCCATTTGTGCCACAAAACACATGACTTGGGCTCACCATATACTGAACGTTGATCAGTGTTTGGTTATTCTCTCCTTGGCCTACGCTCGTGTTCTTAGGCTTCTAAAAGTTGAGTTACTAGCTCACTAAATGTCGGTTGTATTTGTTCCCAGACCTGTCTATGCCAACTTTATCTTCTATTGTCATTAAATGACTTAGTTAACTATAAGGGGATAGTTATGATGTCTGAATATAAGAAGGGAGTTGTTAGTTCTGTGAAATGGAAGTGATTGCTTTGGAGAATTGACACATGAGAACGGTGAAAAATTGCTGTTGAATTGGATGTGGGAGAGAAACTTTTAAAAGACCAAGAGAAAAATGTAAAAATCTAGAAGGATTCAGCACACAATTGTAGTCCTTGATCTATTTTTAAAGCAAATGCAACTGAACAGTATATGGAATACTGTTATGGGCTGTGTCTCCCCCAAATTCCTATGGCGAAGCCCCAACCCCAAGACTTCAGAATACAATCGTATTTGGAAATCACTTTTTAAAAAGTGATTCAGTTAAAATCAGGTAGTTAGGGTGGGGCCCTGACTTAATATGGCTGGTGTCCCCAGAAGTGGAAGAGACATGGGGCTGCATGAACACGCAGAGAAAAGACCGCATGAAGAGGCAGTCAGAGGACCTCCACCTGCAGGCCATGGGGGGCAGCCGCAGAAGAGCCAAAGCTGCCGACCCCTTGACCTTGGACTTCCAGCCTCCAGAACTGTTAGAACACGCATTTCTGCCTGAGCTGCCCAGCCTGTGGTGTTCTGTTAACGGCAGCTTTGACAAACGCAGACAGATGCGTTGCAGGGCAATTTATGCGAAGAGACAAGACAGAACACCAGTCAGAAGACCTAAGCCCCAAGTTCTGGTGAACGGACGTTTCACGTGAAGCAAGATGTTTAAGGTGTTTGTAGTTACTGGTTACGATTAGCTGCCTAACCTACTGTTTGGACTCATCCACTAGTAACACGTCCTCCTCCTCCAGACTGGAGGGCAGCTACCGTGTTTGATGCCACCCTTCGATTTCTTCCTAAACACTTTGCCAAGGGCGATTTATCATGGCACAAGGAGAGCAGCTGCGAAGGGCGGAACAAGAAGATATTGTTCTGGTGGCAAGAAGCTAAGAATAGGAATAGGAGTTAGGCACACAAGTAATTCTCCTTCAAGGCAGTAGGGTGATGAGTCATAACTGAGGAACGTAAAATGCTGCAGAAGTTCTCAGGAAGGTGGGATCGTTTTAGCCATGGTGATCAGAGGACATTTGAATTTGCCTTTTAAGTCTGAAGGTAAGGCTTAAACTGGTAGAAATAGGCAGGAGGGTTATTTTAAGTAGAAGGGCTGGTGTGACAAAAGGCGCAAAGCTTTGAAAGGTAACAGGACATTTTTGAAATGGCCAGTGGGTCTGTTTGACTAAGGCATGGTGGTCAGTGGAGAGTTGTATGGTCACCAGGCCCTCTTTGGTACAATATGGTGGTCAGGGGATAGTTGTATGGTCACCAGGCCCTCCTTGGTACAGCATGGTGGTCAGTGGACAGCTGTATGGCCACAGGCTCTCCTGGGTACTGCTTTGTCTGTTTGTTTCAGCCCCAGTTCCCACGACTCACTGCCTTCACCTTAGTGCCCCGGTGCAAAGGCATCTAACTATGCCCATCTTCACTTAGGACGTGCTTTATCACCGCCCTGCGTAGCTTGGCGTAAATCCTCCTCTCTGAAAGCTCAGCTCAGGCATCACCCCCTTAGGGAAATTGTATTCGTCCCTGTTGCTCCTATAACACATTACCACAAACTTAGTGGCTTAAAACAACCCAGATTTATTCTTTTACACTTCTGTCGGTCAGAAGTCTGACACGGTCTCACTGCCTCAGTCGAGGTGTCTGTACAGCTGTATTCCTTGCCAGAGGGTCTGGGGAGAACCTGCTTCCTGACTTTTCCAGCTCCTAGAGGCCCCCCCACTCCTCGGCCCCCATCGTCCATCCCACCGGCAAGGGCAGATCACACCGGATCACTCTGATCTCCTCCTCTCATTCCCCCTTTCACTTTCAAAGACCCCTCGGATTCCACTGGATTCACCCTACACTCCAGGATACTCTCTTGACCTTAAAGTCAGCTGATTAGCAAGCAGTCTGTGGCCTGAGTTCCTGTTTGTTGTATAATCTAATATTTTCACAGATTTGGGGAATTAGGTGGTGGACATCTTAGAAGGGCCATTATTTCAGTCTACCACAGAAACCTCCCTCACTTCTCCCATTAATGCCAGGTAGAGATTCTGTTCTCATAATATTGTATATACAGTGCATCTCAAGCTTTGCCCTTACTATTAAGTCAAAAAAATTGCTTACTATTTAATGATCGGTTTATTTATCATAGCTTCCATTATACACTTAGCTTGTTGAGGGAAGATGCTGTTGCTTTTATCTTATAATTGTTTTTGTGTCCCCTGTGTATGGCACATAAGTAGTTACACAATAAAGGGGGTGGGGATAAGGGATGGAGGAATAAATGCCTTAAAACTGACATGGAATTTATTAAATGATGAAGATGTCTCTTAAATTACTTATTTGCAAACTCTTGAGAAAGGACATGGCTGAGTCTTGGTATTCCAGAGAGAGTTCTTTACATCCTCCAGGTAGTGGAATCCTGAAAATACTGCACTGAATCTACTGAAACGAAAAACGGAGCAGAGTGAAGAGTGGACTCGTGAACGTTATGCCTTCCATAGTTCGCCTTGTCATCTTTTCTTTCTTCTCTTAGCGCTAGAGGAATGAGAAAGCAGATAAGGACATGCCCTGGTGTTATGAGGGGGCTGACTTATCTGAGCTGCAGGAGGGATTCTGGGGGGCGGGGGGCAGCCAGGCAAACACAGGTATGTGGCTGCACAAAACAATCCTGAGTCAACAACATTCCAGCATCCGAGGAGCAGCTGCCGCCGGGGTGAAATGAGACGAAGGCAGCGTCGCTCCGCGATCTGCACACCGGTTCTCACCTCCTTCCCACGGCCGGTTTTCTCGCTATTTCTGTGCTTGGGTACTGCTCCCTCGGTTAGCAGTTGATCTACTTAAGTGACTAAAATAACCCCCACGAAGGTGCAAGAGGGGTTGTCATTTCATGCAACGATTTAAAAATGATTCCCAGCCCCTTATCTCTCCGAGGGGCCTCCCCATCTGCAGCCAGCTTGGGGGCGGGGTGTCACTGTCAGCTTGTGTGTCCCTAGGGCCGAACCTCCCCCGGCCCACACCCTCACCCCCAGGAATCAACAGCTGAATATTAGCCCTGAATATCTGATACTTAGATCCTCCCACATTTTCGAAAATGACCCCCAGATCTAAGTGTCCAAGTTGATTCTTTAGTTCAGTTGTTCTTTATCACCTCCTACGTTTCTCTGTTCTGAGGAATCTTGCTAAATCGTCTCCTCCTTCCTCTTTTTGGCAACTGAGGTCCTTTTTAGCTCATATTTCTAATAATAGCAATCATTTTCTGAGCACCTACTCTGTGTCCAGGAACAATGTGTATACTCATTTGTTTCTACCTCAAAATTCCTACAAATAAATTTCGTTCCGCCAATTTTATAGCTAAAGAGACTTCCCCAAGGGTGGGTGCATCGTCAGTTAGCAACTGAGACACGATGATGTTTCGCTGATCTGACTTCAGACTGGGTGTGACTTTTCTGCTCCTTGCCTGTGTGTGAGGAGACGGGTGGTGAGGCAGGAGATGGTAGGGAGGTGGGTGGTGCAAAAGGAGAGGATGTGATTCAGATAGGAAATAGCAAGTGAACAAACTGCTGTGATTCTTTGAAATGATAGCTTGTGTGGTTCCTATTAAGGGTGTGTTGGAAGCATCCTTAAGAGGTTTGCAGGGATAACTTAGGTGACGGCTGGGATGGATGTTGTTGGTACTGGTCAGAATTTCTTCTCTCCTTCCTCCATTTTGAATGAGGGAAAAATGTAATATATTTAGAACCAGCCAGCTGGCCTCAGTGTAGAGGATGCCAGCGTGGTTGGCAGAGTGCAAAGCGTGCCGTGGGCAGTTGGTGGGGCCTGGTCTGTAGGGCAGCCTCCACTCCCTGAGGCGGCGTTGACCTTGAGCGTATCCTGCGCTGAGCTCTTCGAGCTTGCTTGGTGCTGGTTGACCCTGACTCCCTGGTCCTCTACAAAGACCGCTAGGGTGTTGGCCTCAATCTTTTCCATCCTCTTCTCCGTGGCTGGGGAATTTGATGAGGTTGTAGTGGTGGAAACTGTTTCTCCATGGGGGAGCTTTTCCAAGGGTACATGGGTTGCTACTGCCGTCCCAGGGGCTAGTGCCAAGGAAAAGTGAGTGACCATGGATTTCTCTGGCCGCAAATGCCTTTCAGCACCGGTTTCTTGACCTTCAAAGACAGCTTTGGCTTTGATTTTGCTGAGAGGTGTGGTGTCAGGGGTTTCCTTTTTTGCTTTCAATACCATCTTCCTAAAAGGATCTCTCGGTCCCAGATGTTTTCTCTCTTTTGGGATCAGTTGCCCCAAACGCAGTCAACAGAAATGAAGTAAATAAAAGATGGACATTGCTTTTTAGGAGGTTCTGAAGCAGAGCAAATTCTTAAGAAAAAAATATAAACCTTCAAAATGTAGCAACCTGCAAAAGAGCAAATTGTTTACAATAAGAGCCACTTAATAGAACTCATCCTCAAATTTACTCTTCCTGCAGGAGACCCACTGGGTCACTCATTATGAAGGAGTATGAGATGCAAAGTAGATTGATTGACATCTAATTCCTGGGAAGATGACAAAAATGGCTTATCAATAAACTTCTATAAAACCAGGGAAGCAAATGAAATGCAGATCTGACAAATTAGCCTTGGGATTAGTGCACAGTGGGATCTCTTTTGGCATTTAGTTTTGCCTCTTGCCTGGATAAAAATCCTACCGGGAGTCACTGCTGCTCTAGCCTTTGCAGGGTGGCATCAAAAAAGAAATGCAATGACATTACAGAATTCACAGGCTTTGCTTTCAAAGCAGCAGTTTGAAAAATAAATTTGTGTGTTAGACATTAAGATGAAGTTTAATACCTACTTGTTAGAAACCTTTGAAGAGAGAAAATGGGATACTTTGTTCTGGAATAGATCACTTGCTTGAATTTGACATTACTTTTATCACATTTCCTTTGAAAGATGTTTCTGACTTAACACTTGACCTCCTTGAAAAGATAAAAGTCCTATAGCCTATTGACAAAAATGTGTGTTTGTGTAAATGAAATACATTCCGTAATCACAGAAATACGCTGCAGCAGCTTCAAGACTAGATGGTTTAAAACAAATTTCAAAAATGCAAGCTTGAAACTCTCCATTTCTAAACATGTTTGCAAGTATAGCGTGTATCAGTAGTTACGGTACACGCACAATGCCTTTACACAATAAGTCGTATTGTCATTTCTTTGCTTTATTAATTTTTAGAATAAAACAGAAACTAACTTAAATGGATGTTCATGTTTTATGTGTTTGGGGCAAGGAACAGAGAACAAAATCAGCATTTTTCTATCATAATTTTTTAAAATTTGAGTGAAACATCGGAGTTGTTCTAATGAAACATCTGGGAAGATATATTTTTAGAAAATTCTTGATGCCCGGTTCTTCTCCCAGCACTGCTGATATAAACTGGTCTGCGGTGGGGTACTGGGGCTCCCAAGTGATGCCTTCAAATCAAGCTGAAAGGCTGAGAACCAGTGTGCTAGAGGTTTTTTATTATTATCTGTAGCAATGTGGTGTTTCTCAAAGTTGGGGGACCATCATCTGCGTTTAATTAGACATTTACACTGTATTATAAACCAGAATCACCAGGAGGGTTTGCTGGGTCCCACCCTGGAGAGTCTGATTCCATAAGTAGGGGTGAGGCCTGATGCTTTGCCTTTCTAGCAAGTTCTCAGGTGATGCTGATACAGCTGTTCCTGGGACCACAATTTGAGAGCCACTCTCTTAAACAGACCTCATCACAGAATTGCCTAGGTCCTCTTTTAAAAATACTATCCTGGGACTTCCCTGGTGGTGCAGTGGTTAAGAGTCCCGTGCTCCCAATGCAGGGGGCCTGGGTTCGATCCCTGGTCAGGTAACTAGATCCCACATGCATGCTGCAACTAAGAGTTCGCATGCCACAACTAAGGAGCCCGCCTGCCACAACTAAGGAGCCTGCAAGCCACAACTAAGGAGCCCGCCTGCCACAACTAAGGAGGCTGCAAGCCACAACTATGGAGCCCGCCTGCCCCTGCTAAGACCTGGATCAACCAAATAACTAACTAACTAAATAAATAAAATATTTAAAAACAAAAAAACAAACAAAAACACTATCCAAGTGAATCTTCTTCCTCCACCCCGGGAGATCTTGACTCAGCAGAAGGGGGACACATTTGTGTTTTCAACTGGCACCTCTAGTCATCTGACTTTCATTGGTTTGGGAAATATTGCAATAGTGTGATGGTATCTACATAGTTGACACAGATATGATGTTCTATGTGGTCTAAACTCAAATATCAAATCAGCGATGTAATGGACTGAAGTTTGTGTCCCCGTAAAATTCATATGCTGAAACCCTACCCCCTCATGTGATGGTATTAGGAGGGGGGGTCCTGGCAGATGATTAGGGTTAGTTGGCATCATGAGGGTGGGGCCCCCATGATGGGATTAGTGCCCTTATAAGAACCTCTCTGCCATGTGGGGATACAACAAGGAATGGGCAGTCTGCAACCCAGAAGAGGGTCCTCACCAGAACCCACCCATGCCAGCACCCTGGTCTGGGACTTCCAGGCTCCAGAACTGTGAGAAATGTTTCTGTTGTTTATAACCCACCCAATTTGTGGTATTTTGCTATAACAGCCTGAGCCAAGACACATGATATTCAAAGGAAAGTGGAGGCTCATATTATCTTTCTACCATCTTTTTGGTCAAAGGCATATATTCCAGTGAGAACTCCTCAATGGTATCACCATTAAGGGAGTGATGATACTGATGATCAGATGCACATGAGGTTTAATGAAAGAAGTTTCTCCTGATGGTGGGGCCTGTGTCTAATTTCCTCATCCCCATACCCCCCACCACTTCCAGAGTGCCTGGGCTGTAGCAGGGCTACCTGTGAGTTTGTCACACACAAAAGTGCTCTGGTATTTATGTCATGCTGTGTAATATAATAGCTTGTCTTTGCAAAACACGTTATTAGCAACCTGCATATGAGTTGGCTTAACCAGTCCTTAGACTCAGGATTCAACATTATCTTCATTTTACACAGGCATGAGGGAGGCTAGAACATCCGTCCCTTGAGGCTTAGGGATCGTGTGCCCACTGGTCCAGGACTTGTGTATCAAGCCCAGTGGCTTTCCCTCTGCCTCACAGCAAGGGTCTAAGCTCTGTGTTCTAAGCTCTGAAGGGGTATCTCTTTTTGTAACACTGGGTTATACAGTGTTTTATATATATATACACACACACACATACTTATATACATACATACATTTGGGATTAAATGTAATAAAAAAATTTAAAAAAGATTAAAAAAGATTAAAATAAAAGATAAAAAAGATTAAAAAATACCTTTTATCAGTGTTTCATACACTATGATGTATTTAGTATACTCATCCATTAAATTTTTTCAAAAGAGTTCATATCATATATATTAGGAATAATGTGACAGTAGCATATTAGATCCAGGATTTTACTGATATTAGTTTACCAGTATGTTATCAATTGTACCAATATTATCCCTGAGGCTGAAGTAGATATTTAGGTTTTTAAAAAGTGATCTATTTTAAGGAATTAAGAAATAGTAATGTAGACATTACTTTGATACAACAAAAATTGTGTAAATGTTAAGGTTTGGGGAGTACTTTCTTGAAGAGTAATATTTTATTTAGATGATATAGTCTTTTATAGTATTTAGATTGTCAAATAATTTATGTGTGCAATACTTACAGAGGAAAATCCAGACTTCTCGATATTGTCTTGAATTGTATGTGTGTGTGTGTGTGTGTGTGTGTGTGTGTATAATTTCTCTTTTGATTCTAGAGGTGGTGTTATAAGGAGCTTTATGAAATGGCCGTGATTCACTACAAATCTTTTTGTAAAAAATTTCAATGAAAACAGTAAGTTTTCTTTTTTTAGGCAAAGAAGTTTTTTTTATAATCAAGACAATATATTCTTTGAAAGAGGTATTTCTTGACATTTATAGTGTTGGTGATGAGGTTATAATTTCCATTGTAATGAGATGCTTTTTTTTTTTTTTTTTTTTCCAGTACGCGGGCCTCTCACCGTTGTGGCCTCTCCCGTTGCGGAGCACAGGATCCGGACGCGCAGGCCCAGCGGCCATGGCTCACGGGGCAGCCACTCCGCGGCATGTGGGATCTTCCCGACCGGGGCACGAACCCGTGTCCCCTGCCTCGGCAGGCGGACTCTTAACCACTGCACCACCAGGGAAGCCCGAGATGCTTTTTAATAACACATAACCCCTAATGCAGAGAGCAGCACAACTTCTCACAAGCTGTATCACGGTGACTATTTCCTAGCAAGGTCTAGGAGACTCCGAACAGGTAACATTTTCACTTGGCAATCCCAGTGGCCTTTAGTCCATGGGTATGCCCTCATCCAAGCCTTTTCAAACTCGGTGTGCACAGACCAGGATGCTTTGAGCCCAAATCCTGGATTTGCTTGTTTGTTTGTTTTTATTTCAGCGAATGGTTAACTGTGAATAACGGTTCTTGGCCTATTCTCATGAGTTTTTAGTGGTCAGAGCTGAGAACGAGCATGCGGTGATCAGACTGGATTTTGAGTTGGAAACACTCTTGGATTCTTTTCTAGTTTTTTGAGCAACATCACATGCAGAAGTATCGCTCCTGCTATGAGAGGGAGAAAGATTTCAGCTTGTGTGTGTGTGTGTGTGTGTGTGTTCTGGTTAGAAAATAATGCATACAACTAGTCAGAAATGTATAATACAGGAAAAGTTTAAGAGGAAATGCAAAAGAATCACTCATTCTTCCATGATTGTGTGTGGGCTTCTGTGCTATCACATCAGCAGTACCCCCTGTAGATATCACTGCCCACGACGTTTCCACCTAGCAGTGCAGCCCGAGTATTATAAGTTGTTCAAATATTCTTTAAAAACAGGGTTTTAATATTCTGCAGGTAGGAAAAATAAAGCTTTTGCATGGATTTTCAAAAGCCATTTAAACCTATCACTGAATTTGCATGGGTAAAGCCTTTGAGATATTATTAAACTGTGTTAAACAGAAGTATGAAGTATAGAAACTGTGACCCAGGAGTGCCCAGCACAAAGTTGGGGCATATTGTAGAGTTCAACCCATATTTATTAAATAACCAAGAAAAAACATCAGTGTAACAGAATAATTAATATAGCTTATTTGTAAGAGTTGTGACATATTAGATATACTGTGTAAGTACCTCCCATGATGTTAAAGGAATGTACTTATTGGTCTTAAGATGATCAGAGCAACTGGTCACAGGTTACGCCTTCCCTGTGTTGCAGTAACATAAGAGATTATGGTCCTATATGATCTTTATCACTGCATCACTCCTCGCTTACATCTCTGGCAGGTTTGGACTGTACCATAAATTTTGCAAAATTGCTCTTGTCTCTCCCACCTATAGTTTGACTTTCATGTTCGTTGGCTTTAAAAATGAATCATGGGAAGAAAACTATGGTGCCAAGCATCTGCCTCAATGTGTCAGAGTTTACGTTCTCAGTTAATGGCTGACGTACAGTCAGTAATACATAGTACGGGAAGTAACACACATCGGGATAAAACAATCTTTTGTGTGTGTGTGTGTCCTCATGGATTTGTTCAATATTTGCATTCCATCCCACTGGATATGATTTAGTGCGGTCTTTTAGATTTGTAGAATGCTAATAGCATTAAAGTGTTAAATGTACTTTTTCCAGTCATCACTTTGTGTTTATTTTGTTGCATATCTAGCTTAGCCCTGCAGCTATTTCTTTGTGCTTCTCGTTGACTTGGTTTTGTTCCTAAGGGGATCACCAGTTCCTTACCAGAGATGGTGGATGAGGTGTGACTTGTAGCCGCTGTACCTTCACTTCCCCTCCTGGATGGGTTTGGCTTTGCACAGCTGCCCTGTGGCTTTTCTGATGCAGTGATGGTTAACTTGAAGGCGCACAGCTGCTGACTCTCCTTTGATGTTTCCTGCTTCCCATGGCAGCTACCTTTCTTATTTCTGTTTTGAGAAATTAAGCAAGACCTGCCATTAAAGCAGCATTTTCTAACATAATTTATATTTGGGGTATTGTTATATTTGGGACATTCCTATCACGAAATAACCTCAAATCTTCTTAATCAGATTAGTCCCAAACTTCCAGGGAGTAACCCAAAGGTCATGATTTAGGATTGCCATCCTAAAAACCTATATGTAAGGAAAAGCAAGTCAGTTACCTTATTTGGGGTTTAAGTTCATTTAATTTACACATTGCTCTGGATAGTGGTGTAAAAAAAAGTAGTATTTGTTCTTCACATTCTGTGCATCTATATTTTTATGTTTTGGATGGAATGTTCCAAGCACTGTTTAAAAAAAAATTCGTCTGCAGACTGAAAGCAATCAGTTGCTGAAGAGCTAATGTGACATTGGCTTCAGGGTCTCTGACCGTAGATTGACTTTATCTACTCAGTTATGCTATGTGTTAAACATAATTACGTATAAATCTCTTACAGGAATATCGCACTTTTCTGGAAGAATTAGTCTTTAAGATCCCTCAGGAACTTAGAAATTTGGTTATGCAAATGTTTGCATTTATCACGACCGTGGCTTTAGCACTTGTGTGAGGGGAAAAAAATGTAAGTATAAATTTGAGAATTCCTTCTAGATATTCTGGAACAAAAGTCTCTATTGCAAAAGCAGAAAAGCGCTCCTAATTTCTGGTAGTTTGCAGTTTGAAACTCACATTGTAAAATCCACTCTGAAAACTCGTCTAGGCAGAGCTGTGTCTGGGTGTCCTTGTGCTGGAGCGGATTCATCCTTCTCTCTCGTCCTCGCGGTAAGCAGACTCTGCTCAGCATTTTTTCGAGTTAGTCCATCTGGTACAGCTGTCCCTTCGAAGGCCAGGCAGGGACAGTCGTGAATGTAAGTGAGCTAGTTAAGGTCTAGACAAAAGATGAGCAAGGGAAATATTTGCTATCTCATCTGGCCGCCCAGGCTTCACACTTTCTTAGTCTCCTTTGCACCAGTCTGCAAGCCATTTCCATCTACAATTGGGATACGAATCTCACACATAAGTTCCCAGAGCCAGACGTGGGCACCTAAACAAGAAGGTTTTTCACAAGCAGAATTTCAGCTTGTTCGCATTTGTCTGCATTAGAAAACACAGATTGGTCTGAACATGTTTCTGGAGAGTCTGATTCTATTATTTCAACTTACCCTACCGTCAAATTAAAGATATGCTAGGAAGTTCTTGCGAATAATTCCAAGATATTGAGTCTTGTGACTACCACTGAACTATTTCTGTGGTGGTCCCTGGTCTATGGGTAATACTTTCCTGGTGCTCAGAAACTGGTCTCTATGGAGACCAGATCTAGGAATGATTTACCTTAGCATGATACATTTGTAGAGCCAGATTCTTTTTTACCTGGTAAATGCATAGTTATTTCATAAATCCAGCCATGAAAATATTCTATGTGGCTGAAATGGTATTTCCAACTAGGCACAAATATTATAATTATGGGAGTGATTAATCTTGTATCCATCAATATATTTGTCACACAGATGCATGAAAAGAACTGTCAATTCAGTGGAAAAAATCATCTCATTAGCAATTTGGGTTGAGACAGGAAAAGGAAAGGTGTCCTTGGCTTACTCAGGGAAAACAGGTATTCTGCAGATAGAACTTGAACCCACAATAATTATTCCAACACATCTTACCATAAAGAGTCTAGTTTACTTCTTAAATATTCCACTGAAACAACTGAGTGCGAACATATTCATTTTATAGAAAAAATAAGAATAAATTTCTCAGATGGCCCAACTCAAATGGAAAGCCAGTTTCTGGTCTTGAGTCTAAGAATTACATTTCTTAGTATTAAGAAAAAGAACATGGGCTACAGAAAGCTCATAGGCTTAGATCTCCAAGGGACACTGAAATAATGAAAGAGAAGTGATTTTTATGATTTGGAGTATAGAGAAAAGATACAACAATGCAAGGAGAGTAGAAAACAGGGTTTGTAATGTGACTTAAAAAAAAGAAAATCATAGGCTTTTTTTTAGCCACTTTTTTTCAACATATTGATTACATCTTTGTGTGGTTGTGATTCTGGTACAAATGGCAGTTTTTTTACTTTTCTGTACCCGTCCCCAGTTGATTGCCACTCTTACTTCCTGGGGTTTTGCTGGAATCTCTCTGTCATACAAGAGGAGGAGAGGGGACAGAGCCTCTCGTGCTGAAATTGCGTTTATTCTGCTCTAGGAAGTAATGAAAAGTTCCATCTAACTGCTACGATGCAATTACAGGACTGTCCATCTGGCCTGAAATATAGAGTAAGTTTTCATTTTGCCTTGAGGGAGACTCCTGAGGGGAATTATTTTCCTGATGAAATTGTATCCGCAGTTCTTGTGGATTTTAAAGAAACACTGAAGTAAATCTAACCTACCGTCCACCAAAACAGAGTGTTGGAGATCACTGGAATGAGGTTGGATTTCCCAGGTTAATTTTGAACAATCAGTTACATAAATGAGATTTGTGGGCCTGGAAAAGTCCATTTTACTCATTTCCACGACTTTAGGAAAATCCATTTGGTTCATTGTCCTGAATATCAGCCCACTTTACCTGTGGGCTCAGTGGGAGAAACGTATTTTCCTCTAAAGAAGAACACAGGTTCTACCTGGCTAGTTTTCTTTGCATGGATTGTATATTGATTTATATTTTAATGAAACTTTGGCTGGTCTACTAAATGTAAATTTCTCGGAGACACGGTGTTAATCTGTATTTAAGGCATGTATCCTAAGGTTAAATCTGGCATGAAAGGCAATTGAGATTACCAGAGTGCTTGGTTCAGTGAGTTGAGGGGCAGAGCAGTAGCGCAAATCTAATTTTACAAGGAAATTGCTGAAAGAATTGATGTAATAGAATGGATATAACAGAGCAAGGTATTTAAAATTTGCATGCTCAGGTGGGTAATAAGCTGTTAGAAATGATCTCTGGTCGCTGAAAAAGGCCCATTTGCTCAAAACACACTACTGTTTTTTGATAGCCATGAGCCAGGCTATTAACTTGGCCTTTTTTCAATTTGATTTTTTACTATTAAGGTGACTTTACTTCAAGCATATTTTATTTTGAAGGCCCCAAAGGAAGTGTCTGTGTGCATGCATGCATTTGAATATGGATTTTCTCCCTCGCTCTGTATACGTATTCCATCTATACACACGAGGAATGCTGGTGTTAGGGGAACTGGTTCTCCAGTTATAGTTTGTGAGTGTTTGGCCAAGAAGGATGTTCCACAGTACCGGCAGAGAGAATGTGAACCGACATGCAGTTTCATCACGTGTGTGTATATGTGTGTATTTACTGGAGGAAAATAAATGTCAATACACCATTTTATTATAAAATTAAAAAGGGAGTGCATTGCCATTCTCAGAATCTCTTTCTGCATTTAAAAATGTTTTTCAAAAGGGAAGAGAGTTGTTGATAGTAATATCTAGATTGCTTAAAAAAAAAAAAAAAAGTGCTGCAGAGTTTTGATTCCTGTTGCCAGAACCGTTCTGCAAGGTTGGTTTGTAGTTTAGTGGGATTGGCAAGGCAGCCCCACGTCGCCAAGCAAGGGGGCGAGTCTGCAGCCCACGCTCGGTCTTAGGTGAGTGAGTGATGGTCCCTCTCCATTGTTCTGACACCACCTGCAAACGGGCCAGTTGCTGCAGTGGTTTAGGTCCTCAGCAATCATCAGGGTAATGGCTGACCCTGGGAGCCTTGCAGATTTCAGAGTGACACACAGTGAAAGAAAATCCAGGCTCCAGTGGAGCAGGAATAATCCGAGATGGTCTGTGGTGAGGGGATTCCTCTTTGAATTTTCTGGAGGGACCTAAAAGCAAGAGAAATCAGGTTGATTAAATATTCCAGACAATTAATTAAATATTTACTGGGCTTTCGGCGTGAGCAGGTGGAGGCTTGCGGTGAGCGTTACTATTACGTTTATATTTGTGGTGTCCTGAGTGTCATCTTTCAAAAATAGCGTAAGTTCTAAAAGAATATTTTCAGGAAGATGTGATGAGTTTAGAATGATTAATCATCATTAATAATGATCAGTCATAATGATGATTCTAGTTTAGAATGTTAAATAACATTAAAAGGGCAAATTAAACATCAGGAAATACAATGGATTCATTTCTAATAACTTACAGACCTCTCGATGGTTAATGCACAAAAGGATTTTTCTGGTCATCCCTCTTCCACCGCCAAAGTTTACCAATAAGATACTTTTTTTTTTTTTTTTTGCGGTACGTGGGCCTCTTACTGTTGTGGCCTCTCCCGTTGCGGAGCGCAGGCTCCGGACGCGCAGGCTCAGCGGCCATGGCTCCGCGGCAGGTGGGATCTTCCTGGACCAGGGCACGAACCAGTGTCCCCTGCATCGGCAGGCGGACTCTCAACCACTGCGCCACTAGGGAAGCCCTAAGATACTTTTTGATAGTGGTATTCCTGTTCTGAGAATGATCTTAGTTGATTATAAAGGAATTTTTACTAATTTAGTTGGTGACCCTGACATTTTACACTAATAAGGGAGCAGACATAGTGATTTTATTTAGTAGATGACACTTCCCGTAAGTGCTAAAGCTACCTGGGCGCTGACTCTTGAATGTAGAGTCGCAGCCTGTCCCCAAAGTGAGTCATTTGAAAATAAAAAACGCCCAGCTGCCCAGGTCCCTGGCAAAAGGAACACTGTGATGTCAGGAATGCCTCACAAGGTGAATTTTAAGGATCGACCAATTCTCAGTACAGGTGAGCTCTGAAGGAGTATTGAAAGTTTGGAATGTTTCAGCAACTGGGGAAAACTCAAAAAATTATTGGGATGTACAGTTGGCAAGAGAGATAAAGGGAGGGCTGGATGCAACGTTCAAGTTGGAAAAAGTAGAGGTGAGCTCAGTGCTGAAAGCTGGCGCTGACCTTTGGCCTATGGTTTGCAGGGCACTGGGAAAACACACCCCCTTCCTCCCCTCCCCCTCCCTCCCCTCCCACTTCCTTTGCACCAATCACATGCTGGCTCTTTGGAGGCAGGGAATTGAGAACAAGTTTTCCACCTAGGCTGTCTCAATAACAAACCCCATCAGTTATCAGACAGTACAGCTGTGGAAAGCAAGTTTTAACGTGGGGGGCTGTTCAGAGTGGGGTGCACAGGGCACAGTCCTGCTTAGGAAGAGAGGTCCTGCGGAGGCCCTCACAGTGTGTGGGGGAGCGACGGGTGATTGGAAGGTTCTAGCAACCTTGGTGGCAAAATTGACTTTTCTTCCCTAAGTGTCTCAGAGGGCGAGGAAAGGATGCTGCATGCTGTGGGTTGAATTTGGGTCCCCTCCAAATTCAGATGTTGAAGGCTTCAGAGTGTGACCTCATTTGGAAATGTGGTCCTTGCAGATGTATTAGTTAAGATCAGGCCCTATTGCAGCAGGGTGGGCCCCTAATCCAATATGACTGGTACCCTTTTAAAAAGGGGGCATTGGACACAGACATGCACACAGGGCGAATGTCATGTGAACATCAAGATAGAGGGGAGGTGAAGCTTCCACAAGCCAAGGAACACCAAACATTGCCTGAAAACCACCGGAAACAAGGGGAGGGGCATAGAACCAATTTCCCTCCCAGCCCCAAGAGGCACCAACCTGCTCTCAAGTTTGGTATCGTTTGAATCAGCGAGCTTTGAATTTCATACGGTTAAGACGTGTGTATAAAGAAGAAGTTGTGCTCGGTGGCTGAGTTAAAAACTGAGTTTGTAAGTCAGTTGTTTAATAGTGGTAGGTTCACTGTGTTTTGAGAGGTTTATTGTACATTTGTCCATATTTCAGCATCAAGCTTTGCTCTTCACGGCTCTTACCAGTGATACAGCACAACACCCATCCTTCACGTTTCGAGAGACTTACTTCAAGTGGAGCATCTTTCATGTCTGTCGCTGGAACAAACCCCACAAATGGATCTCCAGGAACAAAGCACGCGGCTTTCTTCACTAACCTTCGCACTGGGGCCAGAAAGCTAAAAATCTAAAGATACCAGTGCCTCTTCAGGCCTTGCTTTGGCCAGAACCCCTCTCTGTTGAATCCTGACATCTTCACAGAAAGTAGTTTTCTGTAAGACACTGTTATATAACACACTAACTATGAACTCATTAATATTCATGTGCATCTATAAAATTGCAGTTGTCCTTTTGTCCATTAACCAATCTAAAGAAAAAGGAAGAGGGAGAAAGGGGAAGGAGGAGGAAGTTTGAGCTTTTTTGTTTGTTTGTTTTTTAGTTTGAAAATGAGAGGACAGGCAAGGATGAGAGTCTGGGGTACCACAAGTCCTCTCTCTGTGCGGCTTGAAAGAAACTGACATGAAAGAGAATGTCGTCATAACTTGTCTTTATGTCCAATTAGATAATGCCAAAGCCCACCTCCTGCTTGCAGGTACCTTGCTGAAATGTCCTGCAGGTCCGGAGGGATGAGTCAGGGCAGCCAGCTAGCTGACTGCATAGGTTGTGATTCTGATCTGAGAAGAGATGAAGTTAGAGCGCAAGAGGTTCAAATCACTCCGGTCACCTAAGAGTTCCTTGAATCCAGAGTGAGATAAAGGTGTACCGAAGACTAAAAAATGAACCTCCTCTCCTCTAATTCTGTGCAACAGAAGATGGCAGAGATTTGAAAGGTGATGTCTGCAAAAAGGAAAGTACTAACTGTTTTTGCTGACAGTGCATTTGTATTAATAGTAACCTAGTTGTTACAGTTACCAGGTTCTTCTTAAAGTATCAGTTGGAAAATGTCTGGAGTCTGAGTAGCCATCCCTAGGGTGTCGTTCATCAGATAAAGGAACAAAATTGTTATAGTTTGTCCTAATCCAGTCAGGCTGCTATAACAAAATACCATAGACTGGGTGGTTTATAAAGGACAGAAATTTATTTCTCGTAGTTCTGGAGGCTGGAAATCTACGATCAAGTTGCTGGCAGATTTGGTGTTTGGAGAGATCCTGATTCCTGGTTTTTGCTGTGCTCTTACCTGGTGGGAGGGGAGAGGGAGCTCTCTTTTATAAGAGCACTAATCCCATCATGAGTGTTCTATCCTCGTGACCTCATCACCCCCAAAGACCCCACTTTCTAATAAAAAAATCACATCGGGAGTTAGAGTTTCAACATATGAATTTGGTGATGGGGGTGGGACACAAACATTCGTCTATTGCATAGTTAGAAGAGAAGACAAATATTCACATATGCTGATGCTGTCATTTTTCCCATTTGATTTTGAGGAAGATCATAGAAAGGGAAATTGGTAAGGTAGAACCTAAAGGAATGCAATTCAGGAAAGCAAGTGACTTTTGAACTGAGGAAAGGGGGTTCTGTGTGTATTCAGCAAAATGGATTTTGGACAGTAATCTCCGCCCTCCCCCTCCCCCGTCCTCCCCACGCTGAGAAGCAAAACGCTGAACAATAGTTCTTATTCAATGAAAATAGTTGGGGCAAAAATCCTTAAGACTTCCTTTTCTTATGGAAATACTATAAAGGAACAAGTTGCAAAATACCTTTATTACCCTACACTACATTTTAATATCTCTTAGTTATTTGTCCAGGATTTTAAGAGCACTGAGGATGTTCCAGTTGCAGGCCTGCATGAGCAGTTGTGCAGAGACCCAGAGCAGATGCAGAGCGACATCTATAATTGCGTTGGGTTGTTAGTTCACTGCACAGGCGAGAATGTTCAGGGAAGAAAAAAAGCCCCTGAGACTCTCTCTTAGCTCTTTAATTATTAGAGTTTTTGTAAGATTGTAGAAGCATGCCTTCTCTGACAATGTTAAATTTATAAATTTCAAGGCTGGGAAAACTTTTCTTAAAGGTTTTTCTCAGCCTTTTAGAAAGATAGCAGTTGGGCTCATGCTGTGTTAGCATTTGCCTTTAAAGTAAAACTAAGCTTGTGGGTGTTAGAATCAAGATGCTGCGGGACATGTAAGATTTAATAAATATTTTTCATGAAATAAGGGGGGAAGGATTGAAGGGGCCAGATAAAGGAAAGTTTATGTCCTTTATTAGGCTGACCATATACTTTAGCTTCTAAACGTGTTCAGCTTTTAAAAACATTTCATTTTAAGATAATTTCAAACACATAGAAAATTTACCAAAAAGAAAAAGTTATAAAGAGCTCCTGTTTTCTCTGTACTTAGGAGGGGTAGGATGAATGATTGCCGCGCCCGCCTCCAGATATGCAGGCTTTAATCCCTGGAGCCTGCGTCATCTCATACGGCAAAAACGGACCTTGCAGAGGTGGTTATCCTGGACTACCCAGGTTGGCCCTAAATGTCATCACAAGTGTCCTTGTAAGAGGGAGGCAGCAGTGGATTTGACCACAGAAGTGGAAATGACGTGACAACACAGGTCGAGGTGGAAGTGATGCCCTTTGAAGATGGAGGAAGGGGTCACAACCCAAGGGAAGCAGCAGCCGCTGGAAGCTGAAAAGACACAGGAATGGCTCTCCGCTCACAGCCCCCAGTGGGCCCAGCCCTGCTGACCCCTGACCGCTTGACTTCAGCCCACGGAAACCAACGTCAGACTTCTGGCTTCCAGAACCTGAAGAGAATAAATGTGAGTTGCTTGAAACCACTGTTTGTGGTAATTGGTTACAGCAACAATAGGAAATGAATAAACCCAGGTTCACTTCCTTTTTGTGTTGTTGTTTGATTTATTTTTAATTTAGTTTTTATTTTATATTATAGTTATACTCTATAGAGTATAGTATTAGTGTATAGTTGATTTGCAATGTTGTGTTTGTTTCAGGTGTACAGCAAAGTGATTCAGGGATACATGCATATATCCATTCTTTTTCAGATTCTTTTCCCATGTAGGTTATTACAGAATATTGAGTGGGGTTCCCTGTGCTGTACAGTGGGTTCCTGTGGTTATATCTATTTTATATATAGTAGTGCGTATCTGTTAATCCCAAACTCATTTGTGCCTCTCCCGCACCTTTCCAGATTCACTTACTTAGAATGTGCTGCCCATTTGCTTTTTTGTTCTTCTCTTATGTGCACCTATAAGCTTTATTATTGTTGTTATTGTGAACCGTCCGAGCGGCAAACGAGCACTTTTCCATAGTGAAAGAGGAATGACGAGAAGTAGAAACCAGGACTACTCTGGGAAAACCAGAAGTTCTGTCACCCACCAGCACTATTCTTGTTGTTCTACTGCCGGGGCCAGTGGACGGTCCCAGCTCTGTGAACGTGCACTTCAGAAGTTCTACCAGCCGTGTGCTTTGTGCCTCTTCTCTGGGACCCTGTACAAGCAGCCCTCCTTCCTGCCTGTGTGCGGTTGTCTGGGCGCAGCCTCAGGACCTGGCCTGGTCCCCCCTTCCCCCAGCCTGACCTGCCATCATGTCATCTTTGCTGTTTTAGTTTCCTGAACAAGCTGGCTCCTTTTCACTGCAGACCTTCCCACACCTTATACCCACCCCTCCACTTACCTGGAGAACTTCTTACCTGGAGAGCTCCATCCCCCACTCAAGGAAACCTTCCCGTGCACCCCAGCTCTCCGCCACTGCCACAGTCTCCATCTACTAGTCTCAAGTTCCCTGTTTCATGCATTTACCTTGTGCTTTTTGGTGTAACATTGATCACAATTACTCTTCCTTCATCATGTGTGTGTGTGGCATGCTGGCGAGACGAAATTAGAAGAAAAATCCCTTATCTCCTAAAACTCTGGGCGTGGGCAGGAGATCACCCTGAAGCAGGTTTCCCTAACTGTGGGAGAAATCATTCAACTTCCTCCCCTTAGCCACGTGGAGGTGACCCAAGTAACCCCCTGCCCCACCCCAGACTGGGCAAGTGATGGGGGAGCCCAACAGGTGAATCATCCTTTCGGAGGTTTTCTTCTGTCTTAAGCAGACGCTGTTCTTCCTTTGGGAATTTTTAACGTCAGGGAAAGGAGACAGGGATTTTCGTAAGGAGCAGGAAAGCCTTTGGGAGGGAGGGGACTGCGGCCCCTGCAACAGCCTCTTCTTTCAAAGAGGGAGACACTACGGGGCAAGCAGTGGGGCCCAGATGTGGCCCACTGACAGCACCCCAACTGAGGATGGGAGACGCGCAGTGGGTACGAGTTAAAAATATTCTCAGCAACCATTTTTGCCAGAAGCTGGAGCCACATATGCACCCAACCATCTGACCCAGACTGATGCTTTGGGGACGAAGGACGGGGTGCCAGAGGGTGAAATGAAAGAAAGCGATGCCTACAACCCTAGAGGCGGAGCCGGGGGCTCCCCGCCTGCCCACGCTGGCAGGGAGACGAGGCTGGTCTGGCATCTGGGAATGCGTAAGGATGCTCACGGGCTTCGCTGGGAAGTGTAAGCATCACTGTATTTACCTCCCCACCTAGTGAGAGTGGATCACACCAGAGAGATGTGATCGTCGGTTCTAATGTCTGCTTAGACTGGAAATATCTCGAGGGCAGTGGCCATGCTTATTTATTTGAGTTCTTTCCTAGTCCCAGCACTGCCTGGTATGATGCTTTTGTTGAATGAATGAAATGACACCAAATTAAAAACATCCATTCAAATATCAACTTCTCCACAGAGCTTCACAAGTAAACTCACCATCTCCATTCAGTTCAGTAAGTATGCAGGGACTAACATCCCTCCCTCCATCCGTCTATCCATCCTTCCTTTCATCCATCTACCTACCTATCTATCCATCTACCGACAGGGTGAAAATATATGTATGGATAAATAGCACACACATATAATATCTGTCCCCAGTACTATTTTGAAATCCTCCATATTATATCGAACTACTTTTCTTCCGTCTCCTTGACCAACTTCGCCAGCAGACTACCGGTTCTCTGGTGGGATCATTCCTGTTCTTTTTTAAAAATTGCACTGCTTTACAACATTTTCAAGTCAAAAGCTCCTCTTTTAATGTAAAAATGAAAAGTCCCTCTTCTCCCTTTCTCACAACAGGAGCTGTATTCTCAGTGTCCTTTAAGAAAACAGGTGGAAGCTCTGAAGTTCCACTGGGTTCCCGGTTCGTGGTTTGGGAACCACTGCTTGATCATATCGCAGAGGAACGTAAAATTCTCTGCCCACAGACAGGCATCCACGTGAGAAGACTTGGCATCCTCTTCCTTGATGTGATGTTGGGAAACTCCACCTCCACCCCGTTGCCTTCCCTTTAACTGGAGGGAAAAAGAAGTCCTTAGCTTGCATTCACTCTCCGTGGTTAGTGTTTGCTGCGCCATCCGGGTTGGATAGAGTTGTAGGGGGCAGGCCCAGGGATGACCCCATCATGAATAAAATAGTGAAGGCCCCCTGGGAGGGAAGAAATGGGGTGAGAAAGGGAGCTTGGAGGTGTCAGAGTTAGAGTTGGCCAAGTTCACGGGTTTGACCAGGGCGAGGGCTGCCCCTCCCTCTGCGAATGCTTTATAACTGTTTTTGGCGGACTGACGTGGAAGTTTGCATAAAATAGGCTTTTTAATGAGAACTGCCCTTGATCTTTTTCCAGGCCCACGATGGAAATTTTCAGTAAGAGAAAGTCTGTTTAATAAATGCATTTGGTAAACATTAAATCGACTTCACCCCAAGTATTTTTTACTTTTATGTAGCTTTGCACAATTAGTTCCATCTGGGAGGATTCACATTTTCTGGGAGTGGGAGTGAATGTCTTCTCTTTTATTCCCCGGGGAAGTCTGTGAAATCCCCAGTCTTTCTGGTTCCTTTAACCAGAAAGACTGAACTTCATGAAGTGATGGGGAGACGGGTGCTGCCTGTGATGAATCAGTAGCGGTTTCTGCGTGAATATTCAATTTTTAGCACTGACAACTGGCTTTTTGGCCGGAGAGTGCCTACCAGAAAGGACAGGACCTGCAGTGGATTAATAATCCAAAATCAGTGTTCCATCCCTTGAATAGCATTTCATTCTCCAGGTGTGCCTTTAGGAAACGATGGCCTTTGTCTGGGGGCGGGTTGTGTCTCTTTTTAAAATGACAAGAGGCACATTGGATGTGAGAAGAACCACAGGAGTCATCCAGGAGGCATGACCTCGTCCAAGGAGAAATCCCAAGTCAAAAACCTCCCAAGGACGCCTCACAGGTGGAGCCTCAAACACAAGGCATCATCTATCCCATGCTGCTTACTTGCACTGTGTTGGTAGAGAGAGTCTTAGCAATTCCAAGCAATTCTCTTAGACTTAATTTGTTTTCCCAGTGACAGGAAAATATTCACGTCCATGTCCAAACTCACAAAAGGAATCCAGGACTTCAGTGAAAACTGAAGAAAACGCTCCAGGATGACAGCCCCAACTCCAGCTGTGAAGAAGCCGAACATCTCTTAGTACATGAAAGGCGACTGTTGCGTGTTTTGGAGACAAGAATTTTGTTCCTCTTCACTCCTGATTGTGTCTTTGGTCCCATATAGAGGGCCCTTCAAATCATGGGGGATCCAGGTGAATACAGGAGCAGGTGGAGGCCGTGACCCATTTCTGGCTGTGGCCCAGGCCTCTGTACCACTTTCAGCCTGAGGAGACTAAGGGAATAACCCTTCCAGCTCCTGGGGTCCGTTAAAGTCTCAGGAGTTGCTTCCCAAGCATCGTGACTGTGTGTCCCACCACCTTATCCTCAGGTGACAGCCATCCCTAAGCTGAGCAGTGCCCTACAAGGCAGCCTGGCTTTAGAACTCAGACACACGGGGTGGCTGGACAACTTGACCCTTTCTTAGGGACTGCGATGGAGACCCACTGAGAGGGACCTGGGAGTTTTACAAGACGAAGAAACACACAGAGAACCGCAGGGTCCACGAGTCCATGAGTCCTGGTTACTGGTTAAACATTTTTTAACCTTGCTGTGTGTTTTGATGATCTACTGTTGCCTACGAATCTATCTCAAAACTTAGTGGTTTAAAGCAGCATGACTTCTCAGGATTCTATGGGTGAGGAACTCAGAGGTCCTGCCCCACCTGAGGCCAGCTGGGCTTGTTATCCCTGTGTCTGGACCGGGAGTGAACTGGGAGGGCCAATAGCGCTTTGCTCACAAGTCTGCCCCTCGACGCCCCCTCTCTCTCCCATGTCGTCTGGTCAGGCTTCTCACTGCTTGCCAGCTTGGGGGTGGTCAGACCTTTCGAAAGGTGATTGGCTTCTAAGAAGGAGGACAGAGAAGGCTTAAGAGCTTGGAAGAGACATAGCTTCACTCCTTCCACGTTTCGTTGCTCAAAGCAAGGTACAGGGCCAGTCGAAATTCAAGGGGAGAGGAAAAAGGTCCTACCTCTGCATGTTAAAGAATTGATGGTGGCCATCCTGGAGGACTGTCTATCTGCTCTGAACTGAATGTTCGTGTCCCCCCAAAATTCACATGTTGAAGCCCTAATCCTCTATGCAATGGTGTTTGAAAGTGGGGTCTTGGGGAGGTAGTTAGGGTGAGATTAATTCATGAGAGTGAGGACCTTGTGATGGAATTAGTACCTTCACAGAAAGAAGAGACACAGAGTCTTTCTCTCTGCCATGTGAGGACACAGCAAGAAGATGGCCATCTGCAAACCAGGAAGTGAATTCACCAGACACTGAATCTGCTGGTACCTTGACCTTGGACTTCCAGCCTCCAGAACTGTGAGAAATAAATGTTTGTTGTTTAAACTGTCCCATCTGTGGTATTTAGTTTTAACTGACACTCTATGTTTGCAGTAATACACCTCACCACCCCAGGTATCCTGAGCACAGCCCTCTCTCTTGCAAACTGACAGAGTCCACGTAACCCGTCGGTTTTCTTAGCTGGTAATTCTCCCTTGTGACCCAACCCCGTTTATTGGAGCCCTGATACAGGCAAGGATTTGGTGGGTGGGGCAGGGTCTACAAACATCACTGACCAGAGGCAGATCATACCCTAGTTGAGGATGTGTGAACAAAGATTTAAAAAATAACATGAGCTAACTTTTGAAACAAGGAAGCCTCAAAGCATGGAAGGAGTAAACAAAAGATGAGGCTACTTGAGAAGAAATTAAATAGGACACCCGTGAGAGGTTCCAGCAGAAAGTTAGGAGGACATGTCAGTATGTTTCTCTTCTATGTATTAGGAAAAGCTTTTTTTTTCTCTCTATTTTTAAAAAAAATGTTATTGAAGTATAGTTGATTTACAGTGCTCTGTTAATTTCTGATGTGCAGCTAAGGGACTCAGTTATACACATATATTCTTTTTCATATTCATTTTTCTTCATATTCTTTTCCATTATGGTCTATAACAGGGTATTAAATGTAGTTCCCTGTGCTACACAATAGGACTTTTTTGTTTATCCATCCTATATGTAATAGTTTGCATCCGCTAATCTCAAATTCTCGATCCATCCCTCCCCATCACCCACCCCCCCTACCAGGGAAAGCTCTTTAGGGATCACTTTTTTTTTTTTTTTTTTTGCGGTACGCGGGCCTCTCACTGTTGTGGCCTCTCCCGTTGCGGAGCACAGGCTCTGGACACGCAGGCTTAGCGGCCATGGCTCACGGGCCCAGCCGCTCCGTGGCATGTGGGATCTTCCCGGACCAGGGCATGAACCCGTGTCCCCTGCATCAGCAGGCGGACTCTCAACCACTAGCCACCAGGGAAGCCCGGGGATCACTTTTTAAGAGACCAAATTTCTTCACAGACTAGGGAACTAGGACTCATATCTTTTGAGGCTGAAAGTACAAGTCTCTTAGATTCAACCTGGCACTTAACCCTCCTTGCATGTGACAAATGGCATGGAGTGTCTTCTGTGGCCGGGCCCTGCTCTTGACAGTGGGAGCATAGAGTGAATAACACAAGACGGAGCAGGTAGTCCCTTCTCAGAGAGACTGCATTCGAACGGGAGAAGGGTACTTTCTTCTGTTATGGTCACGGCTCAATCAATGAAAACCACATTCGTTTCCTCTCCACCCCCTTCCCGCCTGCTTCCCGCAACTTCCCCAGACACACAAACCCACAGCACACAAAGGGCTCTGTACCACCCCCCTCCCCTCCCCCAGGGAGAGGAAAATGCCTTGTAACTCATTCCGCCGGTTCTTCTCCTCTCCTGCCTGGGCTCGCTTGTCACCAGCTACTTCCAGCTGAACTGCATGGAGCCTCTCTCAGCAGGCAAGTTCTTCTGGCTTCCCTCGAGGGGCAGAGCTTTGGGTGTATTTTGTTTTTGTTTGGAAGACCAGCTGCCGTCTGGTGGCCATATGTAGCCACCTTGGCTTCCCAGGAGCCACAGTAATGACAAGGCAGGGTTCATCGTACCATTTGCGTTTTCCATAGCTGGGCTAATTTGAAGAGATCTATTTTATTCTTCATGTGAAGAAGATGGGACCCTCAAGTCGGGTTAATGGACCATTATATTTTTCTGCCCTTCACACACCCAGGGAGCGTCTTCTCTGCTCTGCCTTTCAACGCCTCCCTTTATCCCGAGGCCCTAATTCAGGTCTAGGACTTGGTTCCTTCTACACCATCTATCAATCACTTTTGCTCTTTATGCAAACACAGACAGTTTTGTCATTATTCCAAAAATAGATGCTTTCAAGGAGGCTGGTAACCAGTTTATCTTGTTCTTTTCTATAGCTGTTTTCACTTGTAGCAGCGATAACAAGACGTACACACTATTTTTCAAGGCAGTAATATGGTTCTCTCACCAATATTAACAGCTCACCTTCTGGCCTTGTGCTTTACTCACCAGGGAGCATGATTATTTTTTTTTATTGCCTTGTAAAATAGCTGGCTTGTCACATTACAGCTTAATTGGGAACACAAAATAATCAATAATTTAAAATAAGACCACTGCCTATACAGGGACATGAATAAAGCAAGGCCCGGATTAGGTCCCTCTGGTGTCACTCAGGGGCTCGAGAATACTAGTGCTTTAAATAATATTTGGTGCCAAAGATGACTTCGAAACTTGTTCTGGAGTCGTTTCTGCCTCTAATTCCTTAGTAAAGATGGCTCAAATGGTTTTGTGTTTCTGTCAGCAGACTGAAAATTTCTTGTCATCACCGGGACTGGCATAGAGCAAAGAACAGATAAATGTCAAGAATCAAGAAAGCCCAGTGATTTTTTTTTTTTTTTTTTTGCGGTACGCGGGCCTCTCACTGTTGTGGCCTCTCTCGTTGCAGAGCACAGGCCCCGGACGCGCAGGCTCAGTGGCCATGGCTCACGGGCCCAGCCGCTCCGCGGCATGTGGGATCTTCCCGGACCGGGGCACGAGCCCGTGTCCCCTGCATCGGCAGGCTGACTCTAAACCACTGCGCCACCAGGGAGGCCCCCCCAGTGATTTCTTACAAACTTAGACCTTTTGGTCTGAGGACCAATGTCTGTCTCTGAAAGGATGAGGTTGGTCATTTAAAGGGCTGATCTCTGGAGAAAGGAAGAAAGGGTCTGGGGTGGATGGACTCCTCTTTCATTGTCTCCCTGTGTCAACTTGGCTAGATTGTGGTGCCCAGTTGTTTGGTCAACAATGACTGGCTACTGTATGTATATATATTTGTATGTAGATAGATGGTAGATAGGTAGATAGAAGTTGCTGTGAGGGTATTTTTCAGATGTGATTCACATTTATAATGCATTACAGATGAACTTATTTACAAAATAGAAACCGATTCAGAGACGTAGGAAGCAAACTTACGGTTACCAAAGGAGATGGTGGGGGGCAGTGGGAAAGATAAATTAGGAGTTTGGAATTACCACATACACACTGCTATATGTAAAAGAGATAACCAACAAGGACCTATTGTCTAGTACAGGGAACTATACTCAATATCTTGTAATAACCTATAATGGAAAAGATTCTGAAAAAAAAATGTATATATATGTGAGTCACTTTGCTGTACACTTGAAACGAACACAACATTGCAATTTAACTATACTTCAATTAAAAAAATTTTTTTTAATTTTACCATCTGTTGACTTTCAGTTAAGCAAGTTACCCCCTTACTCTGACGCTTACCTAATCAATTGAAGGTCTCAAGAGTCAACAATGAGGTTTCCCAGAGAAGAAGGAATTTTGCCTCAAGACTGTGGAATAGGAATCCCGCCTGCAATTCGATCCTGCCCTACAGATTGTAGTCTTACCAGCCCCCATATCACATGAGACAGTTCTTTAAAATAGCTCTCTCTATATATAGCTACATGTCCTAATAGTTCCATTTTTCAGGAGAACCCTGACTAATACACTATGATCTTGTTCTATTTTTAACTGTATCCATGTATTATTTTCTTTCTAAAAGTTTTTTACTGAAGTATAATTCATTTACAATGTTGTGTTAGTTTCAAGTGTGCAGCAAAATGATTCAGTTATGTATGTATAGGTACAGGTTATTCCATTATAGGTCATTACAAGATATTGAGTAGAGTTCCCTGTGCTATGCAGCAGGTCCTTGTTGTTTACCTGTTTTATATATAGTAGTGTGTGTATGTTAATCCCAAACTCCTAATTTATCCATGTCTTATTTTACTAAAAGAAGCTGCTGGATTTCAGGGTGTAGACAGATGTGAAGCAAACTCTTGGAAGCGTCTTCGTTCTGTCCCTGAACATGGAGACCGCCTGCGGCAGACACACTTCAGGCGTCCCTGGGGCAGTGTGGAGTGGTGTGTCACCTCGGGTATGCGCTAACCAGAATCCAATTCCTAACGTTGTGCTTGGCTCCCAAATTGTGTCAGTTGTCAAAATGTAAAATGCGGTTTAGTGATCATCTGGGGCCTGTTGCGTATTGTCAGGAAATCCTGAAGTTGCTGTCACGGAGTGTATGTGATATTGTTTCTACAAGCACCTGATGTTTTGAGGTGTAGGTATTATGGTTCAGGGTGCATCAAGAGACGATTTGCGTCTAACAGACGGAGGGGAAATCTAGCCATTTAACTAACTATGGGACCCTCACTTCTCTGGACCTCCTTCCTGCCTGAAAATGAGAAAGTTGCAAGTAAAGGATCGTTTAAATTCCTTCTCAAATTCTACAGAGCGAAAAGCCCCTGTGGACACCGTACTGCCCGGTCCAGCTGGTGCCCAGGACCTTTGCAGCCTGGAGCGACTCCTTTCTCTCTGAGTTTGTACCCACGTGACTGGGTGAGCTGAGGATGGAAGGGTGGTCCCGTCTTGGCCAGCGCCTCCACTCAGGGTGAGAAGCACAGATGAGCATGTTCGGCTGGAAATGGTGAGTCAGCCGGAGACGAGGTGGGAAACCAGAAACAGCCCTGAGGTCAGAGGGCTGAGGAAAACACCAAGAAGCTGGATGTGAAGCAGAGATTAGGGGAGAGCTGCCTGCGAGAGGAACGTGGATTTTGCACATCAGATGTCAACATGCACAATTGATGGTCTGGACCTTTCTGTGATGCAAATGGCTGACATGCCGTTACCTTGGAATTCTGGGTCAAGGCAGTGATTTCCACTGAGTGGCTGTTTTGTGCCGGGCACTTGGCATGCGTTACGTTATTTAATCTTTACAACAAACCTGTGAGGTTGGTGTTCTTTCCTGAGTTTTACAAGTGATGATCCTGAGGCCCAGATTGTTAAATAGCTCTTTCAGGATCGGAATATTAAACTGGGAAGTGGTGGAGCTAAGATTCTGACTGTGGTCTTTCTGACTTCAAAATCCAGAGACAGTCACTTATATACCTGAGCTCTGAATGATCGACTGATGAATGAATGAATGAACGCATATTTTGACTGGCTGGTTTGATAAATTACAACTAAATGACCCCATCCCTTGCATAACACATTTAGAAATAATTTTCACAGTTGCACTTAAGGGGATGGGGAGAGGCCTTTAACCAATGTGGGACTTTGGTGTTGCAGACTCTCTGAGGGCAGGAAGAACACAGAAGCATTTCTGTCTTTTTTAGTCTGAGAATTTAGCCAAACAAGCCTTGGGGAGCCGGTAAAGGGTTGGGAGGTGGTGGTTTTAGAGACGGCACAGAGCCACCCACATGAAAATGATGACTTCTCCAAATTCCTTGCCTTTTTCTACCCTGGGAATTGGTGGCAGGATCTCCCTGTTTAGCGCTGAGCTGACATGCCGGCAGATGAGATACATCCTCCGCTTCATCTCCTCGTTAGTCATGCGTGCCTGCTTTTATGAGTAATTTCTGAAGAAAGAATTCGTGACCACAGGGCCTGACTCAGGAGCAAGGGGTGTAGACAGACGGTGGCCCAGGTGCTGTTACCACAGGGGCCTCTCACCTGGGCCCACGGGAACAAAGAAAGCACCCTTCCTTACATATACACACACACTCACGCACTCAGAAACATACAGACACTCACACACACGCTCACATGTACACACACAGACACATGTAAATTCAAAATCACACACATTCACACACATACAGACGCACGTACACATATTCACAGACATACACACACACACACACTCAGAAACATACAGACACTCATATACACACACATACACACTCACACATTCACACGCATACATACACAAACACACATTCAGAAACATGGACACACACACAGGTACACACACACACTCGGAAACAAACACCCACATGCACACACTCAGAAACATACAGACATACACACATTCACACACATATACACCCTCGCACACATAGACACAATCCTCTTCTACAGAGAAAGCCTCTCTCTGAGAAATAGAGGTGGGCCCTTGTCTTGAGAGAGTCATTGCTAAGTTACACATCTTCCGCCAAACAAGAGAGAACTATGGGGAATGAGCTGGCCCCTTTGCAGCCCAGCCCTGATGCTCACACGATTGTCTTATAGGTCATGTTCCTGAACCACCCGGGGAGAAGGGCCCTGAGGACTGAGGTGCTTCACTGCTATGAGTCAAGCTGGGAGCCTGGGGACCCTGCGGGCAGCGTAGGCAGCATCCGGCCGGATCCAGTCCCGGCTCAGGAGCTGAGCAAGGGCAACCAGGGTGTGGACAGATCCTCTAGTTTTCTAAGTAGGAAATGTGCTCATTCTACACTTTGGGTATTTTTTAGGCGGGTTACAAAATGGGGCAAACTAATTTAAAAGTTTGAACTTACTACTGATTAGCTGTGTAAACTGATTAGTGATCCCAGTTTTGAAGAATTTCAATAGAAATAATTTGGGCTTTCTTTTAACGTTACAGAACACATTTTTCAGAGTGAAATGGATTGGACATAGTGCAGGAAGGGTGACCACACGCCTCCTCTCTCCTGTCTGGTTTGTCTGCAGGGTGACGGGCGGAGGATGCCTGGGAAAGGTGGTCAGAGGTATCTCCCCTGCTGGGATCCAGGCTGGAGTGGAGGATGGATAACAGCAACCCTGGCCTCCACCAAGGAGAGGCTGCGAGCACCCTCTCTCCCACTGTGAAAACTGAAAGTGTTGTCTCCAGATATGTCCCCTGGGGCAAAATTGGAAGACCCTGCTCTAGACCTGTTCCTTCATCTGCAGGCCAAGCGCACGGACGTTTCTTCTTGAAGGATTTGCCCGAGCAGCTGTGATCATCCAAACCACTATGGATTACATAGGAGAGACGACCTACTTTCCAACAAAAGCCATGTCAGACCCTGGTAACTGCACGGTCCCTTGGGGAGTCAGAAACATACAGACACGCAGAAGTCCCCCAGGGCTTCTGGAGCAGTCTCTCTTCCCTCACAGCAGAAAGGCCATCACGGATCTGCCAGGAAGGACTCCCGGAGGTGAGGCCCCTGTGAGCCGATTTAGGGCCTTGATACATCCCAGAGATGATGCTGATGGGGAGACCGACAGTCCATGTTTGCCAGGACATTCCTGGGGAATGAGCCCTGTGCTCTGGGAAGCCCCTTAGCTTAGGGCAATCTGGACGGTTGGTACCATGTAGCTTCTCTGTTAGGCTGTCTGTCAATCAAAATGGCTTTGGCTGCTAGATGATCATTTTAATTTTGAGACACTGTTGCTCCCCCAATCGGCAGCAAGAAAGGAGGAGTCCACAGAGCCAGCTTCTCCCCGGACTTTAGGGAGCAGCGGATATCCCAGGCTTGTTGCTGCAATTGTTTCTCTCCTTTGGGAAATCAGGGAGTTGCTAAGAGGTGAGGTGAGGTGAGCTTCCAAATAAGAGGGGGCAGGGTGGGAGTGGGACTGGGGTGGGGCCTGTTCTTGAGCTCTTGCTGAAACCAGCATCTGTCCATGCCAAGACCCAGGTGGTTTCTGTGGGCACCCAGGTCTGAGTGCTGGAGCCGACCGCATGTGTGTCAGTGTGCTCTGGAAAGTGATCTGTCAGCTGCCACAGGTGAGGATGCACAGTTGAGGATGGACAGGCGAGGGTGCCACAGGTGAGGATGGACAGGTGAGGATGACACAGGTAAGGATGGACAGGTGAGGGTGCCACAGGTGAGGCACGGGTGAGGGTGCCACAGGTAAGGATGGACAGGCGAGGATGCACAGGTGAGGGTGACACAGGTAAGGATGCCAAGGTGAGGATGCACAGGTGAGGATGACACAGGTAAGGACGCACAGGTGAGGAGGCACAGATGAGGATGACACACGTAAGGGTGCAAAGGTGAGGATGCACAGGTGAGGACGCACAGGTGAGGACGTCAGTCTTTGTGGTTGCGAGTCTTGTTGAAGCTGTGGTCGTGGAGGCTGGTGAACTGCTGCAGACACTTCCGACCTGAGGACCTGCTCTGTCCTCCTGCCTGCTGTTCGTGGCGTGGCCGTGCATCCAGTCCCACTGTGAGCACATTTGCTGCTTGTATCTCCCTTCCCTGTTTGTGGTTTTTTGTTTGTCTTAAATGTAAGCTTTTCTAGATTCCTTAAGTTTTAAAGGAAAAAAGTATTCTCTCTTTGAGGGAGAGATGATTGACTTTTCTCCCTTAAATTATGTAGATGGAGATATGTCTGCCCTTGGTTAGTCTCATGTCTACCAAGATGTCATTACTTACAGAAGAGCCTGGGGTTTTCAAGAATAGTAACATGGTAATTTGTCTTTCAAATACTGTTTTACTTATAGCAGCAATAACAGGAAATGTGTACTATTTTTCAGTGTTATAAACTGATTCATCCTTTGATATAAACAGCTTTATCTCATCTCATTGTTTATATCACATTCCTATTCCTCTGGAAAGAACAACATTTTTCCCCCTGAAAAGTAATATATTCTTGTCTAAGAATGGCTTAAATAAGTAACAGATGGTCTGTGTATGTGTGTGTGTGTGTGTGTGTGTGTGTGCCCTACTCCCACTCACTCTCAGCATTTGATCAGATATTAAAATCAGTATTTTTTGAAGCGTTTCATGTTCCTGAACTTACAGGTTTGTTTCCAACTTGGCTGCTTTTATTTATACGATGGTGGTGCTACTGGGATAGTTTTTAGAATATAGGTAATTGAATAAATTTATTTGCACTTGTCAAATAGAATATGCTTGAACAAATCTCTTTTCTGGTTCATAGTTACCCAGGATCGTCATGGGAAAGACAGGCCAGAACATTCAGCATGCCACGTGATCTTGGCCATAAAACAGAGACTGCTGTGTACCAAGCCCTCACCATGCGACTTATTTATAACTTAGCTCTAATGTTAAAATTTGTTCTGGGACCAGGACTGAATTTTTCTTGTCAACACAAGGTTTCATTCCTTGGCTTGGTTCAAGGGAAAGACTACAGATTAGAAGCCGGGAGATTTCCGCTGTTGTCTTGCTACTCTGTGAGTTAAGGCAAGTCCTGGGACCACCTCTTGTCTGTTTTCCTATTTACAGAAGGCTGATACCTTACCTACCGCAAGGATTGCTGTGAATGTAACATGAGGTAATAGTTATAAAGATGCTTTAAAAAGTCAAAAGCACTTTAAGCCTAAGGTATCAATATTTAGATATTAAAATGAAGCAATTAACTCTAGATGTTGCTTAATTATAGACTCACCTGTAAGACTGTAGTTGATAGGTTAGCCCTTGTTGTCAAATGACCTTCTTTCCAAAGATATAATTTCTTTGCAATGAGAGCTCCCATGAAAGAAACACAAATATGTGTGGGATTACTACTGCAAACTTCTGCAAACCGTCCCCCTGGAGCAGGGATTGGGGCTGCTTCATTTCTGCACTGGGACCGCACAATCCTTGAGCCTAGTAGGTACTTGAATGTACATTGAGCAAAAATGTGAATATTGTCATGGAAAAGCTACCCTAAGGTCCTTTACAAAAATCTTTGGATTACGAAGGTGATACACTTTTGTGCTCTCCATTTATCCATTTTTATCATGATAGAAATTCTCTTTTTTCCCCTGCTAGAAAGTTGAGATCATGATCCCTTATGTCAAAATCTTCTCTTTGCTTGTTTTTGTGGTCTGAAAGTAACATTTTTTCATTCATTACCAAGTTTACACATGATAAATGTAGAAAAATTGAAAAGTAAAGACATATAAAAAAGAAATAGTCACTCATTATCCCACAGGTGTCATAGAGACTGATCTTCAACATGTATTGGTAGCGTATTAAGAAAACAAGTCACGGACTTCCCTGGAGGCCCAGTGGTTAAAACTCTGAGCTTGCAGTGCAAGGGGCACGGGTTCGATCCCCGGTCAGGGAACTAAGATCCTGCATGCTGTGGGTGCGGCCAGAAAAAAAAGAAGAAAAAAAAAAAGGAAAATAAAAACAAGTTACATAACAATATTTATATATAATAGCAATTATGTTACTGAGTCCAAGCTCGTTATGCTGGCCGTGAGACAGGCCAATAAATCTGGCAATGAGGTTATGGGACAGGGAATAATGACTTTATTGGGAGTCTGAGAAGACGGCTAACTAATGTCTTAGAGAACCATCTTCCCTAAGTCAGAATTCAGGCTTCTTTTCTCCCAGAATGTGGAGGCGAGTGGTTGATTGTTGCAAACTTCTTGGTGTCACAATCCTTTGTTCTTGAGCAGTCCATGTAGGACAGGTCAGGATGTTCCTGTAAACGTCCAACAAGATAAATCTTGTTCTCTGCTCTGTAACTTTGTATCTCTATATGAATGGAAAAGTGTTATACCCTTAAAGGTCAGAGCCTTGAGAATTGGGCTATCCTGTATATTTCAGGCTCTAGGCAACATTCTTAACTGCAAGCAAAAGCAGTAGAATACAAAGGTTAAGCTAAAAGAAATAGATCCAATATGGAGTCCGATTTGTTCTTCCCTTTACAATTACATAAGGAAATATATATACATTTATATATGTATATGGATGTATATACGTAGATATACACTATCCATACGTGTATATCTACGTATGTGAATGGATAATAGAGATAGGATGGGTACATTTAAATGCACAGGTTATGTCTGGAGAGAAAGTGGGCAGGAGAAATTCAGAGAGAGAAATCCTTGTGGGCAGGAATGTTTGAGGATTTTATGGAGGGGGTTGGATTTGCGATGAGCCTGTTAGGACAGGCACACTTGCAATAAAGAGGGAAGATTGGGAAGCACGTCCTGGTGGGATGCAGCTTGTGAATGAATGTGTGGTGTGAAGCATTGGCATGCGGTGCCCAGGATGCGTGCAGCGTCTGCTCTCTCACGACCCTGGAGAGAGGGGAGAGTCGCTTGGAAAGCTGGACCGGGGAGACCTTGGGGGGATGAGAATGCCAATTTGAGGCACTGAAAGCTTTTGAGACGGCGAGTGAAATGAAAAATTAAGATTTCTTGCAGACCAGTCAGGCAGGGCTTAAGTGGAATGAATTGGAGCTGGGAGAGATGAGAGAGAGAGAGATGGCTTAGGAAAGGACTGTGCTAATCCAGATGTGAAATGATGGGGCATTGGAGGAGGAAAATGCCACTGGAAATGGATGGAATGGACAAAGGTAGAAGACATTCTGAAGAAGTGATGGAACCTGGTGCCTAATCAGATACAGACACACGGAAGAAGAGGGAATCTAAGGTAATAGCTACAAAGTCTGAAGCCCAGGTGACTGAAATGATACTATTGACAGAAGTAGGAAAGGGGGAAACTGCACTGTATATAAAAAAACTTGATTATTATATTTTTTACTGGAAAAGATCTAAATGTTGGGAGTTGGTATGTGGCTTAAATTTTCAAGATTCTAGAGCTCTGGTTTTTGGAAGTGTGATATAAAAATGCTGTAATGTGATATGTTGCTGCAAATTAGGTTTATTGATTTGGTATTGTCAAGAAATGTAACACCTCCAAAATAGGCAGACGAGTGAAAAAGATACCACTGGCAGATGTGGGTTGAACTGTGTGATTTTCTAGCACTGAAGCACTCAAAAAGCCAGCAGTGTTGATGCTGGTACAAATGATATTGAAAGCACCCTTTTCTTTTTCCAAGTCCGTGGGATAGGAAATCTATGTCCAGCTGGGCTCCCCACTCCTACCCCGTGTATTTATAATGCATGTGGTGGTTCTTAACGGCCTATGGGAGAGAGCAGATGACCCTCTTTTGTCAATAGGGTTTCAATACAATAAGATCTTGGTTTATTTTTGGCTCGGGGAGAGGAGGGTAATAACTAGAGGCTGTGATTTGAGGGCTCAGGACAAAAGGGCAGAGTGAATCAGGGATGACCGAGAGGAACAATCCGGCTTCCTTACTGGCTTCCTGGAGTGCTCATGACTTTTATCGCTCACGGCCCAATACAGTCTTCAGACGAACACAGCTGTCTTTTCATGGCAGGAATTGTGTTCGAGGATCTGGTGGGAGTTCGTGATTTTTCAGGATATTTGTGTTATTTGTAACCTTTTATTTTTTCTATCAGCTACTTTGCTGGGATCGCGTTGTAAAATAGTTTTCACGGATTAAATTACTATAAACTATGAAAAAGATACAAATTTAACATGTTTTAACTACTAAGTTTAGCTGCAAAACATTTAAAAACCATCTGTTCGCACAGTTATAATCACAATAAGAACTACTATGTTTTTATGATAAAAGAACCCAGATATTTGTTACTTTTATCTTTGCCTGAACATAGTTACTGGTCCTTTAAGAATTACACTTTAAAATCATCTAGGTAAATCGATTTCCTCTCTTTTGGTATTGATGAAAGAGTATTTCTGGCATTGTGAGAAGTAGGAAGGGAATATGTCCATTTTTAAAGTGAAATCTGCCTGTTCTCTTGTTTGGTGTTATTTATCGGTTACCAAAAAGTGGGCGATTTTGTTATATTAACCAGTTCTTTCATTTACAATTTTCTGAAATTTTGCCTGAAACAAGTCACAATTGACAACCATAAGATCATATTACGGACATTGGATCATGTCCAGAGCTCTCTGTGGAGCTGGGACATCTCTCCTGGGTCTCTTTTGCTCTAAGCCCGAGGGTGGGTGTGTCTCTGGCCTGTTCTAGAGAGGTCCACCACCCTCAGCTATGTCCCTCCAAAACCCGCTCTTGGCAAGGCTTTTGTCATCCTGGATTATCCTCTGATGAGCCAGCTCTTCCTTTGCACGTGTTTGTTTATTTCCTTATTTTGTATCTATTTCGAGTGTGATCTCAACTGGCGGCTTGGGGAACTAGCAAAGTTCTTCTCTTCTGCTGAAACTGATTCCCCGCGTGGAGACAGCTGAGTGGGTTGCTGGCCCTTCCCGCTGCGGGGGGAGCGTCTGCCACGTCGGCAGGAATGTGTACCCTGCGCAGCTGACGGAGTTGCCCCCTTTTCCGGAAATTGCCTCTTTGTTGCTGGTTGAAGAGGCCCTGGGCACTTAGGCCTCGGGGTGACTCCTCAGCAGAGCACAGGGATTTGGCATAGCATGGAGGAGAGGCAGTCCTCACACGTGCCTCCTCTGGGGCCCCCGTGTCCTGGGCTTTGTGGCGAAGACCTTAGGTTTTGGATGGCAGCCAGAAGATAGCCATGGACCCTGATGATCTACCCCCTGGTTTTCTGCTGACCAGTCCATTTGCTGCACTGGCCAGACATTCTCAGGATCACAGACACCGATGCCTCAGAATTCAGACAACCGGCTAACATGCTTAAAAACTTCTTAAATAAAAACATCTCAAATGTGACAAGCATCAACAGTTACAGAAGACAGAAAGTATTTTCTTCCCCCCATGTTTCAAGGTTGTCATCTACCATTTGCTCAACTCTGAAAGACAGAGATCACGCTTCCAAAACATTTCAATCTGTTACCATTGTCTATTTCTGGAAAAATATTTCATTTAAGAGGATTAATATACATTTGCTTTGATTACATAGAAAACCATTCAAAAGTATACAGGATTAATATCTAGACTCTCAATAGATATTCTTAAGGGATAATTCAAATGAATCCAATTAATCCAAGAGTCTAACCCCGAGTTACCACGGCTAATGGAGTATGTGTTTGGTATTCATCGTAATTTATCAGTAGGCAGAACCACCATTAAATTCACTAATAGCTTTAGTGTTAAGCTACAGATTAAATGTGTTCAAACTAATTAGGTATACAACCTTTTCTTTTATTCATATTTCTTTCTTGTTGATTACAAATTTTTCATCCGAAGGATCAACATAAAAACATCACTAGTTTGCGATACCTTCCTTCCTTTAAATAAACGCTTTTCTAAATATTACCTCAAACAACTTCAGTTTTTTTGCTTTTAGTACTCTTTTCCAAATAAACGCAGGAAAGTCTCCTGCTTCCCTAAGTGCTCAGAAGGGACTATGTAATCCCTTAGAATGTTCTCTTTGGCCATCACCCGCCTAGCATCTTACTGTTAATCTTTCCTAAGAAAAACAAGTCTTTCCTCTTGAAAGCTTGGGACTTTAAAAATAACAACTACAAAGTGTTTTAATGTGGTCAGTGCTCCTCATAAATTATTTGTTTTCCTGAGTCCTCCTGTGTCTCTTCTGGAAGAGCAGGGAGAAGGGGGAAGTTTGTACTGCGATCCACCCATCCAGGACCCAATAGTTTGCACTAAATTAACACTTCCTGGGGAGATTTTACTAATCCTGTACAAGGTGATCCAGTTCCTATGACTGTTCTTAAAAAAAAGAAAAAAACCAAGTCTCTCATGGGAAATATACCCCCACTGGGCTGAAGCAGGAAGAAAAAGCTAAACTCTGTTTAAAATCTGGACGCTTTGACCCATGAACTTTCATCCTTTTCCTGCAGGCTCCTCTAAAGGTCATAACCACCAAGATGCAACTCCCACTGCCAGGCATGAACACAAGCAGATGGAGGCTGATTTTCAAGAAACTGGGCTATGATTACGCTTTGATTATTACCAAGAAACCAAGAGAAATTCTCATATGTGCATAAGGAGTTTTTGTATGATGGTGGTCAGTGATTCAACTATTCCCAACCAAATTACTTGGTTCTTTGAAATAGGAAGACTTCAGCAAGGGTTTTCTTGCAATGAGAATCCCATTGAAAATGAGAGAAGGGCTAATACACAAACACAGACAGATGTGTATACACCCACATATACACATGTACATGTACACACACCACGGAGCCACAGGTAAACTGAGTGTTGTTTTTTCACTTGCCAGCCTTCACTGTTTTGGACGCTAAGGAATTCTATACCAAGTGATGAAATTGTCTCCAACTGGCAAAAAGTCAGTTGGGTTTTCTCAGAGCAGAGATGAAGATCATACTTGAGACAGTGTTGTAGGGCAAGAGGATGCATTCCCTTGGGAGCAAGATTTTGTCTACTCAGTCTGTTGATGTTATCCATTGTCCAATGGTAATCTCAGTTTACAGGTGGATACATCTGCTCTGAAGACCTCTCACTGAGCCAAGGTCCAGTCTGGGGCTCCCCGGGAGAAGTTGGAAGCCTTTGCAGTACAGATAACATTCAAACCCTCTGAATCACAACAACTAAAATAACAAGCTAACAAACTCGGTTTGCTTATTTTATGCTCCACGTCCTGGAGACAATTGTACCCACATCAGGGGACAGATGCGCTCCTGCCAAGATGGCAGAAACCACTGAAATGAGGGCTCACTGTTGCTCTTGGAAAACATAACTGAGTAAGGAAGACATTTTAAATGAGAAGGCAAATCTTGAAGCCGTAAAAAAAGTCGATCAATTGGTCTGAATGCAAAATTCAAATTCCAAGTCAAAATACAAAAGAACTGGAAACAAATATTGAGCCATCCTGGGGAACAATGACTATTTATGGTATGCAAAGAGGTTTTAAGTGTCTGTAATAAAACTCTCCAACAGGAAAATGATATGAGCAGAGACTTCACAGAATAAGAAATAAGAATACCTAATATAAAACATGCTAAACCTCAGGAAGTCCAAATCACTACAAAAGACATATTTAGAGTTGAAAAGGCAAATATTTTTTTTTTTATAACTTCTTCCTCACCTCTGTGACCCCTTCATTCTTCTCTTTTCCTCAACAATTCCCTATTTATTTATTTATTTATTTATCTATTTTTTGCGGTACCCGGGCCTATCACTGTTGTGGCCTCTCCCGTTGCGGGGCACAGGCTCCGGACACGCAGGCTCAGCGGCCATAGCTCACGGGCCCAGCCGCTCCACGGCATGTGGGATCTTCCTGGACCAGAGCACGAACTCGCGTCCCCTGCATCGGCAGGCAGACTCTCAACCACTGCGCCACCAGGGAAGCCCAAGGCAAATATTAATACATACATTTGATCATTCTCTACGGGGGGTTTGGGGAAACAGGCAGTCCGATATGTTATTAATGGTATGTAAACTAGTAGAAGACTTTTGAAGAGTAATTTGGCAATATTTATTATAATTTAAAATGTTCATAACTCTGAACTATTCCTGCTACTCCAATTCTAGGAATGATCCTAGAGCAGCGATCCCCAACCTTTTTGGCACCAGGGACCAGTTTCGTGGAAGACAATTTTTCCACGGACCCGGGTTGTGGGGGATGGTTTCAGGATGATTCAAGCGCATTACATTTATTGTGCACGTTATTTCTATTATTATTACATTGTAATATATAATGAAATAATTACACAACTCACCATAATGCTAACAGGAGGTGGAGCTCAGGTGGTAATGCGAGCGATGGGGAGCGCCTGTAAATACAGATGAAGCTTCCCTTGCTCACCACCGCTCACCTCTTGCTGTGCGTCCCGGTTCCTCTGAGAAATGGATAATAAAAATAGCTGAACATGATGAGAACACGGGGAGACTTTCGGCTACTCCCTTTTTTCTTTCCTCCCCATTTTGGAAGAATTGTCTAACGCTATTATTCTGACACAGGCAGAGTCACAGAACCTAAAAAGAAAATGTGGTCTAGGCTACCATGTAGTGCTTGGTAAAATACCAGTCCCCGATTGGTGATACTGCTCAGACCCAGCCCCACCCGGAAGCCACTGTTCATCTCAGCTGGTCTCAGGGGAACCTGCTGGAGTGAGTCCCAGATTCCGTTCTTTACTCAAGGAAATATATTATTACTTTGTATACAAGGCACTAAGCTCGCTAATAATAAGAGTCATTTAAATCTCTTCCTAGTAAAATATAAATGAATATCAATACTTAAAATGTTCCTCATTTCTGGGATTATGTGTACCAGGCTAAATCAAATGAGTTGATTAATTAGAAAAAATTTGAGACAAATATATTCGTTTTTATGGATGAAGATGCTGGGATTATTGAACTAATGGCTGAATGTATGTATGGGCTGGATAGAAGTAGCAGGATGGGTGAAAGAGCTGCCTCTGAAATGAATATTTTAAAATACTCAGATCTCATAATGGTATCTTTGCTCGGGTTTTGTGTTTCTTACTTTTCTCAGTATGCGCTATGGACCCGCTAAAGATGCATATACAATTGATGTTTTTTAAAAAAAATTTTATGTTAATATAGTAAAGTAGACCTTTCATTATTTTGGTCTTTGCACTTTAACATGTGTGTAACCATCACCCGAATCAGGAAACAGGACAATTCTACTGCTCTTCAAAGCTACTTATTTGTGGTTATACCCATCCTAACCCCTGGCGACCACTGACCAGTCAGGTGGCACTACTGTATCGTTTTATCTTTTTGAGAATGCCATCTAAGCACACTCATATGGTGTGTAAATCTTTGGAGACTGGCTTCTTTTACACAGATTAATGGCTCTGAGATTCATCCAAATTGTGTGTATCAATAGTTTCTTCCTTTTTATTGCCCAGTAATATTCCATCATATGGATGTACAAGAGTTTGTTACCTGTGGGAGAACATTGGATTGTGTCCAGTTGTTGGTGATTATGAATAGACCTATTTTAAACGTTTGTGTCCGTCTTTCATTGTAAAAATAAGTTTTCTTTTTTTCTAGGGTAAATACCCAAGAGCAGGGTTGCTGGATCATATGGTAAGTATGTGTTTAATTTTGTAAGAAATTGGATCTTTGGAAATAGTATTGATTTCTGAAATTTTGGTTTCCAACTGTTCCTTGTTTGTTAGTATATAGAAATATGACTGATTTTTGTGTGTCGGTCTTGTATCCTGCAGTCTTACAAAACTCACTCGTTAGTTCCAGGAGGTTTTTTTTTAGATTCTTGAAAGTGGAGTGGTCACCATTAATCACGAAGATGGGAATCTCCCTGTAAGGATGAGGAAGGAAAGGGCCTGACTCACTATGAGCAGTTGGGCCAGCCTGGGTCTGCTGGCCGCTGGACCATGAGTCACGTGAGAAAATAGCCCCTATTTGCTCACACTCCTACCTTCAGATCCTGTTCTGTGAGGCCAAATGCAGCATCCTGGAGATACCATACACACCTGGATTTCTCTCGCTCTGAACATCTCTCAAAACAAGTGTCCTTCAGCAAAGATGAATTTAACTAGAGAGGAACTTAAGGGCCACCTTGATCCTCCTAATTTCTCTGATGAAGACACCAAAATTCAGTGACTTGTCTGATGTGAATAGTGGCATATGGATCCGGAACCCATATATGCTGCTGCTTCACCCAGCTACCTTTCCCCCATTGCGTAACTGGTTTGCATTATGATGTCAGTTATCTCCCAGAATCTCAGTATCCTTACCTATAAAATCTAGGGAAAAAAATCTACCCTAATTCCTCAGAGGGTTAACGTGAGTGTAACACTCCATGACACACACGAAAAGTTAGTCAACTCTTTAGGATAATACAAACGTAAGGGATTCTTTTCCTCCCTTTTATAAGCCTTTATTTTTAGTGGAAAATCAATAAATGTATTGTGACTTGAATTCACATTACTTACTCTGGCTAGACAAGAGTAAATTTAGTGAAATATGTTAGCTTTCGATTTAAAAATACTAATTGAAATTGTATCATGTGGCAAAGGGTGTAGAGGTCAACAAGACAGAAGAAGGCCCTGCCCTCATGGGCGTCACAGCCCAGAGGTAGAGGAGACGTGAGTCAATAAACTGAACAAACAATTCCTTAATTGTTAACTGTGGGAAATAATAAATGATATTTTATAATATTGTTTTCTTGATGACACTGGTGCAAAGCTGACTGACACACACAGGCCCACGGTCGCCCCAAAGGGCCCAGAGCTCCATGTTGATAACATCTTAAAAATACCAAAAACCCAGTGACGTGATTATAGGGAACCTGGGATATGCCATGAAAACTTAGAAATCATGCTTCCCTCCTTAGACAGGATCCACGTAATTCCCCGAGAAATTCCTCTGAAATTCACATTTTTGTTAACTTAGGTTTATTCTCCAAAAGTCAATTTGAAAAGAGATATAACTGGTCTGACTTTTGTTTCACTCCGAGTTCTCCGTATTTTGTAAGTTTCTTTGTGATCTTTTGAGATGTGGGTCCCGTTTGAAAACTCTGATGTTTCTTCTGCTTGTTGAGAGTTAGTAGTTTTTTCCCTTCTGAAGGACTAGACTTCAAATGTACATGATCAGGGGTGATGGGATTAAAGAATTTAATGAATTACAGAAGTATTGTATTAAGGACTAGAGATTATTCTTATACACCATGAATTAATTTTTATGAATTAGGTCCAAAGAGCTTAAGTAAAACACAGCTAATATTTCATGAGTAATTTCAACCCCCTTTAATAGTACAGGTCTCTGGTGTGTAATATTTAGGTAATGATTTATCATAAAACAGACATCTTTTGAGGGCAATTACATGTTCTCAATACTTCTTTACGAGGGAGCTGGGAAGAGGATGTCATTACATTTGACAGTATATTTATCTCACCTAATATTCATGATATTCTGATGGAAGAGCGGTTATCTTACTCCATAGGAGGGTATTTCTGGAAGATCTGAATACTGATTCTGTGTCACTCGTCCTGTTCAGACATGAAAGGCAGTGCGACTCAGCCCCAAGGGTATTGGCTGTTTCCAGGCGTGCAGAGCCGGCGGTTTTGTTTATGAAAATAACAGTACGTCTGCAGAGTGAATTCTCCTGGGGGTAGACGGCTGGCTGGGGAGAAGAGAGAACTAAAGATGATGTGCTGAAAAGGAAGGAAGCAGAGCTACCTGGGCTGTGTCTGGGAAGTGACACATGCGTTTGAAGATAAAGGTGAGCATTTGGATTGTAAAGGAAATTGGAATGGATGGGGAAGGCCCTCAACAGAGGCAGTGAGCTAAATACGGCCACGCTTATTTACTTATTTTTTCTTACTCTTGTTTTAGGACTAATTTTAACACGGAGGCTCTGATATTACCTTGCATTGTTGTAATGTTTTCTGGTTTTCATAACCATTTGGAAATATTTTATTTGAACCTCCCTGTATTCCAGTGGGAAAGGGAGGGGCTATTGTTCCTCATTTATAGGATTGAAAACTGAGGCTCAGAGTGTAATCCAGTTAGTACATCATGAAGCTGGAGCCCAGAACCCCTAAACAGGCCTCCAGCATCCTGAATCTGCCATCAGGTGACAGAACCGTGTCCGGCACGTCCTACAGACTTTCAGGGCTCACCTCACATCCCGGGCTTTGGGCTTTGTTACCCCCAGTGCAGCAAAGCCTGAGGATTCTGTACTCAGAGTTAACAGGGTCATCTCATGGCTCAGAAATTCTGGCTTTTGCTAATGAACCTATTAAGTCCAAGTGTGATAAAAATGGGAATGGAAGAAGAGAAGTGTGAATTCGGTTTTTGTTTTGTCTTTTGTTTTTTACAGTTCAGGAAGGAAGGCGTATAGAATCTGGAAAGCTCAATACTTGATTTTCTAGTCTCCTTCATAGTTTGGGATAGCCTTAGGATATAGTTCTGGGCTAATAACATTCAAGAGTGTATCTCTGGGGAGAACCGTCCTTCCCTGATAATCGGTAGAAGCCCTATGAAGAGAAAGCCCTTCATCCCTCACCATTCATCTTATTACACATTTGGACTTGATTGCTGGAGGTGCAGCAGCCATCTTGTGATTCTGAAGCAAGAGTCATTAGGAAAAGTCAAGGAAGTTAGAGAAACACTAGCCCAAGTTGCTGAACTTAGACCAGTGGCCACCGACTTCCGCATGTCTGAATCTGTTCACGGAGGTTACTGTTAATCAGGTAATCTGTTCTTAGCTGATGCATGTGTATGAAGTTATTTCCTAAGCATCTATCTTTTTGATGATAAAGTGGTGTGCCAGATAAGAAGGAAGAAATATTAAATAAACGGCCCACATTTCAAAAAGGCACTTAGTAGGAGTACTTCCCTTAACTCTAAAAAATTGCCCAAAATTCAACTTTTTTTTTTTCTTTTCTGTTTGAGATTCAAACAGATTTAATCATTTAGTAGCTGGCTGTGACTATGTTGCTATCCATCGGTTGGTATTGTGCCTTTTCAGAGTTTGAACGGAAAAGCACATCTGCTCCTGAGATTAAAGATGGAGGCTTTCTGTCCTAGGGTCACCCAGATTAAATCATATATTTTCCATTCCTTATGTATATTAAAGATATCTATTACTTTATTCCGTAACCTGAGTTCACTGCAGGTCTCATGAGCCTGGGGATATTAATGAGATCCCATCAACAGGAAACATTCAATTTCGTGAACTTGTGCACCTGGAGGTGATGGCAAAGTGCCTCAGACCCCTCCCTCCCAGAGTCCCCACTCCCCATTTCTGGGGGTTCCTGGGGGCGTTTCACAGGGGATCTAACGGTACTCTAATGGTTCACCTCCCCTGATTGTAGTAATGCAAACGCCTGTGATGTAATGAAGCTCTGTCTGCAGCTCCCTTGGGACCTTCAGGAGCCCTGAACTTGTGTGAACAGCAGGCATCCTCGGCTGTCTCCCAGGTGCCTGACCTGTGCTGTATCTCCCAAGGGCCTTGAGGCTGAATTCCAAGCCCAAGTGGTGAGATATCGTTTGTCACCTATATTCTAACACCAGGTCTAGACCCAAGTTGGCACCGGCGTGTCATTTAAAACAAGAAAGGTATGCAAATAATAAACAGTAAATGAGACTGAGCATGATTTTTTTTTTTGAAGTATAATTAATTTACAGTGTTCTGTTAGTTTCAAGTGTTGAGCATGATTCTTAAAGCAGTGGTATAACATGACGACAATGAATACGGTGGGTCTGCCTGCGACCTCAGCTTCCCCCTCCCCCCTCAAGCACCCACCTCGGCTGTGGGAGCAGCAGGCAGGGCCTCTCGCAGGCTGGGCAGGTCCTGGACAGCCTCGGTCCAGCAGGTGGACCATGGCCCTTGCACATGATGGGCGAAAGCCTCCTTCCGAGGGCAGGTTCAGCAAAGGAGACCCCAGGGAAGTCTGGTAAGAGCTCTGTAAGACTTTTTTCTGGCAGATAAAAAGTTTCCCCAGAAGAGGTGACACCTTCTCCTACAGCCCCCTGTTGGGTGTGGATGTTCCTCCTGGAATTGTGGAGCTGCCAGCCTGGGAGCTGATACACGGCTGATACAGCCTGGCGGCCGTATCTGACACACGGAACAAATCCATTTCTAAGACTCCCCCTCCCCATTTGACAAAATGTTTTCTGCCATAATCATTTAATAATCATAGGAATCATTGTCTTGATCTGTTCTTTAGTTTTGAAACGAGCAGCTAACAATATAAAAAAAGAAGCTTCCATTTTAAAAGGTAGTCAACTTCCATGAAATTGTTCATGTACGAAATAAAGTTTGCGCTTACTGAATAAAAATATTACATCTTGGGTTTGTACTGTTTCACTGTTAGAGATTTTAATCTCTCAAGGTTTTCACATAGATTGACAGAAGTGAAGTATCTCAGATTCTGGTATGTATACAATCTCTGCACTTTCATGGATCATTTTCAAGCCCCTGTTTAAATTCTGGAATATTTAGCATCTCAGGGGCTGGGGATAACAGGGCTATGTCTGATGTGAGCTCAAACTATTCCAAATTTTTCGGAAGTTCCTCTTGAAACTTCTGTGCGGTACTGGTTCCTGGTGTATCAGGGACCAAGTATATCCCCAGGGGTTTTCTGATACTTTGTTTGTTAAGGGATAAGTAATAAATTGTGCTAATGTTTTTATGTGTTAAAGGCTTTTAATTTTTCTCTGAATTAATTCTTCCCGCAATACATTTATCAATACCAACTATGTAGAAATTACTATGGTAGAAAGGAAAACCCACACACAAAAACTGGCACATTATCTGTCCTTACTGAGCTAATAGTTCACTTGGGGAAAAAAGTTCATGGAACATACTTTTTGGGGTTTTTTTTCTTTTCTTTTCGGTGGGTGGGGAGATAAATTAGGAGGTTGGGATTAACATACACACACTACTATATATAAAATGGGTAAACAACAAGGACCTACTGTATAGCACAGGGAACTAATAACCTATAAAGGAGAAGGATCTGAAAAAGAATATATATATATGTATAACGGAATTACTTTGCTGTACCCTTGAAACTAACACAATGTGGTAAATTAACTATACCTCGATTTCTAAACATTGTGCTAATTTGAGGCACGCGTGGATTACTAAAATTCAACAGTTACTACAGCCCTGGCTTAGCGTTTGTGGCACAAAAGCTTTGGTCTGGGGGAAACGTTCTTTTCACGGACACTGTTTAGCTTTGCCAGCTCAGGGTGATAACAGAAAACTTTGAGTTGGGCTTTGGGTGGGTTTTATTATTGTTTTCATACTCACTACAGATCACGCACCCCCTACTCCCTGTGCAGGCGGTCGCCCCTCACCTCGCCCTTGACACGTCTCTGCTGCGGGGAGGTCTCCTGGCAGTCCTGGGCTTGCAGCCTGAGGTCAATGCTGAGTGCACTGGGGAGAGAGAAGGGGCAAGGTTTCCGGAGGATTTTGTCTGGGGCCTTGTCTGTGAGAAGACTGTTTTCCTTATTAGTTAACCAACGTTTAGTCAAGGTACTTGGGTTCTTATAGTGCAAGCATCTAACACAGGAGGCTGGGCAACTGGCCCTTCCTCTTGTCCCCCTGCTTAGCCCACCTGTGCCTGCCAGCCCTGCTGCATGCATGGGGAGGTCCTGCCCAGGGACCAGAGCCCCAGGCTCTCTTGCCTTGCGGCTTCCAGTCCAGCTGACCGATGGGAGGACCGTGTGATTTTAGAGGGTGGGAGGGGATGGGGGCAGCCATTGATTTACACCCTTTGCTTCCCAGTAGATGGCTCCCCAAGTTCTGGCTGAGCCGCATCTCTCCACGGGTGCAGCTCCGGCCCCCAGTGGCCCCCCTTCCATGTAGCTCTGGCTCTGCTCTGCTCACACCAGGCCCCTGCCTTGTCCCGCCAGGCCTGCGGCGCTGACATCGGCCTTCAGCATCCCTGCGTGCTGCCCGGCCCCTGCCCACATCCTCCACGTTGCCCTCCATTAAATGAGCTTCAGTCAGAACTCTACCAGCTGTTACTGGAACCCCGCTTGACGCTATAGCTCTAATATTTCTTCCTTGTCTCAACGATCCCTTTATCCACATATCCTATCCCTAATTGCATTCAAAGACCCTAATTAGAAGCCTAATATTGTTTCCAGGTCTTTGTGGATTTTAATACGACGTCGAATTCCTTGAGAATCTCAGCTCTTCTCTGACTTCGCTCTAAATTCCTTCTGATGATTTATTACCTGATTCCGCTCTGCATCCCACCCTTGGGTAATCTTTCCTGAAAGGATCCTCTTCGGCAGGCTGCTTCTGAGGTAATTCTCCCTCAGAATTCAGGTCTGTTACCCAATCCAGGCAATTCCTTCTTGATCCTCCAAACCCTGAGGGCAATTTTGTTCACCCTTTTCTCACAAAGGCCTCGGGCAGGTGATGGACCTTTTCTCCCCTTAACTGCCTCCTTCCGACTGGAATTCCTCTGCCCACATCTGCAGCTCTCTCCTTGGCTCCAAGGCCTCTAAGACAAGCACACAGGCCTCTGCCCCTGCTGTTGAGAATGGAGGGGATGAACACAAGTGTTAGACGCAGAGGTAAACAGACAAGACACCTAGAAGGTGTTAGTCATCGTTTTTTGTCTTCTTACAAGTAAATATAGCTTTGTTTGTCACTGCTTTTCTTGACTCTCCTTATAGACCTTCTCACGGGGATGAGAGTCTTACCTGGGAAGGAGCCTGGGTGCTGAGTCCAACTGTGGATACCGTGGAGGGTGGGGTGCTGAACGGCCACAGCTGGGGAGAGTCTCAGCCTTTGAAAACATCTCCTTTGTCTCACTGTCAGCCATACCCTTGGCCTCACAACCCTGTGGATGTGAAAAGGACTTCTCTTTTTGGTCTCCAAGTTTTCTCTTCTGGGGTTTAGTCTATCTTGGATGAATATGGAATGATATCTAGGACTATCAGCCTTTTGAATGCTGTATTATTTTGCTAGGGCTGCCATAACAAAATACGAAAGACTGGGGGGGGGGGGCTTCAACAATAGAAACTTCTTTTCTCACGGTTCTGGAGGCTGGAAGTCCGAGTTCCAGGTGCCAGCCTGGTGAAGTTCATGGTGAGAGTGCTCTTCCTGGTTGTCCCCTTGCCGTGTCTTCACGTGGCAGGGAGAGTGATCATTTTTCATGTCTCTCCTTCTTAGGGCACTAATCTCATTCATGAGGGCTCCACCCTTATGACCTAATCACATCCCAAAGGCTCCGCCTTCAAATACCATCCTAGTGGAGACTAGGGCTTCAACATACGAATTATGAGGGGACACAGACATTCAGTCCATAGCACAGAGGCTGAACAGCTAAGATCAAGGTGCTGGCGGAGTTGTTTTTTCTGAGGTCTCTCACCTCGACTTGCAGATGGCTGCCCTCTTGCTGTGTCCTTACAGAGCCTTTTCTCTATGTGAATGTACATGTGTTTAGCTCTTGGTGTTATGTGGGATATGGGCTTGGGCCATCATTTTGCTACCAGAAGACTGGATGGTCTGAGAGTCTGATTGGGCAGGACACCCAGGTGTATCAGTGAGAAAACTGACATAGGTTCTACCAAGGTATACGTTGTCTTTCCTTCCAGCAAAATCTTTTTGCTGAGATGGATAAATATCTATTACTACCTCCCCTCTCTTCACAGAGTGTTCCCCTGCCACTTGCTAATCTTAAGTAACGTGGAAATCCTTCTCTTTTTCAAGTCTCTAGGTCCCCAGCTCCCAGACTTTTTCTAGGTCAGTGTCTACTGCCTTGAGCTGCTCCAGTGCTGTCCTTACATGTCCTGCTGGGTGGTAGCTACCAGCTACAATTTCAGTCATTGGTGTATTCTGTTTTAAAGAGGCAATTGACCTTAGTAGCAGAGTGAGCAGTTTCAACAGCAAATTAAAGGGAAATTCTATTAATTTCTTTACGATAAGGCAGATAAGATGGTCTATATGAATGGTTCAAAAAAAGCATCTTGGCAGTAGAGTCTTTTTTTTTTTGTGAAAGAAATTTTACTTGGAACTTCAGCATGGAAAACAGAAAGTAAAAGGGGTCCCGAACACCCTTCCAGTTTCCTTTCCAGCTCAGGGAGGGTGGTGGGGGGAGGACTGGCACACACAAAGAGGCTGACCCAGGCCCCACGTGAAAGCCACTGGAAGCCCCTGCTGCAAGCTGGTTTTTAATGTACTGACGGTAGATTGGCCAGTGCGGACACACTGATTAAGGGTAACGAGAGGTCAGTCTTAGATGGATAATAATCCGTCACTGAATAGGATGATGGGGTTAAGAGCATTCTTGGTAAGGTTGTGTCTACAAAGTAATAAGCTGTCAAAGTGGAACAGTAAACAGATTTAGTACGGCAAGTGGCAGCCGTCTCACTGAGCTGGGCTTATATTGGTAAAGGAAAGAGGGGTACTGAAACTCTTTTTTCCTTTAGGTGATAAAAATAGAGACCTTTGGGGGTCCAAATTATAATAATAATTTCCCCATGCTAATAATTAAATAAGTTATTGGGGAAGGAGAAGAATTAGTGGTGACTCTCATCGCCAATCTGAACAATAGATATTAAAAATGCTAAGTCGTTGAAGGCCTATTTGTGGGGTGACACTTTCAATGACATTTTACGTTTAGTGTATATTTTTAGGACGGTTTATTTAAAAATGAACAGGCTTTATTTTTAGCACAGTTTTAGGTTTAGAGAAAAATTGGAAGGGAAGTACAGAGTTCCCGAATACCTTCCTCACTCTCCTCCCTCACCCAGTTTCCCTTATTATTAACGTCTCGCACTAGTGTGGTATATATATTACAATTGATGAGCCAATATTAATACATTATTATTAACTAAAATACATACAGTTATCCCTTGGAATCTGTGAGGGATTGGTTCCGCGACCCCCAACGATACCAAAATCCAAGATGCTCAAACCCCTTATATAAAGCAGTATATTGTTTGCACATAACCTAATCACATCCTTTCATATACTTTAAGTCATCTCTAGATTACTTATAATACCTAATACAATGTAAATGCTACGTAACTAGTTGCCCAGGTGTGCGGCCAATTCAAGTTTTGCTCTTTGGAACTTTTTGGGATTTTTAAAAAAATTCTTTTTGATCTGAGGTTTTTTGCATCCGTGAATGAAGAACCCGCAGATACAGAAGGCTGAGTGTAGTTTCCACAGGGTTCAGTCTTTTGTGTTGGACATTCTATGAGTTTTGACAAACGTATAGCAACATATATCCATCATTTCAGCCTCACCCGGAATAGTTTCACTGCCCCCCAAAACCCTGTACCTCATCTCTTCATCCTTCACCCCATCCCCGGAACCCTGGGAAACATTAATCTTTTTTACTGTCTCCAAAGTTTTGCCATTCCCAGAATGTCATATAGTTAGAATCATATATACAGTATGGAACCTTTTCAGATTGGCTTCTTTCCTGCAGTAATATGCATTTAAGGTTCCTCTTAGTCTTTTTGCAGCTTGATAGCTCATTTCCTTTCATTGCTAAATAATATTCCACTGTCCAGATGTACCACAGCTTGTGTATCCATTCACCAGTTGAAGTCCATCCTGGTTGCTTCCACGTTTTGGCAATTAGGAATAAAGCTACTATTCATGTTTATGTCTTTGTATGGACATAAGTTTCCAAGTCATTTGGGAAATAACAAGGACCACAAATGCTGGATTTTATAGTATTGAGTGCGTTTAATTTTGTAAGAAATCACCAGTCTTCCGAAGTGGTTATTAAGTTTTTGGACTTTGTTTTCATACTTACAGCCCTGGTTTCAATCTTTTTGTTAGTCGGGTGCTCACAACATTTATGAGTCTTCTATTAATTCTCTTGCCTATATTTTGCTTTTTAAAAAAGAGACATCTTAGAGAATATATATATTGTTCCAAATACAAGAATTAAAGTTTTTTGCATATATTAATTTCTTAGAGGTATCAATAAATTTAAAGTTAATTTAAAATTTTAATTTTTAATACAATATTTCAAAAGTGCTCTCCAGTTTCCTTGTAAATACTTCTTCTTTGTATTTTTCCCTTTTGCTTTACATACTTAGCTTAGGAAAGCCCAGGATAGCACATTTTTCTAGTTGTTTTATTTAATACCAAACGAAGCCACTGAGTTACAGTTTGGTGGCTGAAACTGAGTCTAGACTTCAGGACTCCAGCTTCATATTTTAGCACGTTATCAATTAAATTCGCTGGCTTTCCAAAAAGGAAGATATGAAAGGTATGTATATATTTCGTTGCAGCGCCTGATTCCGGATCAGAGTGAAGTTCCATTCCAGCCTGATAAAGTCTTATCAAGCAGGGAAAACCAGAACAACCAGGAAATTTGAATGCTGAGATTAGCTGCACATCTGAGGCCATTTCTGACGATTAACTGAAGCTTTGAAAACTGTTTTCAAGATCGGGGATCACCTCTCCTCGATCAGTGAAAGTGATTTTTGCTCTGCTGTCAGGAGGTGCGTGCATGCACTGAGGGGACCAGCAGACACCAGTCCCCAGGAACTGATGGACTGTGATCCTTCCAGGGCAAAGGGAAATCTCTTTCGATTCCTGGTGAAACTTACCATTTGGAGGGCTTCAGGGATTTAAAGGTTGCTCTTTGCTGGAAACAATTCACATACCTCAGGGAAAACAATTTTTTTCATGGAAACTTTGGACCTGATGGTGATAACATACCGAAAAAAAAAAACAAAACAAAACCAAAAGCCAGCTATTTGTTCAATCCGGGAAAAATAATTTTAAAAATATCAATTTTATAATAGCAGGTCTCAATGAGCTAATTTAGTGAAAGGCCAGAAAATATGCAACAATAGAGTCAAAGGATTGCGACTTTTCAAGTGTTTCTGAGTCCAGAAGTTGAAGAGGTACAACCCCGAGCTCCATGGTGAGCTAGCAAAAGCAGTCATAATGACTTTAACATCTGGAAAATGGAGCTGGATGAAGTCCTCTGTTTTTAATCTTTTAACGATTTGGATATTACCTGTATTTCATATTCCTTGGAATGTATGTGGAGGAGAAGGTGGCGGTGAGGTTCTTAGGTGAGATGCTCTGAGTGAAAGCTCGGGTCCAGGGGGAGAGGGTTCACCCATTTATTTGCTGTCACTGAGCCAATTGGCCAGTGTCTCGGACCAGAGGCTGTGACCAAAACGGCTTCATGGACATCCTCTGAATTCCGTGTAAGACCCCACAATTGTTTTCTAAAAAGTGTATTTTGAAGCATGTCGCGGGAAGGGATTGCATAATTGTTTCCCCAGAAGGCTAAGGAGGAAGCCCCCTGGAGTCCCCGGCACAGAGACAGCTTTTTGGTGTCTCTTCTGTTTCAGGGAAGGCAAATGCCTGTGCTCTGATCAAGTGTACACGGTAAATTTCTTTCCGGAGAAGCCCCTTTTGTGTACTTTTCAGGCAGCCTGTGGGTGGAGAGTGGAGGGGACCCCCAGCATCATTTGTTCCAAGTGGCATCTCCAGCCGGAGCTCTGGGCTGACACACACCTCACACAAAAGGAAAGCGATGCAGGCCCCATCTCCTTTGATATAGATTTTGCCACCATTGCTCCAGGTATCACGCCAGAGCTTATTTCCATATGTGTAGTTGCAACCATCTGCAGTCTCCTGCCTGTTGAACTGTCACCTAAGGTATTTTTAGAAATACATAATCTAAAGAAGACAGAAGATGAGGCAGGAAATCTTACAATGGCAACATCTGAACATCCCCTGCCACTAGAAGAATGTTAATTAAAAGATAACCTCATTCTGCTTATTTTAATTGCCAAGCAACACTTGATTTTTTTTTTTTTTTACCTGACACAAAATTTACTTTAAACGCACGGCTTGGGTGTATAAGCTGTTTTCTCTTTCGCTAGGTGTGTGTCTGATGAAGACTTCAGCCTCCTTTGCGTGTGGACGGTTTAAGGGAGGTCCCCGCCCCTGCGCCGGGAGAGGTCGTGTCGGTTTCTCTCTGGACTCCCAGATGCCTCCGGGAGACGGAACATGTGGTTGTCAGAAAAACACAAGACCATATCATGAGATCTTTCATCAGTAGCCATAGCTGGTATGTACCAAAGGTTTAGGGCTTAATCAGAAAGCTCTTATCACACAGGGGCTTCTGTGGCCGATGGATTGGAAACCCAACACAGGCAGTCCTGAGGCTGGCTGTGCAGGATGACAAAGGGAAGACAAAAGGAGACCAGTTCTGCCTTAGGTTTCTGTGCGGGCTGAATTTTTTATTTTTTTATTTTTGAATCATGTGACTCCAGCAGTAGGAGGGGAATTAAAAAGCCCTGCAGCTGGGAGCCCCTCCTTGATCCTCTGGTCTCCTTGCGTCTGAGTCATTTCACGGCCAGGTGCTGACTCAGGCTGAGGGCTATGGGAACCTGATTTAATGTGTCTGGCACAGGCTTTCCCAGGTAGAGCCGGCATCCCCGGGGGGGCGGGGGGGGGGAGGGCACTCCAGTTCCTTTCCTAAGTCACATCCCCCCGCCTGGCCGGGAATCTCACAGAGCATCTCTCGGCGCGGAGATAAAGCCGGGCCGTGTACCTTGGCAGCCTGGACCGGGGCTGCGGGGAAAAACGAGCGCGCGGCGGCCACGGCTGTTTTGACAGAGTGGTGTGTGTTTTTTCTGCCCGAGTCTCTGGCAGCGCAGGTGAAACAATGTGCTGCTGGTATCTTGGCTGGCCACTCGTTCTCAGGCTCGGCAGGGAGTGCCGGGCCAGCCCTGCAAATGTTCCCAGCAAAGCTGTGAAAACAAACGGGCCGATTAGTTGGACAGGCTCCCCAGCTCCGGAGTGTTAACTGCCCTGGCTGCCCCGGCTTCCCAGCCCCTTTCCATTCTTTTATTCGGCCGGCCGTGTATTTATCAATTAACACCGTGGGGACCACGGTCCTCTCCTTCTCCTCCTGGCATCCTGCTGTATCCAGCAGCATCTCTCACCTCTGGCCCCGAAATGAATGCTGATTCTGAGATTTTTATCTCCAAACATAATATATAATTCATCATTAGCTTTTTTTTTAAATAAGGGCAACTTTCATTATTATTATTATTTTTCAAAGCAATCCATGTTCACCCTAGAGATATGAGCGAATGCAGATACACAACGGGAGTGACCTTTGAAGTATACATATTTGGTGCCTGACTTAAGCGTTATTCCATATGCCAGGAAGAGTTGTGTATGTTCCGTGTTACACTATTTAAAAGAAAATTCTAAAAATTCTTCTGACTTATCCCGTAGCAGATAAGGACCATCAGTTTCTTCCTCTTTTTTTTTTTTTTTTTTTTCACAGTACAGTTGAGTATGTGAGTATATGTCAGTTTTGGAAAGGGCTCTTCAAATTCACTTGACGTTTTTTTTTTTTTTTGCCTTCCTCTGGTTTGATGTGAGCCAACCTGGAATAAAGGGAACTTGGGCGTCCCTTTTGAGGTGAAATCAGAGTGAATTAAAAAGAACGATTCCACCCTTCTTTAATCAAAGGCTCCAGAGATCATGTTTCTTTTAAAAAGGAAACATCAAGGAATAAGCTTGGAAAATTACTTTCATATTTTCTCGAGCATTTCAGAGCTACGGCACATTGTAAGAGTTGTCATTTGTTCCTAAACATGACTCTATTATCAGCCTTTTGTCTGCTTCTGTCCTTTAGTGTATCAGAAGGTACTGAGCTTGCCCTTGCTTTGTCGTGAACAAGCGCAAGTTGTCAAATGACTCATGCTCTTGGAATCTCACCGAGGCATTTATCCTGCCTCTGTTGCTGTGAGCCCTGTGTTCTCTTTTGTGGCATGTCACAATATAGGTAATATATCTAAAGTATGGCCCTGACCAAAAGGGACTTAGTTATAGCATCACAGTTTTGCTTGAAATAATAATCATAAAATGATTAAATCTAGAATTAACAGGTCTGCCATATACATTCAGATAGGTTGTACACTGCACAATACCAAGAGCTTGGTTCTTTTCAACTGTGAGAACAAGCTTAAAAACAACAGTATCTGTTTGTGTGTGTGTTTGTAATTAGTCATATGGACTAATTAACTTGAAACAGCGTTAAGACAGTAAAAGAAAAAGACATTCACATAGGGAGTGCTGTTATTCAAACATTTCACAGTGACTAGGGGGAAATACTAGTCCTTTATGGAACTTAAAAATAAGAACAACTTATTTGTGAACTCACTTAATTGACATTAACAGTATTCCATGCTGAAATTCTTGTTTGCATTATTTAAAAATGGATAATCCAGGGCTTCCCTGGTGTCTCAGTGGTTGAGAGTCCACCTGCCGGTGCAGGGGACACGGGCTCCTGCCCCGGTCTGGGAAGATCCCACATGCCGCGGAGCGGCTGGGCCCGTGAGCCATGGCCGCTGAGCCTGCGCGTCCGGAGTCTGTGCTCCGCAACGGGAGCGGCCACAACAGTGAGAGGCCCGCGTACTGGAAAAAAAAAAAAAAAGGATAATCCATATTTTAAAAGAAAGGCATCATCAGTTGTTAAAATTTTTAGATTGATAAACAGCTTTTAAAAATAAATATTTCCTGTCAGTTCCAGGAACTCAAATGGCTGAACGCTTCGCACAAGCCAGGTCTGGTACTTTAATTTGTTAAATAATAGAGAAAGGAAGAGAAGATATGTTTTTGTCAGAAACTAAATGCATGTTTGTTGCTTAACCTGAGGCCTTTAAAAATTAGCAGAGGCCAGAATCAATTGGAAGTGGCAGATTCTTCCCTCTCTCTCTGTCTTTTTTTTTTTTTTACTTGTTTGTGTCCATTTTAAATAGAAAATAATACAATGACATTATTAATTTTACCAGGCAAGCTCCGTTAGTGGTGCAACATTGGCATTGTGGGAAATGGGACTTTTTTTTTCCCTGGAGAGGGTAAGAATTCTTACAGTTCAAAAGCTACATTGCTCTTATGACCCTTTTCTAACCATAGATTGTTTAAAAAATTCCTAAATAATCAATTTTGTGAAGAATACTTGAGATTAAGACTAAAAGTTTCTCATGTCCTAGAAAACTAGAAAGACTGAAATTAAACTAAAATATCCTTTTACTTTTTATTTTACATTACTCTGTTTATTGGCCAAATTTTTAGTAGAAGCATTTAAAATATAAAGTTAATATTCTCAATTTCTTAATATTTCTTCAGACATCATGCAAATGACTACAGATGACCTTTTAATATCATTGCGCTTTATTGAAAGATATTTGATACTAGGCTTGCTAAGATGAGGATAAAAAGCTTTAAAAAATATGTAAGTTAAAAAGAATTTTAGACAAAATTTGAGTTAAATGCTCCCATCAAGACTGTTTCAATGAAACCAACCTATGTATTACTTTTATGAAACTGTTATTTTTTCCAGTTTTGATTTCTCCCCAGCTCATCCCTTTACTATTTCTTCAATCTAGACCCAAAGTTGTATTAAAACAAAGAAGTAAAATCCTCTTTATTTCATTCTTTTCACATTATGGGTTCTGCTTGTTCACTAAGTCATCATATGTCGCTGGCACTAAGTTAATATATAAATGAAAGGCAGTGAGTAACAGTAGAATACACACATCATGCATGTTAACAAAGTCACTTTAACAAATAGTGTTTAAGTGTAGCTTATAATTGTGATTGTCATTAAAAGCATCAATACTTATGCACCCGGTATATGCATAGGACACCTATTGAGTCTGTTTCAAGAGGTGGTAGGGAATGGTATGCCATTTGTTAAAACAAATCCACACATTGCGTGCCTCAGCATAATTTCCTTTTACAAGGCAAAGGCTGTATGTGAGGTTTAAATACCTTCCAACCAAAGGCACAAGGCACCAACTTCTAAAATCTAGGTATGGACTTTCCTAAGCTAATAATTAGATTATGCTTTCAAATGGATGCAGAATTTGAATCTGAACATTTTTGATACCAGTCTTTTAATTACTTTTATTATTATTCCTTAAAGCTAGAGTTTAGGTAAAACAGAAAATCTTTTCATAATCTTTTTAATCCAAATGCAAGACCTTTATAAAGAAGGGTCAGCAATTAGGATTCCTGGATAACTTAACATTTGTGTTGGACTGCTTCTTGGTTGCCATTCCTGGTACGTAGCTCCGGCTTGGTTTTTATAGGTGAAGGCAAAGCTTTCCTGGATTTAAGTGACTTTGAAGCAGATATCATACATATTTCTCTAGAATGCTCATCATTACCTATTTGTCTTGGCAAAAGTAACACAGATTTTGAATGTATTACATTCTCAAAGACTATTTTGTGGGGTAAAGCATAATTCATTATTTTAAAATATATTGATTGTATATTTACTAATTTTACAAGGTAACTTCTTACATTGGGGCTAGGACAAAGTCTCTGGTTATCGATCCGGTTTATTTTATATAAGAGCGCTGCATTCTGCTGCATTTTACCTGCTTCAGAAGCTGTACCTGAGGGTCCGCTGAAGGCACAATTCATTGCCTGCTTTCATATGGTGTAAATAAGGTTTAGAGCCTGTTCAAAGTAATGGTTTTACTAACAGTAATGACATGTTACTGATGTTGGAACAGTTCAGACCTTGTCAGTGACTAACCTTTTTGTGCTGTAAGTTGATTTTCCCCATGAATTAAATTAAAATAGCAAGTGGGTGGTGAAAATTATTAGATTGGTCCACTAAGAGAATTTCATGTAAAATGCTTCCTTCTTCTAGTTGGTGGTAAAGTATTAGGTAAATTATACAGGAATTTTTGTTGGTTTGGTTTATTTATTTGATTTTACTTTCTATAAAAATGGAGTCTGTAAATGGGAGAGCAAAGCTTTTCTCAGATTTGTGGTAGTAGTCATGGCAGGTTTTAAAATATATTTGTTGCAAATGTAGACTCTGTAAATGTCTCTCAGGTCATGGTAAATTGAGATGTTTTACAATCAAGTTTTTATTTTTTATTTTTTTATTTTATTTTTTTGTGGTATGCGGGCCACTCACTGTTGTGGCCTCTCCCGTTGCGGAGCACAGGCTCCGGACGCACAGGCTCAGGGCCATGGCTCACGGGCCCAGCCGCTCCGCGTCATGCGGGATCTTCCCGGACCGGGGCACGAACCCGTGTCCCCTGCATCGGCAGGCGGACTCTCAACCACTGCGCCACCAGGGAAGCCCTCAAGTTTATTTTTATTGTTTGATATTCTTTAGTTTATTTTTAAACTTTAATGTGTATATTTCTGCCGGGGACAAATGTATACTCATAGTGTGACTTCTGAGTTATATGGTAATATTTTATAGGCTCAAAAAAGAAATGTCCAGGGGGAATATACTATAAACTTCTGAAAAAAGATCCTTTAGAAATTATCTTTTCTCAGAAAGTAAGATTCCAGATTTCAGGAAACAGCGAGCAACAGCAGCTGCAGAAAACATTCGAGTTGAAATTTTGATCATTTTCTATGAAAACGAACTTAAAAGTAACGTGGAGGTCGTGACCAGATTCATTGGGCTATATTTGGAAAATTGCTTTTCCTGCTGACAGGGCAGTAGCTCTTCATCAGGTGGGTTAATCTGCCCTCTTGTCTTTTCCCTTATAACATTTAGAAGATATTATCCCTCCTTCTAAAATCGGCACAGCTTCAGAGAAGAAAATGCAGTCCTAAGACATGTAATTTTCTTTTTAATTTAATTTGTTTAAATTTGCATGTTCCTTAACAAACCTCCCAGCGCCTGTCAAGCGTCATCTCCTGAAGGCAGGGCTGGAATAGTGGCCGGGCAAGGACCAAATAGCCTGTGACATCCCCTGGATCTATTAGGACAGCTATTAGCCTTTTGAAAAATGAAAGCAGCCCTATTTTCAGTTATGAAAACCCTTGCTAGTTCCTTGTCTCTGGATGCCAAATATTTTATAGGATTTCTCCATTTACAAATCAAAAGCAGCATTTTAACCTGAGAAATCCTATAAACTTACAGCCGACTGCACGTCTTCTATGAGTCTGTTTTTCTTTATCCAGTGTTAAATTTTTATGGTCTTGGGTGATAACTTTAAAGGCCTATCATGAAATTGAATTTTTTGTCTTTCTGATTTGCTTCTCTTAAGAGGAAGTGCAATGTCTTTCCTTTTTCATGTAAAAGACCAAAAAAGAGCTCCTGTGGGTCCCAGAGGTGAAGTGGGCCTGCATCTCTGACTACATCTGAGTGCTGACTCAGATTGGGAACCCCCGTGGGCTCAGTTTTATGGTGCCTGGAAATTCAAAAATGACAGTTTGATGTTTAGATTTTGTGACCGAAAGGGAATTGACGGTTACACTGATGATTCAGGAACAGCTACCGTGTTTCCACTTCCTGGGTTTGGATTTTTAGATACCTGGATACTGAGTGTCTACTGGGCAGAGTTCTGGAGGGAAGCGAGGATGTGACTGCTGCTACCCCAGAAGCTTTTCTTATCTTTATTTCATGTCAGGAGAGCAGTATCTGGCTTACACAGCCAGGATCTGGGGACCGTGGGTTTTACTTGCCGGGCTCTATCTTTATGTCTTGTACCTAGATATCAGTTGCCTTTAAACTGGGAAAAAAGGCTGCAATCTCCTTTGATAAGGGGATTTTGGACCTCAAGCTTTAGTATATAGGTGCTAGATAGACATCTGTTCCTGGGAGCTGCCTTGGGGGATAGATGATGGGGAAAATCTACACTGAAAGCAAAAGGCTATGTTTAAAGTCAATAGGATAAGTGGAATTTAATCAGGAAAGTCAACATCTAAATCAATTTAGTCTTACTACTATTTTTATTTGCCAGTGTACGGAACAGACCCCAGCTTCATGTCTCATCTCTTAGAGATCAAAGTGGACTCCGATACCGATTTATGGTGGAAGCAGATTTATATTCCCAACTGCTCTATATTCCTTCGTGTTCCTCATAATTTCCCAACCTTCAAAGCCCTTGTTAAGTCTGAAATAGTACCCTAAAAATGTTAAGCCACCCGTATCTGGCAGCTTAGCAGCTGAGAGGACCGAGCCACTCGATAGCTGTGTGATCTCGGATAAGATACTTAACTTCTCTGTGCCATTCTTCTCTACGAAAAGGGGGTAATGGTAGTACACACCTCATAGGGTTGTTGCGAGGTTTACATATGTTATACAAAGCACTTAAAACAATGCATGGACTGTTGCAGGTCCTCTATGCACATAAATCATCTTACTTTATCCTTACCCGCCCTGTGAGCTTAGAAGCATTCTTCCTTATCTTCTGCCTTAGCCTGAGGTCCTTTAAAAGCAAAACCTGTGACCAGTAAATAATCCCTGAGAGCAGGCCTCAAGGATTGGGGGGTGAAACAAGGACGGAGGGAAAATCAACGTAAGGACGCACGTTGTTGTCTACCATCAGGTTGGGCGTGATTCCATGCGGCCTTTTGAAAAGGCTTGAGAAACACACTCAGGAACTGTCTACTTGGGGTGCAAAGGGGGGAATGTTTATCCATCAGCTTCCATCCTCCCATCAGTCACGTCTGGTAACTGCCCCACCCCTCCCATTTGTACCTGCTTGAGTATGTTACCATGGGTACCGCCTGCAGGGATGCCAAGGAAACCCTGACAACAGGCCTGACCTGAGATGCTTCCCTTGTACCTCCTCAAAGCTGGTGGGAGCTGGGCCCAACTGTTCTCTCCAGTAGTGGCAGGAATAAGAGGTGGGGTAGAGAATATTTGGAGTCACGTACAAATGTCTAATACATCCCCATTTTACCGATATGGAAACTGAGTGTCTCAGAGAGTAACCAAGGCCACCCGGCTATTAACTCACAGAACCAGGTTTTGTGATTCCAAAGCCTGGCTTTTTCCATTCTCTTATATAATCTCTAATCATGAGCAAATCTCCTCCACTATGCTTTCTTTTTTTTTTTCATTTTTTGGTTTTTCCTCCATTATGCTTAAGGATGTATTTATTTCTGCTGAAAGTGTGATTTTTGCACACTTTTAGGAGATTGGGTGAAAAAGTAGTAAAATGATTGAAAAATAGTTGAGATTAAAAAAGGAACATTTTTATATTGGGGAGAAATTCAAATGCAAAAGTTGTAACACAGCATGAACATCTCCAAATTTTAGTTAACGCCTTTTAATTTCTGTTGAAGTTTCCTTTTCTAAAATGATATTCAATTTAGTAGAGATGAAAGAAAGTTCAGTGAAAAACGGGAATGTTGCCAGTGGTAAAATTTTAACCTGAAATTATGACTAAAAAAGTTTTCTCTCTTGTTCTCTTCCTCCATTCTTTGCTCTAAATAAGGTGTGTGTGTGTTTTCCTGTGTACTAGGGGGTGTGATATTTTCCAAGGAAACAATACAATTATGGTACTGCTTTCAAAAGACACAAACCGAACCTATGGCTTTGTTCTTGAGTCATACCAATACAATGTATCATTTTATTGTAGTTAAATCTGCAACGTATTTGATTACTTATACAATCTGAGCAACGTTTAAGAAAAGATAGGACTAACATTAGATGGAGCATATTATTTCTCCCCAAAACTTACAAATGAGAAGCTTCTAGAATTATAAATATTAGAGTCTCTGACTTAAGAAGTAAATACAAATACAAATCTTAATCAAATTTATTAATTTATTTGTTCTGAAAATCTGTATGGCAAGCTTTGTGCTTGGTGCTGGAGAGAGAAAGATAAAAGACATTCCTTGCCCTCCATGTTCACTGTGCCATTGAGAAGTTAGACTCTAATTGAGGCTCATTATTTCTGGAGTTTTATAATAGTTTTTTCCCTGATCTTTCTACCACTCACATCCCTACCTGCCCTTACTTTTTCCCCCAATCCCAGCTACTGCTAACTCTTACCTGTTATCCTATTCCCCCACCGTGTCCTACAAATCTGGCATGTGTTTCAGCACTGAACCATTGGTAGCTCTTTCTGCCATACATAAGCCTCTATGCTTTCACATTTCTGCTTCGAAGTGTGTTTTTAGATGGTGTGTGCATTTGCTGATTTTGGTGTGGAATTAAGAATTGCTCTTTATCACTTGTTTGGGGCAGTTTGATTGTATTGAGCCTTTGTGTAGTTTTCTCATGTTTCTTTTGTCTGGAGTTTGTTGAACTTCTTGGATATATGAGTTGAACTTGGATATGTGAATTTATATAGTTTTCATCAAATATGAAATGACTTTAAAAAAAATTTCTAATAATTTTCTTTGCTTTGTCTGATGTTAATGTAGCCATACCAGCTTTCTTTTGATAGAGTCAGCATGGTATCTTTTTCATCCATTTACTTTTTTTTTTTTTTTTTGCGGTACACGGGCCTCTCACTGTTGTGGCCTCTCCCGTTGCGGATCACAGGCTCCGGACGCGCAGGCTCAGCGGCCATGGCTCAGGGGCACGAACCCGTGTCCCCTGCATCGGCGGGCGGACTCTCAACCACTGCGCCACCAGGGAAGCCCCATCCATTTACTTTTAAGTATTTAAGGTGTGTATGTTGAAGGCAGCACAGAGTTAGAACTGGCATTTTTGTCTATTTTGACAATTACTGCATTTAATTGATATGTTTGGACCATTTATATTTAATGTAGTTATTATGACTGTGTTTAAATTTGCCATCTTGCTTTTGTTTTGTACTTATCTGTTCCTTGTTTTATTTTCTCTCATTTCCTACCTTCTTTTGGGTCGATTTTGTGACCCCAAATTAGTGATTTTTGTGATTCCATTTTATCTCCTTTTTGGCTTATTAACAATAACTCTTCGTTGTGATTTTTTGGGTGGTTGGTATATGCTTTAGAGTATGACTGGAACTTATAACAATCTTTATGTATAGTGTAAGAATCTTGTAACCATACATTTCCATTTATTGCATCTTGGTTTTGTGCTATTATTAAAACATGTTTTATTTATACATTCATTATAAACCTCCAATACATTGTTATTATTTTTTGCTTTAAACAGTCTGTTTACTTTTAAGAGGTTTAAATAGTTTTTTCTTTCATTACTTTAGAGGTGCTGTTCCATTGTCTTCTGACGTTGTTTCCAAGGAGTAATCTATTATCATTCTCATTTTGTTTCTTTGTACATCGTATATCTCTTTTCTCTTGCTTTTAAGAATTTCTCTTTTTCTCCGGTTTTGGGCAATTTGATTTTGACATGTCTCTGTGTAGTTCTCTCCATGTTTCAATTGCTTGGGGCCTGTTGAACTTCTTGGATGTGTGTATATACGGTTTGCATCAAATCTGAAAAGGTTTTGGCTATTACTTCCTTGATTTTTTTTCATTCTCCTTCTCCCCTCTATTTATGGGGGCCACAATTACACTTCCATTAGGACTCCTGAAGTTGTCCTGTAGCTGGGTGATGCTCTACCTGAGAACTAGAGCACCCTCAGCACCTCCAGACTTATCCAGCTTTCTCTCCTCAACCCAGAGAGCTCTTCAGACTCAGCCTGGGTTTTCCCTTCCAGTGATTCAGCTTGGAAACTTCCTCCAGGCAGGAAGCTGGAGCTATCAGAGAACTCACCCCATTTGTGTCTTCTGGCATCATTGTTCTTTGCCATCTAGTGTCTGAGGTCTTGCAGATCATCATTTCATATGTATGTTTCTGGTTTACTAGTTATTTCAGTTGAGAGGATAAATGCTTCCGTCCCTCTGGTTTGAATTTTTATTTTTCCTGCACCTATTTTATACTTACACCTAAATTATAATCCTGAAACCAGTAAATAATCAATATTATTTATTGTTTAGCATACTTACTCTGTGTGGAAGAGAATAATGGGAGATATGTCTGTAAAATTAAGTAGAAATAAGATCAGATTCCAGGTTTAAGTTCCCAATTACAGATTTTTAAACATCTCAGTATTCAGTGAGGCTACGTCAAAAGTTTCTGACCAGAAAGTGATTGAAGTTTTGCTGATAAATGTTAAACTAATGCTGAGAGGTAATATAACATGATCAATGAGAATATGGCTCTAGACTCAGCCTGCCTGGGTATGAATCTTTGATCTACCATATAATAGTGATGCAACCTGAATAAAGTAATTTAATTTTTAGGTATCTCAGTTCCCTCATGCTTCAAATAGCATTGTTGTGAGTATTAAATGAGCTACTATTTGTAAAGTATGTAGACAAGTGCCTGGCATACAGCTAGTGGATACAGCTGTGGAGGTGGAGTTTTCCATAAGCAGTCCAGGTGAGATGCTTAGGGGACAGGAAGAGCAGTTCTTTATCTCAGGAGGGAGAGCCCAGGGTGAGAAATACTTAGGTGTGAGATGACGGCATGAAAATGATGGCTAGAAAGATGGTATAGAGAGAAGAGGTCCGAAGAATGGCTTGTAAGGAATGAGGCAGAGGAGTTCTGGAGAAGCACACAGTAATTAAAGAGGAGAATCATGACCACCCAGTATGATCTAATTCCTGGGAAAAGAGAGTGTCAAGAAGAATGGAGTCTATAGACTCAGGAATGAGAAAAAGCCGCGGTGTGTGGAGGATCATTGGTGACCTTCAAGAAAAGCATTTCAGCCGAGTCTTAAGTATCAAAAGTGACGGCAGGGGGCACGTAAAGGTGATGAAATCGTGGGGAGTTTGCATAACCTGTTTCTCAAAAGAAGATTTTGTGCTGATTAGATAACATCGGGAAAGTAGATTGAAGGGTGAGTTCGGTGAAGTCAAGAATTCTCTCTCCACCCTGCCCCGACATCACAATTTTACAAGCACATCTTGGAGACAGAACGTCTAACAAAAGAATTTCAGACATCAGAGCAGGCTGGCGAGGAGGGTTCTTTCTGACAGTGGTGGTTTTTCAGCATTCTTTGTATTACCTGACCCAGGGCCTCTCAGTGCTGGGCCATCTGTGTTTATATTTGCAATAATTTGTTGCTTATTTACTTATGCATCAGAGTCACCTGATGAGCTTGTTAAAATGAAGATTCCAGGGCCCTCCTTTAGAGATTCTGTTTCAATAGGTCTGGGATTCGGTCCAGGAATTCGCACATAAAAATGTTTATTTAGTTTTTGAGTAGGCAATACATTCACATGGTTCAGAAGGTACGAAATGATAGAGGGTGAAAAATTGCTTTCCCACACGTGTCCCTCAGCCGTTCAATTTCTCTATTCCAAAGCATTTGATTTTATCAGGTTCCTTTGTAACCTTCAGGGAATTTAAAAAACGCATTTGCCTTTTGTTGTTCTTATCTTTAACAAATGGGGAGACTTGAGCTTAAATATAATCATAGGGTAGGGGCTGTTAGCTGAAGGAGAGACTGAACAATACATGTAAGAGAGGAGAAAATCAATGGAGGATTGAACTTACAGATATGATATGACTGATGGTTGGTATGAACGGTAAGTAAACCTCTCCTCTTTAGACTTCTCATTTTCAAAATGCAAACTGCAAGGGTATAGACCTGGAAATAAATGGTCTTCACATACTGGCTTCCTGTCTACATCCGCTCTAATGGTAGAAATCTTGAATGTATGTGGAACCATGGTCAATTGCATGTATGTTTCTTCTTCATTAAAAAAAATTTTTTTTAAATTCATAGTTGATTTACAGTGTTGTGTACATGTATGTTTCTTCTTGATTATTCATTTCCTACTTTTTTGCGGTACGTGGTCCTCTCACTGTTGTGGCCTCTCCCACTGCGGAGCACAGGCTCTGGACGCGCAGGCTCAGCGGCCATGGCACACGGGTCCAGCCGCTCGGCGGCATGTGGGATCTTCCCGGACCGGGGCACGAACCCGTGTCCCCTGCATCGGCAGGCAGACTCTCAACCACTGCGCCACCAGGGAAGCCCCCCATTTTCTACCTTTTAATATCAACTTTACTAGACTAAACAAGTGATTAAAAACTTGCCTCTCTGGTTCTCTGAAAACATGAACTCTATACATCTTTTGTGGTTTTCTTTGGATGTCAGGTCATATGTTCTCAGACAATGCTAAATGGATTCAAAAGATATGACTAAACAGCACCAAAAACATTTCAATAAATAAAGACAAGCACATGCTGCTGAATTCCCCTTGGTTCTGTCATGTTCTGTTTATCTACCCCACCCTCTGCATTTTAAATAACCCTTCTGTCAACATTGTGGGTGTTCAAGTTTCAAGATCATCTAAAGGTAAATGACCCTCTCACTAATAAGATTCTCCAGTTCTCAGCATATTTTTGGTAAAAGATTGTTATAAATATATAATGACAATAAAGAGTGAAGATTCTGGGGAGTTTTGTGTAGTTCCACTTTGGGCAATAGAGTTATATTTTTTCAAGGCATTTCTTATTTTTTAAAGTTATTTTTAAAAGAATAGTAATTTTGGAAAGTCCAACTCAGATAGTTTAGAATAACATTTCTCCTCTACTCTAATTTAAGGTCTCATGGAAAAGTTCAGAATGCAACCGTCTCAATTAAAGAATGTTCCCACTGAGCTAGTACTAAACCCAAGGTACATGGGGAATGCTGACGCACATTTATAGAAGTGCTGTTTGAAATGAGATGGGTATATGGACTCAGGCTGAAGAGTGTGCTTTAATATCTTAACAGTGATTGGATGTTTCAGGGGAAAAAAAGGAATGAGGTCAAAGATGATAATAACCCTAAATATGAAGGGGAAAAAACCAGTCCCGTTAAGTATTCTTTCAAAGATTTCCCCTTTTAAATTATATTGAAGATAATTAGTTTGTGGACATTGTAGTTATGGAGGTGGGGTTTTTTTCCCCACCAATAGTAGGTTAATTTATATTTCAAAATCTGTTAATGCCTTTTAAGGGGCAGTCAGTTTAAGTTGAAGGTAAGTAGAGGACATTATTTCACTTAATTGGAGGGATATTTAAAGATGGAGTGATTCTTCCTGGCATTAGAAAGTGAAATAAATGTTTGTTAGTGTGTATTTGTATTCATTTTGCCTTTGATATTTCTACTAAAAGTACCTATATAAAATAATTCAGAGAGTAATAGAAGAACGGATATAAAGCATTCCATGACTTTGAGTGCTAGTTATTGGCATTATTCATATATAGAAAAAGTTGAAAGGACATTTGATGGTACTCTTTGAAGGGTATTCAAAATTTTCTAGCATCAGTTAAAATATGAATATAACACAATAAACAAAAAATATGAAACATGAATAAAACACTATTACATTTTATTTCCTACAAATAGCAAATGAATAAATATTGTAGATTATTTGGACTATGAAATAATTTTTTTAAAATTTGAGAGAACAAATAGCAGTAACATTTTCCAATTATGAGGAAGCATAAATGCAAACTTGGGACATCTAGCTTATGTTAAAATATGGGAGGCAAACCTACATTATTAATAATATCTATTGCTCCAAATTTTAATTATATAATTATCACTGAAGCTGATGGAAAGCTTTAAAAAATAAGCAAGAGTACAATTACTATATATATTTAGGAGGTAAGGAGGCCAACAAACTTGATTGGAACCAATAATACCTCTCAGTTTGCCAAGTTAAAAAAGTTTCAGACTTCTAATATGAATAATGTGTAAATATGAAACAAGAATCTGGAGGTAGCTTACCACATTTAACCCAGAGCTCAGAAAGGTAAAATCAACGTTCACAAAATAGTTAACTGATAAGGAAAATAATGAAAAATTTAGATTTTAATCCTAAAGTAATCATTAAAGAACACTATGAATAATCTAATCTTAAATTATGATCAGTGATGGTTTCCAGAATAATAATCATCTCTGTTTTGGTTATGTCATTACACAAGCCATTGTGCTGGGGAAAAATGTCAGAGGAGTGTAAACCAGAAAATTATTTGTTAGGTGAAGGCATGATCTCTCATGCATTTTAATATTTGTCCTTGAAATTTAATTTTGTTCGAGAAATTAGGAGAAACCTAAAAATCAGAGTACTCATGTACGAAATGTCTATTTTTTTCTTTAAAAAATATTTTTGCTGCAAATTCTTAGATCCCATTGTATTCAAAAGGCCAAAGTGTTGCTACCTGAAAGAGATGGTATTTCAGGTCCCTCCAGGACCTCCCATAGAGTCATCTTTCCTGCCTTTGTGGCCCATTTGATCGCAAAGATAGTTTTTTTGGACTGATGATAAGTCATTCAGGAGATTTATTTCATCAGTTAAGAATCAAAAAGAAAGGGGAAAGGAAACCAGGGTAGAATTCTGAAGTTCGACACTAAAAAAATTACTGCTTAGATGGACCCATTTTAACATCTTGCCGATGTGGACTACAGTTTCCAATGTGCTGCAACAGTTTCCAAGGTGCTCCTTGTTTTTTCTAACTGCAGGAGCCTGCTCAGAGCTGAGTAAATGGAAAACAGAATTGCTATGAAAGGAAATTCACCCAGGAAACTGAGAATCTTCCTCGTCAATGACTATCCTAAAATTATAAGGCACAATTGCAAACCTTTACCATAGGATCAAGTATGGGTTTGGATAACAAGACAACACTTTAAAAAAACAATTTAATCTCAGTGCTTTCCTTTACAAAGAGGCAAAATTTTATTGTTATCAATATGGATCTAAAGAATCAGTATTAATATTTTTAGGATTGTTTTATGGTGAGTAAAAGTGAAACAGGAAGTACTTATTTAGAAAAAATTTTATGTCTATGTATATTAGAGAAATTTTCCCTTTTAAAAACACTGTTCTTTAAAATAAATTAGAAATTTGTTAGTGTTTTTCCTTTATGAAATTGTCACTCATTTCTCGGTGAAGGTTCTGTGGCTTATTTGGTGTAAACAACCTTTGTCATTGTTTAGGCAGGTGTAAAACAAAGTTACCTTTGCCTTTCATTTATCTTTACAAAAGATAAAGTAGATGTTTTTGAAATACCTTTTTTTTTAAAAAAGAAAACGTACTAATAGAAGAAATGGCCATTTTTAGACATAAAGATGCTGTCCGTCTTTTATTTTTTGGTCTTTAATGTGTAAGTTCTAAATTTATTCTTTGAGTAGAAGAAAATGAATCTTGCTGAAAGACTAAGAAAAGATTTTAAATATGCAGGCTACGTAATGATGCTTCTATTAAATTAGGTCTCTGCTTTTGCGGGGTGATTTCTCCTTGTCTTGACTTAAGGAAGAGCTATTTCCTTCCAGACTCAATTCTCCCTCTTGGCTTCCCTCCTCCACTTGGAAATGTGCCTTCCAGTGTCTTGTAATGTAAAATAGACACTTTTAAAAGTTCTGAACTATAGCACCAGGTTTTTTAACCCCTTTTTCTTTCTCTGTTATTTTTTTACTCTGATTAAAGTAAAACAGACTAAAAAAAAAAAACATAAAGGAAACAAGTGAAAGCAATTAAACAAACCTTATTAACAACTCAACTTTTGCACTATTCAAGAAGCCTTCCGTTGGTGAATGGCTTGGAAGGACCTATTTACATCAGAATGATCCCTCTTTGGTTTTCTTGTGTAACGTTAAAAATCACAGTATTTCCTTAACGGAAGCCCAGAGAGTGTGTGGTTTGTAAAATTACCAGTTTGTACAACTAGGTCGTTACTTCCATGTGAATTGGTCTCTTAGAATAGCGTCTTAGAATAAGGAAAGAAAGGAGTCCCCTCCTGGTGTGTGTGTGTGTGTGTGTGTGTGTGTGTGTATGTGTGTGTGTGTGTGTGTGTGGTTTTGTTTTGTTTACAAGGGAATAAGGGCAATACGCTTGTTACACAGTGGCATTATTAGTGGTGTTCCAGAATTTACAGTGTGAGCAATGGATGCCTGGACTTGGTATACACTCCCTTAACAGGGCATGGTAATTTAAGAAATGCTACTAAAAAAAAAAAAACCAACAAAAACACACTCATTGAGAAAAATATGTTTTTGACTTGGTGTATACCTACAATGCTTTTTTTTTTAAAAAAAAGAGCTATATTACAATTTTTTGACAAAGTTGACTCAATGAATTTATTCATAAGGAAAAACGTTTATAAATCTTTTACTGCACATTGTTAATCCTTGGTACACACACACACAATTAAATTAGACTTTTCTTTTTGTAAAAAAAAAACAAAAAAAAGAAAAAAGGTGAGTAAAACACTCTAACACAGAGACTCTCCTTGATGCAAATTACATCAAGAAGAAATATTGATGTAATGTTATATCCATATTGCTTGCAAGACTCGTTGCACGTATTTGTTGCACAAATAAATATTGATGCATATATTTGTTATATGGGTCAGTAGTTTACTATTTATTTTATTTTTTAAAAAAATATTTATTTATTTGGCTGTGCTGGGTCTTAGTTGCAGCACGTGGCATCTTTAGTTGCGGCATGCATGTGGGATCTAATTCCCTGACCAGGAATCGAACCCAGTCCCCTGCATTGGGAGGGCAGAGTATTAACCACTGGACCACCAGGGAAGTCCCAGTAGTTTACTTTTTAAATTGTGGTAAAATATAAATAACATTTGTCATTTTCGCCATTTGTAAGTGTGCAATTCAATGGCATAAAATACTTTCATAATACCGTGTAACCATCACCACTATCTATATCCCAAATGTTTTCATTGTCCCAGATAGAAACTCTGTACTCATTAAACAGTCAAAATCCCTTCCCTCATTTCTTATAACCTCTACTCTACTTTCTGTCTTTACAGATTTGCCAATTCAGATACCTCTGCTAAGTGCAATCATAAAATATTGGTCCTTCTGTGTCTGATTTATTTCACAAAGTGTAATGTTTTCAAGGTCTATCCAAGTTGTACCATATATCAAAATTTCATTCCTTTATGGCTGAATAATATTCCATTATATGTACATACCACATTTTGTTTATTTGTTTAGCTGTTGATGGACACTTGGATTGTGTCCACCTTTTGGTTTTTGTAAATAATGCTGCTGTGAACATGAGGTGCAAATATCTACTGGCGCCCCTGATTTCACCTCTTTTGGATTCTATAATCCGGGAGTAAACTTGCTGGGCCTTGTGAGAATTCTACGTGTAACCTTTTAAATAACTGCTACACTGTTTTCCACAGCAACTGTACCATTTTTGTAGAGTGAAAGTGTGGATTCTGAATCTGGTCAAGTTCTAAAGTTCATTTTGCTGTAAAACGAAGGTAGTCATTTTATTTCCTCCAAATATTTCTTATTCATCATGCTAATGGTAATGGAAATGTTCTGATTATAGCTGAATCTCTGGTATTCTGGGAAATTCATTTAAATTATTGCTCAGATGAAAATGATTTTAATTAGATTATTCTATGGAGAACAATAGAGAAATACAATGGTCCACATCTCAGCACTTTCCCAGGTAGTTTCTCTCTCTTTCCTCGGCCTCTAATCTCTTGCTTCTCTCCTTTTCTCTTTGCTTCACTGGCAGACTAGTTATTTTCAGTGACTCTTCATTTTCTACAAAATCAAGCTCAAACCCTGAGCACAGTATTTATTGCCCTGTCCAAATCCTCCGAACTGTATTTCCTATTCTTCGTTCTGTATCTAACCCTTCGTGTATTCAAAGCTGATGGCAAACCATAATTCTTGTTTGCAGTTTTCAGCATTTGGTCAGGCTATGACTTCTGCGACGAAGAGCGCACCTAGTCTCTATTCTTTTTGTGTGTGTGTGTGAAGGTCTTTTTAAAAAAAAATTTTATGGAAATATAGTTGATTTACAATGTTGTGTTAATTTCTGCTGTACAGCAAAGTGACTCACTTGTATCAACACACACACACACACACACACACACACACACACACACACATATATACATTCTTTTTCAGATTCTTTTCCATTCTGGTTTATCACAGGATACTGAATATAGTTCCCTGTGCTATACAGTAGGACCTTGCTGTTTACCCATGCTATATATAATAGTTTGCCTCTGCTCATCCCAAACTCCCATTTCCTTCCCTTTATTCGTTTTTACATCTCAGGCCTCATGCTACCTCCTTCATGAAATCTTCTGTTCCAGCTATTTCCATTTCCCATTCCGAGTCCCCCATCTCTGGGTCTCAGGATGCTGTCTGGACTGCGTGGACAGGTCCCCAGGCCTGTGGGGAACCCTGGTGGGAGGTCAGGGTATTTTGTCCTTGGCTCCCACTGTGAGGTCACTTCTGGCTGGTGATAGCTTTTGACTAAAGATCGCTGCTTCGCTGCAGGAGTCCATCCTTCTCTGTTCACCTCTGAGTGAACGCTTGTCCCTTTGAGCTCGGGCGGTAACAGCTCCTGCTGCTGGCCCCAGGGTACCGGGTTGTGGTTTCCCAACACCCACACCTCTATTTACAGAGCTCCTTCTGTAAATAAACACTCTCAGAGTTCCCTAACTTGCAAGCCCCGTCTTCTCCAGAGACACTTACTGCCACATCTTCCTTCCTCACTCTGGCTGGAAATTGATCTCTCCTCCGTCCAAGTCCCTGGAGTGATTTGTCCCTCTTTTATGGAACTTAACACATAACATATTTTAGGGATTGATGAATATATTTTAGCTCCCATTTTCAGATGATA